>NC_092335.1:16402500-17602500 GCF_046630445.1 Rutidosis leptorrhynchoides | reverse complement strand
ATGATGATTTCGTGATGATGAGAAGGAGAAGAAGAAGAAAAGTTCAAAATACTTACACTTTTAGAGAGAGAAAGAACTAGAGAGAATTAGAGAGAGAGTGTGTGTGAATTAGAAATGAAAGCAAGTGTTAAATGGATGGAATAAGGGTGGTATTTATAGGTGAATGAGGGTTGGGGGGAGGCCTCATGGCCGTGATTTTTAAGGGGGACAAATGGGGATAAAAAGTTACTTTTTGGTTAATGGTTGTCTAAAGTTGGTGCTTATGTTAGGATCCCATGCAACATTAAGGATAATACTTGACATAAATGCTAGCATGTTCCCTATAATAAATGGGCATTTGTCTTACTTATTATTGGGTCACTAGTAATTAATAAGTGGGCTAACTAAATGGGCTACTAGCTAGAGTAGGGTGGGCTTAAGTCCAACAAGGTAGAAAGTCCAACAAGACTAACTAGTAAGCATAATTAAATTACTACGCGTAATTAAGCATCCATAAACCCAAGTAATTATTATTATAAAATAATAATTAAGATTTCGTAGTCAAAATATTCCGATTACGACAAAAGTTAAACGTGTGCGCAGTTCGCGGTTTATTTGAAACGTTAAGTGACACTAACGGTCATAAAGCATTCGGTGATCAAGTTAAGTATCCTACGTACTCTAAGGCACGTTTTAATATATAAATGAAAGTAAACCATGTATTAAAAGATTCTAGAGTATAAAGTAGCACAGTACGCACAAATACGCAGTTTCGCTAAAACACAAGGCACAAAAGCAAGTCGAAAAAGTCGGGTCGTTACATTACCCACCTGTTAATGGAAATTTCGTCCCGAAATTTAAGCTGAGGCAGGTGTTGAAGTCGGGAAAAGGTGAGGATACTTCTGCATCATCTGATCCTCTCGTTCCCAGGTAAACTCGGGTCCATGTTTGGCATTCCATCGAACTCGGACGATCGGGATTCTGTTGTGTTTCAAAACTTTGACCTCCCGGTCCATAATTTCGACAGGCTCTTCCACGAAGTAGAGTTTATCATCAATCGTAAGTTCCTCCAGGGGTATGATAAGTTCCGGTAGAGCAAGACATTTCTTCAAATTCGATATGTGAAAGGTAGGATGAACTGCGCTCAATTGAGTTGGAAGATCCAGACGGTAAGCTACGGGTCCAACACGTTACAAAATTTCAAAAGGGCCAATGTATCACGGGTTTAACTTTCCGCGCTATCTAAATCGGATCACACCTTTCCAAGGTGCGACTTTCAACATCACATGGTCATCCACGTTGAATTCGAAGTCTTTACGTTTAAGATCAGCATAACTCTTTTGGCGATCACGGGCCGTCTTAAGTCTCGCTTGAATCTGGGCAATCTTCTCCGTCGTTTCATGGACTATCTAGGGTCCGGTGATTTGCACTTCGCCTAACTCGGCCCAACAAATAGGGGAACGGTACTTGCGGCCATACAATGCTTCAAAAGGTGCGGCATTAATACTCGAGTGATAACTGTTGTTGTAAGAGAATTCGGCTAATGGCAAATGCCTTTCCCAAGACTTTTCGAAGTCAATAACACAGGCACACAATATTTCCTCTAAAGTCTGAATCGTTCGTTCGCTTTGACCGTCGGTCTGCGGGTGATATGCAGTACTCATGTCAAGACGAGTTCCCAAGGCTTCTTGCAAAGAACGCCAAAATCTAGAAGCAAAACGGGGATCGCGATCTGAGATAATTGATTGGGGTACACCATGACGAGACATAACTTCTTTGATGTACAGTTGAGTAAGTCTCTCTATTTTATCTGTTTCCTTCATCGCTAAGAAGTGTGCAGATTTAGTAAGTCGGTCAACGATAACCCAGATGGTATCATAACCGCCTACCGTCTTCGGTAGCTTTGTGATGAAGTCCATCGTTATTGCTTTCCATTTCCATTATGGAATTTCCGGTTGTTGAAGTAACCCAGATAGCCTCTGATGTTCAGCTTTAACCTTCGAACAAGTCAAACACCTCCCAACATAAGTTGTAACATCCTTCTTAAGATTTGGCCACCAATACTGTTCTTTAAGATCATGGTACATTTTGCCGGCTCCTGGATGAATCGAATATCTCGACCTGTGGGCTTCATCAAGTATAAGGCTTCGTAAATCTCCATAACGAGGTACCCAAATTCTTCCGGCATAACATCGGAGTCCAGACTCCTTAACCTCGAATTTAGAGACGAGAATGTTCAAGTATTTACGGGATATGTTCTCCTCCTTGAGAGCCTCTTCTTGGGCTACTCGAATCTGACTGTTGAGATTCGAATGAATGGTGATGTTCAGAGCCCGAACACGAAGAGGTACCGTTCTCTCCTTTCGAATCAGAGCGTCGGCTACAACATTGGCTTTGCCAGGATGGTAATGGAGTTTACAATCATAGTCGTTCAACATCTCTATCCATCGACACTGTCTCATATTCAGCTGCTTCTGATCAAAGATGTGCTGGAGGCTTTTGTGATCGGCGAATATGGTACTCTTTATCCCATAAAGATAGTGTCTCCACAACTTCAAAGCGAAGACAACGGCTCCAAGTTCGAGATTATGGGTAGTGTAGTTTTGCTCGTGTATCTTCAGTTAACGAGAAGCATAAGCAATGACCTTCGTTCTTTGCATCAATACGCAACCAAAACCATTCTTCGAAGCATCGCAGTACACAACGAAGTCGTCACTGCCTTTAGGAACAAGATAGGTGCGGTGGTTAACTTCTGCTTCAGGGTTTGAAATGCTGATTCTTGTTCGTTCTCCCAAATGAACTTCTTCCCTTTGTGAGTCAGTGTGGTCAAAGGACAGGCAATCAACGAAAAACCTTCAATAAATCTTCGGTAATAACCGGCAAGGCCTAGAAATTGGCGGATGTGAGTTGGAGTAGTGGGTGTCTCCCACTTGTTGATAGCCTCGATCTTTGCAGGATCAACTTTGATACCTTGATCACTCACAATATGACCCAAAATTCGGACTTCCTTCAACCAAAATTCACACTTGGAGAATTTGTCATAAAGTTACTCTTGTCTCAAGAGTTCAAGCACTAGTCGGAGATGTTGCTCATGTTCTTCTTCACTTCTGGAATAGATGAGGATATCATCTATGAAAACGATAACGAACTTATCCAGGTATGGCTTGCATACATGATTCATGAGATCCATAAACACAGCAGGTGCGTTGGTTAAACCGAATGGCATCACGAGAAACTCATAATGACCATAGCGGGTTCTGAACACAGTCTTCATCACATCACTCTCCTTCACCCTCAACTGGTGATAACTGGATCGCAAATCAATCTTGGAATAAATGCTTGATCCTTGCAGCTGATCAAAAAGATCATCAATTCGGGGAAGGGGATACCGACTCTTAATCGTCAACTTGTTCAGCTCACGATAATCGATACACATGCGAAAAGATCCATCCTTCTTTTTCACGAATAAAACAGGTGCGCCCCAAGGCGACGAGCTCGGTTGGATAAACCCTCGGTCGAGCAATTCCTGCAGTTGACTCTACAACTCTTGCAGTTCGAAAGGTGCTAGTCGATAAGGTGCGCGAGCTACGGGTGCAGCTCCCGGCACTAGATCGATCTGGAACTCTACGGCTCTCAGTGGCGGTAATCCAGGCAATTCTTCTGGAAAGACGTCGGGGAATTCATTCACGATTCGCACATCATTCACGCTCTTCTCTTCTGTTTCTAAAGCCTTCACGTGTGCTAAAACAGCAAGACGTCCTTTCTTCATGATCTTCAGCGCTTTCATACAACTAATGAGGTTCAGCTTCGAACTACATCTCTCTCCGTAAATAATCAGTGGCTCACCATCTCCGTGGGGTATACGAAGAGCTTTATCTCCACAGATAATGTCGGCCCTCACTTTGGTCAACCAGTCCATGCCGACAATCACGTTAAAGCTTCCTAATTTGATGGGTATCAAGTCAATTGCGAAATCCACACCAGCTATGTTGATAATAGCTCCTCGGCCAATTTGGTCAACTTTCTCAAGTTTTCCATTGGCTACCTCAACAAGCATACTTTCTTTTAAAGGAACTAACGATCAATCTATCTTAGAGCAAAAATGTCTACAAACATAGCTCCTATCGGCACCAGTATCAAATAGGACAGAAGCTAATAGATTGTTGATAGTGAATATACCTGTAACCAAGTCGGGGTTCTCACGGGCATCCCTTGCGTTTACATTGAAAGCTCTTCCACGCGGGGGTCTGCCGTTTCGCTTGTTGGGACACTCATTCCTGAAGTGGCCCTGTTGTCCACACTCATAATACTTTCTTGGTCCATTGGGGTTGGTCCTCACAGCTGGGATGAGAATCTTGCAGTCCTTGCCGATATGTCCGGTCCTTTTGCACTTTTCACAGACCACATTACAGTACCCGGTATGGTGCTTGTAGCACCTCTTGCACTGCGGTAGACTACCTTTGTAGTTGGGGTTCGAGCTAGTGTTCGGGTTGGGGTTCCTTCCGTCGTTATGCCTCTTAGCAGGGGTTTGATCATAGACTCTCCCCTTATTGTTGTCCCACTTACGCTTCTCACCACTGGCTCCCGATTCGGATTTTGCCTTTTCCGATTCCTTGCTGATAATTTGGTTCATAAGGGTTTGCGCCATGCGCATAGCTGCTGGGACGTTGGGTGGATTAGAAGTGGTGACATTTCCTTGGATGGACTTGGGAAGTCCCCACAAGTATCGCTCCATTCTCTTAAATTCCGGGGTAACCATCGTGGGACACATCAGCGCTAATTCCAGATACCTACAGTTGTAACTATCAAGATCATTTCCCACCACCTTCAACTCCCAGAACTCAGCCTCCATTTTCTGTATCTCTACTCTGGGGCAGTACTCTTCGATCAGGGCTCCCTTAAATTCTTCCCACGGAGTGGCATAAGCCTCATCAATACCCTTAGCTTGAGCCAATATGTTCCACCAAGTTAGGGCGCCGTCTGACAGCGTACATGAAGCATACTTGGTTTTGTTCGCCTCTGAGCAGTTGCTTACACAGAACACAGCTTCTAATTTCTCAAACCATCTAGTCAAACCAACTGGCCCCTCAGTACCGCTAAAGTTGTGGGGCTTGCAGCTTTGAAACTCTTTGTATGTGCACCCGTTACGGATGGGCTGGTCAACTGGTGGAGCTGGGGGGTTGATTTCTGCAATAGTTGCGGCTACTCTTTCCGCAATCATTTCCTCAATTTGGGCGGCTGTGGGTGTTGCTCGTCCATTTGCCATTACTCTTCTAAACAGAAATTTTGACTTAAGTCAAAATCCAGCATTTAATAAATAATAATATAGTATAAGGCAACCAACATGGAACCAAAGCAACACATGCTAACTAAGCAATGCAACTAGATATAGATACCACAGAATCAACATACAGTAATGTAATTAGAACACCGTACAAAAGTAAACAACACTAAGTTCCATTCATTAATAATAAGTTGCATACATCCGCATAAGTTCGTACAGTACATGAGTAAAACATGAAACTACAACGAGATTACATAATGAAATCTACTACAATGCCCTATGGTGACGGTGGGTAAAGGATGTCCATTACGTGGGACATCTGGTCCTCGAGCTCAGTTACCCGAGCACGGAGGATCTCCACTTCCCTCGTCAGTTCCTTGACGGAGGGAGATGGTGGGTCAGGCGGTGCAGTCGGTACAGGTGGTGCAAGTGGTGCATATGGTCCAGTGCCAGAAGTAGATGGTACACAGCGGTAAGGCTTACGCACAAATGGATTGGCAGGATACAGCACAACTCGCTTGCGGGCGGTGACCCTAGTCCTCAGTCCATGTGCACTAACGAATGGTTAACCTCCGTTAACCCCTGGAATAACGGTACCATCAAAACGATACCGCTTCTTCGGCGGGGTAGAGGGTGGCTGCACGGGTACCTCTTCGGGGTCCTCGTCGGAATCATCATCACTGGAATCGTCAGAGGATGAGTCGTCGGATGATGAGTCATTAAAAACAGCTGGAGGTGGATGTACTTGGTCGGTAGTCATCAGGCGGTATCTGCCATGCGGGATCGGCACAACACGTCCATCGGGAAGGCGTCTACACCAATGGTTATGCTCATTGCGAAACGGAACGTCCCCGTATTCCCCGGGAATCACAACACCTCCAAAAGGGTACTGTGGCTCTGAGGGTACTGGGATGAGTGGAGCTGGTGGTTTAGAGGTTCCCGGGTTATTGTTACAATTTAAGAAATACAGACGTTGCCAATACATATAAAGTTCATCGGGGTTGGAATCAGGTTTCTCTATTTTTATACCTTTTCCCTTATTATTTTCTTTCGTTTTATTAAATTGGGTCAAGGTAAATTCTATAACATCATCGGAATCCTCATCGGGATCCGATTCATCGAAAAATTGGTAATCTTCCCAATATTTTGCTTCCTCGGCAGAAACACCATTGACCATTTTTAACTTTGGTCCGTTGGTTGATGATTTTATTTTATTTAATTGATTTACTGTAGGTATCAATATTTCTTCCTCCAGAACCTCTTCTTCTTCCGGTTCCTCCTCTTCCGGTTCCTCTTCTTCTGATTCCTCTTCTTTCGGTTCCTCTTCTTCCGGTTCCTCTTCTTCTTCCGGTTCCTCTTCTGGAATTTGTGAATCTTCCTAAATTATGTTCGACTCTTCATTATTATTAGGTGAGTCAGTGGGATTTGTACTAGTGGTAGACATCTATCACACAATATCAAACACATTAAGAGGTTAATATATCACATAATATTTAGTTTCCAACAAAAGTGTTAAGCAATCGTTTTTAAAGAAAACACGGTCGAAGTCCAGACTCACTAATGTATCCTAACAAACTCGATAAGACACACTAATGCAAATTTCTGGTTCTCTAAGACCAACGCTCGGATACCAACTGAAATGTCCCGTTCATATTGATTATAAACGTTCCATATTAATTGATTTCGTCGCGAGGTTTTGACCTCTATATGAGACGTTTTTCAAAGGCTGCATTCATTTTTAAAACAACCATAACCTTTATTTTATCGATAAAAGTTTAAAAAGCATTACATAGATTATCAAATAATGATAATCTAAAATATACCGTTTACACACAACCATTACATAATGGTTTACATTAAGAATATATTACATCAAAAATAAGTTTCTTGAATGCAGTTTTTACACAATATCATACAAGCATGGACTCCAAATCTTGTCCTTATTTTAGTATGCAACAGCAGAAGCTCTTAATAATCACCTGAGAATAAACAAGCTTAAAACGTCAACAAAAATGTTGATGAGTTATTGGTTTAACCAATATATTATCAAATCATAATAATAGACCACAAGATTTCATATTTCAAAATACATCCCATACATAGAGATAAAATTCATTCATATGGTGAACACCTGGTAACCGACATTAACAAGATGCATATAGAATATCCCCATCATTCCGGGACACCCATCGGACATGATAATTTCGAAGTACTAAAGCATTCCAAATTCCAGAATTAGGCTTGTTGGGCCCAATAGATCTATCTTTAGGATTCGCGTCAATTTGGGGGTCTGTTCCCAAATTCTTAGGCTACCAAGCTAAAACGGGCATATTCGGCTTTGATCATTCACCCATATAATGTAGTTTCATTTACTTGTGTCTATTTCGTAAAACATTTATAAAATTTGCATGTATTCTCATCCCAAAATATTAGATTTTAAAAGTGGGACTATAACTCACTTTCACAGATTTTTACTTCGTCGGGAAGTAAGACTTGGCCACTGGTCGATTCACGAACCTATAACAAATATGTACATAAATATCAAAGTATGTTCAAAATATATTACAACATTTTTAATACGTTTTAATGTTTTAAGTTTATTAAGTCAGCTGTCCTCGTTAATAACCTACAACTAGTTGTTCATAGTTAGATGTACAGAAATAAATCGATATATATTATCTTGGATCAATCCACGACCCATTGTATACACGTCTCAGGCTAGATCACAACTCAAAGTATATATATTTTTGGAATCAACCTCAACCCTGTATAGCTAACTCCAACATTACTGCATATAGAGTGTCTATGGTTGTTCCAAATAATATATATACATGGGTCGATATGATATGTCAAAACATTTGCATACTTGTCTATGGTATCCCAAGATTACATAATATATTAGAATACATGTATAATACAATATAAGTTAGCTAGGATATAATTTGTATAGAATTGTTACAATATTTCCCGTAGCTACAACAATCAAAAAATATCCAATCTTGTTTTACCCATAACTTCTTCGTTTTAAATCCGTTTTGAGTGAATCAAATTGCTATGGTTTTATATTGAACTCTATTTTATGAATATAAACAGAAAAAGTATAGGTTTATAGTCAGAAATACAGGTTACAAGTCGTTTTTGTAAAGGTAGTCATTTCAGTCGAAAGAACGACGTCTAGATGACCATTTTGGAAAACATATTTCCACTTTGAGTTTAACCATGATTTTTGGATATAGTTTCATGTTTATAAGAAAAATCATTTTCCCAGAAGAACAACTTTTAAATCAAAGTTTATCATAGTTTTTAATTAACTAACCCAAAACAGCCCGCGGTGTTACTACGACGGCGTATATCCGGTTTTACGGTGTTTTTCGTGTTTTCCGGTTTTAAATCATTAAGTTAGCATATTATATAGATATAGAAAATGTGTTTAGTTGATTTTAAAAGTCAAGTTAGAAGGATTAACTTTTGTTTGCGAACAAGTTTAGAATTAACTAAACTATGTTCTAGTGATTACATGTTCAAATCTTCGAATAAGATAGTTTTATATGTATGAATCGAATGATGTTATGAACATCATTACTACCTCAAGTTTAGTAGGTAAACCTACTGGAAGTGATAAGAAATGATCTAGCTTCAAAGGATCTTGGATGACTTGAAAGTTTTTGAAGTAGAATCATGACACGAAAACAAGTTCAAGTAAGATTATCACTCGAATTAAGATAGTTATAGTTATAGGAACTGAATCAAAATTTGTATATGAGTATTACCTTGATTTAGAATGATATATTACTGTAAACAACAAGGATTTATTGAGGTTGGATGATCACTTTACAAGATTGGAAGTGAGCTAGTAAACTTGGAAGTATTCTTGATTTAATGAAACTAGAACTTGTAGAATTTATGAAGAACACTTAGAACTTGAAGATGAAACTTGAGAGAGATCAATTAGATGAAGAAAATTGAAGAATGAAAGTGTTTGTAGGTGTTTTTGTTCGTTGGTATATGGATTAGATATAAAGGATATGTAATTTTGTTTTCATGTAAATAAGTCATGAATGATTACTAATATTTTTGTAATTTTATGAGATATTTCATGCTAGTTGCTAAATGATGGTTCCCACATGTGTTAGGTGACTCACATGGGCTGCTAAGATCTGATCATTAGAGTGTATATACCAATAGTACATACATTTAGAAGCTGTGTATTGTACGAGTAGGAATACGGGTGCATACGAGTAGAATTGTTGATGAAACTGAACGAGAATGTAATTGTGAGCATTTTTGTTAAGTAGAAGTATTTTGATAAGTGTCTTCAAGTCTTTCAAAAGTGTATGAATACATATTAAAACACTACATGTATATACATTTTAACTGAGTCGTTAAGTCATCGTTAGTCATTACATGTAAATGTTGATTTGAAACCTTTAAGTTAACGATCTTGTTAAATGTTGTTAACTCAATGTTTATTATATCAAATGAGATGTTAAATTATTACATTATCATGATATCATGATGTATTAATATATCTTAATATGATATATATACATTAAAATGTCGTTACAACGATAATTGTTACATATATGTCTCGTTTCGAAATCCTTAAGTTAGTAGTCTAGTTTTTACATATGTAGTTCATTGTTAATATACTTAATGATATGTTTACTTATCAAAATATCATGTTAACTATATATATATCCATATATATGACATCATATAGTTTTTACAAGTTTTAACGTTCGTGAATCACCGGTCAACTTGGGTGGTCAATTGTCTATATGAAACCTATTTCAATTAATCAAGTCTTAACAAGTTTGATTGCTTAACATGTTGGAAACACTTAATCATGTAAATATCAAATTCATTAAATATATATAAACATGGAAAAGTTCGGGTTACTACAGTACCTACCCATTAAATAAATTTCGTCCCAAAATTTTAAGTAGTTGGAGGTGTTGACGTATCTTCCAGAAATAAGTGCGGGTATTTCTTCTTCATCTGATCTTCTTGTTCCCAGGTGAACTCAGGTCCTCTACGAGCATTCCATCGAACCTTAACAATTGGTATCTTGTTTTGCTTAAGTCTTTTAACCTCACGATCCATTATTTCGACGGGTTCTTCGACGAATTGAAGTTTTTCGTTGATTTGGATTTCGTCTAACGGAATAGTGAGATCTTTTTTAGCAAAACATTTATTCAAATTTGAGACATGGAAAGTGTTATGTACAGCCGCGATTTGTTGTGGTAATTCAAGTCGGTAAGCAACTGGTCCGACACGATCAATAATCTTGAATGGTCCAATATACCTTGGATTTAATTTTCCCGGTTTACCAAATTGAACAGCGCCTTTTCAAGGTGCAACTTTAAGCATGACCATCTCTCCAATTTCAAATTCTATATCTTTTCTTTTAATGTCAGCGTAACTCTTTTGTCGACTTTGGGCGGTTTTCAACCGTTGTTGAATTTGGATGATCTTCTCGGTAGTTTCTTGTATTATCTCCGGACCCGTAATCTGTCTATCCCCCACTTCACTCCAACAAATTAGAGACCTGCACTTTCTACCATAAAGTGCTTTAAACAGCACCATCTCAATGCTTGAATGGTAGCTGTTGTTGTAGGAAAATTCTGCTAACGGAAGGTGTCGATCCCAACTGTTTCCGAAATCAATAACACATGCTCGTAGCATGTCTTCAAGCGTTTGTATCGTCCTTTCGCTCTGCCCATCAGTTTGTGGATGATAGGCAGTACTCATGTCTAGACGAGTTCCTAATGCTTGATGTAATGTCTGCCAGAATCTTGAAATAAATCTGACATCCCTATCAGAGATAATAGAGATTGATATTCCATGTCTGAAGACAACTTCCTTCAAATACAGTCGTGCTAGCTTCTCCATCTTGTCATCTTCTCTTATTGGCAGAAAGTGTGCTGATTTGGTGAGACGATCAACTATTACCCAAATAGTATCAAAACCACTTGCAGTCCTTGGAAATTTAGTGATGAAATCCATGGTAATGTTTTCCCATTTCCATTCCGAGATCTCGGGTTGTTGAAGTAGACCTGATGGTTTTTGATGCTCCACTTTGACCTTAGAACACGTCAAACATTTCCCTACGTATTTAGCAACATCGGCTTTCATACCTGGCCACCAAAAATATTTCTTGAGATCCTTGTACATCTTTCCCGTTCCAGGATGTATTGAGTATCTGGTTTTATGAGCTTCTCTAAGTACCATTTCTCTCATATCTCCAAATTTTGGTACCCAAATTCTTTCAGCCCTATACCGGGTTCCATCTTCCCGAATATTAAGATGCTTCTCCGATCCTTTGGGTATTTCTTCCTTTAAATTTCCCTCTTTTAAAACTCCTTGTTGCGCCTCCTTTATTTGAGTAGTAAGGTTAGTGTGAATCATTATATTCATAGCTTTTACTCGAATGGGTTCTCTGTCCTTTATGCTCAAGGCGTCGGCTACCATATTTGCCTTCCCCGGATGGTAACGAATCTCAAAGTCATAATCATTCAATAATTCAATCCATCTGCGCTGCCTCATGTTCAGTTGTTTCTGATTAAATATGTATTGAAGACTTTTGTGGTCGGTATATATAATACTTTTGACCCCATATAAGTAGTGCCTCCAAGTCTTTAATGCAAAAACAACCGCGCCTAATTCCAAATCATGCGTCGTATAATTCTGCTCGTGAATCTTTAATTGTCTAGACGCATATGCAATTACTTTTGTTAGTTGCATTAATACACAACCGAGACCTTGCTTTGAGGCGTCACAATATATCACAAAATCATCATTCCCTTCAGGTAATGACAATATAGGTGCCGTAGTTAACTTTTTCTTTAACAATTGAAACGCTTTCTCTTGTTCATCTTTCCATTCAAATTTCTTCCCTTTATGCGTTAATGCAGTCAAGTGTTTTGCTATTCTGGAAAAGTCTTGGATGAACCTTTTGTAGTAACCAGCTAGTCCTAAAAACTGGCGTATATGTTTTGGAGTTTTCGGGGTTTCCCACTTTTCAACGGTTTCAATCTTTGCTGGATCCACCTGAATACCTTCTTTGTTCACTATGTGACCGAGGAATTGAACTTCTTCCAACCAAAATGCACACTTTGAAAACTTAGCGTACAGTTTTTCTTTTCTCAGTAACTCTAGAACTTTTCCCAAATGTTCTTCGTGCTCTTGATCATTCTTCGAGTAAATAAGTATGTCATCGATGAAAACAATGACAAACTTGTCAAGATATGGCCCACACACTCAGTTCATGAGGTCCATGAACACAGCTGGTGCGTTAGTCAATCCAAACGGCATAACCATAAACTTGTAATGACCGTAACGCGTCCTAAAAGCAGTCTTTGGAATATCATCCTCCTTCACCCGCATTTGATGATATCCAGAACGTAAATCGATCTTCGAATAAACAGACGAGCCTTGTAGTTGATCAAATAAGTTGAAATGTCCCGTTCTTATTGATTAAAAACGTTCCATATTAATTGATTTCGTTGCGAGGTTTTGACCTCTATATGAGACGTTTTTCAAAGACTGCATTCATTTTTAAAACAAACCATAACCTTTATTTCATAAATAAAGGTTTAAAAAGCTTTACGTAGATTATCAAATAATGATAATCTAAAATATCCTGTTTACACACGACCATTACATAATGGTTTACAATACAAATATGTTACATCGAAATCAGTTTCTTGAATGCAGTTTTTACACAATATCATACAAACATGGACTCCAAATCTTGTCCTTATTTTAGTATGCAACAGCGGAAGCTCTTAGTATTCACCTGAGAATAAACATGCTTTAAACGTCAACAAAAATGTGGGTGAGTTATAGGTTTAACCTATATATATCAAATCGTAACAATAGACCACAAGATTTCATATTTCAATACACATCCCATACATAGAGATAAAAATCATTCATATGGTGAACACCTGGTAACCGACAATAACAAGATGCATATATAAGAATATCCCCATCATTCCGGGACACCCTTCGGATATGATATAAATTTCGAAGTACTAAAGCATCCGGTACTTTGGATGGGGTTTGTTAGGCCCAATAGATCTATCTTTAGGATTCGCGTCAATTAGGGTGTCTGTTCCCTAATTCTTAGATTACCAGACTTAATAAAAAGGGGCATATTCGATTTTGATAATTCAACCATAGAATGTAGTTTCACGTACTTGTGTCTATTTTGTAAATCATTTATAAAATCTGCATGTATTCTCATCCCAAAAATATTAGATTTTAAAAGTGGGACTATAACTCACTTTCACAGATTTTTATTTCGTCGGAAAGTAAGACTTGGCCACTGGTTGATTCACGAACCTATAACAATATATACATATATATCAAAGTATGTTCAAAATATATTTACAACACTTTTAATATATTTTGATGTTTTAAGTTTATTAAGTCAGCTGTCCTCGTTAGTAACCTACAACTAGTTGTCCACAGTTAGATGTACAGAAATAAATCGATAAATATTATCTTGAATCAATCCACGACCCAGTGTATACGTATCTCAGTATTGATCACAACTCAAACTATATATATTTTGGAATCAACCTCAACCCTGTATAGCTAACTCCAACATTCACATATAGAGTGTCTATGGTTGTTCCGAAATATATATAGATGTGTCGACATGATAGGTCGAAACATTGTATACGTGTCTATGGTATCTCAAGATTACATAATATACAATACAAGTTGATTAAGTTATGGTTGGAATAGATTTGTTACCAATTTTCACGTAGCTAAAATGAGAAAAATTATCCAATCTTGTTTTACCCATAACTTCTTCATTTTAAATCCGTTTTGAGTGAATCAAATTGCTATGGTTTCATATTGAACTCTAATTTATGAATCTAAATAGAAAAAGTATAGGTTTATAGTCGGAAAAATAAGTTACAAGTCGTTTTTGTAAAGGTAGTCATTTCAGTCGAAAGAACGACGTCTAGATGACCATTTTAGAAAACATACTTCCACTTTGAGTTTAACCATAATTTTTGGATATAGTTTCATGTTCATAATAAAAATAATTTTCTCAGAATAACAACTTTTAAATCAAAGTTTATCATAGTTTTTAATTAACTAACCCAAAACAGCCCGCGGTGTTACTACGACGGCGTAAATCCGGTTTTACGGTGTTTTTCGTGTTTCCAGGTTTTAAATCATTAAGTTAGCATATCATATAGATATAGAACATGTGTTTAGTTGATTTTAAAAGTCAAGTTAGAAGGATTAACTTTTGTTTGCGAACAAGTTTAGAATTAACTAAACTATGTTCTAGTGATTACAAGTTTAAACCTTCGAATAAGATAGCTTTATATGTATGAATCGAATGATGTTATGAACATCATTACTACCTTAAGTTCCTTGGATGAACCTACTGGAAAAGAGAAAAATGGATCTAGCTTCAATGGATCCTTGGATGGCTCAAAGTTCTTGAAGCAAAATCATGACACGAAAACAAGTTCAAGTAAGATCATCACTTGAAATAAGATTGTTATAGTTATAGAAATTGAACCAAAGTTTGAATATGATTATTACCTTGTATTAGAATGATAACCTACTGTAAGAAACAAAGATTTCTTGAGGTTGGATGATCACCTTACAAGATTGGAAGTGAGCTAGCAATCTTGAAAGTATTCTTGATTTTATGAAACTAGAACTTTTGGAATTTATGAAGAACACTTAGAACTTGAAGATAGAACTTGAGAGAGATCAATTAGATGAAGAAAATTGAAGAATGAAAGTGTTTGTAGGTGTTTTTGGTCGTTGGTGTATGGATTAGATATAAAGGATATGTAATTTTGTTTTCATGTAAATAAGTCATGAATGATTACTCATATTTTTGTAATTTTATGAGATATTTCATGCTAGTTGCCAAATGATGGTTCCCACATGTGTTAGGTCACTCACATGGGCTGCTAAGAGTTGATCATTGGAGTGTATATACCAATAGTACATACATCTAAAAGCTGTGTATTGTACGAGTACGAATACGGGTGCATACGAGTAGAATTGTTGATGAAACTGAACGAGAATGTAATTGTAAGCATTTTTGTTAAGTAGAAGTATTTTGATAAGTGTATTGAAGTCTTTCAAAAGTGTATAAATACATATTAAAACACTACATGTATATACATTTTAACTGAGTCGTTAAGTCATCGTTAGTCGTTACATGTAAGTGTTGTTTTGAAACCTTTAGGTTAACGATCTTGTTAAATGTTGTTAACCCAATGTTTATAATATCAAAAGAGATTTTAAATTATTATATTATCATGATATTATGATGTACGAATATCTCTTAATATGATATATATACATTAAATGTCGTTACAACGATAAACGTTACATATATGTCTCGTTTCAAAATCATTAAGTTAGTAGTCTTGTTTTTACATATGTAGTTCATTGTTAATATAATTAATGATATGTTTACTTATCATAATATCATGTTAACTATATATATAACCATATATATGTCATCATATAGTTTTTTTTTACAAGTTTTAACGTTCGTGAATCACCGGTCAACTTGGGTGGTCAATTGTCTATATGAAACCTATTTCAATTAATCAAGTCTTAACAAGTTTGATTGCTTAACATGTTGGAAACATTTAATCATGTAAACATCAATCTCAATTAATATATATAAACATGGAAAAGTTCGGGTCACTACAGTACCTACCCGTTAAAGAAATTTCGTCCCGAAATTTTAAGCTGTTGAAGGTGTTGACGAATCTTCTAGAAATAGATGCGGGTATTTCTTCTTCATCTGATCTTCACGCTCCCAGGTGAACTCGGGTCCTCTACGAGCATTCCATCGAACCTTAACAATTGGTATCTTGTTTTGCTTAAGTCTTTTAACCTCACGATCCATTATTTCGACGGGTTCTTCGATGAATTGGAGTTTTTCGTTGATTTGGATTTCATCTAACGGAATAGTGAGATCTTCTTTAGCAAAACATTTCTTCAAATTCGAGACGTGGAAAGTGTTATGTACAGCCGCGAGTTGTTGAGGTAACTCAAGTCGGTAAGCTACTGGTCCGACACGATCAATAATCTTGAATGGTCCAATATACCTTGGATTTAATTTCCCTCGTTTACCAAATCGAACAACGCCTTTCCAAGGTGAAACTTTAAGCATGACCATCTCTCCAATTTCAAATTCTATATCTTTTCTTTTAATGTCAGCGTAGCTCTTTTGTCGACTTTGGGCGGTTTTCAACCGTTGTTGAATTTGGATGATCTTCTCGGTAGTTTCTTGTATAATCTCCGGACCCGTAATCTGTCTATCCCCCACCTCACTCCAACAAATCGGAGACCTGCACTTTCTACCATAAAGTGCTTCAAACGGCGCCATCTCAATGCTTGAATGGTAGCTGTTGTTGTAGGAAAATTCTGCTAACGGTAGATGTCGATCCCAACTGTTTCCGAAATCAATAACACATGCTCGTAGCATGTCTTCAAGCGTTTGTATCGTCCTTTCGCTCTGCCCATCAGTTTGTGGATGATAGGCAGTACTCATGTCTAGACGAGTTCCTAATGCTTGCTGTAATGTCTGCCAGAATCTTGAAATAAATCTGCCATCCCTATCAGAGATAATAGAGATTGGTATTCCATGTCTGGAGACGACTTCCTTCAAATACAGTCGTGCTAACTTCTCCATCTTGTCATCTTCTCTTATTGGTAGGAAGTGTGCTGATTTGGTGAGACGATCAACTATTACCCAAATAGTATCAAAACCACTTGCAGTCCTTGGCAATTTAGTGATGAAATCCATGGTAATGTTTTCCCATTTCCATTCCGGGATTTCGGGTTGTTGAAGTAGACCTGATGGTTTCTGATGCTCAGCTTTGACCTTAGAACACGTCAAACATTCTCCTACGTATTTAGCAACATCGGCTTTCATACCCGGCCACCAAAAATGTTTCTTGAGATCCTTGTACATCTTCCCCGTTCCAGGATGTATTGAGTATCTGGTTTTATGAGCTTCTCTAAGTACCATTTCTCTCATATCTCCAAATTTTGGTACCCAAATCCTTTCAGCCCTATACCGGGTTCCGTCTTCCCGAATATTAAGATGCTTCTCCGATCCTTTGGGTATTTCATCCTTTAAATTTCCCTCTTTTAAAACTCCTTGTTGCGCCTCCTTTATTTGAGTAGTAATGTTATTATGAATCATTATATTCATAGATTTTACTCGAATGGGTTCTCTATCCTTCCTGCTCAAGGCATCGGCTACCACATTTGCCTTCCCCGGGTGGTAACGAATCTCAAAATCGTAATCATTCAATAATTCAATCCACCTACGCTGCCTCATATTCAGTTGTTTCTGATTAAATATGTGTTGAAGACTTTTGTGGTCGGTATATATAATACTTTTGACCCCATATAAGTAGTGCCTCCAAGTCTTTAATGCAAAAACAACCGCGCCTAATTCCAAATCATGCGTCGTATAATTTTGTTCGTGAATCTTCAATTGTCTAGACGCATAAGCAATCACCTTCGTTCGTTGCATTAATACACAACCGAGACCTTGCTTTGATGCATCACAATAAATCACAAAATCATCATTCCCTTCAGGCAATGACAATATAGGTGCCGTAGTTAGCTTTTTCTTCAATAACTGAAACGCTTTCTCTTGTTCATCATTCCATTCAAATTTCTTCCCTTTATGCGTTAATGCAGTCAAGGGTTTTGCTATTCTGGAAAAGTCTTGGATGAACCTTCTGTAGTAACCAGCTAGTCCTAAAAACTGGCTTATGTGTATCGGAGTTTTCGGGGTTTCCCACTTTTCAACAGTTTCTATCTTTGCCGGATCCACATTAATACCTTCTTTGTTCACTATGTGACCGAGGAATTGAACTTCTTCCAACCAAAATGCACACTTTGAAAACTTAGCGTACAATTCTTCCTTCCTCAATACTTCTAACACCTTTCTCAAATGTTCACCGTGTTCTTGGTCATTCTTTGAGTAAATAAGTATGTCATCAATGAAAACAATGACAAACTTGTCAAGGTATGGTCCACACACTCGGTTCATAAGGTCCATGAACACAGCTGGTGCATTAGTTAAACCAAACGGCATGACCATAAACTCGTAATGACCGTAACGTGTTCTGAAAGCAGTCTTTGGAATATCATCTTCTTTCACCCGCATTTGATGATACCCAGAACGTAAGTCAATCTTTGAATAAACAGACGAGCCTTGTAGTTGATCAAATAAGTCATCGATTCTCGGTAGTGGGTAGCGGTTCTTGATGGTAAGTTTGTTCAACTCTCGGTAGTCGATACATAACCTGAATGTACCATCTTTCTTCTTGACAAACAAAATAGGAGCTCCCCACGGTGATGTGCTTGGTCGAATGAAACCACGCTCTAAAAGTTCTTGTAATTGGCTTTGTAGTTCTTTCATCTCGCTGGGTGCGAGTTTGTAAGGAGCACGAGCTATTGGTGCAGCTCCTGGTACAAGATCTATTTGAAATTCAACGGATCGATGTGGGGGTAATCCCGGTAATTCTTTCGGAAATACATCAGGAAATTCTTTTGCGACGGGAACATCATTGATGCTCTTTTCTTCAGTTTGTACTTTCTCGACGTGTGCTAGAGCAGCATAGCAACCTTTTCTTATTAGTTTTTGTGCCTTCAAATTACTAATAAGATGTAGCTTCGTGTTGCCCTTTTCTCCGTACACCATTAAGGGTTTTCCTTTTTCTCGTATAATGCGAATTGCATTTTTGTAACAAACGATCTCCGCTTTCACTTCTTTCAACCAGTCCATACCGATTATCACATCAAAACTCCCTAACTCTACTGGTATCAAATCAATCTTAAATGTTTCGCTAACCAGTTTAATTTCTCGATTCCGACATATATTATCTGCTGAAATTAATTTACCATTTGCTAATTCGAGTAAAAATTTACTATCCAAAGGCGTCAATGGACAACTTAATTTAGCACAAAAATCTCTACTCATATAGCTTCTATCCGCACCCGAATCAAATAAAACGTAAGCAGATTTATTGTCAATAAGAAACGTACCCGTAACAAGCTCCGGGTCTTCCTGTGCCTCTGCCGCATTAATATTGAAAACTCTTCCACGGCCTTGTCCATTCGTGTTCTCCTGGTTCGGGCAATTTCTAATAATGTGGCCCGGTTTTCCACATTTATAACAAACTACATTGGCATAACTTGCTCCGACACTACTTGCTCCGCCATTACTCGTTCCGACACCATTTGTTCCTTTCGTTCTATTAATCCCTGGTCCGTAGACCTCACACTTCACCGCGCTATGACCATTTCTTTTACACTTGTTGCAAAATTTGGTGCAGAACCCCGAGTGATTCTTTTCACACCTTTGGCATAGCTGCTTCTGATTGTTGTTGTTGTTGCGGTTATTATTGTTGTTGGGATGATTGTTGTAGTTGCTGTTGTTGTTGTTGTTGTTGGGCCGTTTGTTGTAGTTGCGATTGATGTTGCGATTGTTGGGATAATTGTTGCGATTATTGTTGTAATAGCTGTTGTTATTGTATTGGTGATTCTTATCACCGTTTTCCTCCCACTTTCTTTTGACTTGCTTCACATTGGCCTCTTCAGCAGTCTGTTCTTTAATTCTTTCTTCAATTTGGTTCACGAGTTTGTGAGCCATTCTACATGCCTGTTGTATGGAGGCGGGCTCGTGTGAACTTATATCTTCTTGGATTCTTTCCGGTAATCCTTTCACAAACGCGTCGATCTTCTCTTCCTCATCTTCGAATGCTCCCGGACACAATAGGCACAATTCTGTGAATCGTCTTTCGTACGTGGTAATATCAAATCCTTGGGTTCGTAACCCTCTAAGTTCTGTCTTGAGCTTATTGACCTCGGTTCTGGGACGGTACTTCTCGTTCATTAAGTGCTTGAATGCTGACCACGGTAGTGCGTACGCATCGTCTTGTCCCACTTGCTCTAGATAGGTATTCCACCATGTTAACGCAGAACCTGTGAAGGTATTCGTAGCGTACTTTACTTTGTCCTCTTCAGTACACTTACTTATGGCAAACACCGATTCGACCTTCTCGGTCCACCGTTTCAATCCGATCGGTCCTTCGGTTCCATCAAATTCCAAAGGTTTGCAGGCAGTGAATTCTTTGTAGGTGCATCCTACACGATTTCTTGTACTGCTAGATCCAAGGTTATTGTTGGTATGTAGCGCAGCCTGTACTGCGGCTATGTTTGAAGCTAGAAAAGTACGGAATTCCTCTTCATTCATATTCACGGTGTGTCGAGTAGTCGGTGCCATTTCCTTCAAAATAGTTAAATGGAACAAGTTAATCATACAGAATATTAAGAGTAGTTAATAGTATTTCGTAGCATAATATGAACTCATTTATAAAAGCTTTTTCTTCATATTAGCGTTTTATAAGTTTAAATTCGGGTAGTACCTACCCGTTAAGTTCATACTTAGTAGCTAATATACAATTCAACTACTACAATTCTATATGAAAAACTGATTATAATAATATTTCGCGTTCAAACTTTTATACAATATTTTACAAACTTACAATACCGCTTATTTTACATAAAGCATGAAATATAGCACACAATAACTTTGATACAAGATAGTTTTGAAGATAATTCTAGCTAGTACACAAGTCGTTCAGCAAAGGCAATAAAGACACGTAATTCATACGTCCAGAAACAAGTCATGCATTCTGGTTTTACTAGGACTACTTCCCATCCTTGGTCTTGTGCAACATAACCGTTATGGCCGTTGATAAGACAGCGTGTTGTAGCGTCGTCAAAGGGACGAGGGTTACGTAATGTCCAACAGTCCCGTAACAATCTAAAAACCTCATTTCTTACCCCAATTACCGACTCCGTCACTTGTGGAAACGTTTTGTTTAATAGTTGTAGCCCGATATTCTTGTTCTCACTTTGGTGAGAAGCGAACATTACTAATCCGTAAGCATAACATGCTTCTTTATGTTGCATGTTAGCCGCTTTTTCTAAATCACGAAGTCCAATATTCGGATATATTGAGTCAAAATAATTTCTTAACCCGTTCCGTAAAATAGCATTTGGGTTCCCCGCAATATATGCGTCAAAGTAAACACATCGTAACTTATGGGTTTCCCAATGTGATATCCCCCATCTTTCAAACGAAAGTCTCTTATAAACCAAGACATTCTTGGAACGTTCTTCGAATGTCTTACAAACTGATCTCGCCTTAAATAGTTGTGCCGAGGAATTCTGACCGACTCTAGACAAGATTTCATCAATCATGTCTCCGGGTAGGTCTCTTAAAATATTGGGTTGTCTATCCATTTTGTGTTTTTAAACTGTAAAATAGACAAGAGTTAGATTCATAAAAAAAATACTTATTAATACAAGCAATTTTTACATATGTCATAAAGCATAAGCACACTATATTACATATATTACACCACACGAATACAACTATCTTATTCCGACTCGCTCGTTTCTTCTTCTTCGGTTTTGGTTCGTTTTGCCAAGTTTCTAGGGATATATGATGTTCCCCTAATACGAGCCGTAATTTTCCACATTGGTTTAGAAAAACCTGGTGGTTTAGAGGTTCCCGGGTCATTGTTACAACTTAAGGACTTCGGGGGTTGACGATACATATAAAGTTCATCGGGGTTGGAATTAGATTTCTCTATTTTTATGCCCTTTCCCTTATTATTTTCTTTTGCCTTTTTAAATTCAGTTGGGGTAATTTCTATAACATCATCGGAATTCTCGTCGGAATCCGATTCATCGGAGAATTGGTAATCCTCCCAATATTTTGCTTCCTTGGCGGAAACACCATTGACCATAATTAACTTTGGTCGGTTGGTTGAGGATTTTCTTTTACTTAACCGTTTTATTATTTCCCCCACCGGTTCTATTTCTTCATCCGGTTCCGATTCTTCTTCCGGTTCCGATTCTTCTTCCGGTTCCGACTCTTCTTCCGGTTCCTCTTCGGGAACTT
This sequence comes from Rutidosis leptorrhynchoides, assembly GCF_046630445.1. Classification (NCBI taxonomy): domain Eukaryota; kingdom Viridiplantae; phylum Streptophyta; class Magnoliopsida; order Asterales; family Asteraceae; genus Rutidosis; species Rutidosis leptorrhynchoides. The sequence goes on along the minus strand of NC_092335.1, from coordinate 17,580,235 downwards.
GTGAATCAGTCCACGAATCATTCCAATTTACATTTGACTCTTCATTATTATTAGGTGAGTCAATGGGACTTGTTCTAGAGGTAGACATCTATCACATAATATCAAACGCGTTAAGAGATTAATATATCACATAATATTCACATGTTAAAAATATATAGTTTCCAACAAAATTTGTTAAGCAATCATTTTTCAAGTAAACACGGTCGAAGTCCAGACTCACTAATGCATCCTAACAAACTCGATAAGACACACTAATGCAAAATTCTGGTTCTCTAAGACCAACGCTCGGATACCAACTGAAATGTCCCGTTCTTATTGATTAAAAACGTTCCATATTAATTGATTTCGTTGCGAGGTTTTGACCTCTATATGAGACGTTTTTCAAAGACTGCATTCATTTTTAAAACAAACCATAACCTTTATTTCATAAATAAAGGTTTAAAAAGCTTTACGTAGATTATCAAATAATGATAATCTAAAATATCCTGTTTACACACGACCATTACATAATGGTTTACAATACAAATATGTTACATCGAAATCAGTTTCTTGAATGCAGTTTTTACACAATATCATACAAACATGGACTCCAAATCTTGTCCTTATTTTAGTATGCAACAGCGGAAGCTCTTAGTATTCACCTGAGAATAAACATGCTTTAAACGTCAACAAAAATGTTGGTGAGTTATAGGTTTAACCTATATATATCAAATCGTAACAATAGACCACAAGATTTCATATTTCAATACACATCCCATACATAGAGATAAAAATCATTCATATGGTGAACACCTGGTAACCGACAATAACAAGATGCATATATAAGAATATCCCCATCATTCCGGGACACCCTTCGGATATGATATAAATTTCGAAGTACTAAAGCATCCGGTACTTTGGATGGGGTTTGTTAGGCCCAATAGATCTATCTTTAGGATTCGCGTCAATTAGGGTGTCTGTTCCCTAATTCTTAGATTACCAGACTTAATAAAAAGGGGCATATTCGATTTTGATAATTCAACCATAGAATGTAGTTTCACGTACTTGTGTCTATTTTGTAAATCATTTATAAAATCTGCATGTATTCTCATCCCAAAAATATTAGATTTTAAAAGTGGGACTATAACTCACTTTCACAGATTTTTATTTCGTCGGAAAGTAAGACTTGGCCACTGGTTGATTCACGAACCTATAACAATATATACATATATATCAAAGTATGTTCAAAATATATTTACAACACTTTTAATATATTTTGATGTTTTAAGTTTATTAAGTCAGCTGTCCTCGTTAGTAACCTACAACTAGTTGTCCACAGTTAGATGTACAGAAATAAATCGATAAATATTATCTTGAATCAATCCACGACCCAGTGTATACGTATCTCAGTATTGATCACAACTCAAACTATATATATTTTGGAATCAACCTCAACCCTGTATAGCTAACTCCAACATTCACATATAGAGTGTCTATGGTTGTTCCGAAATATATATAGATGTGTCGACATGATAGGTCGAAACATTGTATACGTGTCTATGGTATCTCAAGATTACATAATATACAATACAAGTTGATTAAGTTATGGTTGGAATAGATTTGTTACCAATTTTCACGTAGCTAAAATGAGAAAAATTATCCAATCTTGTTTTACCCATAACTTCTTCATTTTAAATCCGTTTTGAGTGAATCAAATTGCTATGGTTTCATATTGAACTCTAATTTATGAATCTAAATAGAAAAAGTATAGGTTTATAGTCGGAAAAATAAGTTACAAGTCGTTTTTGTAAAGGTAGTCATTTCAGTCGAAAGAACGACGTCTAGATGACCATTTTAGAAAACATACTTCCACTTTGAGTTTAACCATAATTTTTGGATATAGTTTCATGTTCATAATAAAAATAATTTTCTCAGAATAACAACTTTTAAATCAAAGTTTATCATAGTTTTTAATTAACTAACCCAAAACAGCCCGCGGTGTTACTACGACGGCGTAAATCCGGTTTTACGGTGTTTTTCGTGTTTCCAGGTTTTAAATCATTAAGTTAGCATATCATATAGATATAGAACATGTGTTTAGTTGATTTTAAAAGTCAAGTTAGAAGGATTAACTTTTGTTTGCGAACAAGTTTATAATTAACTAAACTATGTTCTAGTGATTACAAGTTTAAACCTTCGAATAAGATAGCTTTATATGTATGAATCGAATGATGTTATGAACATCATTACTACCTTAAGTTCCTTGGATGAACCTACTGGAAAAGAGAAAAATGGATCTAGCTTCAATGGATCCTTGGATGGCTCAAAGTTCTTGAAGCAAAATCATGACACGAAAACAAGTTCAAGTAAGATCATCACTTGAAATAAGATTGTTATAGTTATAGAAATTGAACCAAAGTTTGAATATGATTATTACCTTGTATTAGAATGATAACCTACTGTAAGAAACAAAGATTTCTTGAGGTTGGATGATCACCTTACAAGATTGGAAGTGAGCTAGCAATCTTGAAAGTATTCTTGATTTTATGAAACTAGAACTTTTGGAATTTATGAAGAACACTTAGAACTTGAAGATAGAACTTGAGAGAGATCAATTAGATGAAGAAAATTGAAGAATGAAAGTGTTTGTAGGTGTTTTTGGTCGTTGGTGTATGGATTAGATATAAAGGATATGTAATTTTGTTTTCATGTAAATAAGTCATGAATGATTACTCATATTTTTGTAATTTTATGAGATATTTCATGCTAGTTGCCAAATGATGGTTCCCACATGTGTTAGGTGACTCACATGGGCTGCTAAGAGCTGATCATTGGAGTGTATATACCAATAGTACATACATCTAAAAGCTGTGTATTGTACGAGTACGAATACGGGTGCATACGAGTAGAATTGTTGATGAAACTGAACGAGAATGTAATTGTAAGCATTTTTGTTAAGTAGAAGTATTTTGATAAGTGTATTGAAGTCTTTCAAAAGTGTATAAATACATATTAAAACACTACATGTATATACATTTTAACTGAGTCGTTAAGTCATCGTTAGTCGTTACATGTAAGTGTTGTTTTGAAACCTTTAGGTTAACGATCTTGTTAAATGTTGTTAACCCAATGTTTATAATATCAAAAGAGATTTTAAATTATTATATTATCATGATATTATGATGTACGAATATCTCTTAATATGATATATATACATTAAATGTCGTTACAACGATAAACGTTACATATATGTCTCGTTTCAAAATCATTAAGTTAGTAGTCTTGTTTTTACATATGTAGTTCATTGTTAATATAATTAATGATATGTTTACTTATCATAATATCATGTTAACTATATATATAACCATATATATGTCATCATATAGTTTTTTTTTACAAGTTTTAACGTTCGTGAATCACCGGTCAACTTGGGTGGTCAATTGTCTATATGAAACCTATTTCAATTAATCAAGTCTTAACAAGTTTGATTGCTTAACATGTTGGAAACATTTAATCATGTAAACATCAATCTCAATTAATATATATAAACATGGAAAAGTTCGGGTCACTACATAAGTCATCGATTCTCGGTAGTAGGTAGCGGTTCTTGATGGTAAGTTTGTTCAACTCTCGGTAGTCGATACACAACCTAAATGTACAATCTTTCTTCTTGACAAACAAAACAGGAGCTCCCCATGATGATGTGCTTGGTCGAATGAAACCACGCTCTAAAAGTTCCTGTAACTAACTTTGTAATTCTTTCATTTCGCTGGGTGCGAGTCTGTATGGAACACGAGCTATTAGTGCAGCTCCTGGTACAAGGTCTTTTTGAAATTCAACGGATCGATGTGGGGGTAATCCCGGTAATTCTTTCGAAAATACATCGGGAAATTCTTTTACGACAGGAACATCACTGATGTTCTTTTCTTCAGGTTTAACTTCCTTGATGTGTGCTAGAATGACGTGACAACCTTTTCTTATTAGTTTTTACGCCTTCAAACTACTAATAAGATTTAATTTCGCATTGTTCTTCTCTCCGTACACCATTAAAGGTTTTCCCTTTTCACGGATAATGCGAATCGCATTTTTGTAACAAACGACCTCTATTCTCACCTTTTTCAACCAGTCCATTCCAATTATTACATCAAAACTCCCTAACTCGACTGGTGTTAAATCAATTTTAAACGTTTCATCCCCCAGTTTAATTTCTCTATCCCGACATATATTATCTACTGAAATTAATTTATCGTTTGCTAATTCGAGTAAAAATTTACTATCCAAAGGCGTCAATGGGCAACTTAACTTAGCACAAAAATCTCTACTCATATAGCTTCTATCCGCACCCGAATCAAATAAAACATAAGCAGATTTATTATCAATAAGAAACGTACCCGTAACAAGCTTCGAGTCTTCCTGCGCTTCAGCCGTATTAATATTGAAAACTCTTCCACGACCCTGTCCATTAGTATTCCCCTGATTCGGGAAATTACTTCTGTTGTGGCCCGGTTTTCCACATCCATAACAAACAAAGGCGGTATTACTTGTTTCGCCACTATTTGTTCCTTTAGTTCTATTAAACTTTGGTCCGTAGACCTCACACTTTTTCGCACCATGGCCAGTTCCTTTACACTTGGTGCAAAATGTCGTGCAGAACCCATTCTGGTGGTACTCTTCACACCTTTGGCATTTTTGGTTTTTGTTGCCGTTGTTGTTATTGAGGTTGTTGTTGGGATTGTTATTGTTGTTGGAACGGTTGTTGTAGTTGTTGTTGTTGTTGTTGTTGTTGTTGTTGTTGTTGTTGTTGTTGTTGTTGTTGTTGTTGTTGTTGTTGTTGTTGTTGAGACGTTTGTTGTAGCTATTGTTAGGATTGCGGTTATTGTTGAAATTGTTGTTGCGGTTGTGGTTGTAATTGTTGTTGTTGTTGTATTGGTGACCCTTGTCACTGGTTTTTTCCCACTTTCTCTTGAGTTGTTTCGTGTTGGCTTCTTCGGTCGCCTAATCTTTAATTCTTCACTCAATCTGATTTATGAGTTTATGAGCCATTCGACTTGCCTTTTTTATGGAAGCGGGCTCGTGTGAACTCACATCTTCTTGAATCCTTACTGGTAACCCTTTTATAAATGCGTCGATCTTCTATTCTTCATCTTCGAACGTTCCTGGACATAATAGGCACAACTCTGTGAATCGTCGTTCATATGTGGTAATGTCGAACCCTTGTGTTCGTTACTCTCTAAGCTCTACCTTGAGCTTATTGACTTCGTTTCTAGGACGGTACTGCTCGTTCATCAATTGCTTGAATGCCGACCACGGTAGTGCGTAAGCAGCATTTTGTCCTACCTGTTCAAGATAGGTGTTCCACCACGTTAACGTAGTACCTTTGAAGGTATGCGTAGCGTACTTAACTTTGTCCTCTTCAGTACACTTACTTATGGCAAACACCGATTCGACTTTCTCGGTCCACCGTTTCAATCCAATTGGTCCTTCAGTTCCATCAAATTCCAAAGGTTTGCAGGCAGTGAATTCTTTGTAGGAGCATCCTACACGATTTCTTGTGGAATTAGTTCCACTGCTAGATCCAGAGTTATTGTTATTTTGCACCGCAGCCTGTACTGCGGCTATGTTTGCTGCAAGGAAAACACGAAAGTCTTCCTCGCCCATGTTCAAATTCTGACAAGTCGTGCCATTTCCTTCAAAAATAGCCAAAAGAATTGAGTTAATCATATAGAATTTTAAGAGTAGTCAATAGTATTTCGTAGCATAATATGAACTCATTTATAAAAGCTTTTTCTTCATATTAGCGTTTTATAAGTTTAAATTCGGGTACTACCTACCCGTTAAGTTCATACTTAGTAGCTAATATACAATTCAACTACTACAATTTCATATGAAAAACTGATTATAATAATATATCACATATAAATATTCTTCAAACTTACAATTTCGCTATATTACATATAACATGAAATATAGTACACTTTGATACATGACAGTTTTGAAGATAAATCTAGTTAATACGCAAGTTGTTCAGCAAAGGAAATAAAGACACGTAATTCATAAGTCCAGAAACAATTCATGCATTCTGGTTTTACTAAGATGACTTCCCATCCTTGGTCTTGTGGAAAATAACCGTTATTGTGACGACCCGGAAATTTCCGACCAAATTTAAACTTAATCTTTATATGATTTAGACACGATAAGCAAAGTCTGTTAGGTTGAGTCTCAAAAAAATTTTGAACTATATTCATGAGATCATTTGACCTTCGACTAGTTCCGACGATTCACGGAAAATTGTTTGTAAATAAATATGTATATATATATATATATATATATATATATATATATATATATATATATATATATATATATATATATATATAAGAATACTATACATAAGTAATATTTAATATATATATATATATATATATATATATATATATATATTGAAATGTCCCGTTCTTATTGATTAAAAACGTTCCATATTAATTGATTTCGTTACGAGGTTTTGACCTCTATATGAGACGTTTTTCAAAGACTGCATTCATTTTTAAAACAAACCATAGCCTTTATTTCATAAATAAAGGTTTAAAAAGCTTTACGTAGATTATCAAATAATGATAATCTAAAATATCCTGTTTACACACGACCATTACATAATGGTTTACAATACAAATATGTTACATCGAAATCAGTTTCTTGAATGCAGTTTTTACACAATATCATACAAACATGGACTCCAAATCTTGTCCTTATTTTAGTATGCAACAGCGGAAGCTCTTAATATTCACCTGAGAATAAACATGCTTTAAACGTCAACAAAAATGTTCGTGAGTTATAGGTTTAACCTATATATATCAAATCGTAACAATAGACCACAAGATTTCATATTTCAATACACATCCCATACATAGAGATAAAAATCATTCATATGGTGAACACCTGGTAACCGACAATAACAAGATGCATATATAAGAATATCCCCATCATTCCGGGACACCCTTCGGATATGATATAAATTTCGAAGTACTAAAGCATCCGGTACTTTGGATGGGGTTTGTTAGGCCCAATAGATCTATCTTTAGGATTCGCGTCAATTAGGGTGTCTGTTCCCTAATTCTTAGATTACCAGACTTCATAACAAGGGGCATATTCGGTTTAATAATCCAACCATAGAATGTAGTTTTAAGTACTTGTGTCTATTTCGTAAAAAAGTTATAAAAGATTTCGCATGTATTCTCAGCCCAAAAATATAAAGGGTAAAAAGGCAAATGAAACTCACGCATATAAGTATTGTAAAACAGTTAATAAAGCATTTGCATGTATTCTCAGCTCCAAAAATGTAAAGAGTAAAAAGGGAGTAATGAAACTCACTTTCACAGATTTTTACTTCGTCGGGAAGTAAGACTTGGCCACTGTTGATTCACGAACCTATAACAATATATACATATATATTAAAGTATGTTCAAAATATATTTACAACACTTTTAATATATTTTGATGTTTTAAGTTTATTAAGTCAGCTGTCCTCGTTAGTAACCTATAACTAGTTGTCCACAGTTAGATGTACAGAAATAAATCGATAAATATTATCTTGAATCAATCCACGACCCAGTGTATACGTATCTCAGTATTGATCATAACTCAAACTATATATATTTTGGAATCAACCTCAACCCTGTATAGCTAACTCCAACATTCACATATATAGTGTCTATGGTTGTTCCGAAATATATATAGATGTGTCGACATGATAGGTCGAAACATTGTATACGTGTCTATGGTATCTCAAGATTACATAATATACAATACAAGTTGATTAAGTTATGGTTGGAATAGATTTGTTACCAATTTTCACGTAGCTAAAATGAGAAAAATTATCCAATCTTGTTTTACCCATAACTTCTTCATTTTAAATCCGTTTTGAGTGAATCAAATTGCTATGGTTTCATATTGAACTCTATTTTATGAATCTAAACAGAAAAAGTATAGGTTTATAGTCGGAAAAATAAGTTACAAGTCGTTTTTGTAAAGGTAGTCATTTCAGTCGAAAGAACGACGTCTAGATGACCATTTTAGAAAACATACTTCCACTTTGAGTTTAACCATAATTTTTGGATATAGTTTCATGTTCATAATAAAAATCATTTTCTCAGAATAACAACTTTTAAATCAAAGTTTATCATAGTTTTTAATTAACTAACCCAAAACAGCCCGCGGTGTTACTACGACGGCGTAAATCCGGTTTTACGGTGTTTTTCGTGTTTCCAGGTTTTAAATCATTAAGTTAGCATATCATATAGATATAGAACATGTGTTTAGTTGATTTTAAAAGTCAAGTTAGAAGGATTAACTTTTGTTTGCGAACAAGTTTAGAATTAACTAAACTATGTTCTAGTGATTACAAGTTTAAACCTTCGAATAAGATAGCTTTATATGTATGAATCGAATGATGTTATGAACATCATTACTACCTTAATTTCCTTGGATAAACCTACTGGAAAAGAGAAAAATGGATCTAGCTTCAATGGATCCTTGGATGGCTCGAAGTTCTTGAAGCAGAATCATGACACGAAAACAAGTTCAAGTAAGATCATCACTTGAAATAAGATTGTTATAGTTATAGAAATTGAACCAAAGTTTGAATATGATTATTACCTTGTATTAGAATGATAACCTACTGTAAGAAACAAAGATTTCTTGAGGTTGGATGATCACCTTACAAGATTGGAAGTGAGCTAGCAAACTTGAAAGTATTCTTGATTTTATGAAACTAGAACTTTTGGAATTTATGAAGAACACTTAGAACTTGAAGATAGAACTTGAGAGAGATCAATTAGATGAAGAAAATTGAAGAATGAAAGTGTTTGTAGGTGTTTTTGGTCGTTGGTGTATGGATTAGATATAAAGGATATGTAATTTTGTTTTCATGTAAATAAGTCATGAATGATTACTCATATTTTTGTAATTTTATGAGATATTTCATGCTAGTTGCCAAATGATGGTTCCCACATGTGTTAGGTGACTCGCATGGGCTGCTAAGAGCTGATCATTGGAGTGTATATACCAATAGTACATACATCTAAAAGCTGTGTATTGTACGAGTACGAATACGGGTGCATACGAGTAGAATTGTTGATGAAACTGAACGAGGTGTAATTGTAAGCATTTTTGTTAAGTAGAAGTATTTTGATAAGTGTATTGAAGTCTTTCAAAAGTGTATAAATACATATTAAAACACTACATGTATATACATTTTAACTGAGTCGTTAAGTCATCGTTAGTCGTTACATGTAAGTGTTGTTTTGAAACCTTTAGGTTAACGATCTTGTTAAATGTTGTTAACCCAATGTTTATAATATCAAATGAGATTTTAAATTATTATATTATCATGATATTATCATGTATGAATATCTCTTAATATGATATATATACATTAAATGTCTTTACAACGATAATCGTTACATATATGTCTCGTTTAAAAATCATTAAGTTAGTAGTCTTGTTTTTACATATGTAGTTCATTGTTAATATACTTTATGATATGTTTTCTTATCATAGTATCATGTTAACTATATATATATATCCATATATATGTCATCATATAGTTTTTACAAGTTTTAACGTTCGTGAATCACCGATCAACTTGGGTGGTCAATTGTCTATATGAAACATATTTCAATTAATCAAGTCTTAACAAGTTTGATTGCTTAACATGTTGGAAACATTTAATCATGTAAATATCAATCTCAATTAATATATATAAACATGGAAAAGTTCGGGTCACTACATATATATATATATATATATATATATATATATATATATATATATATATATATATATATATATATATATATATATATATATATATATATTAAATATTCAGTATATGTTAATGATAGTAATTAAATTTAGTTACAAGTTAAAATATAAAAGTTATACTATTAACCTTAATATTATTATAAATGATAATATTAATATTTGTATTATAAAAATATATAAAACTTGAGATGTACAAGTATAGCTAATAATATTATTGATATTATTAATTCTATTATTATTATTAATATTAATATTTACATTTATTATTAATAAAATTTATATTAAATATTAATGTTTATATAATTATTATTATTATGTTTCTTATTATAATTAATACACATATATATACAGAATACATATATATATATATATATATATATATATATATATATGTATATATATATATATATATATATATGTATATATATATATATATGTATATATATATATATATATGTATATATATATATATATACATATGTACTGAGATATACATATATGCAGTCACATTATATCAGTATTTTTATTATTAGAGTTGATTACTTAAAAAATGAGTTATACAAAAATACAGAATCAATTTCTATTTCATATTACTTTCATACTGTGTTAGATTGATGATTCTTACTCTTACACCAGTACCAATCACAAACCTAATTTCCAAAACATTCCAAAACCCGTTACACATAACTATCAATTCATAATATAATCAATTTTATATTTGTAAACTAGTACGAATCATTCCAACTAATCCCATTATCAAACAAATACACTTGAAAGAAGATGATATTTTCTTCTGACAGAATATTAAGCTGTCGAGCCAATCAAGCTATAATACAAACGTTAATAGAGATAATCCAGTTGTAATTATAATTGTTAAACTTTATATAACTTTCCACTACTACTATGATCATGTACTCCGGTTGTACGATACCTCTTGTTTCTCTTAGATTATTAAACACCATCTTTGTTGAAGATAAACATCACCACCTTTTGTGTTTCTTTTCAAGATCGAACCACTATCTCCAACACACACACACACCATCGGCCAACCATATCAACCATGTAAACTACTCACAACCAACGAAAACAGTTCCTGCTACTACTGCAGTACTTTCCTATTTTATATTTCTGTTTCGAACCACCACAACCCGAACAATAATCTGCAACTTCTGTCGATTTCTGTTACACGATAAATACCACCACCACTCGATAAACTGCAGCTAATTATCCCTTTCTATATCTCGTTTCAATTGAAAAACAAAATAACCATTGATTGATATTTGATCACTTGTTAAACTTTCATTAATGCTGCAAATCCTTACTGCTTTTCCTTCATGAAAACCCACATCGCCACCACTTGTATTTTATGTTGCTAAACCGTGGTTCCTGTTTCAACCATGATACAGTGATCATAGCTAAAAGATGATAATGATTTGATAATAGATAGAAGAAGATAATGATTATAATATGCTTAGGTTCGACTCACAATCCCCACCACTTTATCATGAACATCGCCACCGCTATCAATATCACTTTCATAACCACCACAACTATTTTAATTTTTTTTCTTCCTTCTTCTTTCGCAAGGAATACTGCAACTGCTGCGTTTCCTTTCTTTCTTTTTCTCCTCGTCGATCGACAGAAAGTTTAAGCTTTTCTTTTTACAAGCTACTTCTACAACATATATAATATCATTGTAAAGAGTTAGTGGTGCCTTTTCTTTATTAATGGTCGGAAAATTTAGAATAAATCAACCACTTGTTTTGTAAAGAAGAACAATTTGGTTGATTAGGTGGAGGATGGGACACCTCGTTTCTTTTTCTAATTTAAAACCGAACCCTACTTTTTTTTTACTTCCTGTCGATTTAGTTCGTTTACAAATTGGGTGTTAAACGATTGGGCTTGAGTAATTGATGGGCTGCAGATCATAAAGCATAGATTAGGGTTAAGTTGGGCCGATGTTAATGGAGAAGAGGGAGGCACATAATCGTTACGGGTTAAATAAATTTATGTTTGGGAATAAATCAGAAATGTAGGGGACAGACAAGTGGTTAGGCGTATTTGCTAACTTCGAGATGTCTTGGGTTCGAGTCTCGGCTTGGGAAGATTAATAAATTTTTTTTGAGCTTTATTAGGTAGTTCTCTTTTCTTTTATTATTATTATTATTGTTATTATTAATATTAGTATCATTATTATTATCATTATTATTATTATCTCCAATATTGTATTAATATCAAGTTATAATTATTATTGTTATTTTTACTATTAATATTACTATTATTATTAACATAAAGTATTATCGTTAATATTATTATCATTTTTATTAATATGATTATCACTACCATTATATATTGAAATTATCTTTTTAACAAAAATTAACATTTTTTATAAAGTTATTATAATTATTAAAATTTCATTCAGATTAGTATTATTGTTATGAACCATATTACATATAACAAACTATATTGTTTTATATAATACTAAAACATATATAAATATATTAATATAACTAAATGAATAAATATTAATTAATTTCAATGTATATATATACAAAATAGATATATAACATATAATTTAAGTTATAATACATATAAACAAAGTATATGTATAAAATAACAATTAATATTAAATTCATATAACTACAAACACATAAATGTTATATAATTAATAAATGAGATTATAAGTTTTCTATTATAAGTTTTAATAGATATACAATTGATATAGGTTTGTGAATCCGAGGCCAACCCTGCATTGTTCAATATAGTCATATGTATTTTTACTACAAAATACAGTATGGTGAGTTTCATTTGCTCCCTTTTACTCTTTACGTTTTTGGGATGAGAATACATGCAAATGCTTTATTAACTGTTTTACAATATTTATATGCGTGAGTTTCATTTGCTCCCTTTTACTCTTTACGTTTTTAGGCTGAGAATACATGCAAATGCTTTATTAACTGTTTTACAATATTTATATGCGTGAGTTTCATTTGCTCCCTTTTTAAATGCTTTTGCAATATATATTTTTGGGACTGAGAATACATGCGCTGCTTTTATAATTGTTTTACGAAATGGACACAAGTAATCGAAACTACATTATATGGTTGAATTATTGAAATCGAATATGCCTCTTTTTATTAAGTCTGGTAATCTAAGAATTAGGGAACAGACACCCTAATTGACGCGAATCCTAAAGATAGATCTATAGGCCCGACGAACCCCATCCAAAGTACCAGATGCTTTAGTACTTCGAAATTTATATCATGTCCGAATGAGGATCCCGTAAATGATAGTGGATATTCTATATGCATCTTGTTAAGGTCGGTTACCAGGTGTTCAATCCATATGAATGATATTTTTGTCTCTATGCATGGGACGTATGTTTATGAGAAATGGAAATATGAAATCTTGTGGTCTATTAAAATTATGAAATGATTATTTATGTTAAACTAATGAACTCACCAACCTTTTGGTTGACACTTGAAAGCATGTTTATTCTCAGGTATTAAAGAAATCTTCCGTTGTGCATTTGCTCATTTTAGAGATATTACTTGGAGTCATTCATGATATATTTCAAAAGACGTTGCATGCGAGTCTTCGAGTTCATCAAGATTATTATTAAGTGAATTATAGTTAGATATATTATGAAACGTTATGCATGCCGTCAACTTTCGATGTAATGAAAGATTGTCTTTTCAAAAACGAATGCAATGTTTGTAAAACGAATCATATAGAGGTCAAGTACCTCGCGATGTAATCAACTGTTGTGAATCGCTTATAATCAATATGGACTTCGTCCGGATGGATTAGGATGGGTCACTACAGTTATGACCATTGGCTAGGCAGCATGTTGTAATGTCGTCAAAAGGACGAGGGTTTCGTAATGTCCAACAGCCCGGTAATAATCTAAAAACCATGTTTCTTACCCCAACTACCGAATCTGTCACTTGTGGGAAGGTTTTATTTAAAAATTGTAACCCGATATTCTTTTTCTCACTTTGGTAAGAAGCGAACATCACTAACCCGTAAGTATAACATGCTTCTTTATATTGCATGTTAGAAGCTCTTTCTAACTCATGAAATCCTATATTGGGATATGTTGAGTCAAAATAGGTTCTTAACCCGTAGCGTAAAATTGCATTTGGGTTCCCCGTATTTAACGCTTTAAAGAAAACACGGCGTAACTTACAGTCTCCCCAATGTGATATACCCCACCTATCAAAGGAAAGCCTTTTATAAATAAGGCATTTCTGGAAAGTCTTTCAAATGTTTAACAAGTTAATTTCGCCATAACTAAATGTGCTGATGAATTCTGACCGACTCTAGACAAGATTTCCTCAATCATATCCTCTGGTAGGTCTTCTAAAATATTCGGTTGTCTACCCTTAACGTCCATTTTGTTTTTATACTGTAAAATAGACAAGGATTAGATTCGTAAAAGATAATTAACAAACAATACAAGCAATTTTTACATAGAACATAAAAGTACAAGCACACTACAATACATATAATACACAACATGATTACAACCCTCTAATTTGAATCACTGGTTTCTTCTTCTTCGGATTTGGTTCGTTTTCCTAAAGTTCTAGGGATATATGATGTTCCTCTAATACGAGCCGTCGTTTTCCGCAATGGTTTAGAAAAACCTGGTGGTTTAGAGGCTCCCGGGTTATTGTTACAATTTAAGAAATACGGACGTTGCCAATACATATAAAGTTCATCGGGGTTGGAATCAGGTTTCTCTATTTTTATACCTTTTCCCTTATTATTTTCTTTCGCTTTATTAAATTGGGTCTAGGTAATTTCTATAACATCATCGGAATCCTCATCGGGATCCGATTCATCGGAAAATTGGTAATCTTCCCAATATTTTGCTTCCTCGGCGGAAACACCATTGACCATTTTTAACTTTGGTCCGTTGGTTCATGATTTTTTTTTTATTTAATTGATTTACTGTAGGTATCAATATTTCTTCCTCCGAAACCTCTTCTTCTTCCGGTTCCTCCTCTTTCGGTTCCTCTTCTTCTGATTCCTCTTCTTCCGGTTCCTCTTCTTCCGGTTCCTCTTCTTCTTCTTCCAGTTCCTCTTCTGGAATTTGTGAATCTTCCTAAATTATATTCGACTCTTCATTATTATTAGGTGAGTCAATGGGATTTGTACTAGTGGTAGACATCTATCACACAATATCAAACACATTAAGAGGTTAATATATCACATAATATTTATATGTTAATAATATATAGTTTCCAACAAAAGTGTTAAGCAATCGTTTTTAAAGAAAACACGGTCGAAGTCCAGACTCATAATGTATCCTAACAAACTCGATAAGACACACTAATGTAAATTTCTGGTTCTCTAAGACCAACGCTCGGATACCAACTGAAATGTCCCGTTCATATTGATTATAAACGTTCCATATTAATTGATTTTGTCGCGAGGTTTTGACCTCTATATGAGACGTTTTTCAAAGGCTGCATTCATTTTTAAAACAACCATAACCTTTATTTTATCGATAAAGGTTTAAAAAGCATTACATAGATTATCAAATAATGATAATCTAAAATATACCGTTTACACACGACCATTACATAATGGTTTACATTAAGAATATATTACATCAAAAATAAGTTTCTTGAATGCAGTTTTTACACAATATCATATAAGCATTGACTCCAAATCTTGTCCTTATTTTAGTATGCAACAGCGGAAGCTCTTAATAATCACCTGAGAATAAACATGGTTAAAACGTCAACAAAAATGTTGGTGGGTTATAGGTTTAACCTATATATTATCAAATCATAATAATAGACCACAAGATTTCATATTTCAATATACATCCCATACGTAGAGATAAAATTCATTCATATGGTGAACACCTGGTAACCAACATTAACAAGATGCATATAGAATATCCCCATCATTCCGGGACACCCATCGGACATGATAATTTCGAAGTACTAAAGTATTCCAAATTCCAGAATGGGGCTTGTTGGGCCCAATAGATCCATCTTTAGGATTCGCGTCAATTTGGGGGCCTGTTCCCAAATTCTTAGGCTACCAAGCTAAAAAGGGCATATTCGGCTTCGATCATTCACCCATATAATGTAGTTTCATTTACTTGTGTCTATTTCGTAAAACATTTATAAAATTTTCATGTATTCTCATCCCAAAATATTAGATTTTAAAAGTGGGACTATAACTCACTTTCACATATTTTTACTTCGTCGGGAAGTAAGACTTGGCCACTGGTCGATTCACGAACCTATAACAAATATGTACATAAATATCAAAGTATGTTCAAAATATATTTACAACATTTTTAATACGTTTTAATGTTTTAAGTTTATTAAGTCAGCTGTCCTCGTTAATAACCTACAACTAGTTGTCCATAGTTAGATGTACAGAAATAAATCGATATATATATTATCTTGGTTCAATCCATGACCCATTGTATACACGTCTCAGGCTAGATCACAACTCAAAGTATATATATTTTTGGAATCAACCTCAACCCTGTATAGCTAACTCCAACATTACTGCATATAGAGTGTCTATGGTTGTTCCAAATAATATATATACATGGGTCGATATGATATGTCAAAATATTTGCATACGTGTCTATGGTATCCCGAGATTACATAATATATTAGAATACATGTATAATACAATATAAGTTAGCTAGGATATGATTTGTATAGAATTGTTACAATATTTCCCGTAGCTACAACAATCAAAAAATATCCAATCTTGTTTTACCCATAACTTCTTCGTTTTAAATCCGTTTTGAGTGAATAAAATTGCTATGGTTTCATATTGAACTCTATTTTATGAATCTAAACGGAAAAAGTATAGGTTTATAGTCAGAAATATAGGTTACAAGTACTTTTTGTAAAGGTAGTCATTTCAGTCGAAAGAACGACGTCTAGATGACCATTTTGGAAAACATACTTCCACTTTGAGTTTAACCATGATTTTTGGATATAGTTTCATGTTTATAAGAAAAATCATTTTCCCAGAAGAACAACTTTTAAATCAAAGTTTATCATAGTTTTTAATTAACTAACCAAAACAGCCCGCAGTGTTACTACGACGGCGTATATCCGGTTTTACGGTGTTTTTCGTGTTTTTCGGTTTTAAATCATTAAGTTAGCATATCATATAGATATATAACATATGTTTAGTTGATTTTAAAAGTCAAGTTAGAAGGATTAACTTTTGTTTGTGAACAAGTTTAGATTTAACTAAACTATGTTCTAGTGATTACAGGTTCAAATCTTCGAATAAGATAGTTTTATATGTATGAATCGAATGATGTTATGAACATCATTACTACCTCAAGTTTAGTAGGTAAACCTACTGAAAGTGACAAGAAATGATCTAGCTTCAAAGTATCTTGGATGGCTTGAAAGTTCTTGAAGTAGAATCATGACACGAAAACAAGTTCAAGTAAGATTATCACTCGAATTAAGATAGTTATAGTTATAGGAACTGAATCAAAGTTTGTATATGAGTATTACCTTGATTTAGAATGATATCTTACTATAACCAACAAGGATTTCTTGAGGTTAGATGATCACTTTACAAGATTGGAAGTGAGCTAGTAAACTTGAAAGTATTCTTGATTTAATGAAACTAGAACTTGTAGAATTTATGAAGAAAACTTAGAACTTGAAGATGGAACTTGAGAGAGATCAAGTAGATGAAGAAAATTGAAGAATGAAAGTGTTTGTAGGTGTTTTTGGTCGTTGGTATATGGATTAGATATAAAGGATATGTAATTTTGTTTTCATGTAAATAAGTCATGAATGATTACTAATATTTTTGTAATTTTATGAGATATTTCATGCTAGTTGCTAAATTATGGTTCCCACATGTGTTAGGTGACTCACATGGGCTGCTAAGAGCTGATCATTGGAGTGTATATACCAATAGTACATACATTTAGAAGCTGTCTATTGTACGAGTAGGAATACGGGTGCATACGAGTAGAATTGTTGATGAAACTGAACGAGAATGTAATTGTAAGCATTTTTGTTAAGTAGAAGTATTTTGATAAGTGTCTTCAAGTCTTTCAAAAGTGTATGAATACATATTAAAACACTACATGTATATACATTTTAACTGAGTTGTTAAGTCATCGTTAGTCGTTACATGTAAATGTTGATTTGATACTTTTAAGTTAACGATCTTGTTAAATGTTGTTAACTCAATGTTTATTATATCAAATGAGATATTAAATTATTACATTATCATGATATCATGATGTATTAATATATCTTAATATGATATATATACATTAAAATGTCGTTACAACTATAATTGTTACATATATGTCTCGTTTCGAAATCCTTAAGTTAGTAGTCTAGTTTTTACATATGTAGTTCATTGTTAATATACTTAATGATATGTTTACTTATCATAATATCATGTTAACTATATATATATATATATATCCATATATATATATGACATCATATAGTTTTTATAAGTTTTAACGTTCGTGAATCACCGGTCAACTTGGGTGGTCAATTGTCTATATGAAACCTATTTCAATTAATCAAGTCTTAACAAGTTTGATTGTTTAACATGTTGGAAATACTTAATCATGTAAATATCAAATTCATTAAATATATATAAACATGGAAAAGTTCGGGTTACTACATATCTGACATCTGAACAAGGAAAAATAACTTTTTCTGTGTCAGTAAGTCATAAAGCAAGCACGTATTAGGCACTACAGCAACCTTGTCACACCCCCAAAATGGACCAGGGGTAATTGTGACCAATCATATCATAACACAGTTGTATAAGTGAGAACGACTCTAAATGAGACGTTTTATTTATTAAATAAACAGCGGAAGCATTATTCAAAGTTTTACATCATAAGAGTACAGTAAATGGAAAATGTCTTAAACAAAATGATAAATATGAATGATGGACTCCATGCAAGCAGCAAAGCATACATCAATCATCTAGTAGCAAGTAGCAGCTAGCTCAATCATCACCTGAGACAAAACACGCTTAAAGTGTCAACCAAAAAGGTTGAGTGAAATTCATAGGTTTATAAATAATATCCAAAGTTTTAGACCACAAGATTTAGTTTAAAGTTGATTGATATAGAAATATCAATCTAAAAGTGTTGCTGCATTTTGTAATATCGCTACTAAACAAGTTTACCCTATGACACCTTGTACTGTCAGTGTCGTGAAATCATTATTATGTAACCAAAGACCAACGGTCGAATGGTTAGAGACGTTACTCTCAATAGGCCTACTCACAATAATTAAGTTTGCATTTAAACGTAGCAATTAACGATATTACGGTAGGGATTTAGCATAAATCAAAGCATGACAGCATAGTTAACAATTTAGTACTTGTGTCTAAGCGTAAAACAGTTATAAAGCAAGCATGTGTCTCACCCCAAAAGTTATAAAACAGTTATGAAACAGTAAAAAGTGGGGCTATGAAGTTCACCTTAGTAGCACACGAAAGAATTGAACGAAAGGACGTGACCGAGATCTCAACCTAGAGATAGAACGTATGATCAGACATTGCCTAACAGACAATAGTATATAGTACTATATTGATAGTAATGGTTCACTAAAGAATTTCCATTTTCGGAAGGTTACTATTTATGAAAAGTTTCCACTTATAGTAATTTTCCAATTTTAGAAAGTTCGGGTTAATCTTTAGCAAGACGTTGTATAACTTTACTCAAACTTCGTTGCTATCAAATAAGTCAGGAATGACCAGATGTAACCGGGGGCCCAGGATTCTTGACCAGAATCTAAGTCATGGCATTCGAGATCCACAAGCTTACCCATAAATGGCAACCTAGACATCATTCACTTACGACCGTGAGTAGCGATGAAGTTCACATGAATTATACATTATCTTTGATTAACCTTCACTTTAGGTGTATACACACAACGAATTATTAATGTACTTAATAATTATATATGTGATAATATAACCTAAGTTTTATTTAATATTTAGTTATTATACCTTAGTATGTCTTATATATATTAAATATAATTACCTTTAAATAAATACCTAAATTTCTTCAAAAATAATAGTGTTTTATTAATCGAACATTATTCAAAAATGTCTAAATAATAAATTAAATATCTAAAAATTACATACATAATTTTTATAGTCTTAGTTAATCATATAGATTAGTAGAAAAATTTAAGAAAACGTTTTTATTATATTTTTGTATTTATTTTTGTTTTTACCCTTAATGTATTCACAAAATAATTTTAATTCTATATAATTACTAAATAAACCCAAATAATTATTTTTATAATTTTTATAAGTTTCTATCAGTCTAATAACCTGTAGAAAAATATATAAAAAAATATTTTTTATTATTTTATATTTATTCTTAATTTACCTTCGAATTACATAATAATAGAGTTTAATTATATAATAAATACCAATTCGACCCAAGTAATTATTTTTATAATTTTTTTAGATCTATATAAGTTTTAAAAACTCATAAAAAATTATATATATTTTATTTTTGGTTAAAAGTATTTATTACAAATTTTACATTGTTTTTACGTTTAAACACTACATAATTCGTATTTAATTATAAATAATATTCCATAAATTATCAAAATTATTTTTATGCATCTTAACACTTATAATACTAATTATAACATATAAACATAATTAATTTCGAATTTTACAAAGAATATACAATAAATATAAATATAAATGACAATATTGAAAAAAAATTAATAAAAATAGAAAGTACCTCAAATTTTCTTCAAGGTTTTGAGAGAATAACTTAAGTTTTTATGTTTGGCAAGAAAAAAATGAATGAGGAGCCATGTATTTATAGGTAAAAAATGGTTGATGAAAAGAAAAAAAATAATAAAATAAAGGTGCCAATTTTGACAAAGTAATAAAAACATGTTAAAAATGTTTTTAATAAGTTTTTGTTTTTGAAAATATTTAGTCAAAATTCATGGGCTCATTATTTAATTTATAAAAAAAATCTTATTTCTTTTTATTTTTATTTTTTTATAAGCTAAAAATATATATAATGATTAAAATAACTTATCATTTAATTAATAATTATGTTACATATAGTTTTAAATATAATACGCATTAATATTAACTAAAGTTATTTTATATAATTAGTGTAAACTTTAGTTAACAAAAAGTGTCGACTAAAAATAAATATTTGATCAATGTCAAATTTAATTATATATTACGTATGGATAACAACCCTATAGTCAAATTAGTCAATTCAGGCATGGAAATATGAGGGTTGTTATAGTACCTACCCGTTAAAAGAAATTTCGTCCCGAAATTTAGTTGTTGCCATTAATCGGTGTTGTTCGTACATAGACGAGGATATTTACGTTTTATTTGGTTTTCACGTTCCCAGGTATGCTCGGGGCCTTGCGTGAATTCCAACGGATAGAATATTGTTCTGTTTCAAGAATTAAAATCATACAAACCATAATTTCTACAAGTTCTTCTACGAAGTGCATTTTATTATTAATGCGGAGATCATTCAAAATGATGATGTTATACAAGTCATTTCAGTAAATTGGATATATAAAATGTGTTATGAATAATATCGAGCTCATTTAAACCTTGAGCGTTTATGCCACCACGCTAGGGTAGACAAAATAGAAAGGAGTTCATGAAAATCATAGTCGTGAAATTTGATAGAGATTGTCATTCTTTACAACAAGAATGATGAATATGAGTTGAAAATATTGTTTTATCAACATTGGGTAATATGGATAAAACGGTTCGATTATAGGAAGAGTATAAATGAAGTTATCTTAAAAGTTTGAAATAAGGAAATATCAGTTTGCCTTAACTTTTGACATAATTAAAGGTGATTTCCGGAATTCAAGGGATTTAAAGGAAATCTTTATAATCTGTATAAGATTTGATTCTCCGGTAATTAAGGAAATTAAAATGGCCTTGATTGTTGTGTCTAGAATTTTGCTATAAATTAGCTTATTTTGTTTCATTATCTTCACCACTTCTATACTTTCTTTCTCGATTCATACTTCCAAAGATTGTGAAAATGCTCCATCCAGTTCTTATCCTGGATATTTTTCTGACTATCGTTTCTGTCATTCTTCTTTTTCATTTACCCCCAGAGGAATCTGTTTACTTCTACAATTACCTTGGGGTTATAATGTTTTTAATTCTCCCGTGTCTTTATGTTGCTATACGCATTGATATACACGGTTTGTAATTTCCGTGTTGTTATCGGGCTTTATATTTTCCCTTATATGTCGGAGCTCTATGCTCTTGTTTTTCCTTCCCGACTTCAAGTCAAGCGAATAATGGTCTAGAATTCGTAGGTATGGAGTTTCAAATGATCATAATATACAAAGCAGAAGGAAAGGTAATAGCACGATTTGATTTGTCAAATTACTAGAATTACTAAGGATAGAACTATCAAGAATATATGTTCTTGATATGTTCAGAGGTTAAGTAGAATGTAAAAGTCATGTAACATGGCAAATGATAATTATAAAGTCTATGAATCATCATCTTCCATTAAAAATTTAGCATGACTTACTGTAATATAATCACGTTGGCCTGACATCATTATATTATACTAACTCATGCTTCAATTCCCAACACTACCTCAAATCATTCAAAATTTAAACTTGTATGTTATAGAAATATAGAAACTAAAACAGTTTCCTTTATTATGTAACACAGAAAGTGCGAAGTGATAAATAATTTCGGATAAGAGTAGTTATGAATGTATCTTCAGAAATATGGAGGATATTTATAACGAAAGATATGATGATATCTTAGAATTTTCTAAGATCAAATGATAACGAGAAAAATTCTTCTGTAAGGATTTAGAATGCGTAAGGAGATCTTTTGTGATTTTCATCAGAAATCGAATCATCTAGATTCTTTGATTACAGGTTTAATCCTTGTGATTTGTCCACGGTCTCCTTCATGGTTTGCTCAATCCGTTTTTCAGCACCAAATTTTCTATCGAGCGTTCCCAATACCCCATTCTTTATCATCAAACTCCTGGCCATTTAGGCCATCTACAATTTTGCTGTTTCCTCTGCATTTAATGCAGCCATATTTGAATCGTCGGTTATCAATCTGAGATGGTTTCAAGAAATTTCGTTTTTAGATGATTGAATGCTGATTGTGATCGTCAAGATTCAAAGGATGTTTTAAAAAATTTTGAATTTGAAGTGTTTAAGCGTAAGATGCATCCATCAATGGATCTAACAGTTGACGAAGAAATGTTTGTGATTTTCAAAAGTAAGGATGGTAAGTTCGGTGGTTTGATGTGATAATTCATCATAGAATACGAATGAATATAATTCATGAATGTAGTGATCTTTAAGAAGATAACACTTGCTAAAGTTTTACTTAAATTCCGATATGTCAAAATCAGAATATGTATTTGAATTTGTATGAAAATGGTTGCTCTTTAGTGAACGGATACATATGTGGATGTAAGTAGTATAGTTAATGACTGTTGAATCATAATTGAAGAATGTACGGTGTAACATATTAATGTGAGATATAAATATTTCTCGGGTATTACCTACCCGTTAAAATATTTTCACCGTCAACACTTTGTACAACAGAATATTTAATTACAATCTTTTTTGAAAATATACGTACATATATATTTTCTTTCAGATGTAATCATGGATTTAATGAGTTAATATAATATTAAACTCATTTGATTTACGGTTGAAATGAGAATTAATAATCTCCAAAACCTTAGAGATTTAATAATTGTCGCGAAATATTTCGCTAATGAAGTTATGAATCAATACTTCATCGTTCATTGTTATTGATATATCTCGGTATATGATGTTGGTGCTCGTGGATTTCTTGTGAAATTCACAAGGCACGAATAATGTTTTCTAGAAAGTTTTGAGTACATCGAAAATAGAAGTGTAAAATCAAACATGTATTTGAATAATACACTTGATTTATTATGAAAATGGAGTTTAGTGTGCTGAAGCAGTGATTAACGATTGTTAAGTCATTAACGAAGGATGTACATCATAGCATATTAGTGATATGAATTATCCGGGTAGTATTTACTAGTTAAGATTCACACGTAATAGCTTAGTACGAAAATATTTATTATTGTTCCAAACCATATATATATAAAGTATACATATATAATTCTTCAGAAAGAATGAGTCAATACATCTTAACTCATTATTACTAATATTCCTTGGTATCTATGGGGCGTATGATGTTAATGTTTGAGGTACTGAGTGTGATGTTGAGGCGTGAAATGCAGATGTTGTTGTTGGTGAAGCTGATGCTGTTGGCGGTGATGCTGATGGTACTGGTGGTGCTGGTTATGCTGCTGGTGCTGCTGCTGGTGCTCGTAGGTTTTGCACCATATTTTCCAAAGCCACTACTCGAGCGCGAAGCTCGTTGACTTCTTCTATTATTTCGGGATGATTGGCGGTTCGGACAAGGGGATGAATAAGATCTGAAATTCTAGATATTATATATTCGTGACGGGATATCCTGGAAATGAGGGTGAAAATAGTGTTCCGAACGGGTTCGCCGGTAAGTGCTTCAGGTTCTTCGCCAATAGGGCAATGTGGTGGGTGAAAAGGATCACCTTCTTCACTTCTCCATTGATTAAGTAGACTACGAACCCACCCCCAATTCATCCAGAAAAGGTGATGACTAATTGGTTGGTTCATTCCGGTTACGCTGCCATTAGAGCTTGAGGAGTTCAGGGAATCAAGTGAGAAATCCATATTATCTGATCGGAATAAGGGTTTTTGTTATAAGATGAGTGTTGAATATTAAATGATATATTTGTCTTCTTGATATACGTATATATAGCAAAAAGATTTCCGTAATTTACGGAGAAAATTTAGAAAAAGTGCTAGACAAAGTCTATTAAGATAGATATGATAAGATATAATAAGATATGATGTGTCTATACTCCAATAATAGCAGTATGACGTGTCGAGATCATAAAATGATAAGTATGTAATCTGATAATCTTTCGATTAAAGACTTTCAATTCGTAATGGCCTATTCAGGTCTACGGCTTGAGCTATAGGATCCTTTAAATCGATAATCTAAACCCTTCTATTCTAGAGTTTCGTAGACGCCATCCGCCAAGAAAATTCAATGATAAAAAAATAACGAGAAATCAAAGATTTAAAAGTAATGAATATGAGTAGTGATGACATTATAATGTCTTTGAGATAACTCAATGACATTTTTCGGTTCACAAACCGATGCATAAAGGCATAAAGCATATAGGTACGTGATATAACAAGGAGGTTATATACGTTTGAGTATGAATAGTAACAAATATAGGAGTTTCAAAAATCATGGATAACATTTCATGTAATACATATGTAATACACAAAACTATGATAGATGACATAGGAATGTCGAGAACGGTGTCGCATTTAAATGTGGTGGCGGAATTGAATAGTACTTAGGAAAGTGA
Organism: Rutidosis leptorrhynchoides; assembly: GCF_046630445.1. Classification (NCBI taxonomy): domain Eukaryota; kingdom Viridiplantae; phylum Streptophyta; class Magnoliopsida; order Asterales; family Asteraceae; genus Rutidosis; species Rutidosis leptorrhynchoides. The sequence goes on along the minus strand of NC_092335.1, from coordinate 17,554,968 downwards.
GCAGAGTTCTTAAGTTGGCTCGGCATTCTAAGATAAGTAAAGTTTCTAAAGTATAGTGTAGCATTTAACAGTTTAAGGCAACAATTAAAGGCACTATAGTCAAGGAAAGTTGTAGTCCTACATTGCTAAGATACCTAATTGTATAAGGCACACATAAAATGCAATCCTAGTTCTCTACATCAGCCTGCTCTGATACCAATCTGTCACACCCCCAAAATGGACCAGGGATAATTGTGACCAATCATATCATAACACAGTTGTATAAGTGAGAACGACTCTAAATGAGACGTTTTATTTATTAAATAAACAGCGGAAGCATTATTCAAAGTTTTACATCATAAGAGTATAGTAAATGGAAAATGTCTTAAACAAAATGATAAATATGAATGATGGACTCCATGCAAGCAGCAAAGCATACATCAATCACCTAGTAGCAAGTAGCAGCTAGCTCAATCATCACCTGAGACAAAACACGCTTAAAGTGTCAACCAAAAAGGTTGAGTGAAATTCATAGGTTTATAAATAATATCCAAAGTTTTAGACCACAAGATTTAGTTTAAAGTTGATTGATATAGAAATATCAATCTAAAAGTGTTGCTGCATTTTGTAATATCGCTACTAAACAAGTTTACCCTATGACACCTTGTACTGTCAGTGTCGTGAAATCATTATTATGTAACCAAAGACCAACGGTCGAATGGTTAGAGACGTTACTCTCAATAGGCCTACTCACAATAATTAAGTTTGCATTTAAACGTAGCAATTAACGATATTACGGTAGGGATTTAGCATAAATCAAAGCATGACAGCATAGTTAACAATTTAGTACTTGTGTCTAAGCGTAAAACAGTTATAAAGCAAGCATGTGTCTCACCCCAAAAGTTATAAAACAGTTATGAAACAGTAAAAAGTGGGGCTATGAAGTTCACCTTAGTAGCACACGAAAGAATTGAACGAAAGGACGTGACCGAGATCTCAACCTAGAGATAGAACGTATGATCAGACATTGCCTAACAGACAATAGTATATAGTACTATATTGATAGTAATGGTTCATTAAAGAATTTCCATTTTCGGAAGGTTACTATTTATGGAAAGTTTCCACTTATAGTAATTTTCCAATTTTAGAAAGTTCGGGTTAATCTTTAGCAAGACGTTGTATAACTTTACTCAAACTTCGTTGCTATCAAATAAGTCAGGAATGACCAGATGTAACCGGGGGCCCAGGATTCTTGACCAGAATCTAAGTCATGGCATTCGAGATCCACAAGCTTACCCATAAATGGCAACCTAGACATCATTCACTTACGACCGTGAGTAGCGATGAAGTTCACATGAATTATACATTATCTTTGATTAACCTTCACTTTAGGTGTATACACACAACGAATTATTAATGTACTTAATAATTATATATGTGATAATATAACCTAAGTTTTATTTAATATTTAGTTATTATACCTTAGTATGTCTTATATATATTAAATATAATTACCTTTAAATAAATACCTAAATTACTTCAAAAATAATAGTGTTTTATTAATCGAACATTATTCAAAAATGTCTAAATAATAAATTAAATATCTAAAAATTACATACATAATTTTTATAGTCTTAGTTAATCATATAGATTAGTAGAAAAATTTAAGAAAACGTTTTTATTATATTTTTGTATTTATTTTTGTTTTTACCCTTAATGTATTCACAAAACAATTTTAATTCTATATAATTACAAAATAAACCCAAATAATTATTTTTATAATTTTTATAAGTTTCTATCAGTCTAATAACCTGTAGAAAAATATATAAAAAAATATTTTTTATTATTTTATATTTATTCTTAATTTACCTTCGAATTACATAATAATAGAGTTTAATTATATAATAAATACCAATTCGACCCAAGTAATTATTTTTATAATTTTTTTAGATCTATATAAGTTTTAAAAACTCATAAAAAATTATATATATTTTATTTTTGGTTAAAAGTATTTATTACGAATTTTACATTGTTTTTACGTTTAAACACTACATAATTCGTATTTAATTATAAATAATATTCCATAAATTATCAAAATTATTTTTATGCATCTTAACACTTATAATACTAATTATAACATATAAACATAATTAATTTCGAATTTTACAAAGAATATACAATAAATATAAATATAAATGACAATATTGAAAAAAAATTAATAAAAATAGAAAGTACCTCAAATTTTCTTCAAGGTTTTGAGAGAATAACTTAAGTTTTTGTGTTTGGCAAGAAAAAAATGAATGAGGAGCCATGTATTTATAGGTAAAAAATGGTTGGTGAAAAGAAAAAAAAAAATAATAAAATAAAGGTGCCAATTTTGACAAAATAATAAAAACATGTTAAAAATGTTTTTAATAAGTTTTTGTTTTTGAAAATATTTAGTCAAAATTCATGGGCTCATTATTTAATTTATAAAAAAAAATCTTATTTCTTTTTATTTTTATTTTTTTATAAGCTAAAAATATATATAATGATTAAAATAACTTATCATTTAATTAATAATTATGTTACATATAGTTTTAAATATAATACGCATTAATATTAACTAAAGTTATTTTATATAATTAGTGTAAACTTTAGTTAACAAAAAGTGTCGACTAAAAATAAATATTTGATCAATGTCAAATTTAATTATATATTACGTATGGATAACAACCCTATAGTCAAATTAGTCAATTCAAGCATGGAAATATGAGGGTTGTTATAAACCTAGGTTGTCTAAAACAGTATACAACATGGCAATAATAACAACGCTAAACAGAAATAACATAAATATAAATATCACCCCCTAAAAGTACACCTGACGAGTGCGTATTTCCTCGAAGTATTAAACACCTGTTAAATGCTAGCGCGACTAGCCCGAGTGGGGATGTCAAACCCTATGGATCCATATCTAAGATTCGCGTCTACCGGTTCAAAAACCAATAGTTAAACGTTACCGTGCTATGGGGAAAATGTGACGACCCGGAAATTTCTGACCAAATTTAAACTTTAATCTTTATAATATTTCGGCACGATAAGCAAAGTTTGTTAAGTTAAATCTCAAGAATTTTAAACTGTGTTCATACATTCATTATAACCTCGATCAAATTCCAATGATTCACGAACCGTTATATATAAATAGATATGTATATGTATATATATATTATAATTTGAGAATATTAATAAAGTATTAAATGTATAATACTTTGCACGAACGTATTTGTTTCAATATGATTTTCGACAAAAAAATATATTAAATGATTGAATTATCAGAAACATTGAATTATGATTACAAGTCTCTGTTGAGAGGTCCACTATGATTTGAGAAAATCTATTCCTCTTAACGATGTTCAGAATAATTTGTAAAGCTATTTATAAATAAAAACAAAAAGTGTCATTTATGAAAGTTAGACAAAATTTAGTGGAGAATTGGTTTCCATAATATTCTATTAATCTATTTTCAAACGTACAAAGACGTTTTCAGTTTAAAAAGAACTTTATTATTAAAACGTATATAACTTTTATAAATATCTAGAATCACTTTTGACAACTCATTACTTAACCAGTATAATAAATATAACGATATTTATATTTTATTTCATTAAATATATATAACGATTTAAATTAATATTATATATATTTATACGCGTATTATACATACATAGTTTTTATACTTTTACTATACTTTAACTTTACTTTTACTTTACTTTAACTTTAATAATTCATACTTTATTAATTCACTTTAATAATTCACTTTAATAATTCATAATTTAATAATTCATACTTTAATAATTCACTTTAATAATTCACTTTAATAATTCATACTTTAATAATTCATACTTTAATAATTCACTTTAATAATTCATACTTTAATAATTCACTTTAATAATTTATACTTTAATAATTCACTTTAATAATTCAAAAATCTATTATAAATAGAATTCAATAGGTTTTATTATTTCATAGAAACTTGAAAATATATTTCTCTAAACTCTCTCAATCGATAAATATATATATATATATATATATATATATATATATACATATATATATATATATATATATATATATATATATATATATATATATATATATATATATATATATATATGCTCTGTATTATTTCAAGATATTATTAGTATACATAAAATATTACGACGGAGTGCTGTCCGAGTGATTTCAAAATAGTTTTTTTTTTTAATGAGTCGAAGCTAAGGAAATTATGGGTTATAGCTATGGAGGTGATGGGTATGGTTCATGGGTATGCTCGTGAGGTCAATCTAGTGTTTATCATCTCCGTTGCATCTACGTACTTTCCTGCAATATTGAATCTCAATATTGATACGTTCGTGAATCCGAGGCTAACCTTGCACTTGTTAAATGACGTTATATGTATTTTTACTACGAAATACAGTATGGTGAGTTTCATTTGCTCCCTTTTATATATATTTTTGGGACTGAGAATACATGCGCTGTTTTTATAAATGTTTTATGAAATAGGCACAAGTACTAAAACTAATTCTACGTGGGTTTAAACCAGAAATATACCCTTAGCTTGGTAACATTAAACTACTTGTCTATGTACGGTAGGCGCGAATCCTAAAGATAGATCTATTGGGCCTGACAAACCCCATCCTAACTATGGGATGCTTTAGTACTTCGAGGTTATTTTAAACACACCTGATCTGGTGTACTTCAGAGGGTAAAATATGAACGTTAAGGCTTGTTACCGGGTGCCTACAACTTATAGAATACTTTTATACACTTGCGAGTGTACATATATTTATAAACGGAAATCTTGTCGTCTATTAATATATGGAAATGATTGTTATGATAAACCTATGAACTCACCAACCTTTTGGTTGACACTTTAAAGTATGTTTATTCTCAGGTATTAAAGAAATCTTCCGCTGTGCATTAGCTCATTTTAAGGATATTACTTGGAGTCATTCATGGCATATTTTGAAAGACGTTGCATTCGAGTCATTGAGTTCATCAAGATTATTATTAAGCCAATTATAGTTGGATGTATTATGAAATGGTGTGCATGCCGTCAACTTTCATTGTAAAGAAAGTTTGTTTTTTAAAAACGAATGCAATGTTTGTAAAATGTATCATATAGAGGTCAAATACCTCGCGATGTAATCAACTATTGTGAATCGTTTATAATGTATATGAACGGGTCCTTTCAGTTGGTATCAGAGCGGTGGTCTTAGCGAACCAGGTTTGCATTAGTGTGCCTAACTGATAGTCGTTAGGATGCATTAGTGAGTCTGGACTTCGACCGTGTCTGCATGTCAAAAGTTTTGCTCGTCATTTTTGTCGAAAATTACCTGCTTATCATTCTTAGTCTAGATACATCTTATTGCATTGATTGCATGAATAGTGTATAGACAAAATTCATATCTTAGCGTATCTGCTAATTCATATCTTAGCGTATCTGTTACTGTAAACTTTTCCTGACATATTCCGTAAATTCCTCCGTAATCTACGAAACCTTTTGCTCTATATAATTAGAATACCACCCGATAGCCGGATAATCATTTCATATCGAAAAATTCTTTATTCAATCGTACGAAATGGAATTCGTCATTAGTTCAAGTCCCTCAGATTTCGAAATGGAATCCCACTCAAGTTCCGAAAGCAGTGTGACCGAAATGGATCAACCAATTAGTCATCATCTATTCTGGATGAATTGGGGATGGGTTCGTAGCCTCCTTAATCATTGGAGACAAGAAGAAGGTGATCCATTCCATCCACCACATTTCCCTCTTGGCGAAGAACCTGAAGCACTTACCGGCGAACCTATCCGAAACACCATTTTCTCTCTTATTTCTAGAGTATCTCGTCACGATTACATACTACACCAAATTCTAGATTTTATTTATCCGCTCGTCCGAACCGACAATCACCCCGGTGTAATAGAAGAAGTCAATGAGCTTCACGCTCGGGTAGTGGCTTTGGAGAATATGGTGCAAAGGTTACAAACACCAGCAGTAGCACCAGCAGCATAAACAGTATCACCATCAGCAACACCAACAGTACCATCACCACCACCAACAACAACATCCACATCCCACACCGCAACATCACAATCTGTATCTCAAACATCAACGTCATATGCCCTGTAAATATCCAGGAATATCAACAACAACAAACGATGAAGTATTAATTCATAAACTTCATTGAAGAGATATCTCTGCGGCAGTTATGTAATCTCCAAAATCTTAGAGATTATTTAATTCTGACCGTAAATCGGATGAGTGAACGGAGATGGTAGAGTAGAAACTTTGATCGAAAATGTGTACAATTTACAAGCTAGAATTGTTTTACCAACAACATCAACAAGACCGTAGCATCATCAACACAGTCAGTGCCGTCAGTATCGTCAGAATCAACAGCACCTGTAACATCACAAACTCTGTTAGTTCAAGAATCATTGTGGATATCATTACGAATCAACAACAAATATATTGTATCAACGAGTTATGAAGTATTAACTCATTTCCAATTGAAAGATTTATATGTATATTTTATATGTATAAATTTTTAAACCATAATAAATCTTCCCGTACTAAGCTATTATGTGTGAATCTTAACTACTCAGTTAATTCATATTACAAATATGCAATGATGTACGTCCTTCGTCCGCAACTTAACCATCGTTAATTACAATCTCTGTCTCAATTCAATAAAATTCCAATTCATAATAAATCAAGTGTATTATTCGAATATATGTTTGATTTTACACTTTCATCATCGATGTACTCGAAACTTTTCAAATAACATCATTCGTACCTTGCGAATTTCACAAGAATTTCACGAAAACCAACAAATAACAAAGTAATGATTCATAATTTCAATATTATTGAAGAAATACTTATATAATTTATAAAGTTTTAGGGATTACTCAATTCTAGTTCCAACCATAAAACAAATGAGTTTAATTTAATATTAACTCATTAAATCTATATTACATCTAAAGAAAATATACACATATATTTTCATAAAGACTGTAATAAACTTCTTTTGTACAAAAAATTAATTGTGAAATTTTTTTTAACGGGTAGGTAATACCCGAGAGATATATAAATTCACAATTAATATATTACATTTTTCGAAACTGATTCAGTAATCATCAACTATACTCCCTACTTTTACAACAATATCCATTCTTTCATATAAATCAAAACAATCATACTCATTCAAATTCAATTACATATTCTGATTTTGAAATCGCATAATTCAATTCAAAATATAACCAGTATCATCACTCTTAGATTCCTATATCTTTCAAAGCTATACTTTGACTTCAAAACTGTGTTAGAACATCATATGTATTAACGATTACAATATGTGCTCAAACCCTTCGAAATTCCTGAAGACACTTCAACTAAGGAACAATCGAGATGATGATCCAACTGTAACATCCCGCGTTTTTCCGTTAAATTTAATTTTAACACCGTCTTTTTTTTTTTTAAAAACATAATCTTTCGTATTTAAATTAATAGTTTCCGTGAGTAACGTTCATTATATTCCCGCTATTTAATTTTGACATCACCCGTTTACTCGAGCGTTTTAAAATATTCGTTTGGTTAATTCCCGCACCCGCTTTGAAACTTGAGGGACAAATCTTGTCACTTGGCCAAATTGGAGCAACTAGTCACCACCTCCCACCATTATCTCCTCATTTCTTTTCTTTTTGATTTTTCTTTCACTCATCTCTTCCAAACTTACATCCTTTTCACCTTCAACATAAATTCATCATCTAAATTCGGATCGGGAAGCAAACTTCAAAACAAATTACATATTCGTGATCCTCTCTTCATCCTCTACATTTTGATACCAATTTCATCAAGTTTGGGTAACATTTCTAAAACACTAAATTTCTCTAAATTCGTGTTTTTAACTTGAAATTGTGTTAGTTAGTGTCTATGGCTCGTGTATAACATGAATATATGTTTTGTTTGCTCGAATTGTTGTTTAGATTAACTAGTTTGAGTTTTTGAAATGGGTTTACTTAATTCTTGATTTTGAAAGAGTAAATGTTGTTAGATTGTTAAAGTGCATGTTTTAAAAGTGTTACTAACATCATTAGCTTCATGTTGATGTATAGATTGATCAAAGAAACTTCAAAAGCATGATTATTGATTTTGAGATGCTTGACTAGGGTTGCTAGTTCTTGAAATGAATTTTTGGATGTTTGAATGCCATGGAATGTTAATTGTTAGTGATTAGTTGTAATGTATGCTTCATTACCTTCAAAACGGCATATCATATGTGTAAATTGGAGTCCCGGAACTCAAAATGCATTTGATGAACTTGAAACTTTGAAAATGGACTTTTATTGATCACTTGATGAGATTTCGGCTATTGTAAATGATGTTTTTGTTTGATGAAATGTGTCTAGTTGTTTTCCTCGTCAAAATACCTTTCCAATGATATAAGATACATGTTTAGGAGATTTGCGGTTTGTGAGTTAGGAATATTTGAAGTTGGATTCGTGCATAAGTTGAAAACTGCAGAAAATAGCTGAACAGCATGGTGCGCGGCGCGCACCTCACCCCGCGCGGCGCGCAAATGGGTCTGGCCAGATTCTGCTCATTATGTCCCTTTTCACGTGAAATGTTTGACTAGCTATCGACCTCCGATTCACATGAAACTTGTTCTAATATACTTGTATATGAGTAATTAGCATAGAAAAATAGTCCGGGACCCGACCCAAACATGTTGACTTTTTCGTTGACTTTGACCCGACCAAGTTTGACTTTTTGTCAAACTTAACCAATTAATTATGCAATCATTCTAACATGCTTTTATACTTGTATCTTGCATGAAACTTGACAATTTGATTCACATGCTATATTTAATCGAGTCGTAACGAGCCATAGGACTAATTGAACACATTTCGCCCGACCTTGTGTCGTAACCGGTTAATTGATATAACTTAATTGTTTAGGTCAAGGCTAAGCAACTTTCATGCACACGTTTACTTTGCGAAGTACTTTTATACTCGTGCACTCGAGGTGAGATCATAGTCCCACTTTTTACTCTTTTGAACTTATTTTTGGGATGAGAAAACATAAACGATTCTTTTGAACTAAGTGAACACAAGAACGGGAAAACAAACATTCTACATACGAGTTTAGAACAAAAATCCTCAATCCGATTATCATTAGTTACATCAGATGGTGTAAGCGAGAACTTATGTTATATGGCCATATGGGTTGACAACCCTCATCTTTGACGGTTCGCTACCGTCTACGGATGAAATATATTTTCGAGAATCAGTGTTTGTTCTAGCACTATGGATGGGGTATACAATGGATGGAATGTTAAGCTTTGATAATTGGGTGCTCGTGAATATTAACTTTTAGAATGTACTACTATTATTTCAACTTTGCAAATCTTGTGGTTCGACTTACTTTACCTTTACTCACTTACTTAAACCTATGATTTCACCAACGTTTTTGCGTTGACAGATTCTTCTATGTTTTCTCAGGTTTATACATGGCTACTTGATACATGCTTCCGCACTCTTTGATTACTTGATTGGAGTCTACCATGCATGCATACGCTAGGGATAGCACTTTTGGATTCAAACTTTTGTCTACTTACTTACGCTATTTATAGCAACTGTGATTTTAAACTAATTATGTCGCGAGTTATTTCAATCATACTTTACTACTTTTGTAAACTTAAACTTGTTGTCGATCCGTTGTTAAACTAAACTTTGTAAGTCTTGTACTTTTCAAATGAATGCGACATAATTTTGGTCAAACGAGTCTCATATAGGGACTACGACCACGTAACGGGACCTCAGTTAGCGGCGCCGTCAATGACGATTTGGTCGGGTCGCTACAAGTGGTATCAGAGCATTGGTTGTAGGGAACTAGGATGCATTAGTGTGTCTAACAGAGTCGTTAGGACGCATTAGTGAGTCTAGACTACAACCGGATAGTAGACATTGCATTCTGACATACATTTGCTATAGATAGCACTTACTTGACTACCTGTGCATTATACTTGAATCATTCATAGGAAAAATTTTAATGATACCCAACTTTCATCATACGAACTCGTATCCCGCCACTTTGGTTCGGGAACTCGGACTCCTTGGTTGTTATTCACCCCGTCTCATCTTACTATCCATGAGTATCGTAAAGTCACCGTCACTACTCTAGATGATTATCCTCATCACTATTTATCGCTACGGTTGCGTACTACTCGTTATCATGACTCGTTACTCTTTTCATACCTAAATACATTATTGTTTGACTCGAACCACATTGACGTGAACAATCATCTATACACTTCCCTCGGGGAACGCATCTTCAGAGTTGCACAAAAATCTTTCGATTTGATACGAGCACGTTTGAGACGTCGTTACATTTTGTTCATTTTAGATTTTCGCGATGACACGAACTTGAATCTATGGAGTGATGTGGGAATGGAGGTATGAGTTAGCGTAATATAACTACACTCGATCAACGTAGTTATATTACGGTAAGACATACCAAAGTTCTAGTGACGCGTGATGGTGGTTAGACTCGATCAACCTAAACACCACCATGTGCCATGTACATGACTTCATCTTTTCATGTTTGGACATCCGAAAACTCCGAGAATATTGATAACAACCATACCGGGGACACCCCTTCGACTTTTGTCGAACTATACTTATGCTTCCGAATGAATTACCGATTCCTCTCGACTTCAACCGTATGTTACACGTGTATACTATCTCTTCCTCGCACAGTCTTATTGACTAATTACGATTTACTCGTTATGCTCGCACCGAGGCGGAAACTTCTCTCTCATCACACTCGTACTTCCGGTTCAGGAAATCTTTACTCTAAACTCTCAATGGAGGGAGAGACTCTCCACGTTATACTAGTATTCACCTCGAGGGTGAATAGTCTCGACGAACGTTTTTTTTTTCAGAAACCGATGAGAACTTGCCCCGACGAACGTTTTTGGAAACTGATAAATCTTTCGCGACGCGAATTTCTTGAGAAACTTGTCCTAGCTAACGTTTTCAATTCCTAGCAAACTTGTTCAATATGCCTTAAAGAAATATACTTCATTTCGGATCGAAATGCTCGTGTTACTTCTAGATTTTTGGAGTACCTTACAAAAGCCTCAAGACCGCGTTTAGACATGAGTACAACTTACCAACCATCACCCGAAGGACCAAACAAACATACGACTCAAACCTTGGAAACCATCACACGAGTTTGCGCTATCGACTTCAAATTTTCTTGAGAAACGTCTTGCCTTTAATCAAACTCTCTTACTACAATAATTTTCATTCGAGTATTGACACCACGCCTTCGAAACCTTATATGACCGGAAACATCATTCTCCCTTTGTCGAACCAAGTAAACGATGATCAATTCCCCGGGCCCGAGTTTATTCATGAGCAACCGAGAAAATTTATTCATATTCAAGCAAGACCCTACACGTCTCGTAATCACCAAGAGCTACGCCGATGTTAGACGTAAACATTTCAAAATCCACGTGGGAAACTGCGTCACTTTAAAAGTCGCACCTTGAGGAGGTGTAATCCGTTTCAGAAAACGTAGAAAGCTAAATCCGCGATATTTTAATCCTTTTGAATTCTTGGGGTGTTTTAGACCCGTTGCTAACCGTTTAGATTCATTTTCCGACTCATTTGAGCCCCCGTCATTCTACATTCTATATAAAACCTAAGGACGTGTCTTGCCAACAAGAACTTGTTATTCCTTTCGATGAGCTTACTATCGATGGTACACTTCACTTCCTGGGAGGACCGGTTGAAACCATGAATCATGAAACCAAACCGTAAACAACATATGATCCCGACCGTCAAGTTCGTTGAATTACCCTAGGACGTACTTCTCCCTCATTCGTAGAATTGGCAACACAAGATCTCGAGGAAGATTCAACGACTACTACTTCCAACTAAATTTCGGGACGAAATTTCTTTTGAGGCGTGGATAATGTAACATCCCGCGTTTTTCCGTTAAATTTAATTTTAACACCGTCTTTTTTTTTTAAAACATAATCTTTCGTATTTAAATTAATAGTTTCCGTGAGTAACGTTCATTATATTCCCGCTATTTAATTTTGACATCACCCGTTTACTCGAGCGTTTTAAAATATTCGTTTGGTTAATTCCCGCACCCGCTTTGAAACTTGAGGGACAAATCTTGTCACTTGGCCAAATTGGAGCAACTAGTCACCACCTCCCACCATTATCTCCTCATTTCTTTTCTTTTTGATTTTTCTTTCACTCATCTCTTCCAAACTTACATCCTTTTCACCTTCAACATAAATTCATCATCTAAATTCGGATCGGGAAGCAAACTTCAAAACAAATTACATATTCGTGATCCTCTCTTCATCCTCTACATTTTGATACCAATTTCATCAAGTTTGGGTAACATTTCTAAAACACTAAATTTCTCTAAATTCGTGTTTTTAACTTGAAATTGTGTTAGTTAGTGTCTATGGCTCGTGTATAACATGAATATATGTTTTGTTTGCTCGAATTGTTGTTTAGATTAACTAGTTTGAGTTTTTGAAATGGGTTTACTTAATTCTTGATTTTGAAAGAGTAAATGTTGTTAGATTGTTAAAGTGCATGTTTTAAAAGTGTTACTAACATCATTAGCTTCATGTTGATGTATAGATTGATCAAAGAAACTTCAAAAGCATGATTATTGATTTTGAGATGCTTGACTAGGGTTGCTAGTTCTTGAAATGAATTTTTGGATGTTTGAATGCCATGGAATGTTAATTGTTAGTGATTAGTTGTAATGTATGCTTCATTACCTTCAAAACGGCATATCATATGTGTAAATTAGAGTCCCGGAACTCAAAATGCATTTGATGAACTTGAAACTTTGAAAATGGACTTTTATTGATCACTTGATGAGATTTCGGCTATTGTAAATGATGTTTTTGTTTGATGAAATGTGTCTAGTTGTTTTCCTCGTCAAAATACCTTTCCAATGATATAAGATACATGTTTAGGAGATTTGCGGTTTGTGAGTTAGGAATATTTGAAGTTGGATTCGTGCATAAGTTGAAAACTGCAGAAAATAGCTGAACAGCATGGTGCGCGGCGCGCACCTCACCCCGCGCGGCGCGCAAATGGGTCTGGCCAGATTCTGCTCATTATGTCCCTTTTCACGTGAAATGTTTGACTAGCTATCGACCTCCGATTCACATGAAACTTGTTCTAATATACTTGTATATGAGTAATTAGCATAGAAAAATAGTCCGAGACCCGACCCAAACATGTTGACTTTTTCGTTGACTTTGACCCGACCAAGTTTGACTTTTTGTCAAACTTAACCAATTAATTATGCAATCATTCTAACATGCTTTTATACTTGTATCTTGCATGAAACTTGACAATTTGATTCACATGCTATATTTAATCGAGTCGTAACGAGCCATAGGACTAATTGAACACATTTCGCCCGACCTTGTGTCGTAACCGGTTAATTGATATAACTTAATTGTTTAGGTCAAGGCTAAGCAACTTTCATGCACACGTTTACTTTGCGAAGTACTTTTATACTCGTGCACTCGAGGTGAGATCATAGTCCCACTTTTTACTCTTTTGAACTTACTTTTGGGATGAGAAAACATAAACGATTCTTTTGAACTAAGTGAACACAAGAACGGGAAAACAAACATTCTACATACGAGTTTAGAACAAAAATCCTCAATCCGATTATCATTAGTTACATCAGATGGTGTAAGCGAGAACTTATGTTATATGGCCATATGGGTTGACAACCCTCATCTTTGACGGTTCGCTACCGTCTACGGATGAAATATATTTTCGAGAATCAGTGTTTGTTCTAGCACTATGGATGGGGTATACAATGGATGGAATGTTAAGCTTTGATAATTGGGTGCTCGTGAATATTAAATTTTAGAATGTACTACTATTATTTCAACTTTGCAAATCTTGTGGTTCGACTTACTTTACCTTTACTCACTTACTTAAACCTATGATTTCACCAACGTTTTTGCGTTGACAGATTCTTCTATGTTTTCTCAGGTTTATACATGGCTACTTGATACATGCTTCCGCACTCTTTGATTACTTGATTGGAGTCTACCATGCATGCATACGCTAGGGATAGCACTTTTGGATTCAAACTTTTGTCTACTTACTTACGCTATTTATAGCAACTGTGATTTTAAACTAATTATGTCGCAAGTTATTTCAATCATACTTTACTACTTTTGTAAACTTAAACTTGTTGTCGATCCGTTGTTAAACTAAACTTTGTAAGTCTTGTACTTTTCAAATGAATGCGACATAATTTTGGTCAAACGAGTCTCATATAGGGACTACGACCACGTAACGGGACCTCAGTTAGCGGCGCCGTCAATGACGATTTGGTCAGGTCGCTACACCAACCACATGTTACCCACAGTTATACACCTGAAAAACTCTCAAAACCCAAGTCATAGTTCGACACATATCCGTGTTAGACCCTTTGGCATTTACTAGCTAAAATAACTTTTCAATTCCGTTTCAAAATAGACAGTTTTGTCACAGCTCCAGCAAGTCAACTTCGACTTCTCAATCAAAACAGTCTTATTATAACCTCGATAGATACGTTGCCCTTTCGCCAACGTTACCGGAGAATTGTTTATATTCACCACATTAGCAATAAACTTACCAACAACTTCACTGATCTTTGACTTTCCAAAAAAAAACATTATAATTATCGAAACCCTATCATATACTCATTCGTACCTTATAACAAGAATTGACATACCAATTATTGAGAATCAGCAATTAGTATTTTGAAACCTCGCAGCATGTCTACATCAACAATTACATATACACACAACGTCTACCTCCAAGACTTACATTCTTTTAATGATAAATTTCTGAAAAACACCCTAAACTGCGAACCAGTTCTCGAAATTTTGAAAAATGCTGATGAAGCAGCAAAAACTGTAAACGACCTTAACAGTAAAAATTTGGATGATAAAGGATAGTATATTGGCAAAGCTCAGAAAAAGAGAAGCTTTGGAACTGGAAAACGGATTAAGCAAAGTATGAAGGAGGCTGTGGACAAATCAGAAAGGCTGAACCTGCCTTCAAAGAATCCAAATAATTCAGTACTTGCTGAAGTCATTAACGAATACCTTGCTCCTGACTCTAAACCCCTGCGGACAATATCCTTCATCATCCTCTGATATTAGACATTCTAAGATATCATCATATCTTTCATTATAAATATCATCCATACTTCTGAAGATATTTTTATAATTATTCTTATCTGAAATCCTTTACCTCTTCGCGCTATCTGTATTACATCATAAAAGAAACTATTTTAGTTTCTAAATTCTAAAACATTCGAGTTTAAAATAGGAATATTCTTGAAGAAGTGTTGGGAGCTGAAGCATGAGTTACTATAATATAATGACACTTGATCAACGTGATTATATTACAGTAATTCATGCTGAGTTTCTAAATGGAACATGATGATTCACAGATCATAACGTCATCATGTGCTATGTTACACGACTCTTGTATTCTCTTTGATCTCTAAATATCAAGAAAATATTTCTTGATGATTCGGCCTTTTCCGAGGTATTCTGGTAATTTGACAAGTCAAGATCGTGCCATTACAATTTCTTTCTTAGAACATTAACAATGTTCATTCCGATATTTATATCTGCGAATTCTAGACTATTACAAGCGGTGCTTAATCGCAAGAAGAAAAAACGAAAGGACAAAGCTCCGAACTAGAAATGGGAGTATAAATCATAGCAAATAGAAGAGAGCATTAACTGTGGATGACAATGATTATAGAAGAAGCAAGGACTTTGAAATATAAGGGAAGATATAAAACCCAACAACAACCCAGAAATCACAAACCGTATATATCAATGCATATAGCAATATAAAGACACGGGAGGACTAAAAACACTATAAAACCAAGAGTATAGTAGAAGTAAATAGATTCTTCCGGAGGCAGATGAAAAAGAAGAGCGACAGATATGAAAGTGAGGAGTATATCAAGAATCAGCACTGGATGAAGCATATTGACAAATACTTTAAAATATGAGTTGAGAAGGTGTGAGTTGTAAGAAAACAAAGGAGGTGGATTTATAGTGAAATATCCGACAGAGAAATCAAAATGGATTATCGCATTAATTCGAAGAGGATAATAATTTCCTTAATCGCCGAATAATCAAATCCAATATAGATTACAAAGATTTTCTTTTCGGAGATCAATCGTGATGACGTCAAAAGATACGACGAATCACTATTATCTTATTTCATTCATTTACGATAACTTCACTCACACGCTTCGAGTAATCGAATTATTTTATCCATGCTTCTTGAACATGATAAAACTCTATAATCGTTATAATAACATTCTCATTGTTAGTCATGACGACCTCTATCAAATTTCGGGGACGAAATTTCTTTAACGGGTAGGTACTGTGACGACCCGGAAATTTCCGACCAAATTTAAACTTTAATCTTTATATTATTCCGGCACGATAAGCAAAGTTTGTTAAGTTAAATCTCAAGAATTTTAAACTGTGTTCATACATTCATTATAACCTCGACCAAATTCCAACGATTCACGAACCGTTATATATAAATAGATGTGTATATGTATATATATATATTATAACTTGAGAATATTAATAAAGTATTAAATGTATAATACTTTACACAAACGTATTTGTTTCAATATGATTTTCGACGAAAAAAATATATTAAATGATTGAATTATCAGAAACATTGAATTATGATTATAAGTCTCTGTTGAGAGGTCCACTATGATTTGAGAAAATCTATTCCTCTTAACGATATTCAGAATAATTTGTAAAGCTATTTATAAATAAAACAAAAAGTGTCATTTACGAAAGTTAGACAAAAGTTAGTGGAGAATTGGTTTCCATAATATTCTATTAATCTATTTTCAAACGTACAAAGACGTTTTCAGTTTAAAAAGAACTTTATTATTAAAACGTATATAACTTTTATAAATATCTAGAATCACTTTTGACAACTCATTACTTAACCAGTATAATAAATATAACGATATTTATATTTTATGTCATTAAATATATATAACGATTTAAATTAATATTATATATATTTATACGCGTATTATACATACATAGTTTTTATACTTTTACTATACTTTAACTTTACCTTTACTTTACTTTTACTTTACTTTAACTTTAATAATTCATACTTTAATAATTCACTTTAATAATTCACTTTAATAATTCATACTTTAATAATTCACTTTAATAATTCATACTTTAATAAGTCACTTTAATAATTCACTTTAATAATTCATACTTTAATAATTCATACTTTAATAATTCACTTTAATAATTTATACTTTAATAATTCACTTTAATAATTCAAAAATCTATTATAAATAGAATTCAATAGGTTTCATTTTTTCATAGAAACTTGAAAATATATTTCTCTAAACTCTCTCAATCGATTTGTATATATATATATATATATATATATATATATATATATATATATATATATATATATATATATATATATATATATATATATATATATATTTGCTCTGTACTATTTCAAGATATTATTAGTATACATAAAATATTATGACGGAGTGCTGTCCGAGTGATTTCAAAATAGTTTTTTTAATGAGTCGAAGCTAAGGAAATTATGGGTTATAGCTATGGAGGTGATGGGTATGGTTCATGGGTATGCTCGTGAGGTCAATCTAGTGTTTATCATCTCCGTTGCGTCTACGTACTTTCCTGCAATATTGAATCTCAATATTTATACGTTCGTGAATCCGAGGCTAACCTTGCACTTGTTAAATGACGTTATATGTATTTTTACTACGAAATACAGTATGGTGAGTTTCATTTGCTCCCTTTTATATATATTTTTGGGACTGAGAATACATGCGCTGTTTTTATAAATGTTTTACGAAATAGGCACAAGTACTAAAACTAATTCTACGTGGGTTTAAACCAGAAATATACCCTTAGCTTGGTAACATTAAACTACTTGTCTATGTACGGTAGGCGCGAATCCTAAAGATAGATCTTTTGGGCCTGACAAACCCCATCCTGACTATGGGATGCTTTAGTACTTCGAGGTTATTTTAAACACCTGATCTGGTGTACTTCAGAGGGTAAAATATGAACGTTAAGGCTTGTTACCGGGTGCCTACAACTTATAGAATACTTTTATACACTTGCGAGTGTACATATATTTATAAACGGAAATCTTGTGGTCTATTAATATATGGAAATGATTGTTATGATAAACCTATGAACTCACCAACCTTTTGGTTGACACTTTAAAGTATGTTTATTCTCAGGTATTAAAGAAATCTTCTGCTGTGCATTAGCTCATTTAAAGGATATTACTTGGAGTCATTCATGGCATATTTTGGAAGACGTTGCATTCGAGTCATTGAGTTCATAAAGATTATTATTAAGCCAATTATAGTTGGATGTATTATGAAATGGTGTGCATGCCATCAACTTTTGTTGTAAAGAAAGTTTGTCTTTTAAAAACGAATGCAATGTTTGTAAAATGTATCATATAGAGGTCAAATACCTCGCGATGTAATCAACTATTGTGAATCGTTTATAATGTATATGAACTGGTCATTTCAGGAAATTTATGCCGTTATATAACCCACACATATGTAAAGTTTAAGTACTCGTGTTAAGTAAGTAAAACGTAAAAAGCACATGTATTCTCAGTCTCAAAATTAGTATAAGTAAAAAGGGAAGCTATAACTCACAGTGATAAAAGCGGTAAAGTCGGTAATGAAAGTATGCAAGTAGTAAGTTGGTTCGAAAGGTTGTCAACCTAAATCAAAGGTTACTAGGTCAGTAGGTTGTCTTTAAAAGTTCTATTAGTGCATAAAATAAGTTTAAGTGTCATCATCATCATCATTCATCATCATAAAAGCTAAGTAAGTTTGACAAGAATAGAGATCGAAACAATAGGCTGACTTCGGTCAGCTGCTACGACCTCTACGTAAATTGAAAAGACGCATAGTCAGTGGCTATAGCTCCGTATATGAGTCCCCTAACCGCTAACCAATTTTCAGAACCTAACTCGTCTTCGTTTGACCATGGTGACGGTTTAAGTGCGAGTAGGTCAGAAATTTCAGCACCACGTTACAACGGCGTAGTGACTTTCGGAGGGCCGTAAATCCTAAACCATTAATCGGATTAAGACGAGGCCTAAACGGAAAATCATCTACTCGAACCGAACTAACTGAAAATCAACTTTTCAGTAGCCCAGGTGGTCTGATCAGATACGAAAAACAGAAGGTAAGGTGCTCCGGTGAGGTTCTTAGTACTTGATGCTCATCACGGTTCTCATCCTTGATGCTTGTAGCTTCAAGTGTACAACTCGTTGATGGGTTAGCATCACCTTGACTAAGATTCTACCATCAAGACACAATATGTTAAGACCAAGTAAGAACACAACTCATTTAAGAGTCTTAGATGGATGATGAACCAAGGTTACATCATATCCTTAGTCTTAACACAATTACAAGTTACATTTACAACTAAAGCTACAAACTTTACATCAATCAAAAAATTATAAACATAATCTAAGTCAAATGAGGTTATGGAACCCTAAGCTAGAGAGCTTGGATCCCTTTCACACAAGTTATAAGGTCACGAAGCTAGAAAGCTTGAACCTTTAGTGTTCTTGAAGATCTTGAAGCATAAAGCTTGGATCTTTAAGTTACATGAAGACCATAAACACAAGTTTTGATCTTTATAACAAAATAATGAGATCATAAGTTAGAAAACTTAGATCCAACAAAAGATATGAAGATTCAAGCTAGAAAGCTTGCATCTTAGTTGTTCTTGAAGATCTTGAAGCATAAAGCTTGGATCTTTAAGTTACATGAAGATTACAAACACAAGTTTGAATCTTTATAACAAAATAACAAATTTAAAGTTAAAAGATATAGATCTACAAAGTGGGTGAAGATTCAAAGATAGAAAGCTTGAATCTTCCATGTTCTTGAAGGATTCAAATCTAAGTTTGAATCTTACAAGATGTAATCAAGATCAAAGCTAAAAAGAAAGACCCTTGATAATGATGATGATGATGATTTCATGATGATGAGAAGGAGAAGAAGAAGAAAAGTTCAAAATACTTACACTTTTAGAGAGAGAAAGCACTAGAGAGAATTAGAGAGTGAGTGTGTGTGAATTAGAAATGAAAGCAAGTGTTAAATGGATGGAATAAGGGTGGTATTTATAGGTGAATGAGGGTGGGGGGCGGCCTCATGGCCGTGATTTTTAGGGGGGACAAAGGGGGACAAAAAGTTGCTTTTTGGTTAATGGTTGTCTAAAGTTGGTGCTTATGTTAGGATCTCATGCAACATTAAGGATAATACTTGACATAAATGCTAGCATGTTCCCTCTAATAAATGGGCATTTGTCTTACTTATTATTGGGTCACTAGTAATTAATAAGTGGGCTAAATAAATGGGCTACTTGCTAGAGTATGGTGGGCTTAAGTCCAACAAGGTAGAAAGTCCAACAAGACTAACTAGTAAGCATAATTAAATTACTACGCATAATTAAGCATCCATAAACCCAAGTAATTATTATTATAAAATAATAATTAAGATTTCGTAGTCAAAATATTCTGATTACGACAAAAGTTAAACCTGTGCGCAGTTCGCGGTTTATTCGAAACGTTAAGTGACACTAACGGTCATAAAGCATCCGGTGATCAAGTTAAGTATCCTACGTACTCTAAGGTACGTTTTAATATATAAATGAAAGTAAACCATGTATTAAAAGATTCCAGACTATAAAGTAGCACAGTACTCACAAATACGCAGTTTCGCTAAAACACAAGGCACAAAAGCAAGTCGAAAAAGTCGGGTCGTTACAAAATCTCCAACTTGGAGACTTTGAACAAACTTGTAGTGACCCAAACTTTTCCATGTTTATATATATTAATTGAGATTGATATTTACATGACTAAATGTTTCCAATGTGTTAAGAAATAAAACTTGTTAAGACTTGATTAAATGAAATAAGTTTCATATAGACAATTGATCACCCAAGTTGACCGGCGATTCACGAACGTTACAAAATTGTAAAAACTACATGTTGTGGTATATATAGACATATATATATATGGTTGAAATAAGATTATGATGAGTAAGTATCTCACTAAGTATATTAACAATGTGTGATATACATAAGAAATGAGATTACTAAGTTAAGAAACTCGAAATGATATATATAACAATTATCGTTATGATAACGTCTACTAAATACATATCTATCATATTAAGATATTGATACACTATATTTAACATGATAAAATGATATTTAAATATGTCATTATGTATATTAACAATGAACTACATATGTAAAAACAAGACTACTAACTCAAGAATTACGAAACGAGACTTATACGTAACGATTATCGTTGTAACGATATTTTAATGTATATATCATATTAAGAGATATTCATACATCATAATATCATGATAATATAATAATTTAACATCTCATTTGATATAATAAACATTGGGTTAACAACATTAATTGAGATCGTTAACTTAAAGGTTTCAAAACAACACTTACATGTAACGACTAACGAAGACTTAACGACTCCATTAGAATGTATATACATGTTTTGTTTTGATATGTATTATTAAACTTTTGAAAGACTTCAAGACACATATCAAAGTACTTCTACTTAACAAAAATTCTTACAATTACATCCTCGTTCAGTTTCATCAACAATTCTACTCGTATGCACCCGTATTCGTACTCGTACAATACACAGCTTTTAGATGTATGTACTATTGGTATATACACTCCAATGATCATCTTTTAGCAGCCCATGTGAGTCACCTAACACATGTGGGAACCATCATTTCAACTAGCATGAAATATCTCATAAAATTACAAAAATATTAGTAATCATTCATGACTTATTTACATGAAAACAAAATTACATATCCTTTATATCTAATCCATATACCAATGACCAAAAACACCTACAAACACTTTCATTCTTCAATTTTATTCATATAAGTGATCTCTCTCAAGTTCTATCTTAAAGTTCTAAGTGTTCTTCATAAATTCTATAATTTATAGTTTTATAAAATCAAGAACACTTCCAAGTTTGCAAGTCTACTTCCAAGCTTTCTAATCCATTCCAAGTAATCATCTAAGATCAAGGAACCTTTGTTATTTACAGTAGGTTATATTTCTAATTCAAGGTAATATTCATATTCAAACTTTGATTCAATTTCTATAACTATAACAATCTTATTTCGAGTGGAAATCTTACTTGAACTTGTTTTCGTGTCATGATTCTGCTTTAAGAACTTTCAAGCCATCCAAGGATCCTTTGAAGCTAGATCCATTTTTCTCATTTCCAGTAGTTTTATCCAGAAAACTTGAGGTAGTAATGGTGTTCATAACATCATTCGATTCATACATATAAAGCTATCTTATTCGAAGGTTTAAACTTGTAATCACTAGAACATAGTTTAGTTAATTCTAAACTTGTATTCAAACAAAAGTTAATCCTTCTAACTTAACTTTTAAAATCAACTAAACACATGTTCTATATCTATATGATATGCTAACTTAATGATTTAAAACCTGGAAACACGATGAACACCATAAAATCGGATATACGCCGTCGTAGTGAAACCGGGGGCTGTTTTAGTTTGGATAATTAAAAACTATGATAAACTTTGATTTAAAAGTTGTTATTCTGGGAAAATGATTTTTCATATGAACATGAAACTATATCCAAAAATCTTGGTTAAACTCAAAGTGAAAGTATGTTTTTCAAAATGTTCATCAAGATGTCGTTCTTTCGACGGAAATGTCTACCTCTTTAGTAATTGACATGTAACTTAAATTTCTGACTATAAACCTACACTTTTTCTGGTTGGATTCTTAAATTAGAGTTCAATATGAAACCATAGCAATTTGATTCACTCAAAACGGATTTAAAATGAAGAAGTTATGGGTATAACAAGATTGGATATTTTTGATCTTTTTAGCTACGGGAAATGTTTAACAAATCTATACAAATCATATCCTAGCTAACTTATATTGTATTATACATGTATTCTAATATATTATGTAATCTTGAGATACCATAGACACGTATGCAAATGTTTTGACATATCATATCGACCCATGTATATATATTATTTGGAACAACCATAGACACTCTATATGCAGTAATGTTCGAGTTAGCTATACAGGGTTAAGGTTGATTCCAAAAATATATATACTTTGAGTTATGATCTAGCCTGAGACGTGTATACACTGGGTCGTGGATTGATTCAAGATAATATATATTGATTTATTTGTGTACATCTATCTGTGGACAACTAGTTGTAGGTTACTAACGAGGACAGCTGACTTAATACACTCAAATCTTTAAAACATAATAAAAATGGTTGTAATTTTATTTTGATCATACTTTGATATATATGTACATATTTGTATAGGTTCGTGAATCGATCCGTGGCCAAGTCTTATTTTCGAGGAAGGAAATATCTGTGAATGTGAGTTATAGTCCCACTTTTAAAATCTAATATTTTTGGGATGAGAATATATGCAGGTTTTATAAATGATTTACAAAATAGACACAAGTACGTGAAACTACATTCTATGGTTGAATTATCGAAATCGAATATGCCCCTTTTTATTAAGTCTGGTAATCTAAGAATTAGGGAACAGACACCCTAATTGACGCGAATCCTAAAGATAGATCTATTGGGCCTAACAAACCCCATCCAAAGTACTGGATGCTTTAGTACTTCGAAATTTATATCATATCCGAAGGGTGTCCCGGAATGATGGGGATATTCTTATATATCCATCTTGTTAATGTCGGTTACCAGGTGTTCACCATATGAATGATTTTTATCTCTATGTATGGGATGTGTATTGAAATATGAAATCTTGTGGTCTATTGTTACGATTTGATATATATAGGTTAAACCTATGACTCACCAACATTTTTGTTGATGTTTAAAGCATGTTTATTCTCAGGTGAATACTAAGAGCTTCCACTGTTGCATACTAAAATAAGGACAAGATTTGGAGTCCATGTTTGTATGATATTGTGTAAAAACTGCATTCAAGAAACATATATCGATGTAATATATTTCTATTGTAAACCATTATGTAATGGTCGTGTGTAAACGGTATATTTTAGATTATCATTATTTGATAATCTACGTAATGCTTTTTAAAACTTTATCGATAAAATAAAGGTTATGGTTGTTTTAAAAATGAATGCAGTCTTTGAAAAACATCTCATATAGAGGTCAAAACCTCGCGATGAAATCAATTAATATGGAACGTTTATAATTAATATGAACGGGACATTTCAAAATTCAATTCTTCGTAAACTCGCCTAATCTAACCAAGAACATTAAATACCATTTACACACCGCCAAACGCCATTTGGGTCCTCCAATTACCGTTTAGTACACGCACCTCATCACATACTTCGAATGAGTAGACTTTCGATATAAGGTCTTCAACGCTACTTGTTAGACTTCAAACATTATTATCCCACAATAACAACTTGACCCACTAATTACACCTCCTTCTGCTGAGCTATAATTTGATCACCATGTTACTAGCTTGAGATAATAAAATACAAACAACAACTCTTTGGCTATGGCACCCATCTCCTTAGTCTAGGAGATAACGGGTCGTTTGAGTCCGAACCGACCCAATCAACCCCATTGCCCAAGCGATCCACCCGTTCACTATAACATCTACCCGATTTATCTTTCCAACATAGAATAAACCACCCGGTAGATCAAATATGTGGACAATGCCATCAAGGCAACCGTGTGAGAATGCATTCACACCCTTGATCTTCCACATAACCACCTTTGCTTTCACCATTGGAACACCGACTACATACGCGCGCACATCTTTTGACAAACCCTATTTTTCACCACGAGCCAACTCCCACTGTACGGACGTTTCATTAACAGTGACTCTCAAGAAAATCTCTTATTCATCTTCTTCGGCCGATTGCAACAAAGTTGCCATTGGAGAAGATCTACTTGAAGTAACGAAAGCTCTAGTATAACTAATTCGACCCGAATCTTCACTAGCTTCGACTTCCCTTGAGCTCCCACTCAAACAAGATCCCTCAACAAACCCGGAAAGCATTAGCATGCTAGGATTTCTAATACCCACGAAATCACCTAGCCATTCTTCAACCATATACTTGGTTCCCCTCTTGTACCCGCGAGCAACCACATGACCTCCCTTAAACACCTTCCACCTTTGATCTCCAAATAGGACATGACACTTATCATCATCCAATTGCCCAACCGAGATTAACCTACTCTTGAGCTTTGGAATAAACCTCACGTTCCTCAAGATCCAAGTGTGTTTAATCACAAGATCACCAATACCCGCAACATCAAGTGTACTCCCATTCGCGACTCGAACCTTACCAGAATACGACTTGAAATTCACCATCTCGTTCATGTATGGGGTAGCATGACATGAGGCACCCAAATCTAAAACCCAAGATTCATCAAGAACACCTTCTTGGCACAACAACGCATCTTGAAAAATAAGACCATTAAATCCTTGAAGATTGAAAGGACTGGGGAAACCTTGAGAGTAAATGCCCTTCAGGAAGAACTTGAAATTCAAAAAGCGAAACAAAAACAATTTCAACCCGAGATTAAACAATTAAATGATAAAATTTGTGATTTAAATCACGAGATTTTAATGAAATGTGGTGAAAATATAAAGCTTTCAAAAGATATCGAGTCTTTCAAAAAGCAAATGGTTTATTATGAAGAAAAGTTGTACAAGCAAGATCAAACAAAACAAACTATTTGCATGCATCAACCAAAATATTTTGAAGCGATTCGTAACGAAGAATACCACAGTTCGTTTAAATCTGGGTTGGGATTTGAAAATCCGGGAACTTTGCTCTCAATTCAATCCGAAGTTCCACCACTTTATGATTTCGACTATATGGGGTATGATCATACGAAGAATTTTGTTCGTCCCTCTAATGAAATTTCAGAGGATGATAAAATCCAAAGAACTTTACATATATATTCTAAAGTTGATATGCCCTATGATCGTTTGAATGATTCATATGAAAACCGAAAACCAACGTTTTCACATGATCATGACCAAATTATAGAAAACCCACCTACCCCAGATTTAGATGGTTCTCCAACACCAAAACCAAGTACAAAGGTGTATATTCCATCTCTTATATTGGAAAAACATCTTGCTATTTCAGAAGGTAAAATTCGTGAGCTTGAACAACAAATATCTTATTTACAACACGAGTTAGAAGAGAAAAATGTATCTTCTTGTCAAGATAGTAACCATTTAAAACCCAAAATGGTTTCAAAAGAAGTACAAGTTGACCTCCCCGAATTATCTGAATTGTCTAAAAATCAATCTTTCATGAACAAATTGTTTGACATTGTTGCAGTTTATACAACCTTTAAATCTTTTAAACACAAACTGCTTTACAACAATAAGTTAGTTGAGACAGACAATTCAAGCATTCATAAGATCTTATTGGGATGGATGGTATGGTCAATTTGTTCTTTGAAGGTTTTTAACAACTCGATCCACACAACCAAATGTGATAACTTCAAATCAACCCACGAGGTAAAACCTATGAGGTCAAAATACCAACAACGGTTTTGTTAATCAATAAAACTAAACAAGATTTATCAACAGTTGATTTTAGCAAAATCTTTCATACACCTGGTTTATTTGATGTTAAAACCGACCAAGGATATGTTGTGGTGGAATATACATCTGCTTTTGATTGTTCATCCGTTTATGACAAAGATGATATGTCAACCACACAAATAACCAAGACCAATGATATCTTGACTCCGGAAGATCAATTTTTGGTTAATTTAAATAAAAATCTTGAAAATCGTGTCAACGAACTAGAAAATGAAGTTGAAACCAAAACAACTGTTTTCAATGCTCAACGAAAAAGATTTCAATCTCAGATTGAAAACCTTGAAAAGGAAAACAAATTTTTGATTTTATCAAAGTTACCTAATTCACATGTTGTTTCAAAGCAACAACAAAAAGTTGTGACTCCGGAATTTAAGACCACTTTTGCCCCAACCTCAATATACTCACATGCTTCATCCAGTAAAACACCTAAGATCTCACCGGAGATACCCAAGGTGTCATTCAAATCTACTACTACATTGAGAAAATCAAAAATACCGACATCGTCAACTAAACACTCAACCTCGGAGAAGAACACTCAACTTCCTCCAAAGAAATGATGGAATCATCAAATCACTTCAAATGGTTCTTCAAAGAACAAAAGGCGTTCAACGTCATCAATGAATTCAAAGGGATCTTCACACAACAAAGTTTCTAGCTCCGAATCTTTTACATGGAAACAGAAGACTTCTACTCAATCTCCATTGAAGTCTTCTCGACAAGATCAAGAACGATCCCCAGGAGTTCATGAATATTCCAGTTACCGGACTCAAAGGAATCCACCATTCCTTGTAACTGTACCAGGTAAAAATGGAAAACCAACACGATTTCGTGACCAGTACGGATGGTTTTCAAATAGTTCAAAGAAAATTTTTCCAAAACAATCATCCTTTGGTCCTCGCAAGAAATCAGTAATCTTTTCAAACACACAACGTAATGATTTTTCTATGCGTCCACAAAACCTATTTTACAATGAGACACCTCACACCAAACCAAGGTGGAACGCATGGTCCATAAATCAAATTGATAGTACCTATCAATGGTACTCAAAAGACCAGTTTTGAAAAACAATATGGCTTGTCCATATTTCAGTGGACAACCCGGTCTTCAAAGTGGTTTTAAACCATAATGGTTTCTACATACTTCAGTGTAGAACCCACGCTTCAAATGGATGTTAAACATCCCAATGGCTTTTGTACATATAACAGTACAAAACTCGTGCTTTAGTGTTTTTCTCGCAGGTGTAAGGATAACATCGTCATTTAGCGAGGTTTTATGAAAACAGTCGACTCGATTCTGTTTCAAATGGGAGGAAATTTACTTTCTTCAAGACGGAGTATTCCTCATGCACTTACCCAAAAAAATAACCCTATTCTTCTTTTTGATTATTATTAACTATTGAATATGTTTACCTTCAAAATAATCAAATGATAAAGGTGTAAAGTCACCTCAAAAGGAAGTAAAGTCTTCGGCTAAGACACAATTGTCTGGCTTATGTCGGAAATTGTAGTCCAGAATGGCCGAAGGGGTTTCGAAAAACCTTGAAAAGAAACCCTGTGTATCGGCTAGAAATCCTCTTGCTAAATCACATCAAAACCAAGATGTGGTTGAGCCTCAACATTGCCCATGGCCTGGAGGTCAGACTTATCTTGATGAGGGAGATCTGTCTTGTTCAACGGAGAGGCAATATGACACTACTTCGGTAGATTTATCAGACCTCTGGAAGGATGATCCCCTTAACGATTAGTCAGCATTTAAGCCTGACCACATACACTCCTCAGAGAGTGCAATAACTGAAAGAGATTTGTCACCTCATGACTTATCAATGATTTCAGGACTCGATGTAACATCTTCCTACATTACATTGATTTCTACCGACACTTCGGTGTTAGGTACAGTTGGAAGACTTGGTATAACCAAGATCGGCAATGTCGCACAAAAGTCCCATGATACTTTAATCATGGAGGTGGATAGCTTGCTAATGCCGGCTGAAACTTCGGTTATCAGTCATCCTCACCATCCGCTGAGGTAACTCCCGGACCAACCAATACTGGTGAGGTCCTCAAATCCGGAAAATGTTTTGTTAAGAAACTTGCCTAGTGTAACAACTGGCATGCACATTTTAAACCTGTCTAGTGTAACATCTAGCTTGACTTTTACAAAACCAAAAATGTTTTCTGAAGATCCTGTTTTTCTTGAGGATCAAATTTTTATGACATAAAATCCTGTGTCTTGTCCATGTTGCCTCTTTTTACCCGAGGTGATTTTGTTAGGACTTGATACTTGTACCGTGTTACAAACCTAAAACCAAGGTTTTGCTGTGGATGACACATTTCATTACCTCAACTTCCACCACCAATAATTACTCCAAAAACCCGTCCTCACGACGAATCAAACAACTTTACCGACATTGCTAGGATCTTCAGTGTCTAACACATCTGGAGGAGATGGTCACAGAGTTAATCAACATGATGCATATTTGGAGTTACACACATTATCACTTTGTCATTGTAAATGTATCAACTCAAGTTCATGATGTATTCATTTCACAAACACATCCTGAGGGGGAGAAAAGCAAATGTTGATACTAATTCCAGAAGTAATTTCATGAGCTCAAACTAAGTCTCCCTCAAATACCAAAGGCCAACACCAAATCAGGATCTTCATCAATAACATTCAAAGCCTACCAATCATACAAGCTTCCGCACCAACATTTTTGAAGATCTTATCAAGTCAACAACATTCAAAGAAACAAACTATTGTCAAATCAAGGGGGAGCAAGAGAATGCAATGATCAAGGGGGAGCAAGAGATAATACAACAATTTAGGGGAGCAAGAGAAGATCACACATCTCAAGCTTCATCATTAAAGCTCTCTCACATCAATAAATCAAGTCAACTTATTTACTCAACAACATTTCAAGACAATCAAGAGATATTCAAAGATCAAGAGAATCTCCAAAAGAAGAAGATTCTCAACAACTCATCAACATGACACAAAACAACTTAATCATGAGATCAACAAAGACAAGAACTTCCAAAAGAAGAAGTTTTTCAACAAGTTCAACAACACCTCAACTATACAAATTCAAACATCAAAGCTTCAAAGTATATGAGAATTTCAAAAGAAGAACTCTTATCAAGATTTCAAGATGATCAACAAATCTTCACCATCTACCAATTACAACTACCTACAAGAAGACAAAAGAGAACCTGACTTACATGAAAGATTTAAAGACATCTTCAAGCCTTCTAACAAGTCTTTCTCAAAAGATCAAAGACCAAAGATGTTCAACGACAAATCGCATCTAAGGGGGAGATTGTTAGGACTTAAATCTAGATGCAATTTGTTATTGTATTTGGGAGTATAAATACCTCCACCTAGCATAGAACTTGTTTTAACCCTTCGTAATCACCCACACCCTTATACCTTCACTTTCACCTACACACAAACACTCTCATCTTGTAACCAACTCCTCACCTTGTAACTAACCTTCAACCTAATGAATCTGGGCACTATGTTGTACTAGCTTCTGTTATTCATCTTCATCATCATCATCATTATTATAGCAGTTCATACATTGATTCATATACACATATATACATTTATACACATACATATGCACACTGATATATTCGTCAAAGGCAAACAAACACGAATTTAAGCTGAAATCTAACCTTACATCTTCAATCACCATATTAGTTGAACTTCCACCCGACATTAAACTCGGGCACTTCGACTTATTGTGACGACCCAAAAAATTTTGACTAATTTTAAATTAAACTCTCGATACGATTTAATATGTTTGACTCGATAAGTAAAGTCTGTTAGGTTGAGTCTCAAAAATTTTGAATTGTTCCATATATTCATTTGACCTTCGACCAATCCCGACGATTCACGAACAACTATTTGTAAATATATATATATATATATATATATATATATATATATATATATATATATATTAATTTGAAATATAATTTAATGTTATTAATTATGTAGAATAAAATGAAATATGATATTATTATTTAAAACATATACCTATAAATAAATAAAAATATACAATGATAAAAATACAATTTAATCATTTGAATAAAAATGAATCTATACATACATGTATGTGATTTCTATATATAGTTAATATTATATGTATATTGTAATATATATATATATATATATATATATATATATATATATATATATATATATATATATATATATATATATATATATATATATATATATAATATATGAACATTAAATATTCAATATATGTTATTATATAACTATCAAATATTACATAATTAATAATATGTAATATTAATATAATAAATATATAAGTGTTATACTTGTTACTTCCATTATTATTTGTTAACATCAATATTATTAATAGGATTATCATATCTAGTATTATTATTATTAATAGACAATAATACAATTTATTATTATTAATAATATTGTTATTATCAGTATTTTTATCACTTTTATTATTCTTAGTATAATTTTGATATTATTATTATTAATATTAACAAATATTATTATCATCACTAATATTAATAAAATTAATGCTATTAATATAATTATATATATTAATTATTAATATAAATTTTATAAAATCACAAAATAACTGAGATTCAGTTTCATGTATCAATATAACTGTATAGGATTCGTTTCCTGTTTCTAATTTGTTACCAGTACAAATCAATACAAAATCTGTTAACTATCATAATCAGTTAGAATCAAAATCAGATATAATGATTCGGTAAGATACAAAGATTTCTAAATATTAAATAGATGAAGAATCGAATCCTGTTAGGCATCCACATCAATCTTCTTAATATCTTATTTTTACTCTTCCTTCCTGTCTTCAACTTGTTACCCGTCCAATTTAACTTCTCAATACAAACAAGCTGATCAAATCAAGTTGTCAGAGACCAATAGCAATTGTACGAATCTGTTAGCCATCACTTTCTACTTTCTATTTTCTTCTTCTTGATTGATTCTTCTGGTCGACTGCTTCCACACTATATAACAAAATCTGTTAGAAATAAATATCAATCAAGTGTACGAATTTGTTAGAGGTCCTAATCTACTTTTATTTTCTTATTTCCTTCTTCCTGCTCGAGATTCTCTGTCGACCATAGCTGCACTATAAAACAAATCGATCGTACCTGTGAGTTCTATTTCAATCACTCAAATGCACAATATAAAAAGAGGAAGAGAAATATTAAGTTACATATACATATATTACTTACATGTCCAATAAGCCATCACCGTAAATGTTACTTTAAGTTGCAATATAAAACCACCTTGGTTAGTATATTCAAAGAACACCACAAATCAACTAGCCAACACCAACTGTATACGATCACCACTCAAGGTTAGTGTTCTGCCGGTTTTGAATTACCATCTTCACCACTATCAACTACCACAACTTTCGAAACTGTTGTATTTTTTTTTTTACGTGATCAACCAAAACCGCCACTACCTTGAACTCCTTAGGACAACCACTCATTTTCTTCTTTTTACTACTCGTGAACCACCATAGACTATCCTACTCCTTTGCTTGATCAAACCGCCATCACTCTCGATCACTTCCGAATCACAACACAACCTCAACCAACATCAACTCGAACCACCTTGATCACAAACACCTCTCTCTCTCTTCTCTCTCTCTCTCTCCCTCTCTCTCCCTCTCTCTGGCAAAAGCCACAAGGACCATCTTATATGCAACTGCTCTATTTTTCTTGTATTTGGTAAGTAATAAAACAAATATTAATGAGTTAGCACCATGATTAAAGGAAATTAAAAATCAAATGCTTTAGGTAAAGTTCTCACATGTGGGACGGTTTTGGATTTTATAGCCGACAAATATCATATTCATAAGCTAGTGGGTAATTATTTTATTTGAAAGAACCAAGTGTGAATCCTTAATATGAAACCAAAATGGATGTGTATGTCTAATAACCTGATGACGTGTATGTGCAATGGAGTATACAGCGAATGTATATTAAACGAGTACATGATAGAATTTTTGGGCTTCTTTACATCTTATTGGGCTTAGTATAATGTTGGATTAATGTTTCTGTTAGAACGAGAATCATAGAATTCGGTTGGGCCATTTTACAAACCCACTAGACTTCCGATTCAATTACTGGCCATTCGTTGATACTGCAGTTAATATTACTTGGTTCTGTTATTCGCTACTCCTGTTAGGGAAGTTACACGCGAGTGACAAGAAGTAGAAGGTGACGTTTATGATTAGGACTTTCACATGTAAGGTTGAAAATGACGAATTAATAATAATGAGGTGAGGATGATTATGATC
Source organism: Rutidosis leptorrhynchoides (assembly GCF_046630445.1). NCBI lineage: Eukaryota > Viridiplantae > Streptophyta > Magnoliopsida > Asterales > Asteraceae > Rutidosis > Rutidosis leptorrhynchoides. Next base: position 17,521,829 of record NC_092335.1, on the reverse strand, counting down.
ACGATGAAAAAGTGAATAAAGATGGTAATGAAGATCTTGATATAGGATGGAGTCGATGATGAGGGGAATAACCAAGATGATGATGAATTATATGAACAAGAAAGGAGAATGATTATGATTAGGAAATGGTGATTATATTAGGTTATGATTAGGATAATGTTAGGATGATGCATGATATGGTAATGTTACGATAATGATGATGATATAATGATGATGGAAGTTGGTGATGGAGACTATGGACGATGATGATAATGATCTCGTTGATAATTCGATAGTGAACATGATAAATAATATCAATAATAATACGTGAAATAATAATCGAATGAAGATTTAAGTTGATAATAGTCTAGTGATGATATCGAGTAAAGATCATGGTGTCGAGAAAGATAGTTTAAGTATAATGATGATTTTGATAATCGTAATGAGTCATGATGATGTGATGATCAAAGATGATGAATAAGTAAATGGGTTCTTTAAAAAGAAAACTGAATTGGGGTTAAAACAATTTGGATCCGTATTATATCAGGAAACACAAATGGAGTAAGGGTTAAGGATATTATCGGGTTAGCGGGACGTCGCGGGTTCAAACCCGGACTTGGGCATTTTTTTAAGGGCTACTTATTTGAGGTAGTTTACTTATTACTCATTATTATTATTAGTATTATTATTATCATTATTATTATCATTATGATAAGTATTATTAGTATTAATATCATTATTATTTATCATTATTAAGTAAAAACATCATTATTATAGATATTATAACTATTATTATAAATATTTTATTATCATTATTATTAGGATTATCATGATTTTTTATCATAATTAGTATTACTTTTATCATTAGTAGCATATCAAATAAAGAATTCTTATAATAAAATATATTATTGACATAAAACATAACAATACTTATATTTTTGTAATAAATATCAATTAGTAATTTAATGTATATAAAAATAAATATATCTAATTAAGTTATTAATGAAATATATAATTTATTAAAATAACAATTATATCACTATTAATATATAAATTGTTCAATTATAATTATGTGTGTTAATATATATATATAAATGATATAGGTTCGTGAATCCGAGGCCAACCTTGCATTGTTCAATACCGTCATATGTATTTTTACTACAAAATACAGTATAGTGAGTTCATTTGATTCCCTTTTACTCTTTACATTTTTGGGACTGAGAATACATGCGCTGTTTTTACAACTGCTTTATTAAATGCTTTTGAAATATATTTTTGAACTGCGAATACATGAAATGCTTTTATAAATGTTTGACGAGATAGACACAAGCAAAACATTCCTCGAATGAATTATGTGGACATGATAATTGCCACCATTGAATTATGTGGACATGATAATTGCCACCATTGAATTATGTGGACATGATAATTGTCACCAATTGATGAATATATTTTTTCCTGATTATTATTGCTTGGTAACCTAAGAATTAGAATCGGGTATGGCCCTAATTCACGCGAATCCTAAAGGTAGCTACGGGTTTAACACCCCCACCCAGAATGTTCACTAGACGGAAGAGCTAGTGGGCGTGGTGTTTAGTACTTCGAAGTTTATATGATTATTATACAGACGAGATGTTCTATTTTGGAGATATTATTGATGCGCATTATATGTTAAGGTCGGTTACCAAGCCAAGCAATAAATGCAAAGTGAATGTTATGTATCGAGAGAATGATTTTTATACACAGGTTATGTGTATTATATTTTGTACACGAGATATGTGTACGGTTACTAAGATTTATGAAAAATGGATTTCGTACACGAGAAACGTGTACTGTATTTAAAAGATATCGCATGTACATTACAGGTGGGTGTAGGATTCGGGCCCATTTGTACCATGCAGCATTTAAATCTTGTGGTCTATCAAAATGATGAATTTTATTGTTTTATGATAAACCTATGAACTCACCAACCTTTTGGTTGACACTTTTAAGCATGTTTATTCTCAGGTATGAAAGAAATCTTCCGCTGTGCATTTGCTCATATTACATGGAGTCGTTCATGGCATATAGAGGTCCGTTCATCGCAATGGTACCAGATGTTATTGTATTCGTTCAGAAGAATTTGGACGGGGTATGACACTTTTAGTGACCGACTTGTTGACAATTCCAACACACCACACTCTTGCTCTTTGACGGACTTCGCGACTTAGCTCTTCCCCGACCAACACTTAGAACCGAACCCGAACTCCTATTCGAATCTTTTCTACGAATATCTTCGCTAAGAATCAAATCACGGATTCCTTCAAAAGTGAGTTTAGTAGTTCCGGATGAACCACTAACCGCCGTCACTAAACCGGACCAACTATCGGGTAATGAAGATAGTAAAAACAACGCCTCTAGCTCATCATCAAATTTAATATCAACCGATTTCAACCGGGTTAAAATCAAATTAAATTCGTTTACATGATCCGCCGCCGAGGATCCCTCCATCATCCTAGCGTTCACCAATTGCCTAACTAGGAAAATCTTGTTCAAAGCGGATGGCTTTTCATACATGTTAGATAAAGCCGCAATAAATCCCGTCGTTGTGGTTTCACCCACAATGTTGTAAGCGACGTTCTTGGCCAGAGAAAGTCGAACAACCCCTAGGGCTTGCCTATCTAACAAATCCCATTCGCCTTGATCCATTCCTTCCAGCTTAACACCCTTCAAGGGTTGGTAAAGCTTCTTTTGATAGAGCATATCTTTCATTTGCATCTTCCAAAAACTACAGTCGGTTCCATCAAACTGATCAATCTTCACATCACTCTTTTCCGCCATTGTTCCCGAAAACTCGTAAACCCGAGAGCTCTGATACCACTTGTTAGGAAACCCGACTAGGTGAGCCCAAACAAGACTAGATAACCCCAAGTTATCAATCCACTTCCAATAAACGAAAATATAGTGAAAAGATTATAAAGCTAGCAAGAATGATAAAAACATGGGAATTTAACTTGGTTATATGCAATCGTTTATGATTGCTTTAGTCCACGGCCAACCAAAGAGTGTTCTATATTGATTAATTTCGTGGTGGTGAGTTACAATGAGTTACATGAGGCTATATTTATAGGAAACTAAGAACACAAGTGTTCTTGCAACTTGATCTTCAAGATCACAATCAAGTAATCAACATGGACAACTAGCAAGCCTTTACACCAATGCTATGACATGATCACAGCCACCTTTGATGGTGTAAAGTAGTCCAACATGCACCTAAAGTGCAACTTGAACCAAACAAGATCGGTTGTAAAGTGTGCAAGTTGACAGCTTGCTGCCAGACAGGCGATGCGCCGCATCTGGATGAGATGCGCCGCATCCCTCTTGCTTTCCATGTTTACAGATTCAAAATCGCGATGCAGGTTCAAGTAATAGATCCAGATGCGCCGCATCTGGATCCGGATGCGCCGCATCTAAAACCTTCGGCAAAAAACGCTTGATGAATGCGCCTCATCCACCCTTGGATGCGCCGCATCTATCACCAGAATCAGTTTTCTACTTGTTTAAAGTTTCCACACCTCAACATAAAGGAAACATAGGAAAGAAATTTAACCCTGGTGAACCACCTTGTTAACTTTAAAATGGTTATGAAAAGCAATATTTGATACACGATTATCGGTCTTGATTATGCAATTACATGTAAAAGGCACTCTTAAGCAGATTTGAACATACAATTAATCATGGCTGTTGTTTCGAAATCAGCCTCAGCTAACTAGTATAGAAACAGTAGATTTAAAACAGTATATTTCTACGTAACTATTATGGAAGAGTAGAATGAAAAACAAATGCAAACTTTACATTTTTTAAACTTCTGACAGAAACTCAGAAACTGTTACATATATCCAATCCTTCGCGAGACTTAATGATGCAAAAGGTAAAATGTCTGCCTCGACGGTTGAGATATATAACACCACAAATTCCCCAAAATCCAACTGTGAACCCAACACCCATACCCGTGTAATATGATTTTGACTATTGATTTTGCTGTAGAGTTGAAAGAATTTTCAAATTTGATATCACGAGTGGAGAGACAGTTTAACACTTGGTATTACAAACTCAAGTGGTCCAGATTTTTATTGGTTAGTGAACAAAATTAAATCTTAAAGGGAAACCTTAATATATTACAGCAGCCACACTTACAGACTTTCATTCAGTAGTAAACAATCGATTAAAGACGAACTATGGAATGGAAAACTTTAATATATTCACGCCTTCACAAACACAAACACATACACGATAACGATTCGCTACTATATGCATATGACTTCCGTATAGAATAATTATATATAAAAACCTTCTTTTGAATGCGAGTGTGCCTACAACCTGCAAAACATACAATATTTGCAGTAAAGAATCGATGAAATATAACATCCGATATATTTTTATGTAACTTGTGGAAGAGTTGAATACAAAACATAAGCAATATTTACCTTTTAAACTTCCGGAAAAGCACAACAACTGTTACATAAATCCAATCCTTTGCGAGACTCAATGAAGCAAAAAGAAAATGTCTGCATCGATGATTGAGAAATATAAGACCACAAATTCCCCAAAATCCAACTGCAAATCCAGAACCCATACCCATGTAATATGAATTCCAAAAGTCGTCGTCTCCATGTAAGTCGGTGTCATCCTCATCATCAATGGTAGTACCAGGTGTAGGCCCGGATATTGGTGTGAGTGGAGGTCCATAAAGTAGTGTGTTACCTTCATATGATGATGAATTAAAGCCTTGGAGTTGAGTCCCGGATGGTATTTTTCCTGACAAGTTATTGTATGAGAGGTCGAGAACAGCTAAACCGTGCAACTCTGATAAACTTGATGGAATCTTTCCAGAAAATTGATTTCTCGACAAGTCAAGAGATTCAAGAGATGTCAACATACCAATATCTTTTGGTAGTTCACCATGTAGTTTGTTGAATGAGATATTTAAGGAGACTAATTTAACGAGACGAGTGATCTCAATGGGAAGCTCCCCAGATAAGTTATTGTTTGAAAGATCAATGATCTTCAATAGCTCGAGATTACTTCTTCCGAATGATCTGTCTGTTCCTTTCCATGCAACCAATGCATTGTCAATAAACTCTTGAGGTACCATTTCTGGATTTAATTTTGAAATCTCTGGAGGTAAAAAAATACTAAGATACGAGTAATAAGTATGATTAGTCAAATAATCTTCAGACCTTCTACTAGACATAGATGTTAAGTTACGAAAGCAACGAGGAACATTACCCACCAATCGATTCTTAGACAGGTCAAGGATATGAAGATTGTACAACCAACATATTTGGGTGGGTAGACTACCACTCAACATATTTGATCGTAGAACAAGAACATATAACCTCGTAAGTCTTTCCCCGACCCACGAAGGTATTTTGCCAGATAACTTGTTTTCCCCAAGATCCGCAAACCTCAGATTTGTACAGTTGCTCAAGGACATGGGCAATTCACCAACAAATGCGTTTTTTCGCAAATATAGTGCCTCTAGTAGATACAAGAGTCGAAAAGAGTGAGGAATTTTACCGGATAAATTGTTGTTTGACAAATCAAGAACCACCAGGTTTTGGAATTGCGACCAACAATCAGGAAGGCTCCCTGAAAACGAATTGTTAGAGAGGTCAATTAAAGTTAATTCCCCGTCAATATGACATAAGAAAGAGAGGTTTCCTTTGAACTTGTTTCCGGAAAGATTTAACGAGGCGAGACTTGAAGGCAATCGCGGTACCCTACCTTCAAGGCGGTTGTTACTCAAATCCAATCCAGGACACTGGTGAAACTTTAATGTCATATCTGGTAGTGTACCCTCGAATTCATTTGAAGACAAGTTCAAATATCTCAATCCAAGAGGTAGGTCCCAGAACCACACAGGGATTCTATCAGATATTCCAGCACTGGAAATATCAAGATCTTTGAAATCTTTTTGAGTTTTAATCCACATCGGGAAACTAGGTCCCAACTTGCAGGATTTCAAATTTATGATCTTTAATTGGAAAGGAACTCTTAAACGGTAGCTTAATTTGAATGAAAATGAATTCAGAGACATATCTAAATAGGTTAAGGAGGAGAGATTTAAAAAGTGAAGGTCGGATATAACACCATGAAGGGAGTTGGATGAAATATTGAGATATTCAAGATTTGAAAGTTGACCGAGACTGTTGGGTAACTCACCACCTAACTGATTACTAGACAGGTCTAACTCTTCTAGGGACTCGTATCCTGTTATGTCAGGAATGCTTCCGTTGAGAAAATTGTGAGCAAGCGACAAGATTACCAATGATGTTCGTTTAGTAAAATCAGGCAGGGACCCTCTAAGGAGGTTTACTGAAAGGTTGAGAATAGATAAGTTGGAAAGATTTTCAAACTGATGAGGAATAACACCTCCTAATTGATTTGTTGAGAGGTCTAATGTGACGAGAGAAGTTAGAGCTCCAAAGGAAACAGGAATAGATCCGACCAAAGAGTTACCACTTAGATCAAGATAATTCAAGTTGGATAAATTTCCAAGCTCATGAGGAATGGGTCCACTGAGATTAGCATTAGACATATCCAAATGCTGTAAGTTGGTAAGGGAACCCAAAAAGTTTGGTATATAATTGGACTGAAAATCATTTCCAGATAAATCGAGAGTTTGTAACTGCTTTAACACCTTTATTGACGGATTAATTTTACCTCCAAACTGAAATCCAGCAATATCAAGATCGGTTACGTGACCAGTGAAGTCACAAGTGACACCCCACCAGAAGCAACAAAGCTTCTTCATTTCTTCTTCATCGCTCCAATTATTTAGAATGTCATGTATGTCTATCAAGTCTGCTTTGAGCTTCAGCAGAGCTTGTCTCTCCTTTTCGATGCATGACGAACCTTTAACCGTCATGTTGGCATCTTCATTGAGCCCGAGAGTACGATCAGCAGCACTAATAAATAATAATAGTATGCATAGCAGCCAATACACAACAAAATGTATCATATCATATAATTTATCAACTATCAACTTTAAATGGAAAACCAAAGAGAGTGTAGCCTACCACCTCAGGTGTTGATCAAAGCCAGAAGGAATAAAAGTTTTAACTGTGGCAGCAGTAGTGAGTTAAAAAGTAGGTATATAACTAAAAGGTTTCAAGGAAAACAGTAATCGGTTTCACCACACTCTATCAAGAAAGGTGTGTCAGTGTGTGTATATATATATATATATATATATATATATATATATATATACTCCCTCCGTCCCTAAATTATTGTCCAGTATTCCATTTTGGGATGTCCCAAATTAATTGTCTACTTCCATAAATAGAAAGGAAAGGAGATATTTCATTGGTGGATCTGGAGAGAGAAGATATTTCATTGGTGGAGAAATAAAGTTAGTGGGATTTCCTAAAACTGTGTGTTTTTTGTCTGGGGACAATTAATCTGGGACGGAGGGAGTAACATGTACAAAACTAAAGCTAAATCAAAACGAAATGATCTGTGTGTGAATAAACATAGAAATGAAAGACTTTTTACTAGACAACTACATTAATTATTTTTCCACAAAAAAGTTAGTGGAAGACAATAAGTCAACAAGTCTTCTACCCCCGCTTGGGCTTCAAGGAACTTGCGCAAAAGGGTTTCTCAATTATAAGCCATTATTATTATTTATATATTCCATCCAATCATTTTAAATCTCAGAAATAAAATACATTTTTAGAGTATAGAACCGTATAATTAGTAAAGATATAAAGTATCACTTTCAACAATCCAGCATTTCAACCCATTTGGGTTACTTTAACACATTTAAACTTTGTCAAATTGACCACAAATGTAATATAGAAGCCATTTTTTCTCAATAAAGGGTATATCAATTTTTTTTATTGCCCATAAAGGAGTCCGATTTCAATTTAATGCGTAAAAAAGTATCATGATTTAAAAACGGTTGCAATTAAGGTATAAATCGACATGTGGCATTTTTATTTAGTTTTTTGCTGACTTGTAAATTACATGTCATTTTATTAATTGCAAACTAAAAATAAAAAATTACATGTATAGTCCTTGTGATAATGCACCTTTCACGAAAAGTCCAATCGTTATGTCTGTTAATATTTCCATTAAAAAGCCTTTAATCTTCATCTTCTTCCCAAAATTTCTTACCCCACATTATTTTCAGATTTCATTATTCCTAAATTCATCATTTCATTACACCAAATCACTCACCAACAAAACCAGAAGCCAACAATAATTTGAAGTTAAAAAAAGTAAATAAAAGAAAATTAGTACATTATAAACCTAACTCAATTCTCTGTAATCGTTTTACGAGAGTTTCTCAAACAATTCTTTGTTCTTGACGTTGACATCAAATGAGTATATCAATCAAACCCCCAAAATAAGAAATAATCTTACGTTCCTAATTTTTAACATCAAGTGGTACATCTAGAACTAAACAAAAAAATAAATAAATAAATACGGACAAAATGGATCTGGGTTTCAAAAAAATGGATCTGCACATTCACACAGATTGACAGACACATGTACACATACATTGGATTAAACACCTGTATGCAAACGGTGGACCGATGGTGGCAATTTATGGCGGTAGTGATGGTGGTGGTGGCAATCGGTAGTTGAAATCGACGGCAGCGATGATGACAGATCTCAAATTACAAATCTTCATTACAAACCTTCAAATCTCGAATTACAAACCTTCAAATCTCGAATTACAGACCTTCAAACTTCCCTGACAAGCTTCGGTCACTATATGTTCGGAAAACCCAAGTGAAACGAGATCTAAAAACAACTAGATTTGAAAGTATCTGTGGCTTCCTTGAATATGGATGTTGCTGGGTTTTTGTAATGTGTACAGAAGGAGACTTGAAAAAGGAAAGAAGATGAAATTAAAAAGATTGGGATAAAATGACATTTTATGTTATGCTATTTAACAGATGTTTTTAACGTCGGTCACTCATAGGGACTGTCAAAACAAGATTGGCTAATCACATGGACTATTCGTGCAAGAATTTTTTTTAAGGAAATGACATGGAATATACAAGTCAGCAAAAGAATTAAATAAAAATGCACATGTCGATTTATATCTCAATTACAACCATTTTAAAATCATGATACTTTTTTACGCACTAAATTGAAATCAGACTTCTTTATGGGTAAGAAAAAAACTGATATACCCTTTATTAAGAAAAAATGACTTTTATAATACTTTTCTGGTCAATTTGCCCTTTAAACTTTCAACAATATACATTATTCCTACTTGTTTTGACAATAAAATTGGTACTTATAGCTTTGTGTTAACTTATTTTTTACCATATAAACCATCAATTTCATCATCACTTGTAAACTATCAACTTTAAAGAAATAAAAGAAAAAAAAATCAACCCTCATTAGGTTAGATTATACCTCAAGTTTATTATAATTGACGAATTTTCAATCTTTGATGTGTTCTCTGTTTGCTTTGGCATCAACATTCGCAATCATTTGTTTAAATTTTACGAATTTTGCTTTCCTTTCCTTTTTTTTTTTTTTTTCTTCTTCTTCAATAAACTTGGTACTTTCACGTGTTCTACGATTTTAATCCATTTTATCTCCAGCCACAATTGTTTGTAGAATTTATCAATTTAAGTCCCTCATCATTCAATAATTACCCTTTCTCACACCAAAGTCAATTTAAATGGCTTTTTCTACTAATAAACGTACCAAGTGGAGCAGTTTGGATTATGAATCTGCCTCAAAAGGATCAACAGGAATGAATCGATAGCACACAACATCCCAACCAATGATATTTATTACACCGATCCTATTACTCTAGGGCCTTGTCAAAACATTATTTTATAGGTTCGTAAATCGTAAAACGTAAAGCTTTATTTCTAGAGGTTCTCCTTTTTAAACGCACCATGCACGACATTGACATACGTAATATGTTGAAGCACATAAGACACTGGTATTGTACTAAAATAATGGGTGTTGCATATTGTTTTGTTATCAAACCACTTGCTTCTATTGTATCTATTCTTGGTGTAAGTAATTCTTTCAACAAAATGTTTGGAAAGATGTACACAGCATCAATTATATCATAGAAACTTTATTCTGCTCAATCTGCATGTGTCACTAATTACCATCTTGTTAACATCCAGCCAATTGATCCAGAAGAAGTAAACCATAACCAAAATTAACCAGTTGACCCATAAATGAGTTGAAATTGTCACATGAGCCTGCATCTACTGAAAAAACTACATATGTAAATTCTTGCATCTATACATAGTAAAATGGTAACATACGCATAGACAGTTTCTGAAACCCAGAGTGTGATACTGTAATTGACATCACATCTTGAAATCAATCAAACTTCATATAACCCTCTTGGAATTAAATACATGAAAGGGCATTCATCAAACAAATACGGAGTAATGGGTCAATTCATTGGTTGCATTAATGGGTCAAGTATAACAACCCTCATATTTCCATACTTGAATTGACTAATTTGCTCCTAGGGTTGTTATCCATACTTAATATATGATTAAATTCGACGTTGATTAAATATTTATTTTTTTTTGTCGACACGTTTTGTTAACTAAAGTTTATACTAATTATATAAAATAACTTTAGTTAATATTAATATTAATGTGTATTATATATAAAACTATATGTAACATAATTATTAATTAAATGATAAGTTATTTTAATCATTATTTATATTTTTAGCTTATAAAAAAAAGAAATAAGATTTTTTTTTATAAATTAAATAATGAGCCCATGAATTTTGACTAAATATTTTCAAAAACAAAAACTTATTAAAAACATTTTTAACATGTTTTTATTATTTTGTCAAAATTGGCACCTTTATTTTATTAAATTTTTTTTCTTTTCACCAACCATTTTTACCTATAAATACATGGCTCCTCATTCATATTTTCTTGCCAAAAACAAAAACTTAAGTTGTTCTCTCAAAACATTGAAGAAAATTTAAGGTACTTTCTATTTTTATTATTTTTTTTAATATTGTCGATTATATTTATATTTATTGTATATTCTTTGTAAAATTCAAAATTAATTATGTTTACATGTTATAATTAGTATTATAAGTATTATGATGTATAAAAATAATTTTGATAATTTATGAAATATTATTTATAATTAAATACGAATTATGTAGTGTTTAAACGTAAAAACAATGTAAAATTTGTAATAAATACTTTTAACCAAAAATAAAATATATATAATTTTTTTCTGAGTTTATAAAACTTATATAGATCTTCAAAAATTATAAAAATAATTACTTGGGTCGAATTGGTAATTATTATATAATTAAACTCTATTATTATGTAATTAGAAGGTAAATTAAAAATAAATATAAAATAATAAAAAAATATTTTTTAAAAATTTTTATACAGGTTATTAGACTATAGAAACTTATAAAAATTATAAAAATAATTTTTTGGGTTTATTTAGTAATTATGTAGAATTAAACTTGTTTTGTGAATAAATTAAGGGTAAAAACAAAAATAAATACAAAAATATAATAAAAACGTTTTCTTAAATTTTTCTACTAATCTATATGATTAACTAAGACTATAAAAATTATGTATATAATTTTTATATATTTAATTAATTATTTAAACATTTTTGAATAATGTTCGATTAATAAAACACTATTATTTTTGAAGTAATTTAGGTATTTATTTAAAGGTAATTATATTTAATATATATAAGACATACTAAGGTATAATAACTAAATATTAAATAATACTTAGGTTATATTATCACATATATAATTATTAAGTACATTAATAATTCGTTGTGTGTGTACACCTAAAGTGAAGGTTAATTAAAGATAATGTACAATTCATGTGAACTTCATCGCTACTCACGGTCGTAAGTGAATGATGTCTAGGTTGCCATTTATGGGTAAGCGTGTAGATGTCGAATGCCATGACTTAGATTTTGGTCAAGAATCCTGGGCCCCCGGTTACATCTGGTCATTCTTGACTAATTTGATAGCAACGAAGTTTGAGTAAAGTTGTACAACGTCTTGCTAAAGATTAACCCGAACTTTCTAAAATTGGAAAATTACTATAAGTGGAAACTTTTCATAAATAGTAACCTTTCGAAAATGGAAATTCTTTAGTGAACCATTACTATCAATATAGTACTATATACTATTATATGTTAGGCAATGTCTGATCATACGTGCTATCTCTAGGTTGAGATCTCGGTCACATGCTTCCGTTCAATTCTTTCGTGGAATACTCTTGTATGCTACTAAGGTGATTTTCGTAGCCCCACTTTTACTGTTTACTTAACTATTTATAACTTTTGGGGTGAGACACATGCTTATTTTATAACTGTTTTACGCTTAGACACAAGTACTAAATTGTTAACTATGCTGTCATGCTTTGATTCATGCTAAATCCCTACTGTAATATCGTCAATTGCTACGTTTAAATGCAAACTTAATTATTGTGAGTAGGCCTATTGAGAGTAACGTCTCTAACCATTCGACCGTTGGTCTTTGGTTACATAATAATTGAAATGTCCCGTTCTTATTGATTAAAAACGTTCCATATTAATTAATTTTGTTGCGAGGTTTTGACCTCTATATGAGACGTTTTTCAAAGACTGCATTCATTTTTAAAACAAACCATAACCTTTATTTCATAAATAAAGGTTTAAAAAGCTTTACGTAGATTAAATGATAATCTAAAATATCCCGTTTACACACGACCATTACATAATGGTTTACAATACAAATATGTTACATCGAAATCAGTTTCTTGAATGCAGTTTTTACACAATATCATACAAACATGGACTCCAAATCTTGTCCTTATTTTAGTATGCAACAGCGGAAGCTCTTAGTATTCACCTGAGAATAAACATGCTTTAAACGTCAACAAAAATGTTGGTGAGTTATAGGTTTAACCTATGTATATCAAATCGTAACAATAGACCACAAGATTTCATATTTCAATACACATCCCATACATAGAGATAAAAATCATTCATATGGTGAACACCTGGTAACCTACATTAACAAGATGCATATATAAGAATATCCCCGTCATTCCGGGACACCCTTCGGATATGATATAATTTTGAAGTACTAAAGCATCCGGTACTTTGGATGGGGTTTGTTAGGCCCAATAGATCTATCTTTAGGATTCGCGTCAATTAGGGTGTCTGTTCCCTAATTCTTAGATTACCAGACTTAATAAAAAGGGGCATATTCGATTTCGATAATTCAACCATAGAATGTAGTTTCACGTACTTGTGTCTATTTTGTAAATCATTTATAAAACCTGCATGTATTCTCATCCCAAAAATATTAGATTTTAAAAGTGGGACTATAACTCACTTTCACGGATTTTTACTTCGTCGGGAAGTAAGACTTGGCCACTGGTTGATTCACGAACCTATAACAATATATACATATATATCAAAGTATGTTCAAAATATATTTACAACACTTTTAATATATTTTGATGTTTTAAGTTTATTAAGTCAGCTGTCCTCGTTAGTAACCTAGAACTAGTTGTTCACAGTTAGATGTACAGAAATAAATCGATAAATATTATCTTGAATCAATCCACGACCCAGTGTGTGACGATCGCTCCAAATCCATATGGACGAACACGTCATTCATTGATTTCATTGCGAGGTATTTGACCTCTATGTGATACATTTTGTAACATTGTATTCGTTTGAAAAGGTATTTCATAAATGAATATATAAATTCCAGGTTTTTAACATCTGATGATTTCTACGTATAGACAATCACCATTTAATGGTTTACAATAATACATCTGTTGACAATACAGTCAAAATAAGATACATGGTAATGGTTTGGTGAATGCAAGTTTCTTGTATATAGCATGTATGACTCCAAGCACATATCTTGTATCACGTATAAGCAAACAGCGGAAGACTTCTAGAATCCTGAGAATAAACATGCTTCAAGTGTCAACACAAAGGTTGGTGAGTTCATAGTTTTAATATTACACATAATCCGTATATCAATGTGGATTACAAAAGTTCAGTTGTTTTATTTAAAACGTTATCAATAGGTTTTACATAAAAGGTGGATCACAAGATTTCAGTTGTTTCATCCGAAACGTTTATCAATCGGTTCTACAAATTTGAGCACCCTGGTAACTAAACTTTAATGCTTATATTATTTGTACCCTTTGTATAATCATCTTAATAATACACGCAAACCAACGTGTACGCTTCTCAAATAGCATACGTCCGTTAAAAGGCTAGCGCTCTAGCTCGGACGGGGATATCAAGCCCTATGGATCCATATAATACTACTCGCGCCCACCAGTTCTTATAACCGGCAGTTACTAGTTACCAAAGCTAAGGGATTTTCGGTTCAAACTCGGTGTAGAATTTAGTATGTACTTGTATCCATTGCGTTTAAAATAAAGTGCATGTATTCTCAGCCCAAAAATATAGATTGCAAAAGCAATTAAAAAGGAAGCATATGAAACTCACACATATAAATATTGTATATCGGTTAATAAAACATTTGCATGTATTCTCAGCCCAAAAATGTAGAGAGTAAAAGGGATCTTATGAAACTCACAGTTAAATATTGATATACAATATTGTAGGAAAGCACGTAGACGCATCGGAGATGATAAACACGAGGTTTGATTCACAAAAAAATACCCCCGAACATTACCCATAACCTCCTTGGCAATAACCCATAATTTCCTTAGCTCTAGCTTGCTCGAAAACTCATTTTGAAAATTACTTGGACAGCACTCCGTCGTAATATTTTTTGTACATTATTATTTTTGTATCGCAAAAATAATAACACTAATAATAATAAAAAAATAATAAGATTAATAATAATCTTATTAATAATAATAATAATAATAATAATAATAATAAATAATAAATAATATTACGGAGTATATATATATTTGTGTATGTGTGTGATTTAAATCGAGCGAAAACACTGAAATTTATAGATGTGGCCTGAAATCTGGAGTCATGCGACTCGCATGGAAATGGCCTTCTGGCCATGCGACTCGCATGAGGACCAGGGACAGCTCACATTGTTTTGTAATTTAGCTCGTCGACATAATTAAATATTAATATAATATATATAATTTAAATAATTAATTATATATTATATTAAATTCACGTGCATAGTTGACTTGTAATTTTTGTTCCGATAAGTCGTACGTCATCACTCGACTTATGTCCCGGTTCTGGTTTTTCGAATGTCCTTTCGTACGCTGAGAAAACTTGCATTTTACGTTTCGTGACACGTACCTTTGTCAAGATATAGCCTTAAGTTATCCATAAACTAAACCACTCATAGTATATCTTTTACTTTCGAGTATTTTGGTCATTTACTTCTATAAATCATCGTCTCGTTATTTGTTAAAAATACATTTTAAAATAGTGTTTTACTGTAGCAAAGTCAAATTTCACTGTAGCAATTCACTGTAGCAAAGTCAATTTCACTGTAGCAAATAGTGATTTTCGAAAACACTGTAGCATTTTGAGTAATGTGGCAATTTGAAAACACTGTAGCAAATTAGTGTTTAACTGGTTCATCTTAAACGCTTTAGTTAACTTATCTAAATATCAATTGAATCAATAAACGAATGTTACTATCGTTTATTATATATATGTATATATCTTTTTAATATACATAAATCAGTTTTTAAATACACATTGGACGTTATTTATAAATAAATTTTAATAATAAATATTTCAACTTATCATATACATTCAAATAGATATTTAAACCAATAAGTTTAATGTACGGTATCAAACAATTAATACATTGTTACCTTTTCATGTTATAGTATATATGTATCTTTTTACATATAATTATTCGCGAATCGTCGAAAACAACCGAAGGTATTTAAATATATAAAAGTAATTCAAAAATTTTGAGATTCAGTTTTACAGACTTTGCTTATCGTGTCGGAAATGTTAATCATACAAAGATTAAGTTTAAATTTAGTCGAAATTTCTGGGTCATCACACAACCTACCCGTTAAAGAAATTTCGTCCCGAAATTTGAGTGAGGTCGTCATGGCTAACAATAAAAATGTTTTCATGACGAATATGAGTTGATAAATAGAATTTTATTACCGTTGAGTAATATGGATAAAACAATCCAATTACTCGAAGCGTATAAGAGAAGTTATCGTAATAGAGTGAAATGGAGAATAGAGATTCGTCTTAACTCTTGACGTATTAACGATTGATTTCCATAATTTAAGGAATAGAAAATCTTCATAATCTAAATAAGATTTGATTCTTCAGAATTTAAGGAAATTAAGATTTCTTTTGATTAAATGCGTAATTTGCTTCGATTGCTATGTTTGATATTTCGCTATAAATTGACCTCTTCCGTTTCATTATTTTCATCACTCTTACATCTTCTTCCTCATTTCCTATTTTCAAAAGATTGTAAAAAAAAATGCTTCATCCAGTTCTGATTCTTGATATACTCCTAACTTTCATATCTGTCATTCTTCTTTTTCATCTACCACCGGAGGAAGTTATTTTCTTCTACCATTACCTTGGGGTTATAGTATTTTTCATTCTCCCGTGTCTTTATATTGCTATACGCATTGATATACACGGTTTGTAATTTCTGGGTAGTTGTTGGGTTTTATATCTTCCCTTATATTTCGATGTCTCTGCTTCTGTCTTTCCATAATTATTGACATCCACAGTTAATACTCTCTCCAATTTACTTATATATGTAGCGACCCCGACAAATCGTCAAGTGACGGCGTCGGCTACGTGGGTCCCATTACCTGATTATAAGTCTTTAAGATAACGTTTGACCAAATATGTCGCCTTCATTTCAAAATAAAGATTGTTTCAAAGTTTACAAGAATTGTTCAACCAAAAGTTAAGTTACAACGTTATAGATACGATTGAAATCTGGGCGACACGGTTTAAAGTAAAGTCAAAAGACGCTCCATGAAATGCATGTATACTCGACATCGGATGCAAGTATCAAATAGTAAGCGGAAGCATGTTTCACATATCGTGTAGTGACCTGAGAAAAACATAGAAATCTGTCAACGAAAACGTTGGTGAAATCATAGGTTTAAGTAAGTAAGTACAAGCGAACCACAAGATTTGCATCAATGAAATAATAGTAATACATTCCAAAAGTTTGTTTCACGAGCACCCAATTATCAAAGCTTAACATTCCTTCCATTGTATACCCCATCACTTAGTGCTAGAACAAACACTGATTCTCGAAAATATATTTCATCCGTAGACGGTAGCGAACCGTCAAGGATGAGGGTTGTCAACCCATATGGATCCATACAACATAAGTTCTCGCTTACACCCGGCAAGTGTAACTAATGATAATCGAATTGAGGATTTTGTTCTAAACTCGTATGTAGAATGTTTGTTTTTCCTGTACTTGTGTTCACTTAGTAAAGAAATGTTTATGTTTTCTCATCCCAAATGTAAGTTCAAAAAGAGTAAAAGTGGGACTATGATCTCACCTTGAGTGCACGAGTAGTAAAGTACTTCGACAAGTAAACGTGTGCAAAGAACAATGCTAGTCTTGACCTAAACAAAGGTTGTATCAATAACGATAGTCACGAAGGGTCAAAGTTGTTCAATTAGTCATATGGCTCGACACGACTCGATTATGTAGCATGTGAAGCAAATTGTCAAGTTTCATGCAAGATACAAGTATAAAAGCATGTTAGGAAGATTGCATAAAAGTTTGGTTAAGTTTGACTAAAAGTCAAACTTGGTCAAAGTCAACGAAAAAGTCAACACGTTCGGGTCGGGTCTCGGACAAATTTTCTATGCTAGTTATTCATATATAAGCATGTTAAAACAAGTTGCATGTGAATTGGAGGTCTAGAACATGGCAAACATTTTTGATAAAATGGAAAAGTTGGACAGAATCTGGACAAGGCAAATGTCGCGCCGCGGCAAGGGGTGTCGCGCCGCGACATAACACATGGTCTGGTGTCAGGTCGTTTTCAAGGTTCAAGTCTTGGTCGAAACTTCAAACAAACGCAAAACGCAAACCGCAAACAATTAGAAGACGTATCTTATACCGTTGGAAAGCTCTTTTGACAAGGAACACAACTAAACACAAATCCTCAAACAAAAACATCATTTACAACAATCGAATTCTCGTCATGTGATCAATAAACGCTCATTTCAAAGCCTCAAGTTCATCAATATGCATTTTAAGTTCCGGGAATCCAATTTACACATATGATATGCCGTTTTGAAGGTAATGAAGCATACATTACAACTAATCACTAACAATTAACATTCCATGGCATTCAAGCATCCAAAAATTCATTTCAAGAACTAGCAAACCCTAGTCAAGCAACACCAAAATCAATAATCACGTTTTTGAAGTTTCTTTGATCAATCTATATATCAATATGAAGCTAATGATGCTAGTAACACTTTTAAAACATGAACTTTAACAATCTAACAACCTTTAATCATCCAAATCAAAGATTAAGCATACAATTTTCATTTTCAAGCTAGTTACACCAAAATCAACAAATCAAGCAAACAAATTATATATTCATGTTAGACTTGAGCCATAGACACTAATTAACACTTTTATAAGTTAAAAACATCAAGAACACAAAATCTAGTGATTTTAGAAAGTTACCCAAATGAGATGAAATTGGTACCAAAATGAAGAGGATGAAGAGAGGATCACGAAAATGTAATTTGTTTTGATGTTTGCCTCTTGATCCGGATTTAGATGATGATTTCTTGTTTGAGTTCTTGAGAGAAAATGGAAGTATGAAAGAGAAGAGAAAGAGAGAAATGAGAGGAGGAGGTTGAAGGTTTGACTAGTTGACCTAGTCAAATCTTTGGCCTCTTTGCAAGTTTAGTCCCTCTAGTTCGGGTGCGGGTGCGTGAATTAACCAAACGAATATTTTAAAAACGCTCGAGTGACCGAGAGATGTTATAATTAAATAACGGAAATATTAGGACGTTAGTCAACGAAAAGTACGAATTTAAATAACGAAAGGTATTATTTAAAAAGAAAAAGACGGGCGTTAAAATAATTTAACGGAAAAATGCGGGATGTTACATTATCCACACCTCAAAAGAAATTTCGTCCCGAAATTTAGTTGGAAGTAGTAGTCGATATCTCTTACTCGAGACTTTACGTTGTCAATGCTATGAATAAGTGAAAGTACGTTCTTGAGGGTTCTCATGAATTTGGATAGTCAGGGTTTTACGTTGCATTAAGGTTCGGTTTTTACGATCCCCGGTTTCAACTGGTTTTCCTATGAAGAGAAGTTTGTCATCGATAGTTGATGTATCCAGCAGGATTGCACGTTCCTGTTCCGCAGGACACGTTTCTAAGTTTGTTACACGAAATGTAGGGTAAACGGAAACTTAATTGAGTTGAAAGTTCTAAGCGGTAGGAAGCGGTTCCAATACGCCCCAAGGTTTCAGAAGGTTCAATATTGCGGATATAGTCTTTCTCGATTTCCCAAAATGGATTACACCCTTCCAAGGTGCGGTTCCCCAATATTACGCGGTTACACACTGGGTTTGGTGAGGTTCTCCTCTAAGTTTGGTATAACTCTTCTGGCGACAATGGGTTGTCTCGAGCCCTTCTCGGACTTGAACGATCTCAATTGTTGTTTCTTGATGGAGTTCAGATTTCGGTGGTTGATGCTTTGGTTAAATGAGCAGGGGTATGACATTAGCGGTCATATAGGGTTTCGGAAAGCGCGTGTGAACACACGAGTGGTATCTACTGTTGTAAGAGTGATCTACTAAAGGTGACAATACGAGTTTGTGACATGTCTTTCCAAGACGTAAATCGTTCGTTTGCTCGGTTCGTCGGTTTGTGGGTGGTACGCGGTACTCATGTCTAAACGGGTCTCCAAGGTTTCTTGTAAAACTAGAAGTGAAACGAGTATTTCGATACGGAATAATTGACAAAGATACACCGTGTTGGAATAGAATCTCTTAAGGTACGTTTGAACAAGTTAGTTAGGGTTCGAAAAAAAATGTTCGTTAGGACTATTCACCCTCGTGGCGAATACTTAGGTAATATGAGGAATTTCTTTAAACGGAAATGCGAGCGATAAAGATAGGAGTGAAATGAGGACTTAGAATAGGATGAGCTTGCATCTCGAGGTTGCCATAACGTGCCTCTAGTTGTCAAAAGTTGAAGTCTGAAAGAGAAACGAGGTAGTACACGTAGTTGTATAGTTCGGGGTTGAATAATAGTTGACCGATTATCAGAAACACAAGGGCGTTAAATCAAAGAAGAGTGAAGTATCGTTGGATTGTGTGTTATCTTAAATTCCAGTAATATCAGACGGTGACGGTGAAATAACAGAGGTATGTAGTGTGGTACGTGATGACGAGAAGTTTGATCGGATCCACAATTTAGTATTCGAATTCTTCGTGTAAAATAACGAAAAATTTTTTTTTTTTTTTTTTTTTTTTTTTTTTTTTTTAGACGAGAGAGTATGCCTTTCGGCGTTCAAGTAGAAATATTTCCATATTTGAGTTCCATCTGTTGCTATACGATTTTAACTAAAAATGTTGGTGTGAAGAATCACGCTCAAGGTTCGAACACGGAGAGGTTTAAATTTTTCCCTTAGTGAGTTAACGAGGTTGGAGTCGTGTAACACGAGGAAAGTCAGAAATGAATCTTCGGTAATAACAGGCGAGATCTCAAGATTTTTCGAATACAAGTCTGAGTTGGGAGAGTTTCCTGATTACATGTGGCTTGATTTCGAGATTGATTGTAATGACCTGACCATAAACCTCATGGTCTAGAAAATTGGACTTCGTTCAACAGAAATTCTCACTAGGAGAATTTGGTATAAAGTTGCTCTTTTCTCCAAAAGTTCGAGCGTAAGATGGTGATGTTGTTCGTTTTTCTTTCTTTACTTAAATAAGTTAAGACGTCATCTATAAATACGATAACAGATTTGTCTAGATAAGTTGCATACGTGATTTAGGAGGTTCATGAATACGGACGGAGTCCTAAATAAATCAAACGGTACTAAGAGAGATTTACAACTAACGTTGCGAGTTCGGAAATGGCTTAGGAGACATCGTCTCACTTAACCCCCAATTGATGATAACCGGAACGGAGGTCGTTATGGAATACACACGGGATTCATGCAAGAAATCATGAGGTCATGGATGCGAGGGAGAGGGTATCGGTTTTCCAACCGAAAATTATTCAGTTCACAATAATCTATACAAGATGATGGGGAAAAAAATTTTTTTTTTTTTTTTTTTTTTTTTTTTTTTTTTTTTTAACGAATAGGTTTCGAGCTCCCTAGTTCTATAGGTGTCAAGTCAAAAGTCTTAACGTATATCCTCCAATAAAATTTATAGGCACACAATATTTTCCGTTGGTCACTTAAATCGTCTAAGTAGTATCTAGGGGAAAAAGTGGAATGTAAAGAGCACGAGTCAAAGACTTGTTTATAAAATGTCTAACGGTAACCGAATCGAATAAACATGAAACGTGAGAATTTCGAGAAGAAACATACCCGTGACTAGTCCATCGTCGTCTCGGGCATCCTAGGCGTTGATGTTGAAAGTTTAACGGCGTGCGTTGGGGTTGATTTTCTTATTTGGGCACGCACTCCTAAAATGACTCAGTTGGCCACATTCAAAACAAACACCCGTCTTGGGTGCATTGTGCTCCTTTTGGGCGACGGGAGCGGTATTCCTACAATCGTGGGCTACATGGCCACTTCTTTGACACTTGACGCAAAATGGTTTGCCACATTCACCAAAATGATGTTCGCGACACTTGTTACAGTGAGGTAGGGTTCCGGCATACCCCTTCTTGCCGCCGGGGGTGAAAGGCTTCTTGGAGATGTTGCTATTATTGTGGTTGCTTGGTTGCGAGGCTTCCCATTTTCTTTTGTTGTTACCCGGGTGGTTCTCGACCATTCGTACCGGTGCTTCCATTTCATTCACCGTTTCTAAAGTTTGGTGGGCCTTTGTTAAAGCCTCTTGTAGGTTAGTGGGTTGGGATGCCATTACCCCGTGTTGAATGCTCTTAGGGAGGCCATCCATGTAAAGTTCGACTCTTAGGAATTCGGAAGTCATGAGATTTGGACACATTGAGACTAGTTCGGTAAATCGTTGATTATAAGCTCCGAGGTCATTCCCGACCGTTCTTAAATTCCTTAGCCCTTGCTCGAGCCTTCGAGTCTCATCGCGCGGGAAGTATTCGGTGATCATTCTTTCTCTTAATTCGGTCCAAGAGAGTGTAAGGGCTTCATCGATACCCACTGATTGTACATACGTGTTCCACCATGAGAGAGCGATACCGGTAAGAGTGAGGGTGGAAAACTTGACCTTATCTTGGTCTCGACAACCGCTTGTGTTAAAAACGGTCTCCATTTGTTCAAACCATCGGGTGAGAGTAACCGGTCCTCCGGTTCCATCGAAAGTGGGAGGATTGTACTTCATGAAGTTCTTGTAGGAGCAACCTTCGATTGAATTACCGGCTCCATGATTGTTGTTGTTAGAAAAGTGATCGGCCACGGCCGTACTCACGGCGGTGGTTATCATTCGTTGAAGAGCTTGTTCTAGAGTTTCGAGAGGAGTATTGTGTTGACCTTGGTGAGCCATTGTTCCTTCATGAGACAAGAATATCGTTGGTTAGTATTTTCAACAATACTAACCGTGGCATGGAATAAGGATAGAGAGAAAATTTTCCTTGACTCGCCTTAAATTCTCTATGTCATAATGTCGGAACGTCCATGTGAATCACCGTAATATAATCCCGGAAATTATATTACCCTGATTCTCATGTGCATTTAACATTACTTCATAAAGTCAAGGTGGCGCACCAACAAAATTTATCAACGTAAGATCAAGATCGAATACGAGTTAGATATGATAGAAGAGTTCGAGTATAAATGCACAATTAGTCAAATAATTCCTACTTCAGTCTATATGCCGGTTGTAGTCTAGATTCACCTATGTACCCTATGACTCGGGGTGAACACAAATGAACTCTAAATCCCTACAACCAAGGCTCTGATACCACCTGTAGCGACCCCGACAAATCGTCAAGTGACGGCGTCGGCTACGTGGGTCCCATTACCTGATTATAAGTCTTTAAGATAACGTTTGACCAAATATGTCGCCTTCATTTCAAAATAAAGATTGTTTCAAAGTTTACAAGAATTGTTCAACCAAAAGTTAAGTTACAACATTATAGATACGATTGAAATCTGGGCGACACGGTTTAAAGTAAAGTCAAAAGACGCTCCATGAAATGCATGTATACTCGACATCGGATGCAAGTATCAAATAGTAAGCGGAAGCATGTTTCACATATCGTGTAGTGACCTGAGAAAAACATAGAAATCTGTCAACGAAAACGTTGGTGAAATCATAGGTTTAAGTAAGTAAGTACAAGCGAACCACAAGATTTGCATCAATGAAATAATAGTAATACATTCCAAAAGTTTGTTTCACGAGCACCCAATTATCAAAGCTTAACATTCCTTCCATTGTATACCCCATCACTTAGTGCTAGAACAAACACTGATTCTCGAAAATATATTTCATCCGTAGACGGTAGCGAACCGTCAAGGATGAGGGTTGTCAACCCATATGGATCCATACAACATAAGTTCTCGCTTACACCCGGCAAGTGTAACTAATGATAATCGAATTGAGGATTTTGTTCTAAACTCGTATGTAGAATGTTTGTTTTTCCTGTACTTGTGTTCACTTAGTAAAGAAATGTTTATGTTTTCTCATCCCAAATGTAAGTTCAAAAAGAGTAAAAGTGGGACTATGATCTCACCTTGAGTGCACGAGTAGTAAAGTACTTCGACAAGTAAACGTGTGCAAAGAACAATGCTAGTCTTGACCTAAACAAAGGTTGTATCAATAACGATAGTCACGAAGGGTCAAAGTTGTTCAATTAGTCATATGGCTCGACACGACTCGATTATGTAGCATGTGAAGCAAATTGTCAAGTTTCATGCAAGATACAAGTATAAAAGCATGTTAGGAAGATTGCATAAAAGTTTGGTTAAGTTTGACTAAAAGTCAAACTTGGTCAAAGTCAACGAAAAAGTCAACACGTTCGGGTCGGGTCTCGGACAAATTTTCTATGCTAGTTATTCATATATAAGCATGTTAAAACAAGTTGCATGTGAATTGGAGGTCTAGAACATGGCAAACATTTTTGATAAAATGGAAAAGTTGGACAGAATCTGGACAAGGCAAATGTCGCGCCGCGGCAAGGGGTGTCGCGCCGCGACATAACACATGGTCTGGTGTCAGGTCGTTTTCAAGGTTCAAGTCTTGGTCGAAACTTCAAACAAACGCAAAACGCAAACCGCAAACAATTAGAAGACGTATCTTATACCGTTGGAAAGCTCTTTTGACAAGGAACACAACTAAACACAAATCCTCAAACAAAAACATCATTTACAACAATCGAATTCTCGTCATGTGATCAATAAACGCTCATTTCAAAGCCTCAAGTTCATCAATATGCATTTTAAGTTCCGGGAATCCAATTTACACATATGATATGCCGTTTTGAAGGTAATGAAGCATACATTACAACTAATCACTAACAATTAACATTCCATGGCATTCAAGCATCCAAAAATTCATTTCAAGAACTAGCAAACCCTAGTCAAGCAACACCAAAATCAATAATCACGTTTTTGAAGTTTCTTTGATCAATCTATATATCAATATGAAGCTAATGATGCTAGTAACACTTTTAAAACATGAACTTTAACAATCTAACAACCTTTAATCATCCAAATCAAAGATTAAGCATACAATTTTCATTTTCAAGCTAGTTACACCAAAATCAACAAATCAAGCAAACAAATTATATATTCATGTTAGACTTGAGCCATAGACACTAATTAACACTTTTATAAGTTAAAAACATCAAGAACACAAAATCTAGTGATTTTAGAAAGTTACCCAAATGAGATGAAATTGGTACCAAAATGAAGAGGATGAAGAGAGGATCACGAAAATGTAATTTGTTTTGATGTTTGCCTCTTGATCCGGATTTAGATGATGATTTCTTGTTTGAGTTCTTGAGAGAAAATGGAAGTATGAAAGAGAAGAGAAAGAGAGAAATGAGAGGAGGAGGTTGAAGGTTTGACTAGTTGACCTAGTCAAATCTTTGGCCTCTTTGCAAGTTTAGTCCCTCTAGTTCGGGTGCGGGTGCGTGAATTAACCAAACGAATATTTTAAAAACGCTCGAGTGACCGAGAGATGTTATAATTAAATAACGGAAATATTAGGACGTTAGTCAACGAAAAGTACGAATTTAAATAACGAAAGGTATTATTTAAAAAGAAAAAGACGGGCGTTAAAATAATTTAACGGAAAAATGCGGGATGTTACAATATATACTCTCATTGATATTTTGAAGCTTCATGCTTTTGTTTTATCTTCCCGACTTTAAATCAAGCGAATAATGGTCCAGAATTCGTAGGTATGAATTTCGGAATGAACATAATTAATGTTTTAAAAAAAAAACGGTAATAGCACAATCTGACTTGTCAAATTACCAGAATACCTCGAAAAAGACCGAATCATTAAGAAAATATTTTCTTGATAGTTTAGAGGTTAAATAGAACGAAAGAGTTATGTAATATGGTTTATAATGAGGGTATGATCTGTGAACCTTTATCACGTTCCATTAGAAACTCAGCATGACTTACTGTAATATAATCACGTTGATCAAGTGTCATTATATTATACTAATTCATGCTTCAGTTCCCAACACTACTTCAAAACATTCAAATTTTAAACTTGAAGGTTTCAGAATTTAGAAACTAAAATAGTTTCTTTTATGATGTAATACAGATAGCGTGAAGAGATGAATGATTTCAGATAAGAATGCTTATGAAAATATCTTCAGAAATATCGAGGATATTTAAAAGATACGATGATATCTTAGAATTTCTAATATCGAAGAATGATGAAGAAGATTTGTTCGTAACGGATTTTGAGTTAGTAGCAAGGTATTCGTTAATGACTTCAGCAGATACTGAATCATTTGTATTCTTTGAAGGCAGGTTTAGTCTTTGTGATTTATCCACAGCCCTCCTTCATACTTTGCTCAATCCGTTTTCCAGTTTCAAACCTTCTTTTTTTTTCTCAGCTTTACCATCATATTATTCTTTATCATCAAACTTTTGACTGTTAAGGTCGTTTACAGTTTTTGCTGCTTCATCAGCATTGTTCTAATTTCAGAGAACTAGTTTCATAGTTTGGGGTGTTTTTCAAAAACTTCACATTCGAAGTATGTAATTCGAGGAGGTAGACGTTATATGTACACATATAACTGTTGGCGTAGACGTGCTGCAAGATTTCAAAATACTGATTGCAAATTCCCGATAGTTGGAATGGCAACTATTGTTACAAGATGTGGATGAGTACATGATAGGGTTTCAATGTATATATAGTGATTTCCGGAGAGTTTCAAATAGCAGAGTGACGGAGTCGCTGGTACATTTACTGCTAATATGGTGGAACATAAAAGGTTCCCCAGTAACAAAAACGTATATGCCAAAGTTATAAGTCTGAAAGGTCGTCGTTGACTAGTTGAATGGGTGATAATACTGGATACTTTTAAAAAGGAATTGCAAGGTTATTTTCAGTAATGATAATGCCGAAGGATTTATCACAGATACGTGTTAAAGTTTTACTTAGGTTTCGAGAGCTTTCCAGATATATGATTATAATTACAAATCTTTCTTCTCGTAGATATCGTGTAGTTGGTTTGTCTTCTCGTTTGTTCATTAGTTGAAGTGTTTCCAAGAATTTCGATGGGTTTGAACGCAAAATGTAATCATATGATGTTCTAGTACTGTTCTGAATTCAAAGCATGGTTTTCGAAGCATGGTTTTGAAAGATGTAGGAATCTAAGAGTGATGTTTTTCGTTTAATCTTGACTTGGATTCTGATCTATCGAAATCAGAATATGAAATTGAATGAAAATGGTTATTCTGCGATGAACAGATACGTATATCTATAGGTTTGAGCAGTATAGTTAATGATTGTTGAATCAAAATTGAAGAATGTATAGTGTAACATATTAATGTGGAATTTATATATTTCTAGGGTATTACCTACCCGTTAAAATATTCTCATCATTAACATTTTGTACAAAAGGATTTTCAATTACAATCTTTATGAAAATATATGTATGTATATTTCCTTCAGATGTAATATAAATTTAATGAGTTATTAAACTCATTTGATTTTCGGTTGGAACTAGAAACGAATAATCTCTTCTATATTAAAGATTACATAATCGTCGCAGGATATTTCTCCAATGAAGTTATGAATCAATACTTCATCGTTTATGGTTATTAGTATTCTTCGGTGCCTACGATGCATATGAGGTTGATACTCGTGGAACAGATTGTGAGGTTGAGGTTTCCGGTGCGGATGTTGTTGTTGGTGGTAATGGTACTGTTGTTGGTTGTGCTGCTGGTACTGGTGGTGCTACCGGTGCTGCCTGTGATGCCTGCAAATTGTGCATCATATTCTCCAAAGCCACAACTCGAGCGCGAAGCTCGTTAACTTCTTCTATTATTCCGGGATGATTGGCGGTTGGTACGAGAGGATGAATAAAGTTTAAAATTCTAGTTATCATATAATCGTTGCGAAATATCCTGGAAATTAGGGTAAAGATAGTGTTTCGAACGGGTTCGCCGGTAAGTGCCTCAGGTTCCTCACCAAGAGGTGAATTCGGTTGGTGGAAAGGATCGCATTCCTCTTGTCTCCATTGATTAAGTTGATTACGAACCCATCCCTAATTCATCCAGAATTGGTGATGACTGATTGGTTGATTCATTCCGGTTACACTGCTTTCGGAACTCAGGTGGAAATTCATATCGGAATCCGAAGAACTCGAATTACTTGCAGAATTCATCTTACACGGTTAGATAAATAATTTTCGATGTGAAATGATTTTCGGATATCGGATGATATTTTAATTACATAGAATACCTTTATATAGTACAAAGGATCCGTAAATTATGGAGAAACTTTCGGAAACTGTCAAGTAAAGGTAACAGTAACAGATACGCTAAGATATTCATTTTGTCTATACACTAGTCATGCAATCCATGCAATAAGGTGTGTCTAGACTACAAATGATAAGCAGATAATTTTCCACACAAGGAATGATAAGCAGGTAATTTCTAACAAAAAAAAATTATAAGAAACAACTTTTATCATGCAGACATGGTCGAAGTCCAGACTCACTAATGTATCCTAACAATAACCGGTTAGACACACTAATGCAAATTCTGGTTCGCTAAGACCAACGCTCTGATACCAACTGTGACGATCGCTCCAAATCCATATGGACGAACACGTCATTCATTGATTTCATTGCGAGGTATTTGACCTCTATGTGATACATTTTGTAACATTGTATTCGTTTGAAAAGGTATTTCATAAATGAATATATAAATTCCAGGTTTTTAACATCTGATGATTTCTACGTATAGACAATCACCATTTAATGGTTTACAATAATACATCTGTTGACAATACAGTCAAAATAAGATACATGGTAATGGTTTGGTGAATGCAAGTTTCTTGTATATAGCATGTATGACTCCAAGCACATATCTTGTATCACGTATAAGAAAACAGCGGAAGACTTCTAGAATCCTGAGAATAAACATGCTTCAAGTGTCAACACAAAGGTTGGTGAGTTCATAGTTTTAATATTACACATAATCCGTATATCAATGTGGATTACAAAAGTTCAGTTGTTTTATTTAAAACGTTATCAATAGGTTTTACATAAAAGGTGGATCACAAGATTTCAGTTGTTTCATCCGAAACGTTTATCAATCGGTTCTACAAATTTGAGCACCCTGGTAACTAAACTTTAATGCTTATATTATTTGTACCCTTTGTATAATCATCTTAATAATACACGCAAACCAACGTGTACGCTTCTCAAATAGCATACGTCCGTTAAAAGGCTAGCGCTCTAGCTCGAACGGGGATATCAAGCCCTATGGATCCATATAATACTACTCGCGCCCACCAGTTCTTATAACCGGCAGTTAACAGTTTCACTGTAGCAATTCACTGTAGCAAAGTCAATTTCACTGTAGCAAATAGTGATTTTCGAAAACACTGTAGCATTTTGAGTAATGTGGCAATTTGAAAACACTGTAGCAAATTAGTGTTTAACTGGTTCATCTTAAACGCTTTAGTTAACTTATCTAAATATCAATTGAATCAATAAATGAATGTTACTATCGTTTATTATATATATGTATATATCTTTTTAATATACATAAATCAGTTTTTAAATACACATTGGACGTTATTTATAAATAAATTTTAATAATAAATATTTCAACTTATCATATACATTCAAATAGATATTTAAACCAATAAGTTTAATGTACGGTATCAAACAATTAATACATTGTTACCTTTTCATGTTATAGTATATATGTATCTTTTTACATATAATTATTCGCGAATCGTCGAAAACAACCGAAGGTATTTAAATATATAAAAGTAATTCAAAAATTTTGAGATTCAGTTTTACAGACTTTGCTTATCGTGTCGGAAATGTTAATCATACAAAGATTAAGTTTAAATTTAGTCGAAATTTCTGGGTCATCACACAGTGTATACGTATCTCAGTATTGATCACAACTCAAACTATATATATTTTGGAATCAACCTCAACCCTGTATAGCTAACTCCAACATTCACATATAGAGTGTCTATGGTTGTTCCGAAATATATATAGATGTGTCGACATGATAGGTCGAAACATTGTATACGTGTCTATGGTATCTCAAGATTACATAATATATAATACAAGTTGATTAAGTTATGGTTGGAATAGATTTGTTACCAATTTTCACGTAGCTAAAATGAGAAAATTATCCAATCTTGTTTTACCCATAACTTCTTCATTTTAAATCCGTTTTAAGTGAATCAAATTGCTATGGTTTCATATTGAACTATATTTTATGAATCTAAACAGAAAAAGTATAGGTTTATAGTCGGAAAAATAAGTTACAAGTCGTTTTTGTAAAGGTAGTCATTTCAGTCGAAAGAACGACGTCTAGATGACCATTTTAGAAAACATACTTCCACTTTGAGTTTAACCATAATTTTTGGATATAGTTTCATGTTCATAATAAAAATCATTTTCCCAGAATAACAACTTTTAAATCAAAGTTTATCATAGTTTTTAATTAACTAACCCAAAACAGCCCGCGGTGTTACTACGACGGCGTAAATCCGGTTTTATGGTGTTTTTCGTGTTTCCAGGTTTTAAATCATTAAGTTAGCATATCATATAGATATAGAACATGTGTTTAGTTGATTTTAAAAGTCAAGTTAGAAGGATTAACTTTTATTTGCGAACAAGTTTAGAATTAACTAAACTATGTTCTAGTGATTACAAGTTTAAAACTTCGAATAAGATAGCTTTATATGTATGAATCGAATGATGTTATGAACATCATTACTACCTCAAGTTCCTTGGATAAACCTACTGGAAATGAGAAAAATAGATCTAGCTTCAAAGGATCCTTGGATGGCTTGAAAGTTCTTGAAGCAGAATCATGACACGAAAACAATTTCAAGTAAGATTTCCACCCGAAATAAGATTGTTATAGTTATAGAAATTGAATTAAAGTTTGAATTTGATTATTACCTTGTATTAAAAAGATAACCTACTGTAAGTAACAAAGGTTTTTTGATCTTGGATGATTACTTGGAATGGATTTAGAAAACTTGGAAGTAAACTTGCAATCTTGGAAGTATTCTTGATTTTATGAAACTAGAACTTTTGGAATTTATGAAGAACACTTAGAACTTGAAGATAGAACTTGAGAGAGATCAATTAGATGAAGAAAATTGAAGAATGAAAGTGTTTGTAGGTGTTTTTGGTCGTTGGTGTATGGATTAGATATAAAGGATATGTAATTTTGTTTTCATGTAAATAAGTCATGAATGATTACTCGTATTTTTGTAATTTTATGAGATATTTCATGCTAGTTGCCAAATGATGGTTCCCACATGTGTTAGGTGACTCACATGGGCTGCTAAGAGCTGATCATTGGAGTGTATATACCAATAGTACATACATCTAAAAGCTGTGTATTGTACGAGTACGAATACGGGTGCATACGAGTAGAATTGTTGATGAAACTGAACGAGGATGTAATTGTAAGAATTTTTGTTAAGTAGAAGTATTTTGATAAGTGTATTGAAGTCTTTCAAAAGTGTATAAATACATATTAAAATACTACATGTATATACATTTTAACTGAGTCGTTAAGTCATCGTTAGTCGTTACATGTAAATGTTGTTTTGAAACCTTTAGGTTAACGATCTTGTTGAATGTTGTTAACCCATTGTTTATTATAACAAATGAGATGTTAAATTGTTATATTATCATGATATTATGATATATAATATATCTTAGTATGATATATATTCAGTTAAATTTCGTTACAACGATAATCGTTACATATATGTCTCGTTTCGAAATCATTAAGTTAGTAGTCTTATTTTTACATATGTATTTCATTGTTAATACACTTAATAATATATTTACTTATCATTTAACATAATTAACCAAGTGTATCAATATCTTAATATGATTCATATGTACCTAGTAAGACGTTGTTATAACGATAATCGTTATATATATCGTTTTCGAGTTTCTTAAATTAATAGTCTCATTTTTATGTATATAACTCATTGTTAAAATAGCTAATGAGATACATACTTATAATAAAATCATGTTAACTATATATATAACCATATATATGTCATCGTATAGTTTTTACAAGTTTTAACGTTCGTGAATCACCGGTCAACTTGGGTGGTCAATTGTCTATATAAAACCTATTTCAATTAATCAAGTCTTAACAAGTTTGATTTCTTAACATATTGGAAACACTTAATCATGTAAATAACAATTTCATTTAATATATATATATATATAAACATGGAAAAGTTCGGGTCACTACAGTACCTACCCGTTAAATAAATTTCGTCCCGAAATTTTAAGCAGTTGGAGGTGTTGACGTATCTTCTGGAAATAAATGCGGGTATTTCTTCTTCATCTGATCTTCACGCTCCCAGGTGAACTCGGGTCCTCTACGAGCATTCCATCGAACCTTAACAATCGGTATCTTGTTTTGTTTAAGTCTCTTAACCTCACGATCCATTATTTCGACGGGTTCTTCAATGAATTGAAGTTTTTCATTGATTTGGATTTCGTCCAACGGAATAGTGAGATCTTCTTTAGCAAAACATTCTTCAAATTTGAGATGTGGAAAGTGTTATGTACAGCCGCGAGTTGTTGAGGTAGCTCCAGTTGGTAAGCTACTGGTCCGACACGATCTATAATCTTGAATGGTCCAATGTACCTTGGATTTAGTTTCCCCCGTTTACCAAATCGAACAACGCCTTTCCAAGGTGAAACCTTAAGCATGACCATTTCTCCAATTTCAAACTCTATATCTTTTCTTTTACTGTCCGCGTAGCTCTTTTGTCGACTCTAGGCGGTTTTCAATCTTTGTTGAATTTGGATGATTTTCTCGGTAGTTTCTTGTATTATCTCCGGACCCGTAATCTGTCTATCCCCCACTTCACTCCAACAAATCGGAGACCTGCACTTTCTACCATAAAGTGCTTCAAACGGCGCCATCTCAATGCTTGAATGGTAGCTGTTGTTGCAGGAAAATTCTGCTAACGGTAGATGTCGATCCCAACTGTTTCCGAAATCAATAACACAAGCTCGTAGCATGTCTTCAAGCGTTTGTATCGTCCTTTCGCTCTGCCCATCAGTTTGTGGATGATAGGCAGTACTCATGTCTAGACGAGTTCCCAATGCTTGCTGTAATGTCTGCCAGAATCTTGAAATAAATCTGTCATCCCTATCAGAGATAATAGAGATTGGTATTCCATGTCTGGAGACGACTTCCTTCAAATACAGTCGTGCTAACTTCTCCATCTTGTCATCTTCTCTTATTGGCAGGAAGTATGCTGACTTGGTGAGACGATCAACTATTACCCAAATAGTATCATAATCACTTGCAGTCCTTAGCAATTTAGTAATGAAATCCATGGTAATGTTTTCCCATTTCTATTCCGGGATTTCAGGTTGTTGTAGTAGACCTGATGGTTTCTGATGTTCAGCTTTGACCTTAGAACACGTCAAACATTCTCCTACATATTTAGCAATATCGGCTTTCATACCTGGCCACCAAAAATGTTTCTTAAGATCCTTGTACATCTTCCCCGTTCCAGGATGTATTGAGTATCTGGTTTTATGAGCTTCTCTAAGTACCATTTCTCTCATATCTCCAAATTTTGGTACCCAAATTCTTTCAGCCCTATACCGGGTTCCGTCTTCTCGAATATTAAGATGCTTCTCCGATCCTTTGGGTATTTCATCCTTTAAATTTCCCTCTTTTAAAACTCCTTGTTGCGCCTCCTTTATTTGAGTAGTAAGGTTAGTGTGAATCATTATATTCATAGATTTTACTCGAATGGGTTCTCTGTCCTTTCTGCTCAAGGCGTCGGCTACCACATTTGCCTTCCCCGGGTGGTAACGAATCTCAAAGTCGTAATCATTCAACAATTCAATCCACCTACGCTGCCTCATATTCAGTTGTTTCTGATTAAATATGTGTTGAAGACTTTTGTGGTCGGTATATATAATACTTTTGACCCCATATAAGTAGTGCCTCCAAGTCTTTAATTCAAAAACAACCGCGCCTAATTCCAAATCATGCGTCGTATAATTTTGTTCGTGAATCTTCAATTGTCTAGACGCACAAGCAATCACCTTCGTTCGTTGCATTAATACACAACCGAGACCTTGCTTTGATGCGTCACAATAAATCACAAAATCATCATTCCCTTCAGGCAATGACAATATAGGTGCCGTAGTTAGCTTTTTCTTCAATAATTGAAACGCCTTCTCTTGTTCATCCTTCCATTCAAATTTCTTCCCTTTATGCATTAATGCAGTCACGGGTTTTGCTAATTTGGAGAAATCTTAGATGAATTTTCTGTAGTAACCAGCCAATCCTAAAAATTGACGTATATGCTTCGGAGTTTTTGGGGTTCCCACTTTTCAACGGTTTCGATCTTTGCTGGGTCCACCTGGATACCTTCTTTGTTCACTATGTGACCAAGGAATTGAACTTCTTCCAACTAAAATGCACACTTTGAAAACTTAGCGTACAGTTTTTCTTTCCTCAATACTTCTAGCACTTTTCTCAAATGTTCTTCGTGCTCTTGATCATTCTTTGAGTAAATAAGTATGTCATCGATGAAAACAATGACAAACTTGTCAAGATATGGCCCACACACTCGGTTCATAAGGTCCATGAACACAGCTGGTGCGTTAGTCAATCCAAACGGCATAACCATAAACTCGTAATGACCATAACGCGTCCTAAAAGCAGTTTTTGGAATATCATCCTCCTTTACTCGCATTTGATGATATCCAGAACGTAAATCGATCTTCGAATAA
This sequence comes from Rutidosis leptorrhynchoides, assembly GCF_046630445.1. NCBI lineage: Eukaryota > Viridiplantae > Streptophyta > Magnoliopsida > Asterales > Asteraceae > Rutidosis > Rutidosis leptorrhynchoides. The sequence continues at coordinate 17,487,286 of NC_092335.1, read as the reverse complement.
ACCGACGAGCCTTGTAGTTGATCAAATAAGTCGTCAATTCTCGGCAGTGGATAACGGTTTTTGATGGTAAGTTTTTTCAACTCTATGTAGTCAATACACAACCTAAATGTACCATCCTTCTTCTTGACAAACAAAATAGGAGCTCCCCATGGTGATGTGCTTGGTCGAATGAAACCACGTTCTAATAGTTCTTGCAGTTGGCTTTGCAGTTCTTTCATCTCGCTGGGTGCGAGTCTATAAGGAGCACGAGCTGTTGGTGCAGCTCCTGGTACAAGATCTATTTGAAATTCAACAGATCGATGTGGAGGTAGTCCCGGTAATTCTTTCGAAAATACATCGGGAAATTCTTTTGCGACGGGAACATCATTGATGCTCTTTTCTTCAGTTTGTACTTTCTCGACGTGTGCTAGAACAGCATAGCAACCTTTTCTTATTAGTTTTTGTGCCTTCAAATTACTAATAAGATGTAGCTTCATGTTGCCCTTTTCTCCGTACACCATTAAGGGTTCTCCTTCTTCTCGTACAATGCGAATTGCATTTTTATAACATACGATCTCTGTTTTCACCTTCTTCAGCCAGTCCATGCCAACTATTACATCAAAACTCCCTAACTCTACTGATATCAAATCAATCTTAAATATTTCGCTACCCAGTTTAATTTCTCGATTCCGGCATATATTATCTGCTGAAATTAATTTACCGTTTGCTAATTCGAGTAAAAATTTACTATCCAACGGCGTCAATGGACAACTTAATTTAGCACAAAAATCTCTACTCATATAGCTTCTATCCGCACCCGGATCAAATAAAACGTAAGCAGATTTATTGTCAATAAGAAACGTACCCGTAACAAGCTCCGGGTCTTCCTGTGCCTCTGCCGCATTAATATTGAAAACTCTTCCGCGGCCTTGTCCATTCGTGTTCTCCTGGTTCGGGCAATTTCTAATAATGTGGCCTGGTTTTCCACATTTATAACAAACTACATTGGCATAACTTGCTCCAACACTACTTGCTCCGCCATTACTCGTTCCGACACCATTTGTTCCTTTCGTTCTGTTAACCCCTGGTCCGTAGACCTCACACTTCGCCGCGCTATGACCATTTCTTTTACACTTGTTGCAAAATTTGGTGCAGAACCCCGAGTGATACTTTTCACACCTTTAGCATAGCTGCTTCTGATTGTTGTTGTTGTTGCGGTTGTTATTGTTGTTGGGATTATTGTTGTAGTTGCTGTTGTTGTTGTTGTTGTTGGGCCGTTTGTTGTAGTTGCGATTGATGTTGCGATTGTTGGGATAATTGTTGCGATTATTATTGTAATTGCTGTTGTTGTTGTATTGGTGATTCTTATCACCGTTTTCCTCCCACTTTCTTTTGACTTGCTTCACATTGGCCTCTTCAGCCGTCTGTTCTTTAATTCTTTCCTCCATCTGGTTCACTAGTTTGTGAGCCATTCTACATGCCTGTTGTATGGAGGCAGGCTCGTGTGAACTTATATCTTCTTGGATTCTTTCCGGTAATCCTTTCACAAACGCGTCGATCTTCTCTTCCTCATCTTCGAACGCTCCCGGACACAATAGGCACAATTCTGTGAATCGTCTTTCGTACGTGGTAATATCAAATCCTTGGGTTCGTAACCCTCTAAGTTCTGTCTTGAGCTTATTGACCTCGGTTCTGGGACGGTACTTCTCGTTCATCAAGTGCTTGAATGCTGACCACGGTAGTGCGTACGCATCATCTTGTCCCACTTGCTCTAGATAGGTATTTCACCATGTTAACGCAGAACCTGTGAAGGTATGCGTAGCGTACTTCACTTTTTCCTCTTCAGTACACTTACTTATGGCAAACACCGATTCAACCTTCTCGGTCCACCGTTTTAATTCGATCGGTCCTTCGGTTCCATCAAATTCTAAAGGTTTGCAGGCAGTGAGTTCTTTGTAGGTGCATCCTACACGATTTCCTGTACTGCTAGATCCAAGGTTATTGTTGGTATGTAGCGCAGCCTGTACTGTGGCTATGTTTGAAGCTAGAAAAGTATGGAATTCCTCTTCATTCATATTCACAGTGTGTCGAGTAGTCGGTGTCATTTCCTTCGAAATAGTCAAATGGAACAAGTTAATCATACAGAATATTAAGAGTAGTTAATAGTATTTCGTAGCATAATATGAACTCATTTATAAAAGCTTTTTCTTCATATTAGCGTTTTATAAGTTTAAATTCGGGTAGTACCTACCCGTTAAGTTCATACTTAGTAGCTAATATACAATTCAACTACTACAATTCTATATGAAAAACTGATTATAATAATATTTCGCGTTCAAACTTTTATACAATATTTTACAAACTTACAATACCGCTTATTTTACATAAAGCATGAAATATAGCACACAATAACTTTGATACAAGATAGTTGTGAAGATAATTCTAGCTAGTACACAAGTCGTTCAGCAAAGGCAATAAAGACACGTAATTCATACGTCCAGAAACAAGTCATGCATTCTGGTTTTACTAGGATTACTTCCCATCCTTGGTCTTGTGGAACATAACCGTTATGGCCGTTGATAAGACAGCGTGTTGTAACGTCGTCAAAGGGACGAGGGTTACGTAATGACCAACAGTCTCGTAATAACCTAAAAACCTCATTTCTTACCCCAATTACCGACTCCGTCACTTGTGGGAACGTTTTGTTTAATAGTTGTAGCCCGATGCTCTTTTTCTCACTTTGGTGAGAAGCGAACATTACTAACCCGTAAGCATAGCATGCTTCTTTATGTTGCATGTTAGTCGCTTTTTCTAAATCATGAAGTCCTATATTCGGATACATTGAGTCAAAATAATTTCTTAACCAGTTGCGTAAAATAGCATTTGGGTTCCCCGCAATATATGCGTCAAAGTAAACACATCGTAACTTATGGGTTTCCCAATGTGATATCCCCCATCTTTCAAACGAAAGTCTCTTATAAACCAAGACATTCTTGGAACGTTCTTCGAATGTCTTACAAACTGATTTCACCGTAAATAGTTGTGCCGAAGAATTCTGACCAACTCTAGACAAGATTTCATCAATTATGTCTCCGGGTAGGTCTCTTAAAATATTGGGTTGTCTATCCATTTTGTGTTTTTATACTGTAAAATAGACAAGAGTTAGATTCATAAAAAAAAAAATTTATTAATACAAGCAATTTTTACATATATCATAAAGCATAAGCACACTATATTACATATATTACACCACACAAATACAACTATCTTATTCCGACACGCTCGTTTCTTCTTCTTCGATTTTGGTTCGTTTTGCCAAGTTTCTAGGGATATATGACGTTCCCCTAATACGAGCTGTCGTTTTCCACAACGGTTTAGAAAAACCTGGTGGTTTAGAGGTTCCCGGGTCATTGTTACAACTTAAGGGCTTCGGGGGTTGACGATACATATAAAGTTCATCGGGGTTGGAATTAGATTTCTCTATTTTTATGCCCTTTCCCTTATTATTTTCTTTTGCCTTTTTAAATTTAGTTGGGGTAATTTCTATAACATCATCGGAATTCTCGTCGGAATCTGATTCATCGGAGAATTGGTAATCCTCCCAATATTTTGCTTCCTTGGCGGAAACACCATTGACCATAATTAACCTTGGTCGGTTGGTTGAGGATTTTCTTTTACTTAACTGTTTTATTATTTTCCCCACCGGTTCTATTTCCTCCTCCGGTTCCTCCTCTTCTGGTTCTGATTCTTCTTCCGGTTCTGATTCTTCTTCCGGTTCTTCTTCGGGAACTTGTGAATCAGTCCAATATATATTTGACTCTTCGTTATTATTAGGTGAGTCAATGGGATTTGTGCTAGAGGTAGACATCTATCACACAATATCAAACATGTTATGAGATTAATATATCACATAATATATACATGTTAATAATATATAGTTTCCAACAAAAATGTTAAGCAATCATTTTTAAAGAAAACACGGTCGAAGTCCAGTCTCACTAATGCATCCTAACAAACTCGATAAGACACACTAATGCAAATTTTTTGGTTCTCTAAGACCAACGCTCGGATACCAACTGAAATGTCCCGTTCTTATTTATTAAAAACGTTCCATATTAATTGATTTCGTTGCGAGGTTTTGACCTCTATATGAGACGTTTTTCAAAGACTGCATTCATTTTTAAAACAAACCATAACCTTTATTTCATAAATAAAGGTTTAAAAAGCTTTACGTAGATTAAATGATAATAAATATGCTTTAAACGTCAACAAAAATGTTGGTGAGTTATAGGGTTAACCTATATATATCAAATCGTAACAATAGACCACAAGATTTCATATTTCAATACACATCCCACACATAGAGATAAAAATCATTCATGTGGTGAACACCTGGTAACCGACATTAACAAGATGCATATATAAGAATATCCCCATCATTCCGGGACACCCTTCGGATATGATATAATTTCGAAGTACTAAAGCATCCGGTACTTTGGATGGGGTTTGTTAGGCCCAATAGATCTATCTTTAGGATTCACGTCAATTAGGGTGTTTGTTCCCTAATTCTTAGATTACCAGACTTAATAAAAAGGGGCATATTCGATTTCGATAATTCAACCATAGAATGTAGTTTCACGTACTTGTGTCTATTTTGTAAATCATTTATAAAACCTGCATGTATTCTCATCCTAAAAATATTAGATTTTAAAAGTGGGACTATAACTCACTTTCACAGATTTTTACTTCGTCGGGAAGTAAGACTTGGCCACTGATTGATTCACGAACCTATAACAATATATACATATATATCAAAGTATGTTCAAAATATATTTACAACACTTTTAATATATTTTGATGTTTTAAGTTTATTAAGTCAGCTGTCCTCGTTAGTAACCTAGAACTAGTTGTCCACAGTTAGATGTACAGAAATAAATCGATAAATATTATCTTGAATCAATCCACGACCCAGTGTATACATATCTCAGTATTGATCACAACTCAAACTATATATATTTTGGAATCAACCTCAACCCTGTATAGCTAACTCCAACATTCACATATAGAGTGTCTATGATTATTCCGAAATATATATAGATGTGTCGACATGATAGGTCAAAACATTGTATACGTGTCTATGGTATCTCAAGATTACATAATATATAATACAAGTTGATTAAGTTATGGTTGGAATAGATTTGTTACCAATTTTCACGTAGCTAAAATGAGAAAAATTATCCAATCTTGTTTTACCCATAACTTCTTCATTTTAAATCCGTTTTGAGTGAATCAAATTGCTATGGTTTCATATTGAACTCTATTTTATGAATCTAAACAGAAAAAGTATAGGTTTATAGTCGGAAAAATAAGTTACAAGTCGTTTTTGTAAAGGTAGTCATTTCAGTCGAAAGAACGACGTCTAGATGACAATTTTAGAAAACATACTTCCACTTTAAGTTTAACCATAATTTTTGGATATAGTTTCATGTTCATAATAAAAATCATTTTCCCAGAATAAAAACTTTTAAATCAAAGTTTATCATAGTTTTTAATTAACTAACCCAAAACAGCCCGCGGTGTTACTACGACGGCGTAAATCCGGTTTTACGGTGTTTTTCGTGTTTCCAGGTTTTAAATCATTAAGTTAGCATATCATATAGATATATAACATGTGTTTAGTTGATTTTAAAAGTCAAGTTAGAAGGATTAACTTTTATTTGCGAACAAGTTTAGAATTAACTAAACTATGTTCTAGTGATTACAAGTTTAAACCTTCGAATAAGATAGCTTTATAAGTATGAATCGAATGATGTTATGAACATCATTACTACCTCAAGTTCCTTGAATAAACCTACTGGAAATGAGAAAAATAGATCTAGCTTCAAAGGATCCTTGGATGGCTTGAAAGTTCTTGAAGCAGAATCATGACACGAAAACAATTTCAAGTAAGATTTCCGCTCGAAATAAGATTGTTATAGTTATAGAAATTGAATTAAAGTTTGAATATGATTATTACCTTGTATTAAAAAGATAACCTAATGTAATTAACAAAGGTTTCTTGATCTTGGATGATTACTTGGAATGGATTTAGAAAACTTGGAAGTAAACTTGCAATCTTGGAAGTATTCTTGATTTTATGAAACTAGAACTTTTGGAATATATGAAGAGCACTTAGAACTTGAAGATAGAACTTGAGAGAGATCAATTAGATGAAGAAAATTGAAGAATGAAAGTGTTTGTAGGTGTTTTTGGTCGTTGGTGTATGGATTACATATAAAGGATATGTAATTTTGTTTTCATGTAAATAAGTCATGAATGATTACTCATATTTTTGTAATTTTATGAGATATTTCATGCTAGTTGCCAAATGATGGTTCCCACATGTGTTAGGTGACTCACATGGGCTGCTAATAGCTGATCATTGGAGTGTATATACCAATAGTACATACATCTAAAAGCTGTGTATTGTACGAGTACGAATACGGGTGCATACGAGTAGAATTGTTGATGAAACTGAACGAGGATATAATTGTAAGCATTTTTGTTAAGTAGAAGTATTTTGATAAGTGTATTGAAGTCTTTCAAAAGTGTATGAATACATATTAAAACACTACATGTATATACATTTTAACTGAGTCGTTAAGTCATCGTTAGTCGTTACATGTAAATGTTGTTTTGAAACCTTTAGGTTAACGATCTTGTTGAATGTTGTTAACCCATTGTTTATTATAACAAATGAGATGTTAAATTGTTATATTATCATGATATTATGATATATAATATATCTTAGTATGATATATATACAGTTAAATGTCGTTACAACGATAATCGTTACATATATGTCTCGTTTCGAAATCATTAAGTTAGTAGTCTTATTTTTACATATGTATTTCATTGTTAATACACTTAATAATATATTTACTTATCATTTAACATAATTAACCAAGTGTATCAATATCTTAATATGATTCATATGTACCTAGTAAGACGTTGTTATAACGATAATCGTTATATATATCGTTTTCGAGTTTCTTAAATTAATAGTCTCATTTTTATGTATATAACTCATTGTTAAAATACCTAATGAGATACATACTTATAATAAAATCATGTTAACTATATATATAACCATATATATGTCATCATATAGTTTTTACATGTTTTAACGTTCGTGAATCACCGGTCAACTTGGGTGGTCAATTGTCTATATAAAACCTATTTCAATTAATCAAGTCTTAACAAGTTTAATTGCTTAACATGTTGGAAACACTTAATCATTAAATAACAATTTCATTTAACATATATATAAACATGGAAAAGTTCGGGTCACTACAATAATAATTCCACGACACTGACAGTACAAGGTGTCATAGGGTAAACTTGTTTAGTAGCGATATTACAAACTGCAGCAACACTTTTAGATTGATATATCTATATTGATCAACTTTAAACTAAATCTTGTGTTCTAAAACTTTGGATATTATTTATAAACCTATGAATTTCACTCAACCTTTTTGGTTGACACTTTAAGCATGTTTTGTCTCAGGTGATGATTGAGCTAGCTGCTACTTGCTACTAGATTATTGATGTATGCTTTGCTGCTTGCATGGAATCCATCATTCATATTTATCATTTTGTTTAGACATTTTCCCATTTACTTACACTCTTATGATGTAAAACTTTGAATAATGCTTCCGCTGTTTATTTAATAAATAAAATGTCTCATTTAGAGTCGTTCTCGTTTGTACAACTGTGATTTGATATAATTAGTCACAAATACCCCAGGCCCTATTTGGGGGTGTGACAGATTGGTATCAGAGCAGAATTGTTGTAGAGAACCAGGATTGCATTTTATGTGTGCCTTATACAATTAGGTACCTTAGCAATGTAGGACTACAACTTTCCTTGACTATAGTGCCTTTAATTATTGCCTTTAACTGTTAAATGCTACACTATACTTTAGAAACTTTACTTATCTTAGAATGCCGAGTCAACCTAAGAACTCTGCTCACTTTCCTAAGTACTATTCAATTCCGCCACCACATTTAAATGTGACACCGTTCTCGACATTCCTATGTCATCTATCATAGTTTTGTGTATTACATATGTATTACATGAAATGTTATCCATGATTTTTGAAACTCCTATATTTGTTACTATTCATACTCAAACGTATATAACCTCCTTGTTATATCACGTACCTATATGCTTTATGCCTTTATGCATCGGTTTGCGAACCGGAAAATGTCATTGAGTTATCGAGAATCTCAAAGATATTATAATGTCATCACTACTCATATTCATTACTTTTAAATCTTTGATTTCTCGTTTTTTTTATCATTGAATTTTCTTGACGGATGGCGTCTACGAAACTCTAGAATGGAAGGGTTTGGATTACCGATTTAAAGGATCCTATAGCTCAAGCTCCTAAACCTGAATAGGCCATTATGAATTGAAAGTCTTTAATCGAAAGATTATCAGATTACATACTTATCATTTTATGATCTCGACACGTCATACTGCTGTTATTGGAGTATAGACACATCATATCTTATTATATCTTATCATATCTATCTTAATAGACTTTGTCTAACACTTTTCTTAAATTTCCTCCGTAAATTACGGAAATCTTTTTGCTATATATACGTATATCAAGAAGACAAATATATCATTCAATATTCAACACTCATCTCATAACAAAAACCCTTATTCCGATCAGATAATATGGATTTTTCACTTGATTCCTCGAACTCCTCAAGCTCCAATGGCAGCGTAACTGGAATAAACCAACCAATTAGTCATCACCTTTTCTGGATGAATTGGGGGTGGGTTCGTAGTCTACTTAATCAATGGAGAAGTGAAGAAGGTGATCCTTTTCACCCATCAAATTGTTCTATTAGTGAAGAACCTGAAGCGCTTACAGGCGAACCCGTTCGGAACACTATTTTCACCCTCATTTCCAGGGTATCCCACCACGAGTATATAATAACTAGAATTCTAGATCTTATTCATCCACTCGTCTGAACCGCCAATCATCCCGGAATAATAGAAGAAGTCAACGAGCTTCGCGCTCGAGTAGTGGCTTTAGAAAATATGGTGCAAAACCTACGAGTACCAGCAGCAGCACCAGCAGCATAACCAGCACCACCAGTACCATCAGCATCACCACCAACAACATCAGCTTCACCAACAACAACATCAGCATCCCACGTCTCAACATCATAATCGGTACCTCAAACATCGACATCATACGCCCATAGATACCAAGGAATATTAGTAATAATGAGTTAAAATGTATTGACTCATTCTTCCTGAAGAATTATATATGTATACTTTATATATATATGGTTTGAAACAATAATAAATCTTTTCGTACTAAGCTATTACGTGTGAATCTTAACTAGTATGTACTACTTGGTTAATTCATATCACTAATATGCTATGATGTACATCCTTCATTAACGACTTAACCATTGTTAACTACAATCTTTGTTTCAACTCAATGAATTCCATTTCATAATAAACCAAGTGTATTATTCGAATACATGTTTGATTGTATATCTTCATTTTCGATGTACTCAAAAGTTTCTAGAAAACATTATTCGTGCCTTGTGAATTTCACAAGAAATCCACGAGCACCAACATCATATACCGAGATATATCAATAACAATGAATGATGAAGTATTGATTCATAACTTCATTAGCGAAATATTTCGAGACAATTATGAAATCTCTAAGGTTTTGGAGATTATTAATTCTCATTTCAACCATAAATCAAATGAGTTTAATATTATATTAACTCATTAAATCCATGATTACATCTGAAAGAAAATATATATGTACGTATATTTTCATAAAGATTGTAATTAAATATTGTGTTGTAAAAACTGTTGACGGTGAAAATATTTTAACGGGTAGGTAATACCCGAGAAATATTTATATCTCACATTAATATGTTACACCGTGCATTCTTCAATTCTGAGTCAACAGTCATTAACTATACTACTTACATTCACAAGACATATGTATCCGTTCACTAAAGAACAACCATTTTCATACAAATTCAATTACATATTCTGATTTTGACATATCGGAATTTAAGTAAAGCTTTAGCAAGTGTTATCTTCTTAAAGATCACTACATTCATGAATTATATTCATTCGTATTCTATGATGAATTATCACATCAAACCACCGAACTTACCATCCTTTACTTTTGAAAATCACAACATTTCTTCGTCAACCGTTAGATCCATTGATGGATGCATCTTACGCTTAAACACTTCAAATTCAAAATTTTTGAAAACATCCTTTGAATCTTGACGATCACAATCAGCGTTCAATCATCTAAAAATGAAATTTCTTGAAACCATCTCGGATTGATAATCGACGATTCAAATATGGCTGCATTAAATCCAGAGGAAACAGCAAAATTGTAGATGGCCTAAATGGCCAGGAGTTTGATGATAAAGAATGGGGTATTGGGAACGCTCGATAGAAAATTTGGTGCTGCAAAAACGGATTGAGCAAACCATGAAGGAGACCGTGGACAAATCACAAGGACTAAACCTGTAATCAAAGAATCTAGATGATTCGATTTCTGATGAAAACCACAAAAGATCTCCTTACGCATTCTAAATCCTTACAGAAGAATTTTCCTCGTTATCATTTGATCATAGAAAATTCTAAGATATCATCGTATCTTTCGTTATAAATATCCTCCATATTTCTGAAGATACCATCATAACTATTCTTGTCCGAAATTATTTATCACTTCGCACTATCTGTGTTACATAATAAAGGAAACAGTTTTAGTTTCTATATTTCTGTAACATACAAGTTTAAATTTTGAATGATTTGAAGTAGTGTTGGGAATTGAAGCATGAGTTAGTATAATATAATGACGCCAGGCCAACGTGATTATATTACAGTAAGTCATGCTAAATTTTTAATGGAAGATGATGATTCATAGACTTTATAATCATCATTTGTCATGTTACATGACTTTTACATTCTACTTAACCTCTGAACATATCAAGAACATGTATTCTTGATAGTTCTATCCTTAGTAAATCTGGTAATTTGACAAATCAAATCATGCTATTACCTTTCCTTCTGCTTTGTATATTATGATCATTCGAAACTCCATACCTACGAATACTGGACCATTATTCGCTTGACTTGAAGTCGGGAAGGAAAAACAAGAGCATAGAGCTCTGACATATAAGGGAAAATATAAAGCTCGATAACAACACGGAAATTACAAACCATGTATATCAATGCGTATAGCAACATAAAGACACGAGAGAATTAAAAACACTATAACCCCAAGGTAATTGTAGAAGTAAACAAATTCCTCTGGGGGTAAATGAAAAAGAAGAATGACAGAAACGATAGTCAAAAAAATATCCAGGATAAGAACTGGATGGAGCATTTTCACAATCTTTGAAAGTATGAATCGAGAAAGAAAGTACAGAAGTGGTGAAGATAATGAAACAGAAGAAGCTAATTTATAGCAAAATTCCAGACATAGCAATCAAGGCAATTTTAATTTCCTTAATTACCGGAGAATCAAATCATATACAGATTATAAAGATTTTCTTTAAATCCCTTGAATTCCGCAAATCAACTTTAATTACGTCAAGAGTTAAAACAAATCTTTATTTTCCTCATTTCATTTATTTTTACGATAGCTTCACTCATACTCTTCACGTAATCGAATTGTTTTATTACTCAATAGTGATAAAACTCTATTTTCCAACTCATACCCGTCATGAAAACATACTTATTATCAACCATGACGATCTCTATCAAATTTCGGGACGAAATTTCTTTAACGGGTAGGTACTATAACAACCCTCATATTTTCATACTTGAATTGACTAATTTTCCCCTAGGGTTGTTATCCATACTTAATATATGATTAAATTCGACGTTGATTAAATATTTTTTTTTTGTCGACATGTTTTGTTAACTAAAGTTTATACTAATTATATAAAATAACTTTAGTTAATATTAATATTAATGTGTATTATATATAAAACTATATGTAACATAATTATTAATTAAATGATAAGTTATTTTAATCATTATTTATATTTTTATCTTATAAAAAAAAGAAATAAGATTTTTTTTATAAATTAAATAATGAGCCCATGAATTTTGACTAAATATTTTCAAAAACAAAAACTTATTAAAAACATTTTTAACATGTTTTTATTATTTTGTCAAAATTGGCACCTTTATTTTATTAAATTTTTTTTCTTTTCACCAACCATTTTTACCTATAAATACATGGCTCCTCATTCATATTTTCTTGCCAAAAACAAAAACTTAAGTTGTTCTCTCAAAACAATGAAGAAAATTTGAGGTACTTTCTATTTTTATTATTTTTTTAATATTGTCGATTATATTTATATTTATTGTATATTCTTTGTAAAATTCAAAATTAATTATGTTTATATGTTATAATTAGTATTATAAGTATTATGATGTATAAAAATAATTTTGATAATTTATGAAATATTATTTATAATTAAATATGAATTATGTAGTGTTTAAACGTAAAAACAATGTAAAATTTGTAATAAATACTTTTAACCAAAAATAAAATATATATAATTTTTTCTGAGTTTATAAAACTTATATAGATCTGAAAAAATTATAAAAATAATTACTTGGGTTGAATTGGTAATTATTATATAATTAAACTCTATTATTATGTAATTAGAAGTTAAATTAAAAATAAATATAAAATATTAAAAAATATTTTTTAAAAATTTTTTATATAGGTTATTAGACTGATAGAAACTTATAAAATTATAAAAATAATTGTTTGGGTTTATTTAGTAAATATGTAGAATTAAACTTGTTTTGTGAATAAATTAAGGGTAAAAACAAAAATAAATACAAAAATATAACAAAAACGTTTTCTTAAAATTTTCTACTAATCTATATGATTAAGTAAGACTATAAAAATTATGGCTATAGTTTTTACATATTTAATTAATTATTTAGACATTTTTAGACAATGTTCGATTAATAAAACACTATTATTTTTGAAGTAATTTAGGTATTTATTTAAAGGTAATTATATTTAATATATATAAGACATACTAAGGTATAATAACTAAATATTAAATAATACTTAGGTTATATTATCACATATATAATTATTAAGTACATTAATAATTCGTTGTGTGTATACACCTAAAGTGAAGGTTAATCAAAGATAATGTACAATTCATGTGAACTTCATCGCTACTCACGGTCGTAAGTGAATGATGTCTAGGTTGCCATTTATGGGTAAGCTTGTGGATGTCGAATGTCATGACTTAGATTCTAGTCAAGAATCCTGGGCCCCCGGTTACATCTGGTCATTCCTGACTTATTTGATAGCAACGAAGTTTGAGTAAAGTTGTACAACGTCTTGCTAAAGATTAACCCGAACTTTCTAAAATTGGAAAATTACTATAAGTGGAAACTTTTCATAAATAGTAACCTTCCGAAAATGGAAATTCTTTAGTGAACCATTACTATCAATATAGTACTATATACTATTGTCTGTTAGGCAATGTCTGATCATACGTGCTATCTCTAGGTTGAGATCTCGGTCACGTCCTTCCGTTCAATTCTTTAGTGGAATACTCTTGTGTGCTACTAAGGTGATTTTCGTAGCCCCACTTTTACTGTTTACTTAACTATTTATAACTTTTGGGGTGAGACACATGCTTATTTTATAACTGTTTTACGCTTAGACACAAGTACTAAATTGTTAACTATGCTGTCATGCTTTGATTCATGCTAAATCCCTACCGTAATATCGTCAATTGCTACGTTTAAATGCAAACTTAATTATTGTGAGTAGGCCTATTGAGAGTAACGTCTCTAACCATTCGACCGTTGGTCTTTGGTTACATAATAATGATTCCACGACACTGACAGTACAAGGTGTCATAGGGTAAACTTGTTTAGTAGCGATATTACAAACTGCAGCAACACTTTTAGATTGATATATCTATATTGATCAACTTTAAACTAAATCTTGTGGTCTAAAACTTTGGATATTATTTATAAACCTATGAATTTCACTCAACTTTTTTGGTTGACACTTTAAGCATGTTTTGTCTCAGGTGATGATTGAGCTAGCTGCTACTTGCTACTAGATGATTGATGTATGCTTTGCTGCTTGCATGGAATCCATCATTCATATTTATCATTTTGTTTAGACATTTTCCCATTTACTTACACTCTTATGATGTAAAACTTTGAATAATGCTTCCGCTGTTTATTTAATAAATAAAACGTCTCATTTAGAGTCGTTCTCGTTTGTACAACTGTGATTTGATATAATTAGTCACAAATACCTCAGGCCCTATTTGGGGGTGTGACATCAAGTCACTGATCATTTTAAAGTCCATTAAGTAGTCCAAATCCTTATTGGTTAGTCCAAATCCTTTATTCGATTTTCCAGCTAGATGCACAGACGACGATCTCGTTTTCGAGATCTGTGATTTTTTTGTTGGTGAATCGTTTTTTGGTAGAGCTGTCTTTTCCTTGACCGCCGGCCGCAGATCCAAGGGCGCCGGAGTTTTTCCCGGCTGTATTTTTGGTCGGTACTTGTGCCGTCATTTTCCCTTTCTTTTCCTTTTCTCTAACGTTTTATAAAAATGGCGTTTATTGCCTTGTGGTTGCTTCTGTTGTCTCTTCGTCGTCGGTTAGGTCGGTGGCGGACGGAATTCCTGTCGGAATCTCGATCGCCGGATGTTTCTAGCCATTTTAGGGTAGGTCTGTCATAAGTTGGTTGGTTTGGCTCCGTTTCATTCCACTGTCCCTGTCATCGTTTCCGGTTCAGGATGTTTCGATGTTGTTGCCGACGTTGTCGATTTCGAAAAATGAGGTTTATGGGTGTGGTCTCTCGAGGGCTTTTCTTCCGCCCGAAAAGTGGGTTTGTCTATTAGTTGAGAGACTTTGTCGGTTTTCTGGTCTCAGAGTTGGTGTTCTTGGGTTTCCCGGTGGACATTGCTTTCTGTTTTGCTTTTGGAAGGGCGTTGCTCTTTGTGACGGTTTGGTGATGTGGCAGATCGGGAGGTCTTTTCCGAGCTCGGTCGGGCTTGGGGGTTGTATATCGATAGGTATAGATTGGCAGGATGGTTGTTAGATTAATTGTTGTTTCACGTCTTTCAATGTGTATTGGTTTTGTTAGCTTTTCAGTTTGGTACTTCATGTACTTTCATGTACATTAGATCTGATCAAATTTGTATTCTGCCTGATCTTTATATATATATATATTTATTTATATATATATATTTATATATATATATATATATATATATATATATATATATATATATATATATATATATATTTCGCCCCAAAAAAAAAAGTAAACAAATTCAAATACCTCAGATAAATTATCAAAAGCAAAAAGCTAGATGGCATCCAATATTTTCTTTTAAAATAAAACGACACTTACAATATTTCACATAGTAGTAACGAATCAAATATGATGAACTACGGAAAAGAAAACTTTAATACATTCACGCATTTACAAACACGTACACGATAGCAATTTGCTGCTATATGCATACGACTTCCGTACAAAAACCTTCTTTTGAATGTTTGCATTCATGCCTACAACCTGCAAAACCAACGATATATAATTGTATACTGGAATAACAAAATTACAGTAAAGAATTGATGCAATAGAACATCCAATCTATTTTTACGTAAATATTATGAAAGAGTTGAACACATAGCAGATGCGATACTTACCTTTTTAACTTCCGGAATAAAACAACAATTGTAACGTAAATCCAATCCTTGGCAAGACTCAATGATTCAAAAACTAAATGTCTGCATCGACGAATGAGAAATATAAGACCACAAAGTCCCCAAAATCCAAGTGCAACCCATACCCATGTAATATGATTTCCAAAATTCATCATCTCCATTTATATCGTTGTCATCCTCCTCAAAAACGGTAGTAGCAGGTGTATGTCCCTATTGGTGAGAGTTAGGGTCCATAAAGTAGTGGGTTACCTTCATACGAGGATGAATTAAAGCCCTGGAGTTGAGTCCCAGTTGGTATTCTTTCGGACAAATTATTGTATGAAAGGTCAATAACTCCTAAACTGTTCAACTGTGACAAACTTGAAGGAATCTTTCCAGAAAAATGATTTCTCAACAGGTCGAGAGAATTAAGAGATGTCAAGTTACCAGTATCTTTTGGGAGTTCACCATGCAGTTTTTTGATGGAGATATTTAAGGAGACTAATTCAACAAGACGAGTGATCTCAACGGGAAACTCCCCTGATAAGTTATTGTTTGAAAGATCAATGATATTCAATAGATCGATATCACTTGTTCCAAATGATCTGTATGTTCCTTTCCATGAAACCAATGCATTGTCAATGAACTCTTGATGAGTAGTCACCGGAAAATATGATATATCATCGTAAGGTGTATTATCACGAAACGATAAATACAAATGATTCGTTGTATTATGTCTAGACCTTTTAGCAGACATAGATGTGAAGTTACCAAAGCAACGAGGAATATTACCCATCAATTCATTATTAGAGAGGTCGAGGATATGAAGATTGTATAACCAACATATTTGGGTGGGTAGATTACCACCAAACATATTTGATCGTAAAACAAGAGCATATAGCCCCGTAAGTCTTTCCCCTACCCACACTGGGATTGTACAACTTGTTTTCCCCAAGATCCACAAACCTAAGATTTGTACAGTTGCTCATAGACAAGGGCAGTACGCTAACAAAGGCATTTTTTCGCAGATACAATGCTTCTAGTTGATTCAAGAATCCAAAAGACAGAGGAATTTTCCCAGATAAATCGTTGTAGGAGAGATCAAGAACTACCAGTTTTTGAAATTGTGACCAATAATCAGGTAGGCTCCCTGAAAATGAATTGTTGGAGAGGTCAATAAAAGTTAATTCCACGTCAATATGACACAAGAAAGAGAGGTTTCCTTTAAACTTGTTTCCGGAAAGGTTTAATGAGGCGAGTTTAGAAGGAAAGAGTGGTACCATACCTTCAAAATGGTTGTTACTCAAATCGAATCCAGGATACTGGAAAAAGTCTAATAATATATCAGGTAGCTTACCTCTCAATTCATTTGATGACACGTTCAAAAATGCTAACTCACGTGGTAGGTCCAAGAACCATAGAGGGACACTATCAGATATTCCAGCAATGGAAATGTCAAGATGTTGGTAACTTGTTTGATTTTTGATCCACAACGGGAATGTAGGTCCCAGCTTGCAGGATTGCAATTTTATGGTCTCTAACTGGGAAGGAATTCTAAAATCTGAGCTCAATTTAAATGAAAATGAATTAAAAGACATATCCAAATAGGTTGAGGAGGAGAGATTTATAAAGTGAAGGTCGGATATGACACCGTGAAAGGAGTTGGATGAAACATCGAGAGATTCAAGATTTGAAAGTTGACCCACGCTGTTGGGTAAATCACCACTCAACTGATTATCAGAGAGGTCTATATATTGTAGGGACTTGCATCCTATGAAGTCAGGAATGGTTTCATTGAGAAAATTGTGAGCAAGTGACAATCTAGTCAACGATGAACATCCAGTGAAATTAGGTAGGGACCCCCTAAGGAGGTTTACTGAGAGGTCTAAATCGACGAGCGAAGTTAAAGCTCCAAAGGAAGCAGGAATAGATCCCACCAAAAAATTATTATAGAGATAAAGATAAGTCAAGTTGGAGAGGTTTCCAAGCTCATGAGGAATGACACCTCCTAGTTTATTATCTGAGAGGAGTAAATAATTGAGAGAAGTAAAAGCTCCAAAGGAAAAAAGAATTGTTCCCACCAAAGAATTATCACTTAGATCAAGTCTAGACAAGTTGGAGAGGTTTCCAAGCTCATGTGGAATAGATCCCTGCAACGAATTTCTACTGAGATCAAGAGGAATAGTTCCGACCAAAGAATTACGACTGAGATCAAGATGAGACAAGTTGGATAGATTTCCAAGCTCATGAGGAATGGGTCCACTGAGAGATTAGTGTTAGACATATCCAAATAATGTAAGTTGGTAAGGGAACCCAAAAACATGGGTATATGCCTGCACTGAAAATCAATGTCCTGTAAATCAAGACCTCGTAACTGCTTTAACAGCGTTATTGACGGATAAATTTTACCCACTAATTGAGAAAAAAACCCAAGGTTAAGATGGATTACGTGACCAGTGTGTGAGTCACAATCGACACCAGACCATTTGCAACAATCCCTCTTTCCTTCTTCGTTGCTCCAATCACTTAGATAGCCATTTATGTCTTTTAAGTCTGCTTTAATCATCAGCAGAGCTTGTCTCTCCATCTCGATGCATGACCTGGTAACCGTCTGGTTGGCATATTTAATTTGCTCAAGACTATAAACAGCATCACTGATAAATACAAATATGCATAGAAGCCTATACACAACGGCATGCATCATTTCAAATAACGTATCAACTATAAATGGAAAACTGAGGAGAGCGTAGCTTACCTCCACCTCAGGTGTTGATCAAGGCCAAGAAGAAATTGAAACTTTAATTAGCAGCAACATTGTGTTAAAAAGTAAGTTTATAACTAAGAGTTTCAAGAAAATTTGTGATCTTTTTCACTACATCCTATCAAGCAATGTGTGTCAGTGTGTAGATGGCTAAAATTTAATTGAGTACTTAAAGAGTAGCTTCCACCACAATATGGCTAAAATTCAATTGAGAACAACTTTAATCTTTGTGTGAATAAAAATGAGTAGATGAAAAAAGAATTTCGTTTTGAATTATGTGTCTAATATCAAAGTGAAGGTGAACCACAAAGACATTATCTATGAGTCAATAAAAATCAAATGGGAAGACTTTGAATATATAACTGGAAGAGAACAAGTCAACAAGTCTTCTAACCCCTTCTTAGGTTTAGAGAATCAAAAGTGTTTCTTAACTTTAAACCATTTTCTGTATTTTCCATTCCATCAATTTAAAGTAAAAAATGAGAATACTTATAGGTACTAGTGAAATGACCCGTAAAATCAAGGGTTTGTTTAAACGAAACAATTTAAAGACATGTTTTAGGTATTAAGTAAATGTAAATACTAAAGTCATTTATTTTAATGACCCGTTCGACTAAGAAACTTGTCGTTAATTTTACAAATATATAGAGACATGTATTTTCGCATACGTATGTAATGTAATTAATCTCGTAAAGAGAATCCATATTTGAATATTAATAATATAATATTAATTATTATAATAAAACTAAATAATAATAATAACAAAGTTTGTACAAAGTTGAGTATTTATATTTTTAATAATAATTATTGGTAATAATAAATGTCTTTTGAAATTTTAATATAAAGAAACCGTAATTTGGAACATTAACAGAAGATACGGAGTTAAATAGTTAATATGATTTTTTTAATTGTAAAATAAATGCAATTATGACATCATCTAGAGTGCCTAAATTTTGTTTCTTTTTTATTTTAATTTTTTTTTAACAAAGAAAATTGTTTTTTTATGATGTCATCATTTTAGCATTATAATAGAATCTACAGATTACACAAAGAGTTACTTAGTTATTTAATTAGTAATGTATCATACCAACGAACGTTTGCTTCAACGGTATCAAGCCTCAGTGTGGAAGGACCCACGATTAGTTGCCAAGCAACCCGGATTCAATTCCTGGGGGCGGAAGGTTTTCTCTCTAATTTCCTGCGATTAGTTGCCAAGCAACCCGGGTAGGAGTTTCCTTCTAGCGTGTGTGGGTGCAAATGATGATGGTCGTTGAAATAAATGATCTGTTGATGCAAATTCGCCGTTAAAAAAAAATTAGTAATGTATAACTCTCAACAATTTAACTGTTTCAACCGATTAGGTTTGTTTTTACCCATATAAGCTTTCACTAAAATTTATAATATGCATGCATATAATTTAAACCTGTTTGAAGTTAAAATAAGTAGTAATTTATAGCCAACACTCACTTTAATCATCTGACGAAAATCAGTAAATTAAACAGACTAACTTATTTCACAATCAAACTTTCACTTTCGTCGCCAAACATAAACTATTAACTTTGACTAAAATAGTCAACACTCATAGAACCCTAACTCAATTAGGTTAGAAATCATACCTCAAGTTTAGCTTCGACGAACTTATGATTTTTAATGTTCTCTGGTTGCTCTAGCATCAACTTTCACGATTAGCTTCGACGATTAGCTTTGCTTCCTTTTTTTCTCTTCTTCATCTCTACAACACAACATGTGGTGTACACCTCACGAACAATAAAAAAATCTCCTGTATTTGGTAGAAGCTAGGAAAAGTTTACTATCTCAACCAAATTGCAATAGAGTTTAAATAATGCTTAATGTTGAAGCTTGGGTATTTAAATTATAACAATATTATATTACTAAATGTCAACAACAACAATAACAATACCCGAATTCATCAAGGACATGGCATTGGTAAATGGCATGTAGACATATAATATCTTTACTCGATGGTTAGAGAGACTACTCCTAAAGGGACATCCAACAATAACGTATTTTACTAAACCTACTTGTAATATTATTTTGTAAGAGCAAAAGACCCTGTTTAATGTACATAATGATTTATGAAGAAATAAAATGGAACTCTATCATTCTTGTTTTGCTGACCAGATAGAAAAATGGGGTAAAATCTGATTTCTAATTCTATTAGATCAAATCAGAATCTACCAAACGCGCTTAAGAATAGTAGTTTCCAACCACTATGACGTTAAAATGCAATTGAGTACATAATATTTGACTTTAAATCCCATTTTTAGTGCAAACAGATATTAAATCTTAAAGAACAACGTTAGTTATTCCTAACAAACATATTAAGTGGGAAAGATGGTGGACATTGTTTTGGCTTATGGGTCTACCGAAAGTGGAGCTGAATCACAAAGAAACTTTCTGTGTGTTAATAAAAAATAAAAATCAAACGCAAGGACTTTGACTAACGAAGTACTTAATTTTCCATATGTAGTGACGGAAACTAAGCTCCCACTACCGACCCATGTAACAAGCTACACTAAGTAAGAAGTGTAGAACGATCACAAAAAGTGTTTGAAAAGTGTTCAGAATTGGAAGACAACAAGTCTTCTAAACCCTGCCTGGGTTTAAAAAATCTTGCTCAAAACCCTTTCTCAATCTTAAACTATTTTCTAGATTTTTCTTCCAGTCATTTTAAACTAAAAAATTAGAATAATTTTAAGTTGCTACACAAAGGCATACTTACCTGTTTAAGCAGTACAGTAATGAATACCACTTTGAACAATTTAACCATCTCAACCCATTAGGGTTGTTTTTAACCCAATTAAGCTTTCACCACAATTTACAAGACGCATGCATATCATTCAAACTTGTGAACTTGCGGGCATAGCCCAACGGTACTCCCCATGTACTTTGTGTCGTGGTATAGGTAGAGGTCATGGGTTCGATCCTTAGGGATGACATGATTTTCTTTAAACCAATTGAACACCAATAATGGTGGTATGTATTGACCCTATAGGGAGGTTTTACCGGATTCGTTCACGGACCCCTACCCGGAACCACTGCCCGAATGGATGTGTTCCCGGGTACCGTCGATCGGTTCAGGTTTCCGCCCGAACGTGTGCTACATGCAAATGATGAGGGTCGTTGAAAGAAATGATCTACTGATGCAAAAAAAATCGCCGTTCAAAAAAAAATATCATTCAAACTTGTTTGAAGTTAATATTCCGTAATTTATAGTCAACATTCATAAAAACCTAGCTCAATTAGGTTCGAAATCATACAACATCTAGTAATTTATAGTGACTGAGATGGTGGATTTCATTCTGGATTATGGGCCTATCAGCTCTACCAAAACTAAAGCTAAACTACAAAGAAATGATATGTGTATCTAGTTATCTAGTTATTTTCCCACATTCACTACCAAAATTGATAATTAAAAAGTCTTTCTACAATTCGACCATTTCAATTTTCAACCCATATGGGTTACTTTTACACATTTAACCTTTCAACACAATATACATATTTTCTACTGTATTGATAATTAAATAATTAAATCAGTAGATTATAGCTTTAGGCTAACTTATTTTACCATCTAAACCATCGATTTGTTCATCAAGCATAAACTATAAAACCTTGACCAAAATAATCAACACTCATAATTAATTAGGTTAGAAATCATATCTCAAGTTATTTACTCCATTATTGACGAATGTTCAATCTTTTATAGGTGCTCTGTTTGCTTTAGCATCAACATTCACTACCAGTTGCTCAAAATCCACAAATTTAGCTTTCCTTTCTTTTTTTCCTTCTTCGTCTTTTAAATACACTTGCTACTTTCATGTGTTCTTGATGAAATGAGAATATGAGATGAATAGATAATATTATTAGGTGTTTTAATCCATTTATATCTCAGGCAACAATTGCTTGAGGAAATTTGTCAATCTCAGTCCCTTATTATTCAATACTTACCTTTTCTCACACCAAAGTCAATTTAATTGGCATTTCACTAATAAACATACCAAAGTGGAACAGTTCCGATTATTAATCTGCCTCAACAGAAATGAGTAGATAGTACCAAGGTTGCAAAATTCGCTATCAGTAGAATAATCGGTCGGAACACTAGAAAGAGTAATTAGAAATTCGAGAATCAATCAAGAATTAATCGGTTGTACCTTATATATTTGAAAAATTAAATTTCAAAATTTTTATGTGTAAATATAAAATAAAACCTTAAACATAAACTTTAGAAATAATTGTTTAAAATTGTTGATTTTGTTCAAAAACTCTAAAGTTCTAGTTTAAATTTATAAATGTTGACCGAACTTTACTTTGATCGACTTTGATTACCAAATTCGATTTTGACCTATTAATTGACGTTGACCAATTAATTAAACAGATTTTGAAAAATCGGAACGTAATGCTCTTAAAAATGAGTAATCAGGTAGACGTTCACCGATTAATTAAACAGATTTTGAAAATCAGAACATAATACTCTTAAAAATGAGTAATCAGGGATTAATCGGAGAGTAATCAGATTTTTTAAGATAGTGGATAGTACACACCATTCCAAACAATGATATTTAATTTGAGAAAAAGGGCCTTGACCTTAAGCTTTTCTAGCGTTTTTTCTTTTTTAAAAAGGAATGTGCGGTTCATCGGCATATTCAAAAGTGAAGCCACATAGAACTACGGAGTGTATTTTATTTTTGAATGCACAATAAAAGAAAAGAAATACTCGTACTCGTAATAAAAAAATGGGTTCATAATAGATTCCACTTATGGTGGAAACCAGAGCTGAGGAGATCCATTAAAATCATGATTTCGATATCTATTGATAACAAATTAACAATTAAGATGAAGTATGATGTAGTGATTTGCTGTCTTGTATTGGTGTTTGTGTGTTAATGGCTCAGTGTCAGCTTGTTCTAAGAGCACCGGAAGTCGCTCATTTTTTCGCCGTTAAGCAATTTTAACTGTGAGGACGGTGGGATCCCCGACACCGCACCGACATTAAATCGCCGTTAAAGGCCGGCGTTGGGAATTAGCGTTAGGCTGGTAACGGTGTGTTGTTTGAAAATATATCCGTTATTCAACGGATATATTCATTAAATATTTTCTTCTTCTATATATACGTCTGCATTTTATACATAAACACAACAACAATATTTCTTCAAATAAATACTTCTCTTCTCCAAATTAACTCTTTTCTACATAAAATGTCTTCAACATCATCGTCTAACGAAGAGTATTTAATGCAAGTGCTCGATATAATAGACAGCGAGACGTTAGAAAGTAAAAATGAGGTGGAAAGTTCAAACAAACGTCGTTACATAGACCGTGAAAATGAAGCCGCACATTTACGTCTTATTACCGACTATTTTGTTGAAGGTTGCAAATACTCCGACGATAATTTTAGAAGGAGGTTTCAGATGCGGCGTCGCTTTTTTCTTCGAATTATGGAAGATATTCTCAACTACCATAAAGATCCGCTACCTGAATATTTTAGGTATTTTCATTTACGAGTTGATGCGCGAGGAAAGTTGAGTATTAGTACATACTTAATAATAATTGTCGCTCTACGGCAATTAGCTTATGGTTATACACCCGATCTTTTTGACGAGTACTTGCAAATTGTAGTGACCCGAACTTTTCCATGTTTATATATTAAATGAAAACTATATTTGTATGATTAAATGTTTCTAACATGTTAAGCAATCAAACCTATTAAGACTTGATTTATTGAAATGTGTTATGTAGTCAATTGGTCACCCAAATTGTCTGACGATTCACGAACATTAAAACTTGTAAAAACCGACATGATATATATATATATATATATATATATATATATATATATATATATATATATATATATATATATATATATATATTTAACATGATATTATGATGAGTAAGTATCTCACCAAGTACATTAACAATGAGTTATATACATAAAATGAAAGTAGTGAATTAAGAAACACTAGACGATATATATATAAAGACTATCGTATAAAAACGTTTTACTAAATACATATGTATCATGTTAAGAGATTAATACACTATGTTTAACATGATGAAATGATAATTACATATATCATTAAGTGTATTAACAATGAACTACACAAGTAAGATGAGACTACTAACTTAAGGATTTCGAAACAACATATATATGTAACGATTATCGTTTTAATAGTATTTTACACACATATATATATATGATATTAGATATATTAATACACCATGTTAACATGTTAACATAACAATTTAACATCTCATTTAAGTGTAATAACAATGGGTCAATTACATTTAACAAGATCGTTAACTTAAAGTTTTCAAAACAACATTTACATGTAACGACTAACGATGACTTAACGACTCCGTTAAAATGTATATACATGTAGTGTTTTAATATGTATTCATACACTTTTGAAAGCCTTAAGGACATATATCAAAGTACTTCTAATTAACAAAAATGCTTACAATTACGTCCTCGTTCATTTTCATCAACAATTCTACTCGTATGCACCCGTATTCGTACTCGTACAATACACAGCTTCTAGATATATTTACTATTGGTATATACACTCAATCATCAGCTCCTTAGCAGCCCATGTGAGTCATTTAACATGTGGGAACAATCATTTGACAACTAGCATGAATGATTACACAAAATTACAAACTAATGGAGCCTTATATGGTACCCCTCATTCACGTGAAGAATCAACAACCATAACACTTTCATTTTGCAACTTACATGCATCAAACAACTCTCTCTCAAGTGTTCTTCCATTGTTCTAAGTGTTCTCCATTATCTTCATCAAAAACTACATCAATCTAGTTCATAAATCTATACATAAATCAAGTTACAAAACAACTACTCAAGAACACATCAACGACACTTCCAAGTTTGCTAGCTTACTTTCAATCTTGCTAATCCATTTTGAGTGATCATCCAACCTCAAGGAATCTTTCTTATTTATAGTAGGATATCTTTCTAATCCAAGGTAATACACATATTCAAACTTTGGTTCGATTTCTATAACTATAACTATCTTAATTCGAGTGATAAACTTACTTGAATTTGTTTTCGTGTCATGATTCTACTTCAAGAACTTTCAAGCCATCCGAGAATCCGTTGAAGCTAAATCTTTTCTTGACACTTCCAGTAGGTTTACCTACTATATTTAAGGTAGTAATGATGTTCGTAACATCATTCGATTCACATATATATAACTATCATATTCGAAGATTTAAACTTGTAATCACTAGAACATAGTTTAGTTAATTCTAAACTTGTTCGCAAACAAAGTTAATCCTTCTAACTTAACTTTTAAAATTAGTTAAACACATGTTCTATATCTATATGATATGCTAACTTAATGATTTAAAACCTGGAAACACGAAGAACACCATAAAACCGGATATACGCCGTCGTAGTGAAACCGGGGGCTGTTTTGGTATGGATAATTAAAAACTATGTTGAACTTTGATTTAAAGTTGTTATTCTGGGAAAATGATTTTTATTATGAACATGAAACCATATCCAAAAATCATGGTTAAAACTCAAAGTGGAAATATGCTTTTCAAAATGGTCATCTAGACGTCGTTCTTTTGACTGAAATGACTACCTCTACAAAAATGATTTGTAACCTGTAATTCTGACTATAAACCTATACTTTTTCTGTTTAGTTTCAAAAACTAGAGTTCAATATGAAACCATAGCAATTTGAATCACTCAAAACATATTTAAAACGAAGAAGTTATGGGTAAAACAAGATTGGATAATTTTACTTGTTGTAGCTACGTGAAATTTGTAACAAATCTATACAAATCATATCCTAGCTAACTTATATTGTATTATAACATATATTATGTAATCTTGGGATACCATAGACACGTATACAATGTTTTGACATATCATATCGACCCATGTATATATATTATTTGGAACAACCATAGACACTCTATATGCAGTAATGCTTGAGTTAGCTATACAGGGTTGAGGTTGATTCCAAAATAATATATATACTTTGAGTTGTGATCTAGCCTGAGACGTGTATACATTGGGTCGTGGATTGATTCAAGATAATATATATTGATTTATTTATGTACATCTAACTGTGGAAAACTAGTTGTAGGTTACTAACGAGGACAGCTGACTTAATAAACTTAAATCATTAAAACGTAATAAAAAATGTTGTGAATATACTTCGATCATACTTTGATATATATGTATATATTTGTTATAGGTTCGTGAATCGACCAGTGGCCAAGTGTTACTTCCCGACGAAGTAAAAATCTGTGAAAGTGAGTTATAGTCCCACTTTTAAAATCTAATATTTTTGGGATGAGAATACATACAGTTTTATAAATGCTTTACGAAATAGACACAAGTAATCAAAACTACATTATATGGGTGAATGATCGAAGCCAAATATGCCCCTTTTTCCTTGGTAGCCTAAGAATTAGTAAACCGATCTACTAATTGACGTGGATCCTAAAGATAGATCTATTGGGCCTAACAAACCCCATCCAAAGTACCGGATGCTTTAGTACTTAGAATTCATTATTATCATGTCCGAAGGGTGTCCCGGAATGATGGGGATATTCTTATATGCATCTTGTTAATGTCGGTTACCAGGTGTTCACCATATGAATGATTTTTATCTCTATGTATGGGATGTGTATTGAAATATGAAATCTTGTGGTCTATTATTACGATTTGATATATATGTTAAACCTATAATTCACCAATATTTTTGTTGACGTTTAAAGCATGTTTATTCTCAGGTGATTATTAAGAAGCTTCCGTTGTTGCATGCTAAGTAAAGACTGGATTTGGAGTCTGCATTCTTGTATTATATTGTTTAAAAACTGCATTAGAAGATTTATATCAATGTGTAATAGTATTGTAAAATATTATGTAATGGTCGTGTGTTAAACGTTACATTTTAGATTATCATTACTTGATAATCTACGTTATGCTTTTAAAACCTTTATCGATAAAATAAAGGTTATGGTTTGTCTTTAAAATCGAACGCAGTCTTTGAAAAATGTCTCATATAGAGGTCAAAACCTCGCAACGAAATCAATTAATATGGAACATTTATAATTGATATGAACGGGACATTTCACAAATGTCGGAACGAGCATGTCCTTAATCGTTAATGAACTTCTGTAAGTGTATTATTGATTTATATAAAGATGAATATATACGAGAGCCTACCACGGATGATATCAAACGATTGTATGAAGCTCACGAAGATATTCACGGTTTACTTGGAATGATGGGAAGCATAGATTGTATGCATTGGGCATGGAGAAAATGTCCCGTTGCATGGAAAGGTCAATTCACTCGAGGCGATCACAATGTTTCAACTATTATGCTAGAAGCCGTAGCCTCATATAATAACTGGATTTGGCATGCTTTTTTGGGGTTGCGGATTCAAACGACTTAAACGTCTTGAACGCTAGTAATCTATTGAACTAAATGCTTAATGGAGAAATAGAAGACAGTCATTTTACTGTAAATGGGGTTGAGTACAAAAGAGGATATTATCTAGCCGACGATATAAATCCCAGGTGGGCATCATTTGTTAAGGCATGCCAATAACTGGAAAACAAACGATCTATAGTTGTTTTTGTAGTAATAGTATTGCAACAAAGAATAGATGCAATATATATAACATTATAACATACTTTATTTTCAGAATGACTATTATAGAATACTTGAATATTCATCTTTTTAACTTCCGGAATAACACAACAACTGTTACATGTATCCAATCCTTTGCGAGATGCAATGATGCAAAAAGTAAAATGTCTGCATCGACGGTTGAGAAATATAAGATCACAAATTCCCCAAAATCCTACTGCGAATCCCGTACCCATACCCATGTAATACGATTTCCAAATGTCGTCATCTCCATTTATGTCGTTGTCATCCTCCACAACAAAGATACTAGTAGTAGATGTAGGCCGAGATATTGGTGTGAGTGGAGGTCCATAAAGTAGTGGGTTACTTTCATAGGAGGTTGAATTAAAGCGTTGGAATTGAGTCGCAGTTGGTGTTTCTCCTGACAAGTTATTGTATGAGAGGTCAAGATAACCTAAACCGTCCAACTGTGACAAACTCGATGGAATCTTTCCAGAAAAGTGATTTCTGGACAAGTCACGAGAATCAAGAGATTTTAACATACCAATATCTTTAGAGAGTTCACCATTCAGTTTGTTGAGGGAGATATTTAAAGAGACTAATTCAATAAGACGAGTGATCTCAGAGGGAAGCTCTCCAGATAAGTTATTGTTTGAAAGATCCATGATCTTCAGTAGCTCGAGATTACTTCTTCCAAATGATCTGTATGTTCCTTTCCATACAACCAATGCATTGTCAATGAATTCTTGATGTACAATATTAGAATAACAAGAAATAAAACGAGAATAATGAGGCTTACGACAACGATCGTTTCCCTCACCCTACCCTTTCATTTCCGCTTAAGCTTCCCCGGTTTGGGGGATTATAGAATCAAACCACGCAGAAAATAAGATAATCAATCTTACTTTGACGATACGAGTAACAAGAATGATTAGCCATAACATCTCCAGACCTTTTAGTAGACATAGATGTGAAGTTACCAAAGCAATGAGGAATATTACCCACCAATTCATTATTAGACAGGTCAAGGATATGGAGATTATACAACCAACATGTTTGGGTGGGTAGACTACCACTTAACATATTTGATTGTAAAACAAGAACATACAACCTTGTAAGTCTTTCCCCTACCCACGCGGGTGTATTGCCAGATAACTTGTTTTCCCCAATATCCACAAACCTTAGATTTGTACAGTAGCTCATAGATATGGGCAGTTCACCAACAAAGACGTTATTTCTCAATTACAATGCCTCTAGTTGGTTCAAGAATCCAAATGACAAAGGAATTTTCCCAGATAAATTGTTGTTTGACAAATCAACAACTACCACATTTGGGAATTGTGACCAACAATCAGGAAGTATCCCTGAAAATGAATTATTATAGAGATCAACGAAAGTTAATTCCCGGCCAATATGACACAAGAATGAAAAGTTTCCTTTGAACTTATTTTCGAAGAGGTTTAACGAAGCGAGTTTAGAAGGCAATACCGGTACTGTACCTTCAAAATGGTTGTTACTTAAATCCAATCCAGCATGGATGTAAGTGTGCAACGTTATATCTGGTAGCGTACCACTTAATTCATAGATGTACCCCTTAATTCATTTGAAGAGAGGTTCGAATATCTCAATTTAAGGGGTAGGCCCCAGAACCACAGAGGGACACTATCTGATATTCCAGCACTGGAAATATCAAGATGTCGGAAACTTGTTTGATTCATGATCCACAATGGGAAACTAGGTCCTAAATTGCAGGATTGCAATTTTATATACTCTAACTGGAAAGGAACTGTGAAAAGTGAACTCAAATTAAATGAAAATGAATTAAAAGACATATCCAACTGGCGGAAAAACGCCAAAATAAAAACATTTATCACAAAGTGTCTTTAGTTTCGAGCGTTTTTTCGCCAAAATAAAAATATTTATCACAAAGTGTCTTTATTAAATGTTCATATTTCCATCAAATCTATAATGTTCGTGAACAAAGTTTTTTCAAAAAAACGAAAAAAAACATTTTGCTTCCCCCGCTTCCCCCTGATTGGTTACTTCCCCTTTATCCTACCAATATATATATATATATATATATATATATATATATATATATATATATATATATATATATAATTAAAAATAATTAAGAAAATAACACCTAAGCAAAAAGCTTTTTAATTTATATACATGATGTATAGATAGATGTATAGATAACACAAACCTCCATCCTATTCCTCATGAGTCATGACCATTAACTTACAATCCAAAGACTGAGACTACAATCCAAAGACTGATACTATTTAGTAAAAGAAACTAATGATGCATGATTCAGATTTATGACCGAAGAGACTTAGTTGGCGGACTAAAGATCTTCCACCACATATTATTAACAAGATAAAGCTTATTTTAACAACCTTTTACAATACACTTTAAAAAAATCAAATATGTTATTCATAATGATCATAACAATTAACTAAATATACTGTTGCATATTGTCATGAATTTATACGATCTTTTGGTATACCAAGGAATTATTAGCTCAATAATAGTAATGGTTTTAAGTAAAATTTATGCCTGACAAACGAGTCAAGTTGGGTCGGTTTGGGTAACGGGTCAAAATGGTTTTGGGTTGAAATGGGTCATAGGTCAAACAGGTAAATTTTTTAAACGGGTCAAAATGGGTTAGGTGGGTCGGTTTGGGTAACGGGTCGAAACGGGTCACGGGTCAATTGGGTCAAATGGGTAACATCGCTTTTATTACATTTATTACATTTATTACATTATTTTAGTTATTATTATTTATTACTAGTATATATACATAAGAAATATTAATATACATAATAAATGATATAACCATTAATGCTTTCATAAACTTTTTATGCTCGACCCATTTTACTCATTCACAGAACCCATTAGACTTATTTTTATCTATTGATCTTTGAGTATTGATACCCATTAAACCCGTTCATTCATTTTTGGTATAGGACTCAATAGGTTGGAGAGAAACCCAATTGAATCTTTTTTTTAAGTTATGATTTATATTATTAGGCCTAATTTTTCTCAAGACCCAATTGACCCGAAAGCTTGACCCATTTGACCCATTCATAAATCCCATTAGACCTATTTCTATTTATTGATCTTTGAGTATTGATACCCTTTAAACCCGTTCATTCATTTTTGGTATATGACTCAACGAGTTGGAGAGAAACCCAACTGAATCTTTTTTTAAATTTTGATTTACATTGTTAGGCTTAATTTTTCTCAAAACCCAATTGACCCGAAAGCTTGACCCATTTGACCCGAATTTAAGTGTTTGGGTCTCAATTGTAGGTATAAGTAGAACATTAACACAACATGTGTACGCCCCACGAACAATAAACATCCCCTATATTAGGTAGAAGCTAGGAAAAGTTTCCTATCTCAACCAAATTGCAATAGAGTTTAAATGCTAAATGTTGAAGCTTGGTTATTGAAATTATAACAATATTATATTACTAATTGTCAACAACAATAACAATACCTGAATTCATCAAGGACATGGCATTGGTAAATGGCATGTAGACATATAATATCTTTACTCGATGGCAGGGGCGGAGACAAGGGGGACTGAGGGGTGCTCAGCCTCTCCCAAGGCCCAATCAAGACTTAAGTTTTAATTGTATTATTATATTTAAATAATTGTAAGTCTCTCTCAAAGTCGAAGTCTTACTTATAATATTATACCCAAAATATTTATATTAAATGGCTCAACTTTTCAAGTCTCATAGAAGCCACCATCAACTATAAATGCTGGCTTCGCCTCTGCTCGATGGTTAGAGAGACTACTCCTAAAGGGACATCCGACAATAACATATTTTACTAAAAGTACTTGTAATATTATTTCGTAAGAGCAAAAGACCATGTTTAATGTACATAAGGATTTATGAAAAAATAAAATGGAACTCTGATCCTTCTTGTTTTGCTGAACAGATAGAAAAATGGGGTACAATACTACAATCTGATTTCTAATTCTATTAGATTACATCTGAATCTGCCAAACCTGCCAAACGAGCTTAAGAATAGTAGTTTCCAACAGTTGAGTACATAATATTTGACTTTAAATCCCATTTTTAGTGCAAACAGATCTTAATTTTTAGTAGTTTCTCAAAACCCTTTCTCAATACTAAAACCATTTTCTAGATTTTTCTTCCAGTCATTTTAAAGTAAAAAATGAGAATAATTTTAAGTTGATACACAAAGACTTACTTACCTGTTTAAGTAGTAAAGAATATCACTTTGAACATTTTAAACATCCAACCCATTAGGGTTGTTTATACCCAATTAAGATTTCACCACAATTTACAAGACGCATGCATATCATTCAAACTTGTTTAAAGTTACGGAGTAATATTCAGTAAGAAAAAATTACATCGTTGGTACCTGTGATTTGATCACTTTTTCATCACAACACCTATACTTTTAGTTTTGCATGGTTAGTACCTTGGTTTTGATTAAGTTTCTTAAAAGGTACCCACCGTTAATAACCGTCATGTTTCTTAGTTAACCCCTCACATGTGCCAAACATGTGAGGGCAATATAGTCCCGTTCAATTAAACCATTCCCTCAAAAGCCTGCCGACCCCCAATTACACATCACATCTTTAAAGACGACTTCCTCCCCTTTCATCGGCACCTTCTCTCGCGGCGCCGGAAGACGACTTCCACTCACAACAACCACCACTTTTATCCTCTCATCCCATAAAACCTTAAACCCATCATTGCTCTTCCGTAATCCCACCTTTAATTCTCAACCCTTTCGATTGTCAGTCAACAATTACCCACAACAATAATAATTATACATCAATACCAACAATAAAAATGAAGACCTTGATGCTGATAAGAAGAAGAACAAGCAATTGAAGACTGTTTAGTATTTGAAGACCCTTTTATTCAAGATGTTAATCAAGTAGAAACCCCTTCAAATCTTTTAAAAAGGTTAAAGTTGAGGTCAAAATTGAGGATTTAGTTCCTGCAAATTGGAAAGATGTTCAAGCAGAGATTAAAATTACTAAAAAGGAAAGAAGAAAAATGGCTAAGGAAATTGAATTTGGGAGTAATTTACAGTGGAAAAAACAGGGGTTGAAACCTATTCCTATGCGGTATGCTAGTGCTAAAGAGTATAAGCTGCTAAATTAAGGGAATTGAAACAAGTTGTGTTGGATAATCCTCAGTTTTTGGTACAAGAAAATAATGTTGATAAGGAGCATGATGATATGATAAGTGATGACAAGACTTTGAAGGTTAGTAGAGTGGCTCCTGATGTTGAATTCGGGATTGTATACCCTGATGTTGCTAAGGATCCACAGGGTCAGTTTAATAATTTAGCATCTGAATTGGATTGAATTTTAGTTACATGATGGTATATGATGCGTCAATTTCTTACTATGCATCCTTAATTTTATAACTTTCTGTACATTGAAGCATACCCACTTGAAAAGTTTGGATCTTTTTATCATTTATAATCTTGGATTTAGCATAAATGTGTTTTTTCATGATAACCTTGGGTAAGTGCTTATGAATAGGCGGGTTCCAGATTTGGCGGTTGCAACCTTAGTTGTATCCATTATTTACATGCGTTGTATATGGATTAAAATAGGGATTATCAC
Organism: Rutidosis leptorrhynchoides; assembly: GCF_046630445.1. Classification (NCBI taxonomy): domain Eukaryota; kingdom Viridiplantae; phylum Streptophyta; class Magnoliopsida; order Asterales; family Asteraceae; genus Rutidosis; species Rutidosis leptorrhynchoides. The sequence continues at coordinate 17,453,488 of NC_092335.1, read as the reverse complement.
CAAAAAGCTCATTTTTTTGACCTTTCTTGCGTGAGAGCCAAAAAAAATAAAAATTACCAATTTGCCCTCGAAAGGAGCAATGTGCCTTGCTCCCTTGCGCCTTGCGTCCTTGCTTCCATTTGGGAGCAAGGAGCAAGCTCCCAGGTGAAAGCAAGGACGCAAGGTGCATCTTGCTCCCTTGCTTCCACCTGGGAGCAAGGATGCAAGGTGCCTCTTGCTCCCAGGTGGAAGCAAGGGAGCAAGAGGCACCTTGCGTCCTTGCTCTCAGGTGGAAGCAAGAGATCAAGAGGCACCTTGCTCCTTGCTCTCATGTGAAACCAAGGTCGCAAAGACGCAAGGGAGCAAGGCACCTTGCTCCTTGCGAGGGCAAATTGGCAATTTTTATTTTTTTTGGGCTCTCATGCAAGAAAGGTTAAAAAAAAATGGGCTTTTTGGTGATAATCCCATTAAAATAATGAAAAAGACGAATATACCCTCACATGTGTGGCACATGTGAGGTGTTAACTGTGAAATGTAAACGGACGTTTGGAGTGGGTACTAACCACGAAAGTCGCATAAATCTTAGGTACTAACGATGCAAAATTTAAACTTTGGGTGTTTTGATGAAAATGATTACAAATCACAGGTACCAACGGCGTAATTTTTTCATTCAGTAATTTATAGTCAATAGTCATAAAACCCTAGCTCAATTAGGTTAGAATTCATACCTCAAGTTTATTATCGACGAACTTTTTATCTTTAATGCGTTCTCTGGTTGCTCTCTAGAATCAGATTTCACGTTTAGTTGTTCAAAATTTCATGAATTAAACTCTAATTTCTTATTTTCTTCTTCATCCCTTCAACACACTTTCTACTTTCTAATTTAATGAGATGATAATTAGGGAGTAAATCCATTTTAGTTTTAGTCATTGAGTGTGAAGATCGAAGAAGATCGAAAATGACCTGGAACCGAAAATCTGGCTGATCGCGAGGCGAATTTTCCAAACGGGAAAAGTTAGGTATCAGCTTGAAGATTTGAAGATGAGGGTCTTAGTATTTTGATGGCGTAAAAACTCACTAGTATGTTCTATGTGCTCGTTTGATAATTTGTTAGAATTAGACCATCTGTGGCCTTAGCGTGCTTGGCCTTGGGTGAACCGAGCACACCTCCAACACGCAGCTAACGCGGCGTGTTGAAAACCTTCAAGTGAAGCGTGTGTGCTTGCAGCACATGGAACGAACTTTGTGTGATTTCTAATTGGTTGAAACTATTATTTTTATTTTTTTTTATCCTCCATTTCACCAAACTTTCAATCATATTCTAACACACCACCCAACACGCCACTCAACATTCAACACTCCACCCCATTATTTTTCAGTTTACTAGCACTCCTATCAAGCACCCCACCTCTACCCAGCAACACTCCAACACGCTCTTTAGGGTTAAAGATGGTCTTAGTGTGCGTTTGTTTACCTCTTAATGAAATAGTTCAACACTGAATGCTGAACCATTCAATATTCAATGCGTTTGTTTCTGACATCTGAATGACATATGTTTTTGGTGTTGAACCATTCAGAGTTGAAACACTCTCTTAATCATTAAGAGGCTAAAGAGAAATCACAGATAAATTATAGAGTAAAAGAGCTAGAATGGCATCCAACATTGATATATAAATATTAAGATCACCTGCTTATGAATGTAGGCATGCATACAACCTGTAAAACAAACGATTTATAATTGTGTTGTAATAATAGTATTGCAGTAAAGAATACATGCAATATAACATTGTATTATAACATACTCTATATTTCAAAGTGAGTATTATGAAACAGTTGAATACATAATAGATGCAATATTTATCTTCTTAACTTTCGATATAAAACAGCAACTGTTACGTATATCAAATCCTTTGCGAGACTCAATGATGCAAAAAGTAAATGTCTGCATCGACGGTTGAGAAATATAAGACCAGAAATTCCCCAAAATCCAACTGCAAATCCAGAACCCATACCCATGTAATATGATTTCCAAAAGTCGTCATCTCCATTCATGTCGTTGTCATCCTCCTCAACAACGATAGTAACAGGTGTACGGCTGGATATTGGTGTGAGTGGAGGTCCATAAAGTAGTGAGTTACCTTCATAGGAGGATGAATTAAAGCCTTGGAGTAGAGTCCCAGTTGGTATTTTTCCTGACATGTTATTGTACGAAAGATCAAGAACACCTAAACTGTCCAACTGTGACAAACTTGAGGGAATCTTTCCAGAAAACTGATTTCTGGACAAGTCAAGAGAATTAAGAGATTTCAATAGACCAATATCTTTTGGGAGTTCACCATGAAATTTATTGAGGGAGAAATTTAAGGATACTAGTTCAACAAGACGAGTGATCTCAAAGGGAAACTCCCCTGATAAGTTATTGTTTGAGACGTCAATGATATTCAATAGATCGAGATTACTTCTTCCAAAAGATCTGTACGTTCCTTTCCATACAACCAATGCTTTGTCAATGAACTCCTGAGGTACAGTAGCAGAATGACAAGAAATAAAACGAGAATAATGAGGATTTTTAAGACAGGGATATGGAAGTAAACCACGAAGAAAAAGATCTTCCTTGGTCATATTTTGACGATAGGAGTAATAAGAATGGTTAGTCAAATCATCTCCTGACCTTTTACTAGACATAGATGTTAGGTTACCAAGGCAATCAGGAAGATTACCCACCAATCGATTCATAGACAGGTCAAGGATATGAAGATTGTACAACCAACATATTTGGGTAGGTAGACTACCACTTAACATATTTGATCCTAAAACAAGTGCATATAGCATTGTAAGTCTTTCCCCAACCCACATCGGTATTTTGCCTGATAACTTGTTTTCCCCAAGGTCCACAAACCTCAGATTTGTACAGTTGCTCAAGGACATGGGCACTTCACCAACAAAGGCATTTTTTCGCAAATACAATGCCTCTAGTTGATTCAAGAATCCAAAAGACGAAGGAATACTCCCGGATAAATTGTTGTTAGACAAATCAAGAACAACCAATTTTTGGAATTGTGACCAACAGTCAGGAAGGCTCCCTGAAAATGAATTGTTGGAGAGGTCAACGAAAGTTAATTCCACATCAATATGACACAAGAAAGAGAGGTCCCCATTGAAATTATTTCCGAAAAGGTTTAACGAGGAAAGTTTAGAAGGCAATGGTGGTACCATACCTTCAAAACGATTGTTACTCAAGTCCAATCCAGGATACTCCACAAAGTCTAACAATATATGATCAGGTAGCTTACCTTTCAATTCATTTGATGACACGTTCAAAAATACTAATACATCTGGTAGGTGCCAGAACCACACAGGGACACTATCTGATATACCAGCACTGGAAATATCAAGATGTTCAAAACTTGCTTGATTTTTGATCCACAATGGGAAACTAGGTCCCAGTTTGCATGAATGCAATCTTATGGTCACCAACTGGAAAGGAACTATGAAATGGAAGCTCAAATCAAATGAAAGTGAATTAAAAGACATATCCAAATAGGTCAAGGATGAAAGAGTTATAAAGTGAAGGTCGGATATCACACCATTAAGGGAATTGGCTGAAAGATCAAGATATTCAAGATCTGAAAGTTGGCCCACACTATTGGGTAAATCACCACTCAACTGGTTACCAGATAGGTCTAACTCTTGTAGGAAATCGCACCCTGTGAAGTTAGGAACGCTTCCGTTGAGAGAATTATGAGCAAGCGACAAGCTAATCAACGATGACCATCCAGTGAAATTGGGCAGGGACCCTCTAAGGTAGTTTACTGAGAGGTCTAAATCATTGATAGAAATTAAAGCTCCAATGGAAGAAGGAATAGATCCCACCAAATAATTACCACTCAGATCAAGCCATTTAAAGTTAGAGAGATTTCCAAGCTCATGAGGAATGACACCTCCTAGTTTATTATCTGAGAGTAATAAGGTGGTGAGAGAAGTTAAAGCTCCAAAAGAAGCAGGAATAGATCCCACCAACGAATTAACTTTGAGATAAAGATGAGTCAGGTTGAAGAGGTTTCCAAGCTCATGAGGAATAGTTCCCACCAAAGAATTATTACTGAGATCGAGATGAGACAACTTGGAGAGGTTTCCAATCTGACGAGGAATAGTTCCCACCAAATAATTACCACTGAGATCAATATGAGACAACTTGGAGAGGTTTCCAATCTGATGAGGAATAGTTCCCACCAAAGAATTCTCACGGAGATCAAAATAAGACAACTTGGATAGATTACCAAGCTGGCGAGGAATAGGTCCACTGAGATTAGCACCATACATAACCAAAAACTCTAGATTGGTAAGGGAACCCAAAAAGTTTGGTATATGACTGGACTGAAAATCAATTCCAGATATATCAAGGTGTTGTAACTGCTTTAACAGTGTTATTGATGGATTAATTTTACCCGCTAAGTGAGAAAGAAAACCAAGATTAAGTGTGACTACGTGACCAGTGTGGGAGTCACAATGGACACCCAACCATTTGCAACAATCCCTCTTTTCTTCTTCATTTCCCCAATCATATAGAGCGACATATTTGTCTTTTAAGTCCGCTTTAAATATCAGTAGAGCTTGTCTCTCCATCTCGATGCATGACCTGGTAACCGTCATGTTGGCTTTTTTAACCCCCCCGAGACTATGAACAGCATCACTGATAAATATAAATATGCATAGTAGCCAATACACAATGGCACGCATCATGTCATATAATTTATCAAATATAAGTGGAAAACCAAAGAAAGTGTAGGTTACCACCTCAGGTGTGACGATCGCTCCAAATCCATATGGACGAACACGTCATTCATTGATTTCATTGCGAGGTATTTGACCTCTATGTGATACGTTTTGTAACATTGCATTCGTTTGAAAAGGTATTTCATAAATGAATATATAAATTCCAGGTTTTTTTACATCTGATGATTCCTACATATAGACAATCACCATTTAAATGGTTTACAATAATACATCTGTTGACAATACAGTCAAAATAAGATACATGGTAATGGTTTGATGAATGCAAGTTTCTTGTATATAGCATGTATGACTCCAAGCACATAACTTGTATCACGTATGAGCAAACAGCGGAAGACTTCTAGAAACCTGAGAATAAACATGCTTCAAGTGTCAACACAAAGGTTGGTGAGTTCATAGTTTTAATATTACACATAATCCGTAAATCAATGTGGATTACAAAAGTTCAGTTGTTTTATTCAAAACGTTTATCATTATGTTTTAAATAAAAGGTGGATCACAAGATTTCAGTTGTTTCATTCGAAACGTTTATCAATCGGTTCTACAAAATTGAGCACCCTGGTAACTAAACTTTAATGCTTATATAATTTGTACCCTTTGTATAATCATCTTAATAATACACGCAAACCAACGTGTACGCTTCTCAAATAGCATACGTCCGTTAAAAGGCTAGCGCTCTAGCTCGGACGGGGATATCAAACCCTATGGATCCATATACTACTACTCGCGCCCACCAGTTCTTATAACTGGCAGTTAACAGTTACCAAAGCTAAGGGATTTTCGGTTCAAACTCAGTGTAGAATTTAGTATGTACTTGTATCCATTGCGTTTAAAATAAAGTGCATGTGTAACGACCGCACTTTTTCGATCATTCTATACTTAAAAGATTAATATTTACATAAATTAAACCTTGCCAACATGATAAGCAATCCAAATTGTCGAGACTGATATTTCCGAAAAGAGTTTTACACAACGTTTGACCGTCTAGTTTGACCGATGATATCACGAACCATACAATATATGATAATTATACGTTTGTGTATATATATGTATATATACATATTTAACATGATTAAGGAATGTTTTAATACCTCATTTTATATTAATAACAACAAGTTATATGTGTATTTTGAAACTACTAACTTAAGTTTTCAAAACGATAACTATACGTAACGTTATTTGACATAAATACTTAAGACATATAATGTTTATACATATATTGTATAAGTAATGTATTTAATCACTTTTAAGAACTTAAATACATAAAATCATATAAGTGTATTCACAAAAGATAGCTATATTTGAATCCTCATTCCATTTTTCACAAAATTTCTATACGTATACCTAGAGTATTTGTACTCGTATCATACCAAGCTTCTATACGTATTTACTATTGGTATATACACATCAAATCACCACCTAACCAGCCCTTATTCATGCCTTATGTATAAGGTAATTACTTTTGAATCATTGCAAGACTAATTACAAAAATACAAACTAGAATTTTGTCATGTTATCCTTAAAGATCACATTTTTAGGAGTATATATGTATCATCATTTTTGATTCATTTTTACTTCAATCTCTTAACTAAAAACACACACTCTTTCTTACTCTCTAAACTCCATAACAATCCAGCAAAGTTCCATAAAGATCTAGCTTCAAAAACCATACTAAAACACCATAAGAAAACCATACAAAAACACTTCAAGAAAACCTTCCAAGAACACCAACTTACTTCCAATCTTTCATCCACTTCCATCACCCTTTTGATTCTAGCTTCTTACTTCTCTTTTACAGCAAACTTATCCAAGGAACTTGAGGTAGAATCTATGTTCATAACCTTATTCGATTCATATATATATAGCTATCTTATTTTGTGGTACAAAAGTTTAACAACAAGAACATAGTTTGAATGTTTTCAAACTTGTTTGCAAACTAAATAGATCCTTCTAACTTAACTTTTAAAATACTTCAAGACATGTAACATAACTTATTTATATGTTAATTTAACAAGGTAAAACTTGGTTTTTCAAAGTATAAGTATTTTTGGAAAAATGGTCATTAAATGATTTTGTTGTAACAAAATGTTTAACTTCATATGTTTCACTAAACTTTCACTTATGCCGTATAATTTTGAATACAAACCAAGGTATTTACAGTTCATAGTCTTAAAGAAGAACTCGATCCAAGAAGATGGCAATTTGAATCAACGAAAACGGACTTGTAACGAAGAAACTATGACCGAAACAAAATTGGCTATCCTAGACATTTTCAACTACGGGATCAATTGGAAAAAAATGATATAAATCACATATTTCTAAGATAACATGATATTTTATATATATGTACTTATAATTCAATTTTATATGGTTCAGGATCACCCGTAAACAACACGAGAAGATTAATCATAAGATCCCATGATTGTACGCAACACGTCATTTGACAACACCGGTACCATGGGTCAAGATTAATCTCGACCAATACATATACGATGGGGTTTTATTTATTTCGTTGGGGGTTTTGTTTATTGCGGGTATATTAAACATCTAAAAATGAACCATTAAAAATTGAATTACTAACATCGGAATGCTAACTACGGACTAAGGAAATATTCAAAATATTAAAAGTATAACAAGTATATATATATAACGTTTGTTTTAAAATGAAAACATATTGATATATTATATATGGATAGGTTCGTGATATCAACCGGAAGACCGAGTCAAAATATATATATCATCAAGACAAGAGTGAGTATATAGTCCCACTTTTAAACTCTAAATATTTCGGGATGAGAATACATGTATTTTATGTTTTACGATATGGACACAAGTAACTGAAAAATATGTTCTACGTTGAGTTGTACCACTGGCATACTTCCCTGTAGCTTGGTAACTTATATTTACAGCGGTATTGTAAACGCGAATCCTGTTGATAGATCTATCGGGCCTGACAACCCCAACCGGACTGGACGACCAGTATTCAACGGTTGCACAGTACTTCGTTTTGTGACTACACTTGGTACGGTGTAGTAAGATTTCATATTAAAGGGAATATGCGACGTGAAAATGTTAAGTATGGTTACCAAGTGCTCAACCACTTAGAATATTTTTATTGAAATGTTTATATACGAAATCTTGTGGTCTATATATATATTGCTGCGCACTAAACCTATATCTCACCAACTTTATGTTGACGTTTTTAAACATGTTTATTCTCAGGTGATAATTAAAGCTTCCGCTGCATTATGTTGAATCTAAGCAGGATCATGCGTACTCATATTTGTGTCAAAAATAAAACTGCATATCCGAGGACGTGTGTTGTAAAATATGCTAGAAATCGTGTTGTTATTATCATTTGTAAAGTTTGTAAGTCGAAGATTATCGCTAAACGATAATCATCTTTTTATTGTCTAAAGCTTGTAACAAAAATAATGGTTTGGTTTGTAATGTATAATATATGCAGTTTTCCTTTTTAAAAATGTCGCATATAGAGGTCAATACCTCGCAATGAAATCATACGTTATCTAACACGTTCTTATGGTTAAGGACGGGTTATGACATGTGGTATCAGAGCGGTGGTCTTAGCGAACCAGGTTTGCATTAGTGTGTCTAACCGATAAGTCGTTAGGATACATTAGTAAGTCTGGACTTTGACCGGGTCTGATTTAAAAAAAAAAAAAAACCATTGCTTATCACTGTTGGTTAAAATTTATATGTAAATATTATATAAGTACTAATGGGTTAGTTGTTGTGTGATAGATGTCGAGCTCAAAAATTGTTATCACAATCAACGACTCCGAATCAGAATCTTCAGATGGCGTTCCAGTCATTAACCTGTCCGATGACGAAAATGATATCCTTGGGGAAGACTCACAAATTCCGGATGAACCAACTATAGAGAACCCGGAAAGTGAACCCGAGGAGGAAAGTGAACCCGAGGAGGAAAGTGAACCCGAGGAGGAAAGTGAACCCGAGGAGGAAAGTGAACCCGAGGAAGAAATACAGGAAATTACAAAAGACGAGTTCGAACTAGGAAAGAAACGAAAGGCTAATGAATTAGAAAATCCAAATCCCGAGTTTAATGAGAATGATGTGGCACCAATTCCACTCAACACTACCACCCCTATCCCCGCTATTCCTATTCGTTCTGTCCCGGCATCCAGTTCTTCAGTCCCACAGCCAAAATATAGGCAGACAGTTAGGATAAGCGTTAAGCAAATCTTTGTGTCTAAACGTCCTAGAAAATAGATCAAACGATGCGCTGCTGTGTCAAACCATGGAACCGAATAATGTTTTGTATAATATTAATAGTGTGGTTTGCTTAATGTTCGATGTAAGATAAGCATATGTAAAATATTGAAGTATGAAATGCAATAATTTTCCATGGTTAAGTATTATTTAGATTGTAGTAATTGATTCTGTACTAAGCTATTAAGTATGAACATTAACGGGTAGGTACTACCCAAGATATAATTATAAAACGCTAATAAGAAGAAAAGGCTTTTATAATAATACCTGGTTCATATTATTAACAAGCTATAAATGTACTATAAATACACACTACATCTATAATAATCCATGTGAATAATTATTTTCTTTCATTAGGAAATGGCGCGATTGAATCGAATGACGGAACAAGAACTCGAGGAACTCATCAACCAGTGAGTGAACGACAGAATGTTATGGGTTGAGGCTGCAAGAGCTGCTGCAGTTAATCCAAATCCTCGTGTAGGATGCTCCTACAAGACGTTCCAAGCTTGCAAGCCATCATCATTCAGTGGAACGGAAGGACCTATCGGTTTAACCCGATGGATAGAAAAGATGGAGACGGTGTTCAAAATCAGCGGTTGTGATGAAAAAGACATGACCAAGTTTGCATCGTGCACTTTACAAGATAGTGCACTCACATGGTGGAAGAATTATGTGAAGGCGGTAGGAGGAGATGTAGCTTATGATACTCCATGGGAAGAATTCAAAGCAATGATAATCACCGAGTATTGTCCAAGGAATGAGGTTATTAAGTTAGAAGATGAGTTACGAAGTTTGAAGGTGGTTGGTACTGAAATCACCAACTACAACCAGCGATTCATGGAATTAGTTTTGCTATGTCCTGAATTGGTTCCAACCGAAGAACGGAAGATTGAAATGTACAAAGCTGGTTTGCCCAAAAAGGTCAAGGCAAATGTTACAGCATCGAAACCTAAGACAATTCATGAAGCTATAACCATGGCAAACGAGCTAATGGATCAGGTCATCATGGATAAGAAAGTATCCAATACTGATGTGAAGGTATCAGGTAACAAAAGAAAGTGGAATGGAAATTATGATCGAGGTAACCAACAACAATCTTTTAAGAAACAAGAAAACACGCAAGGTGCGGGTAGTGGTTTAAGCTTTGGTTATAAAGGACAAAATCCTTTATGCAACCGTTGCCACAAACATCACTTTGGTTACTGTAGTGTGTTATGCACCAAGTGTAATCGACAAGGTCATCTTGCGGAAGATTGTAAGGCTCTCGTTACAAATGGCAACAAGACTCCTGCCACCAACGCAAATAGAACTGCTTTGGCTAACATTACTTGTTTTGGGTGTGGAAAACAAGGTCATTATAAGAGCCAGTGCCCGAATCAGAATGGCGGACCTGCACGTGGAAGAGCGTTTGTTATTAATGCTAGAGAGGCACGAGAAGACCCGGAGCTTGTTACGGGTACGTTTACCATTAATAACTTATCAGCATCTATTTTATTTGATACTGGCGCCGATAGAAGTTACGTGTGTATAAATTTTTACACTAAATTGAATTGTTCATCATTACCTCTAGATGCTAAGTACTTGATTGAGTTAGCTAATGGTAAACTAATCAAAGCCGATAAAATTTGTCGTGATTGTGAAATAAATCTAGCCGGAGAAACATTTAAGATTGATTTGATACCCGTAGAATTAGGAAGTTTTGATGTAATAGTCGGCATGGACTGGATGTCCAAAGTAGGAGCGGAAGTTGTTTGTGCCAAGAAGGCAATTCGTATTCCTGGTAAGGATAAAATGCCGGTGATGATTTACGGAGAGAAGGGTGATTCAAAGCTAAAACTCATTAGCTGTTTGAAAGCCAAAAAGTGTTTAGAAAAGGGATGTTACGCTATTTTAGCACATGTTAATAAAATCGAAAAGAAAGAAAAGTGCATCAACGACGTGCCTGTGGCAAGAGATTTTCCTGAAGTTTTTCCGGAAGAATTGCCGGGATTACCTCCATTTAGATCGGTAGAATTTCAAATAGATTTAGTACCAGGAGCTGCACCAGTGGCTCGTGCTCCATATAGACTTGCACCGTCCGAATTAAAAGAACTTCAAAGTCAGTTAAAAGAATTATTGGACCGTGGATTCATACGACCAAGTACATCACCGTGGGGAGCTCCAATTTTGTTTGTCAAGAAGAAAGATGGATCTTTCCGAATGTGTATAGATTATCGTGAATTAAATAAGTTAACTATCAAGAATCGGTATCCACTACCGAGAATTGATGACTTATTTGATCAATTGCAAGGATCATGTGTTTATTCGAAAATCGACTTAAGATCGGGCTATCATCAACTACGCGTCAAAGAAGAGGACATTCCGAAAACTGCTTTTCGGACACGTTATGGTCATTACGAATTTTTGGTTATGCCGTTTGGATTGACGAATGCGCCAGCTGTATTCATGGACCTCATGAATCGAGTTTGTAGTCCGTATTTAGATAAGTTTGTTATCGTTTTCATTGATGATATTCTTATCTATTCCAAGAGTGAGCAAGAGCATGAAGAGCATTTAAGGTTGATACTGGAGTTGTTGAGAAAAGAACAACTTTATGCTAAATTTTCTAAGTGTGCTTTCTGGTTGAAAGAAGTGAAATTTCTTGGTCACGTTGTTAATAGCGAAGGAATTCAGGTTGATCCAGCAAAAACTGAAGCTATTGAAAAATGGGAGACTCCTAATACACCAACACAGATACGCCAATTTTTGGGTTTAGCCGGTTATTATAGAAGGTTTATTCAAGATTTTTCCCGAATAGCTAAGCCGTTGACAGCGTTAACGCAAAAAGGAAAGAAATATGAATGGACCTCGGAGCAGGAGAACGCATTTCAATTACTGAAGAAGAAGTTAACTACGGCGCCTATTTTATCGTTACCTGAAGGGAACGATGATTTTGAAATATATTGTGACGCTTCGCGACAAGGTTTTGGTTGTGTTCTTATGCAACGGAAGAAAGTTATTGCATTTGCATCCCGACAATTGAAGATTCACGAGCGAAATTATACGACGCATGATCTAGAATTGGGAGCAGTCGTGTTTGCATTGAAGATGTGGAGACACTACTTGTATGGGGTTAAATTCACTGTGTTTACTGATCATAAAAGCCTTCAACATATTTTTGATCAGAAACAATTGAACATGAGGCAACGTAGGTGGGTCGAGTTAATAAACGACTATGATTGTGAAATTCGTTATCATCCCGGAAAGGCGAACGTGGTGGCCGATGCTTTAAGCAGAAAGGAACAAGAACCAATTCGAGTTCGAGCAATGAATATAAAAATTCGCATGAATCTCAACTCACAAATCAAAGAAGTTCAACGAGAAGCACTTACTAAAGAAAATAAAGGAAATGAAATAATGAAGAAGTATGAGAAGCAACTCGTTATGCGGGAAGATGGAATTCGATATTTTGCAAATCGTATTTGGGTACCGAAGTTGGGTGGATTAAGGAAGTTGATATTGAACGAGGCACATAAGACAAGATACTCGATACATCCTGGAGTTGGAAAGATGTATCAAGATCTTAAGACACGATATTGGTGGCCTAATTTAAAGACCGACGTTGCAACATATGTTGGGGAGTGTTTAACTTGTTCTAAAGTCAAAGCAGAACATCAAAAGCCGTCAGGGTTACTTCAACAACCAGAAATCCCAGAATGGAAATGGGATGGTATTACCATGGATTTCATCACAAAGTTACCAAAGACTGCCTGGGGATACGACACCATTTGGGTGATTGTTGATCGTCTCACCAAGTCTGCACATTTCTTGCCTATAAAGGAAACGGATAGAATGGAGAAACTATTACGATTGTATATAAAGGAAGTTGTTTCAAGGCATGGAATACCTATTTCCATTATATCCGATCGTGATAGTAGATTTACCTCAAAATTCTGGCAATCACTACAGGAGGCACTAGGAACTCGGTTGGATATGAGTACCGCATATCATCCACAAACCGATGGACAGAGTGAGAGAACGATTCAGACTCTCGAAGACATGCTCAGGGCATGTGTGATCGATTTTGGAAACGGATGGGATAAATACCTACCGTTAGCAGAATTCTCGTATAATAATAGTTATCATGCGAGCATTGGAGCTGCGCCATTCGAAGCATTGTACGGAAGGAAGTGTAGATCTCCTATCTGTTGGAATGAAGTAGGAGATCGACATTTAACTGGTCCCGAGATCATACATGAAACGACTGAGAAGATAGTGCAAATCAAGGAGAGATTGAAAACAGCCCGTAGTCGCCAAAAGAGCTACGCCGATGTTCGAAGGAAACCATTAGAGTTTCAGGTCGGGGACATGGTTATGCTAAAGGTGTCACCTTGGAAAGGTGTAATACGTTTCGGCAAAAGGGGTAAACTGAACCCAAGGTACGTAGGCCCGTTCAAGATCATCGAACGCATTGGACCGGTAGCTTATCGGCTCGAGTTACCGCAACAACTCGCCGGAGTACATAATACCTTTCACGTCTCGAACCTTAAGAAGTGTCTTGCAAAGGAAGACCTCACCATTCCTCTTGAAGAAATCCATGTCAACGAGAAACTACAATTCGTCGAAGAACCAATCGAAATCATGGACCGTGAAGTTAAAAAGCTCAAACAGAGCAATATACCGATTGTTAAGGTTCGTTGGAATGCTAGAAGAGGTCCCGAGTTTACTTGGGAACGAGAGGATCAGATGAAACGAAAGTATCCGCATTTGTTTCTCGATGACGCAAAATAGGTACAATTTTAAAATTTCGGGACGAAATTTATTTAACGGGGAGGTAATGTAACGACCGCACTTTTTCGATCATTCTATACTTAAAAGATTAATATTTACATAAATTAAACCTTGCCAACATGATAAGCAATCCAAATTGTCGAGACTGATATTTCCGAAAAGAGTTTTACACAACGTTTGACCGTCTAGTTTGACCGATGATATCACGAACCATACAATATATGATAATTATACGTTTGTGTATATATATGTATATATACATATTTAACATGATTAAGGAATGTTTTAATACCTCATTTTATATTAATAACAACAAGTTATATGTGTATTTTGAAACTACTAACTTAAGTTTTCAAAACGATAACTATACGTAACGTTATTTGACATAAATACTTAAGACATATAATGTTTATACATATATTGTATAAGTAATGTATTTAATCACTTTTAAGAACTTAAATACATAAAATCATATAAGTGTATTCACAAAAGATAGCTATATTTGAATCCTCATTCCATTTTTCACAAAATTTCTATACGTATACCTAGAGTATTTGTACTCGTATCATACCAAGCTTCTATACGTATTTACTATTGGTATATACACATCAAATCACCACCTAACCAGCCCTTATTCATGCCTTATGTATAAGGTAATTACTTTTGAATCATTGCAAGACTAATTACAAAAATACAAACTAGAATTTTGTCATGTTATCCTTAAAGATCACATTTTTAGGAGTATATATGTATCATCATTTTTGATTCATTTTTACTTCAATCTCTTAACTAAAAACACACACTCTTTCTTACTCTCTAAACTCCATAACAATCCAGCAAAGTTCCATAAAGATCTAGCTTCAAAAACCATACTAAAACACCATAAGAAAACCATACAAAAACACTTCAAGAAAACCTTCCAAGAACACCAACTTACTTCCAATCTTTCATCCACTTCCATCACCCTTTTGATTCTAGCTTCTTACTTCTCTTTTACAGCAAACTTATCCAAGGAACTTGAGGTAGAATCTATGTTCATAACCTTATTCGATTCATATATATATAGCTATCTTATTTTGTGGTACAAAAGTTTAACAACAAGAACATAGTTTGAATGTTTTCAAACTTGTTTGCAAACTAAATAGATCCTTCTAACTTAACTTTTAAAATACTTCAAGACATGTAACATAACTTATTTATATGTTAATTTAACAAGGTAAAACTTGGTTTTTCAAAGTATAAGTATTTTTGGAAAAATGGTCATTAAATGATTTTGTTGTAACAAAATGTTTAACTTCATATGTTTCACTAAACTTTCACTTATGCCGTATAATTTTGAATACAAACCAAGGTATTTACAGTTCATAGTCTTAAAGAAGAACTCGATCCAAGAAGATGGCAATTTGAATCAACGAAAACGGACTTGTAACGAAGAAACTATGACCGAAACAAAATTGGCTATCCTAGACATTTTCAACTACGGGATCAATTGGAAAAAAATGATATAAATCACATATTTCTAAGATAACATGATATTTTATATATATGTACTTATAATTCAATTTTATATGGTTCAGGATCACCCGTAAACAACACGAGAAGATTAATCATAAGATCCCATGATTGTACGCAACACGTCATTTGACAACACCGGTACCATGGGTCAAGATTAATCTCGACCAATACATATACGATGGGGTTTTATTTATTTCGTTGGGGGTTTTGTTTATTGCGGGTATATTAAACATCTAAAAATGAACCATTAAAAATTGAATTACTAACATCGGAATGCTAACTACGGACTAAGGAAATATTCAAAATATTAAAAGTATAACAAGTATATATATATAACGTTTGTTTTAAAATGAAAACATATTGATATATTATATATGGATAGGTTCGTGATATCAACCGGAAGACCGAGTCAAAATATATATATCATCAAGACAAGAGTGAGTATATAGTCCCACTTTTAAACTCTAAATATTTCGGGATGAGAATACATGTATTTTATGTTTTACGATATGGACACAAGTAACTGAAAAATATGTTCTACGTTGAGTTGTACCACTGGCATACTTCCCTGTAGCTTGGTAACTTATATTTACAGCGGTATTGTAAACGCGAATCCTGTTGATAGATCTATCGGGCCTGACAACCCCAACCGGACTGGACGACCAGTATTCAACGGTTGCACAGTACTTCGTTTTGTGACTACACTTGGTACGGTGTAGTAAGATTTCATATTAAAGGGAATATGCGACGTGAAAATGTTAAGTATGGTTACCAAGTGCTCAACCACTTAGAATATTTTTATTGAAATGTTTATATACGAAATCTTGTGGTCTATATATATATTGCTGCGCACTAAACCTATATCTCACCAACTTTATGTTGACGTTTTTAAACATGTTTATTCTCAGGTGATAATTAAAGCTTCCGCTGCATTATGTTGAATCTAAGCAGGATCATGCGTACTCATATTTGTGTCAAAAATAAAACTGCATATCCGAGGACGTGTGTTGTAAAATATGCTAGAAATCGTGTTGTTATTATCATTTGTAAAGTTTGTAAGTCGAAGATTATCGCTAAACGATAATCATCTTTTTATTGTCTAAAGCTTGTAACAAAAATAATGGTTTGGTTTGTAATGTATAATATATGCAGTTTTCCTTTTTAAAAATGTCGCATATAGAGGTCAATACCTCGCAATGAAATCATACGTTATCTAACACGTTCTTATGGTTAAGGACGGGTTATGACAGCATGTATTCTCAGCCCAAAAATATATATTGCAAAAGCAATTAAAAAGGGATCAATGAAACTCACGCATATAAATATTGTATATCGGTTAATAAAGCATTTGCATGTATTCTCAGCCCAAAAATATTTAAAGTATTTAAAAAGGGATACTATAAACTCACACAAAATCAGTTTTAGTATTTGTATCCATTTAGTAAAACAGTTTATAAAACTGCGCATGTATTCTCAGCCCAAAAATATATTGCAAAAGAATTTAAAAAGGGAGCAAATGAAACTCATGCATATAAATCTAGTATTTTCAGTATTTATAAACAGTCGCATGTATTCTCAGCCCAAAAATGTAGAGAGTAAAAGGGATCTTATGAAACTCACTGTTTAATATTGATATACATTATTGCAGGAAAGCACGTAGACGCATCGGAGATGATAAACACGAGGTTTGATTCACAAAAATACCCCCGAACATTACCCATAACCTCCATGGCAATAACCCATAATTTCCTTAACTCTATCCCGCTTGAAAACATATTTTGAAAGTGACACGCTCATGACCTCGTCGTAGTATTTTAGGTATAATACTAATAATAATAGATTAATATTAATCTTAATAATAATAATAATAATAATAATAATAATAAATAATAAATAATAAATAATATTACGGAGTATATATATATATTTGTGTATGTGTGTGATTTAAATCGAGCGAAAACACTGGAATTTATAGATGTGGCCTGAAATCTGGAGTCATGCGACTCGCATGGAAATGGCCTTCTGGCCATGCGACTCGCATGAGGACCAGGGACAGCTCACATTGTTTTGGCTCCTAGCTTGTCGACATAATATAAAATAAATATAAATATATAAATAATTAATATAATTATTTATATATTATATTTTATTCTTGTGCATAGTAGACTAGATATTTTTGGTCCGTTGCGTCGGGCGTTTCTTCTTGACTCGGGTCCCGGTTCCGGATTTTCAGACGTCCTTGCGTACTATTTTATATCGTGTACTTTGCGTTCCGCAACTTGTACTCTTGTCATTTTTAGACGTTCTTCATCAATAATTTGAACCTTTTTAATTGTATCTTGTACATTTGAGCATTTTGGACCTTTCCGTCTTCAATTCTTCGTTTTCGCCTTTTGTCTTCGCACTTATTAAATATAAACGAATATTACTTGAATATGGAACAATTACAACTAAAATCCTGTCTTTCTTGGGGGATAATGCTATGAAATATATGTTCCTTTTTAGCCTTATCAATAGCCTTAAATTATCCCTTAATTATATCACTCAAAGTGTATCTTAAACTTTCGAGTGTTTTGGTCATTTACTTCTATAAATCATCGTCTCGCTATTTGTTAAAATACATTTTTATAATAGCGTTTTACTGTAGCAAAGTTACTGTAGCAAAGTCAAATTTTACTGTAGCAATTCACTGTAGCAAAGTCAATTTCACTGTAGCAAATAGTGATTTTCGAAAACACTGTAGCATTTTGAGTAATGTGGCAATTTGAAAACACTGTAACAAATTAGTGTTTAACTGGTTCATCTTAAACGCTTTAGTTAACTTATCTAAATATCAATCGAATCAATAAACGAATGTTACTATCGTTTACTAAATAACTTGAAATCATATATATTCAAATAGATATATAAACCAATAAGTTTAATGTATGGTATCATGCAATTAAAACTTTGTTACGTTTTCAAGTTATAGTATATATATGTATCTATTTACATATAATGGTTCGCGAATCGTTGAGAACAACCGAAGGGTAATTGAATAGTTCAAAATTTTGAGATTCAACTTCATAGGCTTTGCTTATCGTGTCGAAATCATTAATCATTTAAGATTAAGTTTAAATTTAGTCGAAATTTCCGGGTCATCACATCAGGTGTTGATCAAAGCCAAGAAGAAAATTGAAACTTTAATTAGCAGCAACACTATGTTAATAGTAGGTTTATAACTAGAGGTTTCAAGAAATATTGTAATCGTTTTCACTACATCCTATCAAAGAAGGTGTGTCAGTGTGTGTATATATATAGCAAACAAACCTGCCTCCTATTCCTCTTCAGAAGAAGAAAAAAGGTGATGACTCATGAATATCCCAGCATTTATTAATATAAATAGTGTGTGTGTGTATTACAATTTATAATATTATAATAATAATAATAAAGAAAAAGATTGTAACTTCTATATATACTCTATATAGTTAAATACGTAGTCATTTATCATAAATGAATAGAAATTCATAGTTGACAGAATGAGAGTATATAAATTATTATTTGATTATTGAGATCACATCCAAAATGCCAAGGAATTGAATGCATCACTTACGTGAAATTGGACAGAACGAAACGAAATGGAATTGAATCCAATCCTTGTTTTTTTTATGCTAACCAAATAGAAGAATAGAGTATAATCTGATTCTAATTCTTTCAATTCCGACCAAAATATATATAGAACTGTAAATACAAATGCAAACATAAACTTATAAATATAAATAATTATGTATATACTCTTATACATATACATATATACATATATATACATAGATATTATATTATAATATAAAAGTATATAACGTAACTTAAATACTCTATACTCTATAGAGTTTATAACTTAGTATAATAACGAAAAATATAATTCCGTAGTTGCCGAAATGAGATCAAATACAAAACACGAAAAAATTGACTTCCTCCATCATATGAATTTTGATCGAATGAAATTCCATTTCGCGTATGATCAACTAAACTTACAAAGAATAAAATTGAATTCCAATCTTTCTTGTTTGACAACCATATAGATAATGGAGTGCAATCTAATTCTAATTACATCATGTTCCATCAACAATCTGCTAATCAACACGCTTAAGAGTAGTTTCCACTTTCCACCACAATATAATCTGCTAATATCATAATGAGGTTAAGTTAAAATTCAATTGAGTACAACTTTAATCTTTGTGTGGATTAGAACGATTCAATAGAAAATGAATTTTGTTTTGAATTAATGGTCTATTAAAGTAAAAGTGAACCACAAAGAAATTATCATTGAGTGGATAAAGATCAAAAGGTACGACTTTGACTATAGAACTGGAAGAAAATTAGAGAATGAGTCAACAAGTCTTCTAACCCCTTCTTAGGTTTAGAGAATCAAAAGCGTCTTTAAAGTAAAAAATGAGAATTTTACACAAAGAGTTACTTAGCTGTTCAAGTTGTAAAAAAATATCACTTTCAACAATATAACCATTTTCAACCGATTAGGGTTGTGTTTACGCAATTACAACTAAGCGTTCGCCACAATTAACTACATACATGCATATATTCAAACATGTTTTAAGTTACAATCAGTAATATATTGGCATATAGCCAACACTCTCTTTAATCATCTAATAAAAATCAGTAAATTATATAGGCTAACTTATTTCACCATCAAACCATCAATTTCATTGCCAAGCATAAACTATCAACTTTGACTAAAATAGTCAACACTTATAGAACCCTAGCTCAATTAGGTTTGAAATCGTACCTCAAGTTTAACATCAACGAAC
Source organism: Rutidosis leptorrhynchoides (assembly GCF_046630445.1). Classification (NCBI taxonomy): domain Eukaryota; kingdom Viridiplantae; phylum Streptophyta; class Magnoliopsida; order Asterales; family Asteraceae; genus Rutidosis; species Rutidosis leptorrhynchoides. The sequence continues at coordinate 17,433,371 of NC_092335.1, read as the reverse complement.
TTTCTATCTTTAATGTGTCCTTTCGTTGCTCTTGTTAAAATACAATGCAAATTAGAATAATATGGAATTAGTAAATGTATATGGATAAAATACCTAGATATTAATATGTATATGAAAAATATCTAGATATTGAAATGTAAAAGAAAAATCTAGAAGATAAAATGTAAAAGAAAAATCTAGATTTTTTTATGTGGTAAAAATATCTAGATATTTATCTATGGAAATATCTAGTGTGTAGAACTTTTCATGGAGTAGTATAAATATAGGTGATGAGTTCATTTGTGTAAGGTGCGAGTAAGGAGTGGAGAAGTAAGAAAAGAGTGAGTGAGTGAAAGAAAGCTTATAAGTATAGAAGAGAAAGATAGTGTTGTAAGTAAGTAATATTGTAATTGTTTCTTTGTATTAATAAAAGTGTTCTTCGTTAAGTTTCCCATTTAAGCCTCGGTTTGTATTTAAGTTCTTAGTGCACTTGTGTTGTATCTATTATATGGTCGGCTCTGTCGCCTAAGCATTATTGTGCACTAAGAATTCATAAAATTAAAGGCCAACCAACGTCAAAGTGTTGGTATAGTGAGTGTAGTATAATCTAGGTCCTCTATAGTGGGTGTGTTGGGCTCGTCGAAGCTTCCAACAATTGGTATTAGAGCAGGCTGTTCGGGACCATTTCTAGTGGAGGAAAACATCGGTAAACGTTGGACGTTTACTTCAACTTGTTAACACCGAAGCTCTAAGGGAGATTCTGTTGGAGCACAGTTAGGAACTGTGAAAGCTCATCGGTCTGGGACCAAGCTTATTGGACGTTGGACGTCATGATGGCAGATCTTGCAAGTACGAGCAGTGGAATCAAGAGTCTCAATAACCACAACTATGGTTATTGGCGGACCTGTATAGAATCCTACCTACAAGGACAGGATTTATGGGAAATAGTTATTGGCAGTGACACAACGCCTCCACCGAAAAAAATGCCGAAGCCTTGAGAAAATGGAACATCAAGGCCGGGAAGGCTTTATTTATATTGAAGACTACAATCGAGGATGATCTATTGGAGCACATCCGTGACGAGAAAACACCAAAGGCAGCTTGGGAAACTTTTGAAAAATTATTTTCAAAGAAGAATGAAGCACGCCTCCAGCTCTTGGAAAATGAGCTTGCGGGTATCACACAAGGAAGTCTATCTATTTCTCAGTATTTCACCAAGGTGAAATCTATTTGCCGTGAGATATCTCAGCTTGCTCCTGAAGAGAGAGTGAGTGATGCAAGGATGAAGAGAATTATCATCCACGGCTTAAGGTCAGAGTATAATGGATTTATAGCCGCTGTGAGAGGATGACCTACTCAACCATCATTAATAGAGCTGGAAAATTTATTGGCTAACCAAGAGGCATTAGCCAAGCAAATAAATGACGTAAGCATAAAAGGCGAAGAAGGGGCACTCTTCACCAATAAGAAGAAAGCCACGTCTCGATGACAAGAAGTGACGAAAGAAAGGCAGACATATGGATGCAAGGGTCATCTAAAATCAAAAAGCAACGCTTCAGGGGGAGATCAAGAAGTAAGAAAATATCATCGCTAATAATATGGAGAAAATGATAAGAGAAAGAATGGTGAATGCTTTAATTGTGGCAAGAAGGGTCATTTTGCTCGAGAATGTAGATTCCCCAGAAAATAAACTTTCGAAGGAAATGTGGCTGCCGCAAGATATGAGAAGAAAGAGGCCATATTTGAAGCATCCATTAATGAGGAAACTTGGGATGCAGAAGCAGGACTCTACGTTGAAGCTGACATGGATGATCAAGCTCTTGCAGCAACCCTAAAGTCAAAAATAAACTACAAAGATGATTGGATCATCGATTCTGGGTGCTCAAATCATATGACCAATGATGAGACGAAGCTGCAAGAAATGGATGATTATAAAGGAAAGAGAGTCGTATTGACAGCCGAAAATTCAAGGTTGTCTATTTCTCACATTGGAAAGACAATAATTCCAAATGAAGGCAGCTCTCATAAGCTCCAACTAGAGAAGGTGTATCTTGTCCCTGACCTAAAGAAGAATTTACTATCAGTACCACAATTGACAGCAGAAGGGAATTATGTGCTCTTTGAACCAGAAGATGTGTCCGTATTCAAGAGATTGAAGGTGGTTGGCAATCCAATTATACAAGGAAGAAAAATATAGTCGGTTTATGTACTATCTGCTGAAACAGTATATGTGGATAAGACTCAAAAGAATGAGACGACTGATCTTTGGCATGAACGTCTTGGGCATGTGGGCTATAACTAGTTAAAGGAGATGATGGTGAAACACATAGTAAATGGGCTTCCTCAAATTGATATCCGAACAGATACAATATGTGATGGATGTCAATTTGGCAAAGCTCACCAATTGCCATTCACGGAGTCAGCGCATCAGTCCAAAACACCACTAGAGCTTATACACTCAGATGTTTTTGACCAGTGAAACAAACATCACTAGGAGGTATGAAGTATATGGTGACATTCATTGATGACTTCTCAAGGTATGTGTGGGTTTACTTCATGAAGGCGAAGTCAGAGACTTTTCTGAAGTTTAAAGAGTTCAAGAACAAGATAGAAAGTGAGCTCAATTATAAGATTCGGTGCTTACGCACAGATAATGGAAGAGAATATTTATCGAATGAGTTCAATATCTATCTTGAGAAGCACAAGATCAGAAGGGAATTAACTTACCCCAATATTCCACAACAGAATGGAGTGGCAGAACGCAAGAATTGTCACCTTGTTGAAACTTGTCGAAGTATGATTCATGGTAAGAATGTACCAGGAAGATTTTGGGCTGAATGTATGAGGACGGCATCATACGTGATTAATAGGCTTCCACAAACCAATTTGGGGTATATTTCACCATATGAAAGATTATGGAAGATCAAGCCGACCGTCAACCATCTCAGGGTTTTTGGATGTGTATGCTACGTCTTCGTGCCAGATCATCTAAGAAGCAAATTTGATAAGAAGTCAATTCGGTGCATTTTTGTCGGTTATGATGAATCAAGAAAAGGATGGAGATGTTGTGATCCAAATAATGGAAAGTGCCATACTTCAAGAAATGAGGTATTTGATGAAGCTTCTTCATGGTGGTCACCTCAAAAGATAGAGCTTCCAGAATCTCATGGATTAGAAGAAGTTCCAGAAGAAAAAGAAGAACGTAAAGAGCACATAGTGGATCCAACTAAAGAAGGAGAAGAGTCCTACTCTAAGGAAACGAGTCAATGGAAAAATGGTGTGCATCAATCTATATCCGAGGAGGTTCGTCCAAGCCAAATGGAAGTCGAGGAGTATGCACAAGAATTACGGAGATCAACAAGGCTGAGACAATCTAATCCAAGGTATGCCAATGCTGCTCATGTGGATGAATCAATACCTATTGAGCCTTTCACTTATGAAGAAGCAGTACAAAGTAGAGAGTGGCAAAAGGCGATGGAAGAAGAAATTAATGCACTAACAGAAAATCAGACATGGAATTTAGTTCCAAAGCCAAAAGATGTGAAACCAATATCTTGTAAGTGGGTTTACAAGGTGAAGACTCGATCCGATGGCTCCATAGAAAGGTATAAAGATCGACTTGTTGCTCGATGTTTTTCTCAACAATATGGGCTGGATTATGAAGAAACATTTAGTCCGGTGGCAAAGATCACAACAATTCGAGTTCTACTAGCTTTAGCTGCTAGCAAATCTTGGAAGGTGTGGCAGATGGATGTTAAGAATGCTTTCTTACATGGAGAACTTGACAAAAACATTTATATGGAGCACCCAAGAGGCTTTGAGAACAAGATCCATCCTGAGCATGTCTGCAAATTAAAGAAGGCACTCTATGGCTTGAAGCAGGCTCTAAGAGCTTGGTACGGAAAAATTGGTGAGTTCTTGGTACAAAATGATTTTACAGTCGCTCCTTCAGATTCTAGTTTATTTGTGAAACAAGATCAAGGAAAACTAGCCATAATGCTAGTATACGTAGATGACTTAATCATCACGAGAGATCATTATGAGGAGATCCAAAGAACAAGGAAGAATCTTTCTATCAGATTTCATATGAAGGAGCTCGGAGAACTCAAACATTTTCCTGGGCTCGAAATAGAGCAAAAAAGAGAAGAATTATTTCTTGGACAACATAAATATGTGCGTGATATTTTACAAAAGTACATGATGCTTAATTGCAAACCTATCTCAACTCCTATGGATTCGAATGTAAAACTACGAGCAGATGAAGGAAAACGTCTAGAAGATGTTACCATGTATCGACAGTTTTTCAGAAGTCTTATTTATCTCACATTAAGCCGATCGGACATATCCTATGCAGTTGGAGTGGCTAGTCGATACATGAGCAATCCAAAGAAGCCTCACCTTGATGTTGTACGATGCATCTTAAGGTATGTTAAAGGCACTATTAACCTTGGCATTTTGTACAATAAAACAAAAGAATGTAACGTTACTGGATGTTGTGATGCCGATTATGCTGGAGATTATGATACACGATGATCAACAACTGGATACATGTTTAGTATTGGATTAGGAGTAATATCATGGTGCAGCAAGAGACAACCAACTGTATCCTTATCAAGCACTGAAGCAGAATATCGATCGGCATCATCAACAACACAAGAAATTACTTGGTTAAAGCAACTAATGGAAGATCTTCATCAATCAACAGATTATCAAGTAAAATTTTTCTGCGATAATCTATCAGCTATTCGATTAGCAGAGAATCCAGTCTTCCATGCAAGAACAAAACATATAGAAGTGCACTATCACTATGTTTGCGAGAAGGTCCTTGAAGAGGAGATCAAGATGATGCCAACAAATACAGATGAACAGGTTGCATATATATTCACCAAGAGCCTAAGTAAATCAAAGTTTACAAAATTCAGAGAAGCACTTGGAATGATCTGCAAGACATCGTTGGAAGAAAATTTGCATTGAGGGGAGTGTTAAAATACAATGCAAATTAGAATAATATGGAATTAGTAAATCTATATGGGTAAAATATCTAGATATTAATATGTATATGAAAAATATGAAGATATTGAAATGTAAAAGAAAAATCTAGAAGATAAAATGTAAAAGAAAAATCTAGATATTTTTATGTGGTAAAAATATCTAGATATTTATCCATGGAAATATCTAGTGTGTAGAACTTTCCATGGAGTAGTATAAATATAGGTGATGGGTTCATTTGTGTAAGGTGCGAGTAAGGAGTGAAGAAGTAAGAAAAGAGTGAGTGAGTGAAAGAAAGTTATAAGTATAGAAAAGAAAGATAATGTTGTAAGTAAGTAATATTGTAATTTTTTCTTTGTATTAATAAAAGTGTTCTTCGTTAAGTTTCCCATTTAAGCCTCGGTTTGTATTTAAGTTCTTAGTGCACTTGTGTTGTATCTATTATATGATCGGCTCTGCCGCCTAAGTGATATATGGTCGGTTATACCGCCTAAATGATATATGGTCGACATTGTCGCCTAAACATTATTGTGCACTAAGGATTCATAAAATTAAAGGCCAACCAACATCAAAGTGTTGGTATAGTGAGTGTAGTATAATCTAGGTCCTCTATAGTGGGTGTGTTAGGCTCGCAGAAGCTTCCAACAGCTCTAGTATCAACTTTCACGCTTAGTAGAAAATTTTATAAATTTAGCTTTGTTTACTTCTTTTCTTCTTCATCTCGCACGCTTGCTACTTACGTGTTCCTAATTAACTGATGTGACAATAATGATAATTCGATATTAGGGATAGGGATTAAATCCACTTCAGCTCCAGCCACATTTGTTTGTAAAATTTGGTAGTTTTAGTCCCTCTTCATTTCGTCATCTCCCTTTCTTACACCCCAGAGTCAATTTGCTTGGCGTTCCTTTCTCCTTTTTATACTCCTTGGAGTCATCATATTCAGTGGCGGATCTAAGATTGGTAGTCAGTGGTGTCACCGTAATATTCTTTCTGATTGGACAAAATCCTATTAATTTTAGATACGAGTTTGAGTCTTTAGTTTACGAAAATTAGTGATTAAGCCTGAAATGTAAACGGGCTTGGTATGAGGTATAAATACCAAGCCCTTACCTAAAATCACCAAGCCTTTGCCAATTAGAAAAACCCTAGTCATTTTGAGAGAGCACATTTGTGTGTGTGTTTGCTCTCAATCCCCCCATCTCCACCAAAGTTCGAGAAAGCTTGTGGAAATCATACCAATCTTGGTATTGATTTCCACCAAGATTCATTGTAATCAAATACATATCAATTTTACTTGTTTATTGCTTGAATTTGTTTTAGATTGTGTTTGATTATAATTACTGTCATTATTGCTGCTGCTATCTATTGAGTATTAATACACACAGTACACAAAATAGTCTCATGTAACCAGTTTATTCATCATCGACATTGTCACTTCAATCTTAAATCACAAAACGAATTGTAATCACGGAATCGAAGCTCAAATCGTGCATTAACAGTGGTATCAGAGCAAAAGAGCTAAGGCTCGTCGATCCATAGCTTGATTTCATGTTGAATTTGCTCAAAAATCGATCTAGATCTCGTATATGAATTTCTTTGACTTTTTGGCATTTTAATGATCTAGAACGAATTGGAAACATCTAAAAGTACTGAAAGCTTAGAAATCATTTAGTGATACTACCTGCAAATTTATATGAATTAATTTGATCGTTGGATGTGTTTTTGAGACATTTTTTGTACGAAAAATTTTAATACAAAAACGAATTCGTTTGTGAATTTGTGATTGTTATTCGAAAAAATGTTAATGGAGATGTGTTTGACGGGTTCTAAGGATACTCCCTGCAAAATTTCATTCATTTTGGTGGTGATTTGACTGGTTTTCCATTAGAGCCAGCATGAACCACCGCGAACCACCACCGAAATCACCCAAAAACACCCACGAACGTAACCGCACGGATACACATTCAATCCGTACGGATTCGGAGCCTAACCGTACGGTTACAAGCATCCCTATTGTGCAACCGTATAGATTCAAGTGTTAAAAAATATTCAGCCATATTTAACGAAGAAGAAGGGCTGTCGTTAAGTTTTTTAACGGAAAAGGACCGTTGTTGAAAAGTTTTCATTAAATAGAGGGGCTGTCAGTTAAACTTTAGGACTGTCTGCACAAAGTTCAGCTTTTCACAGGGACTATTTTTGTTACATTGTAAAAACTGATACAAAATCACTATATGACAAAATAGTCGGTGGCTATTTCTGTCACCTCTCCAAAGTTGTTTATATTTCACCCTTTACCCCAATTTTTGAGCATTTTTTTGTTTCTAAACCCTAGTTTTAGTTTTTAATATTTTTGCCACCAAATAGTCATTTTTAATTAGTTTTTCGCACTAGTTTCAAATTTAAACTCCGATTTTACCCGAAACTTCTTTTTTAATCAGTTTTTCACATTAATTTCAAATTTAAACTCTGTTTTTAACCGAAACTTCGCTTTTAATCAGTTTTTCAAATTAATTCTGAACTTAAGTCGGTTTTCAATCAAAACATCATTTTTAAGCAGTTTTTTGTGCCGATCTCAATTTTAAAGTCGGATATTGACCAAAAAGTCAACTCTTTGACCAAAAGTCAAACTTTGACTATTTTTCAGAATTTCGCGAATCTTTCGGATTGTCAGGTTTTCATGGGAAAACTTGATACGCTTAAAAATTGACTCCAATAGTCAATAATTGGCCGAATTTATCTGTAACTCACGAGGGTTTCTGTCCGTGCTAGAAAGATTTTCACAGGGTTTATATATAGTTATTGTGGGACGCAATGGAGCAAACCATTAAAGAAAATGCATATGTGAAGGAAGCAAAGGCAGATGTTTATGCTACAAGACTCAAGATAAAACGTTCTGAAAAGGTCAAACTCATTCCTAAACCTTCTTTAATTGAAAATGAACACCATTTAAAGACCAAAATGGTGCCCACTGGGGTTTCTCCTGATAAATCGGAAACTGATTTTTCAAATGAAAGATACAGACAACCTATTTCGGTTATAGTTTTAAATCCAAATGAGGTTGATTTTGACAAAGTTTTTGGCGATAAAAATCTTTTGAGAGAATGTCAACCTCAAAGAGGTATATAACAGTAAAGTTGTAAGACCCAAGTTCAAAATGTACATTTTGTATTATAATAAAGCTGGCGGGCTCATGTTTCAGCATCGAGCCGCGGCGCGGCAAGCGTCTGTTGAGGATATCTTGTTTTATTTAAATTTAAAGGAGGGGTAGTTTGATCTTTTAACTTGAGGCCGGATTTAAGGCCACTAAAAGGCTAGTTGGAGTCATTATTTCACATCCACCAACCTTATCTTCTCCACTTCAATTCTAGAGAGAGAAAACCCATTTGAGAGAGAGAAAGCTCAAATCAAGGAGGAGGAAGCTTGAGTCGGGTCAAAGCGCGAGTATTAAAGTTATTCATCTAGTCACTAGCTATGTTTTGATTTTATTGTCGAGTTATGTGCTAATGACGATGCTAGTTTTTACGTTTGGACAAGCTAACTTGTATGCATTGATATGCGGGTTTTATGCGTAGTGTGTAAGTGGGTACAAGTAGGTAAATTGTATATGTATATGTATAATTATTGTATTCACTAAGCATTTTGCTTACCCTCTCATTTTTTGCACTTTCTAGGCTACGAGGTGGATAAAGGCAAGGGTATTCGTTTGGACTAGCGGGCTCCTTATACGATCATGCTAGGGATTTGCTTTTGAAGTTTGACCTAGGATTTGGGTAGTTTAACCCCAAACGCCATGCTCGGGTTCTCGTTTGGTATTTAAACTTGTCGGTCGAAACTTGTATTTTGGGTTGTAAATGAGCGTACGAAGCTCGGTGGTTAAACACTCAAATTGTGGTCCTTAAAACATGTAAACTTTATTTAATTATGTGGCGGGAAGCCTTTTGTGTTGATGATTGTCGGCTAGCACGAATTTTGGGGCTTGTGTAATTTTGTAAAAGTCAGAATCAGACTCGGAGTGGAGCCGCGTCGTAGCCCTAAAAGGTGCGCCGCGGGAAACAGCGTATTTTGTTGACAGAAGTTTCGGCTAAGGCTGGCCTTCAGCATTTCAGTTAAGCCGCGCCGCGGCTAATCAAGGCGTGCCGCGCCTTGGTGCTGACAGCTTGTAATGTCAAAAAAAAACTTTTGCGTTGATAATTGGGTTGGGTTGTTACAAGTGGTATCAGAGCATAGTCTAAGGGATTTAGGTGACTTGAGATAGGTGCCTAGACTTAGACTTTATTTATGTGTGCGTTTATGCTGGACTTGTAGGATACGGGTCGGGGCAGACTTGGTTAGTCTAGGTTAGGTGAACTAACTTTGTTAAATTGTTTCTTATTGTGTTTGCAATCATCGAGTGAGATAGACGTTGTACTAGCGAGTTAATGCGACGTGCTCGCGTAACAATGACTAGCTACCATTGTTACAGGTTCAAATCGTGTCAAACAAGCGATGTACGATGAATGTCAAGTAAGATGGGGTGGTGCGGTATATATGTAGTTTCCTTTTCATTTCGTTGTTTAACCTAAGCTATTTTATAGAATGAAGATGAGAAACGGGCACGATACCGATAACGGAGGTATGAGCGAAGACTCCGAGTTCCCGGATAAGGTTAGGCCATCTTTAAACGTCAAAAAGCGGAATTTCTCACGGATGTCAGAAAGGTCTTCCAAGAATTGGTTGACGAGCAAATAACCGAGTTAATCAACGAATGAATGAATGCCACGATCGAAGAGGCATTCGAAGCTAGAAACATTAATCATCATGGTGAAGGGGGTGATGGTAATGGTGGACATGGAAGGCTAGACTTCCATTATAAGAACTTCAAGGATACTCAACCAACTATGTTTAATGGGGTGCGAGATCCGTTGAAAAAAACATGTTGGATCTCCGACATCGAGGGTTCTTTCCGTACCGGTGAATGACCTCACGAGAAGAAAATGAGATATGGTTCTAGTATGTTGCGTGAAGATGCTAAGTTGTGGTGGGATGGAAAGATTCAAGTGTACGGGGAAGAGCAATGTATGAGCTTGTCATGGGAATAATTTAGAAAGGAATTCTTTAAGGAATACCGAACTCAAGCCAAACTTAATAGAATCCGGGACGAGTTGCGCAGTTTGCAACAAGGTTCGATGGACTTGGTTACTCTCAAGTCTACCTTCTTGTCAAAGACTCGTTTTTGTCCGGAGTATGTTGGTGATGATCAAAAGTTGATGTAAGATTTCTATCGTACCTTAAGCGATGAGTTGAAGGGTAAGATTAGTTGGGGAATGGCTAAGTCTTTTGAAGAGTTGTTTGAGTTGGCTCGGGGTTTCGAACCGGAGGTCCCGAAAAGAAGTGATTTCTCTTTCTCTAAGAGAAAATTTGAAGGTTCGAGTCATTCGAACTTTTCAAACAAGAAGAATAAGAAGGGTTCCGAAAGTGTTAATAGCGTGAAGAAGGGTGGTTTCCGAACTTATATCCCTACTTGCTACAATTGTGGGGTACGAGGTCATTTGGCTCGAGATTGTACGAAGCCATCTTCAACAACCAAACTCACTTGTTTCTATTGTCAAAAAGAAGTGCACCGAAAGTCGGAGTGTCCCAATTTGCGCACCGATCAAGTTAAAAATCTAGAGAAGGCGGCGGGTACGGCTAGGGGATGAAACTATTTGATGACTAATGATGAAGCCAAGCAATCCAATGAAGTTATCTCAGGTACTTTCATGGTTAACTCTAAATCGGAAAGGATACTATTTGATAGCGGTACTAATTTATCGTTTGTGTCTTCGCAATTTGTGTCTAAGCTTAATAAACCGCTAGCTAAGTTAAGTCATCCAGTAGAAGTTGAAATAGCGGATGGTAAGACGGTGCTAGGGGTTGAAGTGTGTAATGATTGTATGAAACGACCCAAACCGTCGTATTCCGGCTCATACATTTTTTTTATTTTTAACGAAATAATATTTACAGCATTTAGGTCCCAATTATGTTTCCAAAAACATCTTCGTTACAATAGTAAGTTTAATCGACCTTAAAACATGCAATACATAAGTTGAAATACAAAACGAGCATACAACCCAAGACCCGTTTGACATAACCAAAAGGTATACCTTGACCCGACTATATTACTTTTCGACAAAACCGAGCATGATGATTGGGAACGCTACCCAATCCTAATCAAAAGTCTAAAGCACAATCTTCTAAAGCAACCCGCAAAGCACCCGTCCCCATGCTTACCCAATACGCCACCTTGCGAACCTATAAAAATGTAAACAATGAGAGGGTAAGCTAATGCTTAGTGAGTGAGAATATACTACATACATACATATGCATAAAATGGACATGCTGCACAATAATAATCAAGTAACACATACCGGAGTCCGAGCATAAAGGCAAGCTAATCTAAGCATACCGTACGATCGCTATATAACAAGCTAATATATCAACAATGTAAGTACACCAACAAGATATGTACAACGCCATCAAGCTACACCCGGAGGGTTAGCTACAACACAACAATACGACAACATATATATAACAATGCGTAACTATCATAACCGGTCCAAATCCACCTGGACGAATTCTTCAACATCTGGTACCATTGCGATGAACTGAACTCTATATGTCATGAACGACTCCATGTAATATCTTTAAAATGAGCAAATGCACAGCGGAAGATTTCTTTCATACCTGAGAATAAACATGCCTTCAAGTGTCAACCAAAAGGTTGGTGAGTTAATAGGTTTATCATAAACAATAAAATTCATCATTTTGATATACCACAAGATTTAAATATGCATGGTACAAATGGGCCCGAATCCTATACCCAACTATAATGTACATGTGATATCTTTTAAATACAGTACACATATCTCGTGTACGAAACCATTGGTCAACAATTCTTTATAACCGTACACATATCTCGTGTATAAAATAACGTACACATAACCTGTGTATAAAATCATTCTCTCGATACATAACATTCACTTTTCATTGCTTGCTTTCGTTGCTTGGTAACTGACCTTAACATTTAATGCGCATCATAAATATCCCCAAAATAAATAGAACTTTCAGTCTGTAATCAATATATAAACTTCGAAGTACTAAACACCGCGCCCACTAGCTCTTCCGTCTAGTGAACATTCTGGGTGGGGGTGTTAAACCCGGTAGCTACCTTTAGGATTCGCGTGAATTAGGGGCCATACCCGTTTCCTAATTCTTAGGTTACCAAGCTATAATAATCAGGGGAAAATATTCACATCAATTAGTGGCAATTATAACATCCAAGTAATTCAACATATCATAATCAACAGAACCTCTCATCTGTATAATAATTCATAAAAGGAATATTTTGCTTGTGTCATATCGTGTCAAACATTTTATAAAAGCATTTCATGTATTCTCAATTCAAAAATATATTTCAAAAGCATTTAAATAAACAGTTATAAAAACAACGCATGTATTCTCAGTCCCAAAAATGTAAAGAGTAAAAGGGAGCAAATGAACTCACAATACGATATTTTGTAGTAAAAATATGCATATGACGGCACTGAACAAGTGCAGGGTTGACCTTGGATTCACGAACCTATATTATTTATATATATATTAACACATATAATAACAACTAACAAATTTTTATATTAATAATTTACATATCATATTACTAAATAAGTTATATTTATCTTATATACTTTAAGTAGTAAATATTTATTTCTATAATACATTTATTTATATTAATATAGTAAATACTTATTAAAGTAGTTTAATAATATAATATTTATCATTTATCATAATATATTAAAAATAGAAATTTATTTCAAGATTTATGTATGATAAGAATATATTTATTTATATTATTAATATATAACTTACTTAATATGATTTTAATAATAAAAATTTAGTAATATGTAATATTAATATATTTGTAATGTATTTTTGTAAAATAATTTTATTTGTAATAATAACAATAATGGTGATAATAATGATGATAGTAATAATAATAAGAGTAATAATAAATACTACCTCACAAGAAAAGCTCCAAAAAGAAATAACTGCCCATGCCCGGACTCGAACCCGAGACCTCTCGCTTAACAACCATACCACCAACCATTTATCTGTCTGTTACATTCTCGAAAAGATATGCAGTTTTTAGATCTCTTATGTATCAGCCGGTTTGCTACCATCTAACATATCATCATCTTAATTGGGATTTCGGCCCAATGGAAACCATTATTGAAATCACGGCACAGTGTATATGATTAAAAAGGATTTCGCTGTTTATTTTTTTCTTTTTGTTGCTTTAGTGTACATATATATACATTGGCCCAGTGTACATAAATATACACATTTATTTACACACAATAGTTCGTGAATCATTGGGAGTAGTCACAGATTAAATGAATTCATGTAAACAGTTCAAAAATTTTGAGACTCAACATTACAGACTTTGCTTATCGTGTCAAAATTATATAAAGATTGAGTTTAAATTTGGTTGGAAATTTACGGGTCGTCACAGTACCTACCCGTTAAAGAAATTTCGTCCCGAAATTTGATCGAGGTCGTCATGGCTAACGATAAGAATGTTTTCATGACGAATATGAGTTGATAAATAGAGTTTATTACCATAGAGTAATATGGATAAAACAATTCGATTATTTGAAGAGTACGAGTGAAGCTGTCACAAAAGAGTGAAATGAGGAAAGTAAGGTTTCGTCATATCTTCTGAAGTAGATAAGATTGATTTCCAGAGTTCAAAGGATTTGGAGAAAATCTTCATAATAAGATTTGATTTATTGGTAATCAAGGAAATTAGGATCTGCTTTAACTGTGACCATCTGTTTTGATTGCTCTGTCGGATATTTTACTATAAATCCACCCTCTTCGTTTCCTTATTTTTCACAGCTCATACCTTCTGTTCTTTCTTCCTCACTTTCATACTTTATAACATTCGCTAATATGCTCCATCCAGTTCTGATTCTTGATATACTCCTCACTTTCATATCTGTCATTCTTCTTTTTCATCTACCACCGGAAGAATCTATTTACTTCTACTATACTCTTGGTTTTATAGTATTTTTAGTTCTCCCGTGTCTTTATATTGCTATATGCATCGATATATACGGTTTATAATTTCTGGATGGTTGTTGGGTTTTATATCTTCTCTTATATTTCGATGTCCCTGCTTCTGTCTTTCCATAATCATTAACATCCACAGTTAATACTCTCTCCAATTTACTGTGATTTATACTCTCATTGATATATTGAAGCTTCATGCTTTTGTTTTATCTTCTCGATTTTAAATCAAGCGAATAATGGTCTAGAATTTGTAGATATGAAGTTCAGAATGAACATATTTAATGTTATAAGAAGGAAACTGTAATGGCACAATCTTGATTTGTCAAATTACCAGAATATCCTGGGAAAGATAGAATCATCAAGAAATATTTTCTTGATATTGTTGAGATTAAATAAAATATAAGAGTCGTGTAACATAGTACATGATGACGTTATGATCTGTGAATCATCACGTTCCATTTATAAACTCAGCATGACTTACTGTAATATAATCACGTTGATCAAGTGTCATTATATTATACTAACTCATGCTTCAGTTCCCAACACTACTTCAAAAGCATTCTTATTTTAAACTCGAAGGTTTTAGAATTTAGAAATTAAAATAATTTCTTTTATGATGTAATGCAGATAGCGTGAAGAGGTAAATGATTTCAAATAAGAATAATTATGAAAATATCTTCAGAAATATGGAGGATATTTATAATGAAAGATAAGATGATATCTTAGAATTTCTAATATTAGAGGATGATGAAGAATATTGTCTGCAGGGGTTTAGAGTCAGGAGCAAGGTATTCGTTAATGACTTCAGTAAATACTGAATCATTTGGATTCTTTGAAGGCAGATTTTGTCCTTGTGATTTATCCACAGCCTCCTTCATGGTTTGCTCAATCCGTTTTCCAGTTCCAAATCTTCTCTGTTTCTGAGCTTTGCCAACACACTACTCTTTATCATCAAACTTTTTACTGTTAAAGTTGTTTATAGTTTTTGCTGCTTCATCAGCATTTCGAGAACTAATTCGTAGTTTAGGGGGTTTTTTAGAAACTTCTCATTCGAAGTCTGTAAGTCTTGGAGGTAGACGTTATATGTACACATGCTACGAAATTTAAAATACTGATTGCTAATTCCTGGTAACTGGTACGTCAGTTTTTTTGTTACAAGATGCGGGTGAGTATACGGTCGGGTTTTAACGAACAAATATAATGGTTTTCGGAGAGACTTAAACCATTGTGTAATGAAGTTGTTGGTAACTTTACTGCTAATGTGGTGGAATATGAAAGGTTCCCGAGTAACGATGGCGGAAGGGCAACGTATCTATCGAGGTTATAATAAGACTAGTCTGACTGAAAAGTCAAAGTTGACTTGTTGGAGCTGTGACAAAATTGGCTACTTTGAAAAGGAATTGAAAAGTCATTTTAGCTAACAAATGCCAAAGGGTATGACACGAATACACGTCAAAATATGAATTTAGTTTCGAGAGCTTTTCAGGTACTTAACGGTGGGTAATAAGTGATTGGATCATCATCTCGATTGCTCATTATTTGAAGTGTCTTCAGGAATTTCGGAGGGTTTGAACACAGATTGTAATAGTTAATATACCTATGATGTTCTAATCACAGTTTTTGAAGTCAAAGTATAGCTTTGAAAGATGTAGGAATCTAAAAGTGATGATACCGGTTATATCTCGAATTAAATTTTGCGATTTCTAAATCAGAATATGTAATTGAATTTAAATGAGTATGGTTGTTTTGATTTCTATGAAAGAATGTATATTGTTATAAAAAATAGTGAATATAGGGGATGATTACTGAATCAGATTCGAAGAATTGTAACATATTAATTGTGAATTTATATATCTCTCGGGTATTACCTACCCGTTAAAAAAAATTTCACAATTAATATTTGTACAACAGAATTTTACTACAGTCTTTGTGAAAATATATGTGTGCATATTTTCGTCAGATGTAACATAGATTTAATGAGTTAATATTAAATTAAACTCATTTGATTTACGGTTGAAACTAGAATTGAATAATCCCTAAAAACTTTAGAAATTACATAACTTTTACGGAGTATTTATTCAGTGAAATTGGATTTATGAATCAATACTTTGTTATTTGTTGATGCATGATGTTGGTGTTCATGGAATTCTGGTGAACTTCACAAGGTACGAATGATGTTATTGGAAAAGTTTCGAGTACATCGATGATGAAAGTGTAAAATCAAACATATATTTGAATAATACGCTTGATTTATTATGAATTTGAATTTATTGAATTGAGACAGAGATTGTAGTAACGATGGTTAAGTGGCTAACGAAGGATGTACATCATAGCATATTAGCAATATGAATTAACCGAATAGTTAGGATTTACACCTAATAGCTTAGTACGGAAAGATTTATTTCAGTTTAAAAATTTATATATATAAGATATACATATAAATCTTTCAGTGGAAATGAGTTAATACTTCATAACTCGTTGATACAATATATTCGTTGTTGATTCGTAATGATGTCCCAGTGATTCTTGAACTAACGGAGTTTGTGATGTTATAGGTGCTGCTGATTCTGACGATGCTGACGGCACTGACTGTGCTGGTGACGCTAACGGTACTGTTGATGCGGTTAGTAAAACAAGTCTAACTTGTAAATCGTGCACCATTTTTGATCAAAGTTTCTACTCTACCGTCTCCGTTCACTCATCTAATTTACTGCCAGAATTAAATAATCTCTAAGACTTTAGAGATTACATAACCACCGCAGAATGTTTCTTCAATGAAGTTATGAATCAATACTTCATTTGTTATAGTTGTTGGTACTTCTCGATACCTATGGTGCGTATATCATTGATGTTCGTGGTACAGATTGTGATGTTGAGGTGTGAGATGTGGATGTTGTTGGTGGTGGTAATGGTTCTATTGGCGTTGGTGATGGTGGTACTGATTATGATGCTGGTGCTGCTGCTGGTGTTTGTAACCTTTGCACCATATTCTCCAAAGCCACTACCCGAGCGCGAAGCTCGTTGACTTCTTCTATTACACCGGGGTGATTGTTGGTTCGGACGAGCGGATAAATAAAATCTAGAATTTGATGTAGTATATAATCGTGATGAGATACTCTGGAAATGAGAGAGAAAATGGTGTTTCGGACAGGTTCACCGGTAAGTGCTTCAGGTTCTTCACCAAGAGGGCAATGTGGTGGATGGAAGGGATCACCTTCTTCTTGTCTCCAATGATTGAGGAGGCTACGAACCCACCCCCAATTCATCCAGAATAGATGATGACTGATTGGTGGATCCATTCCAGTCACACTGCTTTCGGAGCTTGAGTGGGATTCCATTTCAGAATCCGGGGGACTTGAACTAATGACGAATTCCATTTCGTATTATTGAATAAAGGATCTTTTCGATATGAAATGATTTTCCGGCTATCGGATGGTATTCTAATTACATAGAATATATATATATATATAGAACAAAAGATTTCATAGATTACGGAGGAATTTACGGAATATGTCAGGCAAAGTTTACAGTAATAGATACGATAAGATATGATTTAGCAGATACGCTAAGATATGAATTTTATCTATACACTATTCATGCAATCAATGCAGCAAGACGTGTCTAGACTAAGATTGATAAACAGTTAATTTCCTAAGGATGATAAGTAGGAAATTTTCGACACAAAATGATAAGCAAAACTTTTGACATGCAGACATGGTCGAAGTCCAGACTCACTAATGCATCCTAACGACTTATTAGTTAGACACACTAATGCAGACCTGGTTCGCTAAGACCACCACTCTGATACCAACTGAAAGGACGCGTTTATATACATTATAAACGATTCACAATAGTTGATTTCATTGCGAGGTATTTTACCTCTAAATGATACATTTTACAAACATTGCATTCGTTTTTAAAAGACAAACTTTCATCACATCGAAAGTTGACGGCATGCATTCCATTTCATAATACATCCAACTATAAATGACTTAATAATATCCTTGATTGAACTCGACGACTCGAATGCAACGTCTTTTGAAAAATATCATGGATGACTCCAAGTAATATCTCTAAAATGAGCAAATGCACAGCAGAAGATTTCTTTCATACCTGAGAATAAACATGTTTTCAAGTGTCAACAAAAAGGTTGGTGAGTTCATAGGTTTATCGTAAACATTAAAATTCATCATTTTGATAGACCACAAGATTTTAAATATAGTACACCTATCTCGTGTACGAAACCATTTTTCATAATGCTTAGCAGAGTAGGTTCGTATCCTTTTCTCCCCCGTAGGTTGCCTCGCGATTTTTAATAATCGTACACATATCTCGTGCACAAAAACAAATACACATAACCTGTGTAATAAAAATCATTCTCTCGATACATAACATCCTCTTTGCTTTCATAGCTTGGCTTGGTAACCGACCTTAACATATAATGCGCATAAATAATATCCCCAAAAATAGAACCTCTCGTCTGTATAATATATAAACTTCGAAGTACTAAGCACCACGCCCACTAGCTCTTCCATCTAGTGAACATTCTGGGTGGGGATGTCAAACCCGGTAGCTACCTTTAGGATTCGCGTGAATTAGGGCCATACCCGATTCTAATTCTTAGGTTACCAAGCAATAATAATCAGGGGAAAATATATTCATCAATTGGTGGCAATTATCATGTCCACATAATTCAATAATAATCCACAAAACTTCTGTCTGCATAATAATTCATTCGAGGAATGTTTTGCTTGTGTCTATCTCGTCAAACATTTATAAAAGCATTTCATGTATTCGCAGTTCAAAAATATATTTCAAAGCATTTAATAAAGCAGTTGTAAAAACAGCGCATGTATTCTCAGTCCCAAAAATATAAAGAGTAAAAGGGAATCAAATGAACTCACAATACTGTATTTTGTGGTAAAAATACTTATGACGATATTGAACAACGCAGGGTTGGCGTCGGATTCACGAACCTATATCAAGTATTAACACATTATAGTATAAATCAATTAAGTTTATATATTTGTTACGCATTAATTATTCTTATAATATATTATGATACTTATTCGATATTTAATTAATGTTATATCAATAATATTAGTTGAAACATAATTTTTATGTAGTATTAGTATATTTTATGTAATAATATATTTACATATATATCTTTTGTTTTGCAAAATTAATAATTGTAGAAATACCTGACTAAGGATAATAATAATAATGATAGTAATTATAGTAGTTTTAACAAAAATGATAGTTTTACTAATAATGATAAAGTAAGAATGAAAATTTTAGCAAAATAATATTTTTAATAATAGTGGTAAGTTTAATAATAATTATAATCTTAATAGAATGTTAATGACCATAATAATAATAATACTAATAGTATGATACTAGTAATAATAATGATAATAATGATTATCATACTTATATGGTGATAATAATATTTTTAATACTAATAATAACAATCATAATAACAATACAATTAAATTATCATAAATTCTTATTTTAGTAATAATAATAGTAATAATTATATTACTACTAATAATAACAATAATAATAATAATATTAATTTTAGAAATGAGAACTACCTTCAAAGAGCTTTTCTAAAAAAAACTGCCCCAAACAGGGCTCGAACTCGAGACCTCTCGCTCACCCACAAACACCCTTAACCATTCTGCCATCCATGTTTTTATGACTTATAAGGTAACCCAAACATATATATCTAGTATTTCTTTCATCTTAGTTCATCTTCTTCTTCACCATAATTAAAATCAAACAGAGGCAAAATCTCAACAACAATAGAAATGGTTTTGAACTTAGGATTTATAAATAACATGAAACAAACAAATAAAAGTGTTCTTAAAAAAAAATTCAAAAAAAACTGAATTTGAGCCTACTGCTGAAGCTCGTAGGTTCAAAAAAAAAAATGTTCTTCCATTTTGAATATGTTTTGGACAATTCTTATAACACGAAATTAGTTTCAAATCATTCCTAAAAACTATTGGAATCATCAATTTAACTTCAAACATCAAAACGAGCTCTAATTTCTCGATGAACAAATTGGTTGACTTTTGACAAAATAACTTTGACTCGCAAATTCGACTTCGTTATTAAGAATTGGAACTTGAGATTTTACAGGAAGTTTAAGTAAATGATTCCTAACAACTCTGCATTTTTAGTTTTTGAAATTTGTTTCGAATTCAAGTTAGTGTATATCACTGTCAAGAATACATGAGCTCAAAAGTTGGTTTTGAAATTAAGAATGTTATAGATTATGATTACAACATGAAATGTGTTGCAAATCATTCCTATAATCTTTATGGATCATCAAATTAACAGAAAAAATCAAAACAAACTCGAATTTGATTCAAGAACACTTAGTTAACTTTTAAAACCAAAACTTTGACTCTCAAATTAGAAATTAATAGAAAGAATTGAGGATTGAAAACTTACAGATAGTTTAGATAGACGATTCCTAACAAAACTGCATTATTACATTTTGAAAATTCGTTCGAAATCGAAATATGGTTAAAAAGATCAATGTACAGAGTGTCGAGCTTATTTCTTGAATTTTTTTTAGTTTTGTTCATTCTCAATTGCAGATGATGTTATATATAATGAATGATTTCAGTTGTTAATGGTGATTAAGAATGACTTGTAACAACATCCGACATAAACAAAAATCAGATACAGTTTTGATGGATATGGGTAACTGAATGATACTAGTTGTTGATTTCTTTTCTTTTTTTTTATTAATGATTAATAACTATATTAATAATAATAATAATAATAATTATATCAATATTAATAATAAGTAGTATTGATATTAAAATTCATAAAAGTGATAATAATAATACTATTAGTAATAGTAATAATATATTGTATTATTTCAAATTATTATATATATACTTTTATATATATATATATATATATATATATATATATATATATATATATATATATATATATATATATATATATATGTGTGTGTGTGTGTGTGTGTGTGTATATACATAAATATACACATTTATTTACACACAATAGTTCGTGAATCGTTGGGAGTAGTCACAGGTTAAATGAATTCATGTAAACAGTTCAAAATTTTTGAGACTCAACATTACAAACTTTGCTTATCGTGTCGAAATTATATAAAGATTGAGTTTAAATTTGGTTGAAAATTTCCGGGTCGTCACACATATATATTTTAACTTGTATTTTATATATATATATATATATATATATATATATATATATATATATATATATATATATATATATATATATATATATATCTATTTACAAATATTTGTTCGTGAATTGTCGGGAATAGTCAAAGGTCAAACGATTTCATGAAATAGCTCAAAAATTTTGAGACTCAACATTACAAACTTTGCTTATCGTGTCGAAAATATTAAATCGTATCGAGAGTTTGGTTTAAAATTAGTTGAAATTTTCCGGGTCGTCACAGTAACCGCCTAAGGTTAACCCCTTAACCCAATACCAAATGAAGATTGGCCGAAACTACACGAACCTTAGTTAATTCGCACCACATGCAATTACTATCTTCAATACCGTTACAACATCGAGGTTGGCCGAAACTTCACGAGCCTTAGTGAATCCGCACCACACGCTACCACTACCTCAATAAGATGACCGAATATACACGCATCATCGTAAATCCGCACCACACGTGATTTACCTCCCAAATCAAAACCCACGGTTCTGGGATTATATAAATCCACATCATCGGGGTTACTCAACCGCAACTCAAATACCAACCCTTCGCCATCGGGGTTATATAAATTACAACTCAATACCAACCCTTCGCCATCGGGGTTACATACATTACAAATCAATACCAACCCTTCGCCGTCGGGGTTGCATAATCCACATCACAAGCCCATGTGATAAAGTACACACAAAGTGTGCACCTCGCCAAAGGTGGTCAACCAAAACGCACAACCGTTCCAATTGGACCTATTACACAAGTCCATCAAATCCACCTATATGTGAAGTGAGCTCTATAGCCAAGGATCACTTCACCCAACCCACACCCATCATATACATACATATGCACATAGTATATTGACACTCACCTTGAATTCTTGATGGATGCAAAACAAAAATCTGCAATCGCCAATGGAATATACCTATTCCATTTATCACATAACAAACAACATAATTAGGGTGGATTTACACACCAACTCAAATTGACACTTAGTGTAATTTCGATCCAAATGCACTTCCAAGTACAACACATGCCCAATCTCGCCAATAATCACTAACTAGAGTGATAATGGTTCTAATAACGCCAATCAAACCAAATCATAAGTGTTAAACACTTATCTTGTCCAAATTGACACATAAACCCTAATTTTGACCCATTTAAAAATTAGTCAACCAAATACATCCAAATGGGTTCCAACACTTCCAAAATCACTAAACTAAGTGATTACACCCAAAATCAAAGCCTAATCATGGCTAAAACGTCAACCAACTCAGAACTCGCCAAGTATCAACAATAACTAGTCACCATAAACCCACTTCATCATCTAAATGGGTTTAACAACTAACAAGCTCAAAACCCTAACTTGAATATCAAATCATAAAGATGATATTCGGAGTTGAGACTTACCAATACCACTCAAATGATGCCGTTGATGACTAGAACAACTTTAACTCTTGTGACTCGACCCAAAACACTCTTATTCTTCCCCGATTCAAGCTTTCTCTCACTAAAATGGGTTTCTCACTCTAGGGTTTGAAGGAGGAGGTGAAGTTTATGAAAAATGAGATAAGGATAAGCTTGGATCAGTTTTTATGTTTCCCAAACCATCCACAAAGTGAAAAGACCAAAACACCCCAAAAGATACCCTTAAAAATGGGTCAAAATAGTTAGTTCAGCGACAATGTCGCGTTCCGCGACAACCCGTCGCGTTCCGCGACGACTCAAACGCGATAACACCACCCAAAACATGACAATTTGATCAGGGACAGGCTTCTTTAGTGTGTCGCATTTCAACCGCATGTGTCACGTATCGCGACAATCTGGGACGCGATAATCCTTCCCAAAATGCGATGGTTCACCAGTTTGTCCAATTTCTAACGTTTAATTAATTTAAATCGACCACGGTTAAAGCTAAACATTCACAAAGTATAAATACGCACCTTAAGACTCCGTAGGACGCCTCAAGCATCATGTTTAGAAAAAAGGGGTGTTACAACTCTCCCCCACTTAAATTCGATCACGTCCCCGTGATGCTCGTCACTTAACCATTCGGACCCACACTCTATGGTCCTCAAACAAACGTTCCAATCTGACTTCCACCACATTTCTTATTAACCAGAAGATTATTCCATTTACCAAATACACACTTGCACACATTCTGAGACATGCAATGCACACAACATCCGAAGTCTACAACGATCACTTAGAATACGCGGAATCACCATGTATTCTTCCAACTCCTCTAGGCAATTCTTCTCAAAGAGTCACTTTTAACAACTAAATCGTCACCCGGATTCATCGAATCCGCAATTCCAAGCACAAGAACTTGCGCAATCCCTCACATCGGAAAACTCAACCAGTATCGTACCGAGATATCAACTCTTTAGCGTACCCATACCAAGTACAATGCTAAAGTAACCACCACATACCAAAATAAGGTCAACCATCTAACCGATGAAGACCGAATAAAAGTGAATCCTTACGGATAACACTTACCACTTAACATCCCTTGTAGTGCGCAAACACTGCTAATACGCAACTTGAAATGTCCCGTTCATATTGATTATAAACATTCCATATTAATTGATTTCGTTACGAGGTTTTGACCTCTATATGAGACGTTTTTCAAAGACTGCATTCGATTTTTAAAACAAACCATAATTATTTTTTAAATATTACGACGATTATCAAATAATGATAATCTAAAATATAGCGTTTTCACAAGACCATTACATAATGGTTTACAATAATATTACATAACAACATATGTCTTCGAATGCAGTTTTAACAATATTAAACAAGCATGGACTCCAAATCTTGTCCTTATTTTAGTATGCAACAGCAGAAGCTCTTAATAATCACCTGAGAATAAACATGCTTAAAACGTCAATAAAAATGTTGGTGAGTTATAGGTTTAACCTATATATTATCAAATCATAATAATAGACCACAAGTTTTCATCTTTTAATAACATACAATCTGTATAAAAATCATTCATATGTTGAACACCTGGTAACCGACATTAACAAAATGCATATAGAATATCCCCAAAACAGAAATCCATCTGTACAAATAACTCGAAGTACTAAAGCATACCATTTTCCAGTATGGGGGAGTTAGTGTCCGTAGATCTACCTTTAGAATTCGTATCAATTAGGGTGTCTGTTCCCTAATTCTTAAGCTACCAAGCTAAAAGGGTGATATTCGGTATTCATAATCCAACATAGAATGTAATTTCAAGTACTTGTGTCTATTTTGTAAAACATTTATAAAACTGCATGTATTCTCATCCCAAAAATATTAGATTTAAAAGTGGGACTATAACTCACTTTCACAGATTTTACTTCGTCGAAAGATAAGACTTGGCCACTGGTTGATTCACGAACCTATAACAATATGTACATATACATTAAAGTATGATCGAAATATTTTTACAACATTTTTTATTACGTTTTAATGATTTAAGTTTATTCAGTTAGCTGTTCTCGTTAGTAACCTACAACCAGTTGTCCACAATTAGATGTACAGAAATAAATTAATACATATTATCTTGAATCAATCCACGACCTAGTGTATACACGTCTCAGGCTAGATCACAACTCCAACTA
This sequence comes from Rutidosis leptorrhynchoides, assembly GCF_046630445.1. Classification (NCBI taxonomy): domain Eukaryota; kingdom Viridiplantae; phylum Streptophyta; class Magnoliopsida; order Asterales; family Asteraceae; genus Rutidosis; species Rutidosis leptorrhynchoides. The sequence goes on along the minus strand of NC_092335.1, from coordinate 17,408,471 downwards.
TATATATTATTTTGGAATCAACCTCAACCCTGTATAGCTAACTCTAGCATTACTGCATATAGAGTGTCTATGGTTTTTACAAAATATATTATATAGATGGGTCGATATGATATGTCAAAACATTGTATACGTGTCTATGGTATCCCAAGATTACATAATATATATTAGAATACATGTATAATACAACATAAGTTAGCTAGGATATGATTAATATAGATTTGTTATAAAATTTTCGTAGCTACAACAAGTAAAATTTTCCAATCTTGTTTTACCCATAACGTCTTCGTTTTAAATCCGTTTTGAGTGAATCAAGTTGCTATGGTTTCATATTGAATTTAAGTTTATGAATCCAAATAGAAAAAGTATAAGTTTTTAGTCGGAAATACAGGTTACATGTCATTTACTAAAGAGAGTCATTTTCGTCGAAAGAACGACATCTTGATGACCATTTTGGAAAACACACTTTCACTTTGAGTTTAACCATGATTTTTGGATATAGTTTCTTGTTCATAAGAAAAATCATTTTCCCAGAAAAACAACTTTTTATTCAAAGTTTATCATAGTTTTTAATTAACTAACCCAAAACAGCCCGCGGTGTTACTACGACGGCGTATGTCCGGTTTTACGATGTTTTTCGTGTTTCCAGATTTTAAATTGTTAAGTTAGCATATCATATAGATATAAAAAATGTGTTTAGTTGATTTTTAAAGTTAATTTAAAAGGATTAACTTTTGTTTGCGAACAAGTTTAGAATTAACTAAACTATGTTCTAGTGATTACAAGTTTAAACCTTCGAATAAGATGGCTTTACATGTATGAATCGAATGATGTTATGAACATCATTACTACCTCAAGTTTTATGGATAAACCTACTAGAAATGAGAAAAATGGATCTAGCTTCAAAGGATCCTTGGATGGCTTGAAAGTTCTTGAAGCAGAATCATGACACGAAAACAAGTTCAAGTAAGATCGTCACTCGAAATAAGATTGTTATAGTTACAGAAATTGAACCAAAGTTTGAATATAAGTATTACCTTGAATTAGAAAGATATCTTACTTTAAATAAGAAAGATTTCTTGAGGTTGGATGATCACTTTACAAGATTGGAAGTGAGCTAGCAAACTTGAAAGTATTCTTGATTTTATGAAACTAAAACTTATAGAATTTATGAAGAACACTTAGAACTTGAAGATGGAACTTGAGAGATCAATTAGATGAAGAAAATTGAAGAATGAAAGTGTTTGTAGGTGTTTTTGGTCGTTGGTATATGGATTAGATATAAAGGATGTATAATTTTGTTTTCATGTAAATAATTCATGAATGATTTATAATATTTTTGTAATTTTATGTAATCATTCATGCTAGTTGCCAAATGATGGTTCCCAAATGTTTAATGACTCACATGGGCTGCTAAAGATCTGATGATTGAGTTTATATACCAATAGTATATACATCTAGAAGCTGTGTATTGTACGAGTACAAATACGGGTGCATACGAGTAAAATTGTTGATGAAAATGAACGAGAATGTAATTGTAAGCATTTTTGTTAAGTAGAATTACTTTGATATGTGTCATGAAATCCTTCAAAAGTGTATTAATACATCTTAATACACTACATGTATATACATTTTAACTAAGTCGTTAAGTCACCGTTAGTCGTTACATGTAAGTGTTGTTTTGAGACCTTTAAGTTAACGATCTTGTTTAATGTAATTAATCCATTGTTATTATACTTAAATGAGATGTTAAATTATTGCATTATCATGATATTATGATGTATGAATATATCTTAAGATGATATATATACATAAAAATGTCGTTACAACGATAATCGTTACATATATGCCTCGTTTCGAAATTCTTAAGTTAGTAGTCTTGTTTTACATATGTAATTCATTGTTAACACACTTAATGATATACTTAATTATCATTTTATCATGTTACACATAGTGTATCAATATCTTAATATGATTCATATTTATTTAGTAAGATGTTGTTATAACGATAATTGTTATATATATCGTTTCGAGTTTCTTAATTCAATAAACTCATTTTTATGTATATCACTCATTGTTAATATACTTAGTGAGATACTTACTTATCATAATCTCATGTTAAAGATATATATATATATATATATATATATATATATATATATATATATATATATATATCCATATATATATTATCATGTAGTTTTTACAAATTTTTAACGTCGTGAATCGCCGGTCAACTTGGGTGGTCAATTATCTATATGAAACATATTTCAAATAATCAAGCCTTAACAAGTTTGATTGCTTAACATGTTGGAAATATTTAATCACGTAAATATCGATTTCATTTAATATATATAAACATGGAAAAAGTTCGGGTCACTACAGTACCTACCCGTTAAATAAATTTCGTCCCGAAATTTTAAGCGGTTGGAGGTGTTGACGCATCTTCTGGAAATAGGTGAGGGTATTTCAACTTCATCTGATCTTCCCGCTCCCAGGTGAACTTAGGTCCTCTACGAGCATTCCATCGAACATTAACAATTGGTATCTTGTTTTGCTTAAGTCTTTTAACCTCACGATCCATTATTTCGACGGGTTCTTCAATGAATTGAAGTTTTTTGTTGATTCGGATTTCGTCTAACGGAATAGTGAGATCTTCTTTAGCAAAACATTTCTTCAAATTCGAGACGTGGAAAGTGTTATGTACAGCCGCGAGTTGTTGAGGTAACTCAAGTCGGTAAGCTACTGGTCCGACACGATCAATAATCTTAAATGGCCCGATGTACCTTGGATTTAGTTTCCCTCGTTTACCAAATCGAACAATGCCTTTCCAAGGTGAAACCTTAAGCATGACCATCTCTCCAATCTCAAATTCTATATCTTTTCTTTTACTGTCCGCGTAGCTCTTTTGTCGACTCTGAGCGGTTTTTAATCGTTGTTGAATTTGGATGATTTTCTCGGTAGTTTCTTGTATTATCTCCGGACCTGTAATCTGTCTATCCCCCACTTCACTCCAACAAATCGGAGACCTACAATTTCTACCCTAAAGTGCTTTAAACGATGCCATCTCAATACTCGAATGATAACTGTTGTTATAGGAAAACTCTGCTAACGGTAGATGTCGATCCCAACTGTTTCCAAAATCAATAACACATGCTCGTAGCATGTCTTCAAGTGTCTGTATCATTCTTTCACTTTGCCCATCAGTTTGTGGATGATAGGCCGTACTCATGTCTAGACAAGTCCCTAATGCTTGCTATAACGTCTTTCTAGAATCTTGAAACAAATCTGCCATCCATATCAGAGATGATAGAGACGGGTATTCCATGTCTGGAGACGACTTCCTTCAAATATAATCGCGCCAACTTTTTCATTTTGTCATCTTCTCTTATTGGCAGGAAATGTGCTAATTTGGCGAGACGATCAACTATTACCCAAAAAGTATCAAAACCACTTGTAGTCCTTGGAAATTTAGTGATGAAATCCATGGTAATGTTTTCCCATTTCCATTCTGGGATTTTGGGTTGTTGAAGTAGACCTGATGGTTTCTGATGCTCAGCTTTAACCTTAGAACACGTCAAACATTCTCCTACATATTTGGCAACATCGGCTTTCATACCCGGCCACCAAAAATGTTTCTTGAGATCCTTGTACATCTTCCCCGCTCCAGGATGTATTGGATATCTCGTTTTATGTGCTTCCCCAAGTACCATTTCTCCCACATCCCCAAACTTTGGTACCCAAATTATGTCATTCCTATACCTGGTTCCGTCTTCCCGAACATTACGATGTTTCTCCGATCCTTTGGGTATTTCATTCTTTATATTTCCTTCTTTTACAACTCCCTGTTGCGCCTCCTTTATTTGAGTAGTAAGGTTAGTAGGAATAATTATATTCATAGATTTTACCCGTATAGGTTCTCTGTCTATTCTACTCAAAGCGTCGGCTACCACATTCGCCTTCCCCGGGTGGTAATGAATCTCAAAGTCATAATCATTTAACAATTCAATCCACCTACGCTGCCTCATGTTCAGTTGTTTCTGATTAAATATGTGTTGAAGACTTTTGTGGTCGGTATATATAATACTTTTGACCCCATATAAGTAGTGCCTCCAAGTCTTTAATGCAAAAACAACAGTACCCAATTCCAAATCGTGAGTCGTATAATTTTGCTCATGAATCTTCAATTGTCTAGACGCATAAGCAATTACTTTAGTTCGTTGTATTAATACACAACCGAGACCTTGCTTTAATGCGTCACAATAAATCACAAAATCATCATTCCCTTCAGGCAATGACAATATAGGTGTCGTAGTTAGCTTTTTTTTCAATAACTGAAACGCTTTCTCTTGTTCTTCCTTCCATTCAAATTTCTTCGCTTTATGCGTTAATGCAGTCAAGGGTTTTGCTATTTTGGAAAAATCTTGGACGAATCTCCTGTAGTAACCAGCCAGTCCTAAAAATTGGCGTATATGCTTCGGAGTTTTCGGGGTTTCCCAATTTACAACGGTTTCAATCTTTGTCGGATCAACCTGAATACCTTCTTTGCTCACAACATGTCTGAGGAATTGAACTTCTTTCAACCAAAATGCACACTTTGAAAACTTAGCATGCAGTTTTTCTTTCCTCAACAATTCCAGTACTTTCCTTAAATGTTCTTCATGCTCTTGATCATTGTTTGAGTAAATAAGTATGTCATCGATGAAAACAATGATAAAATTGTCGAGATATGGTACACACACTGTTCATGAGGTCCATGAACACAGCTGGTGAGTTAGTCAAATCAAACGGCATAATCATAAACTCGTAATGACCGTATCACGTCCTGAAAGCAGTCTTCGGAATATCATCCTCCTTCACCCTCATTTGATGATATCCGGAACGTTAATCGATCTTCGAATAAACCGACGAGCCTTGTAGCTGATCAAATAAATCATTGATTCTCGGTAATGGATAACGGTTCTTGATGGTAAGTTTGTTCAACTCTCTATAGTCGATACACAACCTGAATGTACCATCTTTCTTTTTGACAAACAAAATAGGAGCTCCCCAGGGTGATGTACTTGGTCGAATAAAACCACGCTCCGGAAGTTCTTGTAATTGACTTTGTAATTCCTTTATTTCGCTGGGTGTGAGTCTGTATGGAGCACGAGCTATTGGTGCAGCTCCTGGTACAAGATCTATTTGAAATTCAACAGATCGATGTGGGGGTAGTCCCGGTAATTCTTTCGAAAATTCATCCGGAAATTCTTTTACCACGAGAACATCATTGATGTTCTTTTCTTTGGGTTTGACTTCTTCAATGTGTGCTAGAATGTCATAGCAACCTTTTCTTATTAGTTTTTGTGCCTTCAAACTACTAATAAGATTTAGCTTCGCGTTGCTCTTTTCTCCGTACACCATTAAGGGTTTTCTCTTTTTGCGCATAATACGAATTGCATTCTTGTAACAAATAATTTATGCTTTCACCTCTTTCAGCCAGTCCATTCTGATTATCACATCAAAACTTCCTAACTCTACTGGTATCAAATCAATCTTAAATGTTTTGCTAACCAGTTTAATTTCTCGATTCCGACATATTTTATCTGCTGTAATTAATTTACCGTTTGCTAATTCGAGTAAAAATTTATTATCCAAAGGCGTCAATGGACAACTTAATTTGGCACAAAAATCTCTACTCATATAGCTTCTATCCGCACCCGAATTAAATAAAACATAAGCAGGTTTTTCATCAATAGGAAACGTACCCGTAACAAGCTCCGGGTCTTCCTGTGCTTCTGTCGCATTGATGTTGAAGGCTCTTCTACAGCTTTTCCCATTTGTATTTCCTTGGTTTGGGCATTTACTCTTGACATGGCCCGGTTTTCCACATCCATAACAAATAAAGGCGGCATTACTTGTCCCGAAATTACTGGTTGCATTATTTTTGTTAATCGCCGGTCCGTAGATTTCACACTTCGTTGCGCCATGACCACCTCTATTACACTTGGTACACGTTATCGTGCAGAACCCAGTCGGATGGTATCCTTCACACCTCTGGCATGGTTTTTATCTTTTGTTATTATTGTTGGGATGGTTGTTGTTGTGGTTGTTGTTGTTGAAACGTTTGTTGTAATTGTTGTTGTTGGGATTACGATTGTTGTTGTTGCGATTGATGTTGTGGTTGTTGGGATAGTTGTTGTGATTTTGATTATGATTGTTGTTGTATTGGTGACCCTTGTCACTGGTTTCCTCCTACTTTCTCTTGAGTTGTTTCGTGTTGGCTTCTTCGGCCGTCTGCTCTTTAATTCGTTCCTCAATTTGGTTTATGAGTTTGTGAGCCATTCAACTTGCCTTTTGTATGGAGGCGGGCTTGTGTGAACTTATATCCTCTTGGATCCTTTCCGATAACCCCTTCATAAACACGTCGATCTTCTCTTTTTCACCTTCGAACGCTCTTGGACACAATAAACACAATTCTGTGAATCGTCGTTCGTAGGTGGTAATGTCGAATCCTTGTGTTCGTAATCCTTTAAGCTCTACTTTGAGCTTATTGATGTGTGCGAGGTCGTGTACAAAATAGTATTATTTTTTACTAGGAAATACTATTAAATACAATACAATTTTACACAAGTTATTTATTTATTTATTGAATGGATATACCTAAACCTTGCTACAACACTTATAGGCAGTGTACCTAATCGTACGTAGTGTAGTTTTTAGTAAGTCCGGTTCGTTCCACAGGGATATAGTAAACAAGTTCAACGCTATATTAATTTTAACCTATAATTGTAAAAATAAATATATATGTAGTATTATTATTATTATAAAAGGGGGGTTTTACCATTTAATGACCGGTTTGTCGATTTTAAAACTTAAATCGCAATTAAAACCTAATACAAAAATAATAAATGTAACTTAATTTAAAGCGGAAAGTAAATGACGATAAATAAAAGTGCGATAAATAAAATAACGGTAAATAAAAGTGCGATGAAATGTGAAATAAAGGAATTATGCTTATTTAAACTTCTGTAATCATGATGTTTGGCGTGTTGATTTTAGTTTATTACCATGGGTTAATTGTCCTTTGTCCTGGATTATTCGATATGTCCATACGGTTTTGTCCATAATAGTCCATCAGTCATAATTATAAAATGCGAGGTTCTTCATCAATTTATCCTTATGTTCGAAGTCAAATATTCCAACTAATTGGGGATTTAAACCGTAACAAGATCTTAATACGTTGTTTAATGATTACACCAGGTTATCGACTGCGTGTAATCAAAGGTTTTAATACTTTGTTAACAATTACACCAATTACCCTTGTATGTAATCTACCCCTGTTTCAATGAGTCTATTGATTATTAATCCATCCCCGTGTTCGGACAAATGAATAATTATTGATATTTATAAATATCCCGTCCACCGTACCCAGTCAAGCGTATGTGGTTGTATATAAATACATCAAATTATAAGTCTATATATTAAATTAACGAGGTATCATTTAGTTAATATAAAGCCCATTAATAGCTCATAGTCTAATTTCCACAAGTGTCGGTCTTTTGTCCAAACCCTAATTATAGTACAACGCCCAATTACCCAATCTTAATATTTAGCCCAACATCATGATTACTTCGATTTAAATAAGCATAATAATAACTTAGCTACAAGACATTAATTTAAAAACAAAATTAACCATAACTTACAGTGGGTATTAATAGCGTAGTGGTACACGTACAGAGTTTCGACTTATAACCTTAAAACATTCGTTAACATAACCTTATTATTATTATTACTAATCTTAAATTAAAATTAAAATTAAAATATAAATATAAATATAAATATAAATATAAATATATATTAAGAGAGTAAGAGATAGGAAGAGAAAAATATGTGTGATCATCGGCAGAAAACGCGAAATTTATAGATGTGACCAGAGTTTGGGGGCCATGCGATCGCATGGCTTTCCCTTGTAATTCCCATGTGATTGCATGGACAGGCTGTCCAGCTCCAAATGGTTCCAAAACGTGGACTGCTGCGTATTATTTAATATTTATAATATAATATAATTAATTATATATAATTAATTATATATTATATTATATTATATTCTTGTACTTCGTTGACTTGTAATTTTCGGCCCGTTGCGTCGCGCGTTGATAGTTGGCTCAGGTCCCGGTTCCGGGTTTTCGAACGTCCTTTCGTACTATTTAATATCTTGTACTTTGCGTTTTGCTTTTCGTACTCTTGTAACTTTTAGACGTTTCTTATCAATAATTTGAACCACTTGGATTGTACTTTGTACTTTTTAGCATTTCGGACCTTTGCGTCTTCAATTCGTCGAATCTGTCTTTTATCTTCGTCTTTTATTATTCAAACGAATATCACTTGTAAATAGAACAATTTCAACCAAAAGCTTGTCTTTCTTGAAGGATAATGCTATGAAATATATGTTCGTTTTTAGCATTATCAACATGGGTACCAAAACATGGTAACCTAAGGCAACTAGTACTGGATGAAGCATACAAAATGAGGTACTCAATTCACCCAGGAAACGGGAAAATGTACCACGATCTTAAGAAGTTCTATTGGTGGCCTAATATGAAGACAGAAATTGCTACTTATGTAAGCAAATGTTTGACGTGTGCAAAGGTCAAAGTTGAGCATCAAAATCCGTCAGGATTACTGCAACAAGTAGAAATTCCGCAGTGGAAATGGGAAAGAATAACCATGGATTTCATTACAAAATTGCCAAGGACTGCAAGTAGTCATGATACTATTTGGGTGATAGTTGATCGTCTAACTAAATTAGCTCACTTTCTACCAATAAAGGAGACAGACAGAATGGAGAAATTAGCACGCCTATATTTGAAGGAAGCAATTTCCAGGCATGGTGTACCTATCTCCATCATATCTGATCGCGACACCCGATTCACATCACATTTTTGGCAGTCATTACAAAAAGCATTGGGAACTCGATTAGATATGAGCACCGCTTATCACCCACAGACAGATGGTCAAAGTGAAAGAACAATACAAACATTAGAAGATATGTTACGGGCATGCGTGATTGACTTTGGAACCAGTTGGGATCGACACTTACCGTTGGCAGAATTTTCATACAATAACAGCTATCATACGAGCATCAACGCAGCGCCATTTGAAGCACTTTACGGTAGAAAGTGCAGATCTCCTATCTGTTGGAGTGAAGTAGGAGAAAGACAACTTACTGGACCAGAAATTATTCATGAAACCACTGAAAAGATCATTCAAATACAACAGCGATTGAAAACAGCCATGAGTCGCCAAAAGAGTTATGCTGATGTGAGATGAAAACCGATAGAATTTCAAGTGGGCGACAAAGTCATATTGAAAGTGTCACCCTGGAAAGGCGTTGTACGATTCGGTAAACGAGGAAAGCTAAGTCCTAGGTACGTAGGACCCTTTAAAATCACCGAAAGAATTGGAATAGTTGCTTATCGATTAAAGCTACCGTAAGAACTTAGTAATGTTCACGACACATTTCACGTGTCAATTTTGAAGAAATGTTTAGCTGAAGAGGATGTCGTAATTCCTCTTGACGAAATACGAATCAATGATAAACTCTATTTTATCGAAGAACCTGTTGAAATCATGGACCGTGAGGTCAAACAATTAAAACAAAGTAAAATACCGATAGTTAGAGTTCGTTGGAACGCAAGACGAGGACCCGAGTTAACTTGGGAACGTGAAGATTAAATGAAGCAAAAGTATCCACATTTGTTCACTGATATCGCTCATAAAACAGGTACTACTCAAAATTTCGGGACGAAATTTTCTTTAACGGGGAGGTACTGTGATGACCCGAAAAATTTCGACTTATTTAAACCAATTCTCTATACGATTTATTATTTTGACACGTTAAACAAAGTATATTAAATTGAGTCTCAAAATTTTAGAACTGTTTCATATATTCAATTACCTTTGACTGCTCTCCACGATTCACGAACAATTATATGTATATATATATATATATTATAAGATGTACAGTAAAAACGACTTTGCTACAGTAAAACACTATTTGCTACAGTGAAAACGACTTTGCTACAGTGAAACACTATTTGCTACAGTGAAAACGGCTTTGCTACATTAAAACACTATTTGCTACAGTGAAAATGACTTTGCTACAGTAAAACACTATTTGCTACAGTGAAAACGACTTTGCTACATTGAACACTATTTGCTACAGTAATATATTATGTCGACGAACTAGCAAACAAAAGCGGATCAGGCGGCCATGCGATCGCATGACAAAAACACTGAAAACCCATGCGATCGCATGGGCTACAGGAAATGGAAAAGTACTATAAATATACCAGATTTCTGCTCGACTCATCTTCACACTCTTTTTCTGTAATTTATATTTATATTTATAATTTTACTTTTAATTTTAATTTTAATTTTAAGTTTTAATAATAATAAAGTATATTCGAGGGTGTTTTAATTCGGGTTTCAAACCGTTTTAAACTAAGGAAATATTGGGTATTGATCGGGGTATTGTTCTTGAATCCAAGGCCAACCATACAGTCGTCTACCATCATTACGTCTACGGAATTTGCCTACAATATTGAGTCTCAATATTGAACCGTGAGTTTATAGTCTCCCTTTTTAAATACTTTAAATATTTTTGGGCTGAGAATACATGTAATTTATTTTAAACGCAATAAGACACAAGTACATACTAAATTCTACACCAAGTTAAACCGTAAATCCCTTAGCTTTGGTAACTAGTAGCTGCCAGTACATAGGATATGGACTGGTGGACGCGAATAATTGTATATGGATCCATAGGGCTTGACATCCCCGTCCGAGCTAGAGCGCTAGCCTTTTAACGGACGTATGTTATTTGAGTTTATGACACGTTGGTTTGCGTGTATTAAAACGAATAGGGTAATTATCATTATAGCGTTAAGTTTAGTTACCAGGGTGCTCTGTTACGTAGAATCTATTGATAAACTTTTGATGAAATTTTGTGGTCTATCTTTATATACTTATGACTTGAGCAATTAAACCTATAACTCACCAACATTCGTGTTGACCTTTTTATCATGTTTTATTCTCATGTCCTTAGACTGCTTCCGCTGTGATGTGCTTGTTGCCTGCATGGAGTCTCTCATGCTTTGTACAAAGTTTATTGCATTCAAAATAAAACTACGTTGTGTAATAAATAATTGGACTGTGATGTCAACCTTTAAATTAAAGACTTATGTATTTTGGGGTTTTGCTTATACCTAAGCACTCGCCCACATGTTTATAACTTTCTATGTTTAGAAAGTCACTTATTTTAATGAATGCAATATTTTATCAAAACGTATCATATAGAGGTCAAAACCTCACTGTGGAATCAATTATTAACGTGCCGCGTCAATAGCGATTTTGACGGGTCGTTACATGAAGATAAAGACGATGGTATTTAAAGGACGATGTGATGATGATTATAAATTTTATGATTATGATTTTACGTGACGAGGTTAGGATGATACGAATGATGCTCGATAATAGTATATTATGATAATGACCACCGTGATTCAATGATGATAATGATGTTAGTGATGATGATCATGATTTATGTGTTGGTGATATTGACCATGATCTTGATGATGATAATCGTGATAAAGGTGATCATGATGATGATGGACGTTAAGAAGGAAGTGATAATGAATAGTGTCGAGATGATGATAATAATTAATGATGGTGAGTCGTGATGTTTATGTATGATAAATGATGATGAATCATATGATGATGATGGTGCCGTGAGCATGATAATGATGGTGATCATGATTTGTTGATCATAAAATAAAAATAACGATTATAACGATGATAATGATGATCATGTAGGATGATTATGTTCATGATTATGATTCTGATGATGATGATGATAAGTATACCATCGATGATGATGATGTTATTAAGGGTATAATCTTTTTTTTTTATTATTATTCTTATTTTTAATTTTATTATTATTATGATTAAATATTATTAAAGTATTAAAATTATGGTTAATATACTTACTAATACAATAACATGATAGGTATAATACAAAATGGATTAATGATATGAATTTTGAACGATATAATATGGCTATAGCTATTATCATAAAAATGATGATATAATAATATTATTAAGATATTAGGATAATTATAATTATGGTCATGGTCATTAAAAATATTAAGTATAAATATATGTAACTCATTATTATTATTATTATTATTATTATTATTATTATTATTATTATTATTATTATTATTATTATTATTATTATTATTATTATTATTATTATTATTTAACTAACACAAAATATTAAAATTAAGATTATTATTATTATTATTACTATCATTAGTATTAATAGGGTTATCAAGATTATTATTTTTATTATTATTTTTATTATTATTATTATTATCATAAGTACTAGTATTATTATTAGTAGTATTATTATCATAATAGTTATTAATATAAATATTAGTATCATTATTATTATTAGTAAAATCATTATTTTTATAGTTATTATTATTAGTATTCATTATTATTAAAATTAACATTTTTATTAAAAAGTATCATTTTTATTAAAGTTATCATTTTATCATTTATATTAAAAGTATCATTTTTAACCCTATTATCATTATTATTATTTTTATCATTACTAATATTATTTTAGTATTATTATAATTTTAACAAACAAACAAACAAACAATATATATATATATATATATATATATATATATACAAATATATATATATATATATATATATATATATATATATATATATATATACATATATACAAAAATATATTTAATACATATAACATAACAAAATTTATATTTTATTTATTTTAAATATATAAAATGAATATATGAAACATATAGATTATTAATATAAAAAAAATATAACCGATAAAGTTATATATATAAATTTGTTGGATTACAATTATGTGTGTTAATATATATAATCTGATCCTCTCGTTCCTAAGTAAACTCAGGTCCTCATTTTGCATTCCATTTAACTCGGACGATCGGAATCTTGTTGCGTTTCAAGGTCTTGACCTCACGGTCCATAATTTCAACGGGTTCTTCCACAAAGTGGAGTTTGTCATCAATCGTAAGCTCTTCTAGTGGTATGACAAGTTCTGGTTCTGCAAGACACTTCTTCAGATTTGATACATGAAAAGTAGGATGAATGGAGCTCAATTGTGTCGGAAGATCCAAACGGTAAGCAACGGGTCCAATACGCTCTAAGATCTCGAAAGGACCAATGTATCGCAGATTTAACTTTCCACGCTTTCCGAAACAGATTACACCTTTTCAAGGTGCGACTTTCAACATCACGCGGTCACCCATTTGAATTTCGAAATCTTTACGTTTAAGGTCGGTGATGTGCGAAACGTGGTATATGAATTGTTGTATGAAAAATACCGGTTTTAAAGATTACACACACTAACGGGCAGTGTACCCGATCGTGTAGTAGTATAGATAATGGTAAAATCCGTGTATCATTCCAAGGACAGTTATATGTGCAAGTTAAGATTGTATAAACTAAATTGGGATTTAACTAGATAAAATGAAATCAAACAAATACAAGATATTGGGTTGCCCTTTAACGATGGGCAAATCAATAAAGGAATAAGTTTAAAAGACAATATTTTTGGTATTTTAGATTTATAAAAATGAAAAGATAGTTTTTATATCAAATTAAAGGAATATGCTCATCTAGACTTTTTACCCTCGATATTGAATGTTATTATGGATTAAGACCGGATTGATTGACTATGCACGAGAACTAATTGATCGGTTTACCAAGAGTAGTCTTACGCAAACACTCAAACGGGATTACATGATGCAAGTGATGTTCTTGTCATCTAAGACCTCCTATTTGTAATCAACTAATTTAACTAGTCTAAAGAATTGAATGATGATCATGCCAATGATGTGTTGTACATGATCTACTCCTATGTCAACTAATGGTTTAGCTTAGTTCATTCCCTTGGTCCGGTTAAATGCTCAATTCACCCAACCCAAGTAATCAATTAAGTGTAGTAATAGGATCCCTATAAACGTCACTAGATAAGGCAAATTTCTAACACCTATTAGCTATATGGAATTGAGTAGTGAAAATATGTATAACAGATTCTAGGAAATTGATCTTTCTCTTAGACAACTACACATATCAATTAAGCTATCCGAAAGTGTATACAAGAGTCGTTCTTACATTCCTATATGGATTAACCGTTTGAACGCAACTTACCCCTTTTTGTAAAAGACAGGCAAACACTTGTCACTAGGTGCAAATCAATATACTAAATCAACAAGATGGTGTTTCTTAGTTGAACAAGTATACTAACTAATTGAATTGAAAAGATTAAACTTAACAAGAATGGTTCTTTTATTCAAACATCAAACTATCATGCATAAGAACAATCAATCAAAAGTAAACATTCAACATCTCGGTTATTTATCTAGATGAACATAACAAGAACTAGCTAACAATCATATTTAAAGACAATAACAAACTGGAAATAAAGATAGAATTCATTGTGATAACAAGAATCGACCTCTTGAAGCAATCTTGGATGATGATCCTCATGATTCTTGATTACGGATTGAAATGATGGATTAGGTGATCCTGGATTACTCCAAGGATCACCTTGAATCGTAATCTTAGCCTCTGAAAATGACTGTGAACTGGTGTCTCAAGAATGAAGTTGGAAAGGGGTTTAAAAAGGCTGAACAGTAGCTGAAAAGTAGGGTGCGCCGAGCGCACAAAAGCATGTGTGCGGCGCGCACTGTTCACCTACCACAATTTCACTTTACAGCTCGAGTTGCACGTTCTGATCTGCTTTACACGTCAGAGTGCACGGAGAAAGTGCGCTGAGCGCACTCCTTGGCGCACTCTACTATTCATGCTTTTTGACTTGTTTTCGATCCCAGAATTCTCTGATCAAAATTTGGATGAGTGAGCTGAGCGCACACCCGTGGCGCACTCCTTGGCGCACTCTACTATTCATCGACTTTTTGACTTGTTTTCGATCTCTGAGTAGTATCATTCAAAATCTTCCATATTTCTTCAATTACACAATGATTCTAACTATTTTACAATAAAATGGAATACAAACGAAAATACTATGTTTACACACGAAATAAACAACGATAGAACTTGATATTGCGATTAAAGATATGTCTAATTTGAGCAATATCAGTCGGCATAGCTCTTTTGACGGTCACGGGCCGTCTTAAGCCTCGCTTAAATTTGGACAATCTTCTCGATTGTTTCATGAACGAGTTCGGGTCCGGTGAGTTGCTTTTCACATACTTCCACCCAACAGATAGGAGAACGAAATCTGCGGCCATACAAGGCTTTGAAAGGTGCGACATTAATACTCGAATGATAGCTGTTGTTGTAAGAAAGTTCGGCTAGCGGTAAATGCTTTTCCCAAGCCTTTTCGAAATCGATAACACATGCTCGTAACATGTCCTCCAGGGTTTGAATCATGCGTTTGCTTTGTCCGTCGGTCTGCGGTGATATGCGGTACTCATGTCGAGACGCATTCCCAAGGCTTCTTACAAAGAACGCCAAAATCTAGAAGCAAAACGGGTATCTCGGTCTAAAATGATCGATAAAGGCACACCGTGACGAGATACAATTTCCTTTATGTATAGTTGAGAGAGTTTGTCCATCGTATCAGTTTCCTTCATGGCTAGGAAGTGAGCAGATTTGGTAAGACGTTCGATAATAACCCAGATGGTATCATATCCACCTACCGTCTTTGGTAGTTTCGTAATGAAGTCCATCGTTATCTTTTCCCACTTCCATTGCGGGATTTCTGATTGCTGAAGTAACCCAGATGGTCTTTGATGTTCAGCCTTAACCTTCGAACAAGTCAAACATTTCCCAACGTAAGTAGCAATATCCTTTTTAAGATTAGGCCACCAATACTGTTCCTTGAGATCGTGGTACATCTTACCAGCTCCTGGATGTATCGAATATCTTAACTTGTGGGCTTCGTCTAGAATAAGGCTTCGTAAATCCCCATAACTAGGCACCCAAATCCTTTCGGCGAAATATCGGAGTCCAGTCTCCTTGACTTCGAATCGAGAGACGAGAATGTTCAAGTGCTCATGAGAAATATTCTCCTCCTTGAGAGTCTCATCTTGAGCTACGCGGATCTGGCTATTGAGATTCGAATGGATGGTGATGTTCAAGGCTCAGACACGAAGAGGTACCATTCTCTCCTTTCAGCTTAAGGCATCGGCTACAAAATTTGCCTTGCCAGGATGGTAACGGAGTTCACAATCATAATCGCTAAACGTCTCGATCCACCGACGTTGTCTCATATTTAGCTGCTTCTGATCGAATATGTGTTGGAGGCTTTTGTGGTCAGTGAAGATAGTGCTCTTACAGGTAGTATCTCCACAGTTTAAGTGCGAAGACAACAGCTCCAAGCTCGAGATCGTGAGTTGTGTAGTTCCGCTCGTGAATCTTCAATTGTCGGGAGGCTTAAGCAATAACCTTCTTCTATTGCATCAATACACACCCAAAACCTTATCGGGAGGCATCGCAATAAACAACGAAGTCATCACTGCCTTCGGGAAGGGATAAGATAGGTGCGGTAGTTAACTTCTGCTTCAGGGTTTGGAATGCCGACTCTTGCTCGGGTTCCCAAACGAACTTCTACCCTTTATGAGTTAACGCAGTCAAAGGACGCGCAATCAAAGAGAAACCTTCAATGAACCTTCAGTAATAACTGGCGAGACCTAAGAATTAGCGGATATGAGTCGTAGTAGTTGGTGTTTCCCACTTGTTGATAGCTTCGTTCTTTGTGGGATCGACTTTGATACCCTGATCACTCACGATATGACCGAGAAATTGAACTTCCTTCAACCAAAATTTGCACTTAGAGAATTTGGCATAGAGTTGCTCTTGTCTCAAGAGTTCTAGCACGAGTCGAAGATGTTGCTCATGTTCTGCTTCACTTCTGGAATAGATGAGGATATCATCTATGAAGACAATAACGAACTTGTCCAGATATGACTTGCATACTCGATTTATGAGATCCATAAACATGGCAGGTGCGTTGGTTAAACCGAATGGCATCACAAGAAACTCATAATGACCATAACGGGTTCTGAACGCAGTCTTCATCACATCGCTTTCCTTCACCCTGAACTGTTAATAACCTGATCGTAAATCGATCTTGGAGTAAAATCTAGATCCTTGCAGTTGATCAAAAAGATTGTCAATTCTAGGAAGAGGATACCAATTCTTGATCGTCAATTTGTTCAGCTCTTGATAGTCGATACACATGCGAAAAGATCCATCCTTCTTTTTCACGAACAAAACAGGTACGCCCCAAGGCGATGAACTCGGTTGGATAAATCCACGGTCTAGCAATTCCTGCAGTTGACTCTGCAACTCTTGCAGTTCGGAAGGTGCTAGTCGACAAGGTGCGCGAGCTACAGGTGCAGCTCCTGGCACTAGGTCGATCTGAAATTCCACTGATCGCGGCGGCGGTAATCCAGGCAACTCTTCTGGAAAGACGTCGGGAAATTCATTCATAATTCGTACATCATCCACGCCCTTCTCCTCAACTTCTAGCTTCTTCACATGCGCCAGAATAGCAAAACGCCCTTTTTTCATAACCTTCTGTGCCTTCATGCAACTAATAAGGTTCAGCGTCGGGCTACATCTCTCTTCGTAAATGATCAGGGGCTCTCCATCTTCGCTAGGTATCAGAAGAATCTTCTCTCCACAGATAACTTCGGCTCTTACCTTGGACAGCTAGTCCATACCGACGATCACATCAAAGCTTCCCAACTTGATGGGTATCAAATCAATCTCAAAATCCACTCCAGCTAAGTTAATAATACCTCCTCTGCCAACTTGGTCAACTTTCTCAAGTTTTCCATTGGCTACCTCAACAAGCATACTCTCCTCCAAAGGAACTAACGACCAATCTATCTTAGAGCAAAAGTGTCTATCTACATAATTCCTATCGGCACCAGTATCAAACAGATCGGAAATCTAATACAATAGTCCTAGGGCGAAGATGGGTAAATGATGTCCATCAGGTAGGACATCTGATCCTCGAGCTCAGTCACCCGAGCACGGAGGGTATGCACTTCCCTCATCAGCTCCTCGACGGTGGGAGATGCTGGTGGGGCAGGTGGTGCAGATGGTGCATGAAATGTCCCATTTATATCGGTTATAAACGTTTCATATTAATTGATTTCTTTGCGAGGTTTTGACCTCTATATGAGACGTTTTTCAAAGACTACATTCATTTTTAAAACAAACCATAACCTTTATTTTATCGACAAGGTTAAAAGGACACCACCTAGATTATCAAGAAATGATAATCTAAAAATATCACACTTACACACGACCAATACATATTAGTTTACAATATTAATATATTACAACAAGTAAATCTCGAATGCAGTTTTAAACATTATTATACAAGCATGCTGACACCAAATCTTGTCCATATTTTAGCATGCAACATCGAAAGCTCTTAATAATCACCTGAGAATAAACATGCTTTAAACGTCAACAAAAATGTTAGTGAGTTATAGGTTTAACCTATATATATCAAATTGTAATAATAGACCACAAGATTTCATATATCAATACACATCCCATACATAGAGATAAAAATCATTCACATGGTGAATACCTGGTAACTGACATTAACAAGATGCATATAAGAATATCCCCATCATTCCGGGACACCCTTCGGACATGATAATAATGAATTCGAAGTACTAAAGCATCCGGTACTTTGGATGGGGTTTGTTAGGCCCAATAGATCTATCTTTAGGATACGCGTCAATTAGTAGATCGGTTTACTAATTCTTAGGCTACCAAGCAAAAAGGGGCATATTCGGCTTCGATCATTCAACCATAGAAAGTAGTTTCACGTACTTGTGTCTATTTTGTAAAACATTTATAAAACTGCATGTATTCTTATCCCAAAAATATTAGATTATAAAAGTGGAACTATAACTCACTTTTACAGATTTTTCCCTTTGCCGAAAAATAAGACTTGGTCACGGGTCGATTCACGAACCTATACAAATATGTACATATATATCAAAGTATGATCAAAATATATTTACAACATTTTTTATTACATTTTAATGATTTGAGTTTGTTAAGTCAGCAGTCCTCGTTAGTAGCCTACAGCTAGTTGTCCACAGTTAGATGTACAGAAATAAATCAATATAAATTATCTTGGATCAATCCACTACCCAGTGTATACAAGCCTCAGGCTAGATCACAACTCAAACTATATATATTATTTTGGAATCAACCTCAACCCTGTATAGCTAACTCCAGCATTACTGCATATAGAGTGTCTATAGTTGTTTCAAAATATATTATATAGATGGGTCGATATGATATGTCAAAACATTGTATACGTGTCTATGGTATCCCAAGATTACATAATATATATTAGAATACATGTATAATACAATATAAGTTGGTTAAGTTATGATTTGTATAAGTTTGTTACAAGTTTCACGTAGCTATAACAAGTAAAATTATCCAATCTTGTTTTACCCATAACGTCTTCGTTTTAAATCCGTTTTGAGTGATTCAAGTTGCTTTGTTTTCATATTGAACTTAAGTTTATGAATCTAAACAGAAAAAGTATAAGTTTATAGTCAAAAATACAGGTTACATGTCATTTACTAAAGAGGTAGTCATTTCCGTCGAAAGAACGACATCTTGATGACCATTTTGAAAAACATACTTTCACTTTGATTTTAACCATGATTTTTGGATATAGTTTCATGTTCATAAGAAAAATCTTTTTCCCAGAAGTATAGCTTTTAAGTCAAAGTTTATCATAGGTTTTAATTATCCAAACCAAAACAGCCCCCGGTTTCATTACGACGGCGTATATCCGGTTTTATGGTGTTCTTTGTGTTTCCAGGTTTTAAATCATTAAGTTAGCATATCATATAGATATAGAACATGTGTTTAACTGATTTTAAAAGTTAAGTTAGAAGGATTAACTTTATTTGCGAACAAGTTTTGAATTAACTAAACTATGTTCTAGTGATTACAAGTTTAAATCTTCGAATAAGATGGTTATATATATATATGTATATATATATATATATATATATATATATATGTATATATATATATGTATATATATATATATGTATATGTATATATATATATATATGTATATATATATATATGTATATATATATATATATATATATATATATATATATATATATATATATATGAATCGAATGATGTTATGAACATCATTACTACCTCAAGTATAGTAGGTAAACCTACTAGAAATGACAAGAAATAATCTTGAGCTTGAATGGATCTTTGATGGCTTGGAAGTTCTTGAAGTAGAATCATGACACAAAAACAAGTTTAAGTAAGATTTCTACTCGAATTAAGATGGTTAAAGTTATGGAAATCGAATCAAAGTTTGAATATGATTATTACCTTGAACTAGAATGATAACCTACTGTAAATAACAAAGATTTCTTGAGGTTGGATGATCACTTGAAATGGATTTGCAAGATTGAAAGTAAACTAGCAAACTTGAAAGGATTTTCGAAGTGTTCTTGAAGTGTTCTTCCTATGATGATTATAGCTTGATTCTTGAAGTAATTTTTGATGAAGATGATGATTTGTTACTGGAAAAATTCATTCATAAGTTTGTGTGTGTGTGTGTGTATGTGTGTGTATGTATGTGTGTGTGTGTGTGTTGAGAGAGAATTAGAAAGAGAATTGGAAGTGAAATGGAGTGGGTGGTGAGTGGTGAAGGGTGAGTGGGGTTAAAAGGAGTTCTTATTTTGTTTCCTTGCTCATAAGTCATGCTAGTTGCCAAATGATGGTTCCCACATGTGTTGGTGACTCACAAGTGCTGCTAAGAGCTGATCATTGGAGTGTATATATTAATAGTAAATACATCTAGAAGCTATGTATTGTACGAGTACGAATACGAGTGCATACGAGTAGAATTGTTGATAAAAATGAACGAGAATGTAATTGTAAAAAATTTTTATAAGTAGAAGTACTTTGATATATGTTTTGAAGTCTTTAAAAAGTGTATAAATACATTTTAAAATACTACATGTATATACATTTTAACTGAGTCGTTAAGTCACCGTTAGTCGTTACATGTAAGTGTTGTTTCGGAACCTTTAGGTTAACGATCTTGTTAAATGTAATTGATCCATTGTTATTACACTTAAATGAGATGTTAAATTGTTATGTTAACATGTTAACATAGTGTATTAATATATCTTAATATCATGTGTATATGTGTAAAATACTATTACAACGATAATCGTTACATATATATATATATATTGTTTCGAAATCCTTACGTTAGTAGTCTCATCCTACTCGTGTAGTTCATTGTTAATACACCTCATGATATATTTAATTATCATTTTATCATGTTAAACATAGCGTATCAATATCTTAATATGATTCATATGTATTTAGTAAGACGTTGTTATAACGATAATCGTTATATATATCGTTTCGAGTTTCTGAATTCACTAGTCTCATTTTTATGTATATAACTCATTGTTAATATACTTAGTGAGATATTTACTTATCATAATCTCATGTTAACTACATATATATATATATATATATATATATATATATATATATATATATATATATATATATATATATATATATATATATATATATATATATATATATATATATATATATATATATATATATATATATATCATGTAGTTGTTACAAGTTTTTAACCTTCGTGAATCGCCGGGCAACTTGGGTGGTCAAATGTCTACATAAACTTATTTCAATTAATCAAGTCTTAACAAATTTGATTGCTTAACATGTTGGAAACATTTAATCATGCAAATATAGTTTTCATTTAATATATAATCATGGAAAAGTTCGAGTCACTGCAGTACCTACCCGTTAAATAAATTTCGTCCCGAAATTTTAAGCAGTTGGAGGTGTTGACGCATCTTCTGGAAATAGGTGCGGGTATTTCTTCTTCATCTGATCTTCCTGCTCCCAGGTAAACTCGGGTGAGCATTCCATCGAACCTTAACGATTGGTATATTATTTTGCTTAAGTCTTTTAACGTCACGATCCATTATTTCGACGGGTTCCTCAATGAATTGAAGTTTTTCATTGATTTGGATTTCGTCTAAAGGAATACTGAGATCTTCTTTGGCTAAACATTTCCTTAGATTCGAGACGTAAAAGGTATTATGTACGTTGGCTAATTGTTGCGGTAAATCAAGTCGATAAGCTACCGGTCTGACACGATCAATAATCTTGAATGGCCCAATATATCTCGGGTTTAATTTTCCCCGATTTCCAAAATGGACAACACCTTTCCAAGGTGATACCTTAAGCATGACCATGTCACCGATTTCAAATTCCAAGTCTTTTCTTCTTATGTTCGCGTAGCTCTTTTGCCGATTCTGGGCGGTTTTCAATCGTTGTTGAATTTGGATGATCTTCTCGGTAGTTTCTTGAATTATCTCCGGACCTGTAATTTGTCTATCCCCAACTTCACTCCAACAAATCGGAGACCTGCACTTTCTACCATAAAGTGCTTCAAACGGCGTCATCTCAATACTTGAATTGTAACTGTTATTGTAGGAAAACTTTGCTAACGGTAAATGTCGATCCCAACTGTTTCCAAAATCAATAACACATGCTCGTATCATGTCCTCAAGCATTTGTATCGTCCTTTCACTCCGTCCATCAGTTTGTGGATGATAGGCAGTACTCATGTCTAGACGAGTCCCTAATGCTTGTTGCAACGTCTGCCAGAATCTTGAAACAAATCTGACATCCCTATCAGAGATAATAGAGACTGGTATTCCATGTCTGGAGACCACTTCTTTCAAGTATAGTCGTGCCAACTTCTCCATTTTATCATCTTCTCTCATTGGCAGAAAGTGTGCTGACTTGGTGAGACGATCGACTACTACCCAAATAATATCATAACCACTGGCAGTCCTTGGTAATTTAGTGATGAAATCTATGATAATGTTTTCCCATTTCCATTCCGGCATTTCGGGTTGTTGAAGTAGACCTGATGGTTTCCGATGCTCAGCTTTGACCTTAGAACACGTTAAACATTCTTCTACGTATTTAGCAACATCGGCTTTAATACCCGGCCACCAAAAATGTTTCTTGAGATCCTTGTACATCTTCCCCGCTCCAGGATGTATTGAGTATTTAGTTTTATGAGCTTCTCTAAGTACCATTTCTCTCATATCTCTAAACTTTGGTACCCAAATTCTTTCAGCCATATACCGGGTTCCGTCTTCCCAAATATTAAGATGCTTCTCCGATCCTTTGGGTATTTCATCCTTTAAATTTCCCTCTTTTAAAACTCCTTGTTGCGCCTCCTTTATTTGAGTAGTAAGGTTAGTGTGAATCATAATATTCATAGCTTTTACCCGTATAGGTTCTCTGTTCTTTCTACTCAAAGCGTCGGCTACCACATTTGTCTTTCCCGGGTGGTAACGAATCTCAAAGTCGTAATCATTCAACAATTCAATCCACCTGCGCTGCCTCATGTTCAGATGTTTCTGATCAAATATATGTTGGAGACTTTTGTGGTCGGTATATATAATACTTTTGACCCCATATAAGTAGTGCCTCCAAGTCTTTAATGCAAAAACAACAGCACCCAATTCCAAATCATGAGTCATATAATTTTGCTCGTGAATCTTCAATTGTCTAGACGCATAAGTAATTGCCTTCGTTCGTTGCATTAATACTGTAACAACCCTCATTTTTCGACTTCTAAATTTACTGAATTAACCCTAGGGTTATCTGCCTGACTATATGTATTAAGGGTTGTTATATAAAATTAAATATTGACCGAATAGTAATTTTTAAACAACAATGTATGCTTAAATAAATAATATATTATTAATTTATATAATTTGACATAATTTAAATAAGTATATAAACTTTGTATCACTTTTATTATTTAGTTAATGTACTATATATTTAACTATATAATAAATCAAATTATATATAAATGTAATAATATTTACAAACTTACTAAAACTATAGTTTAATAATTAAAATCATAATTATTAGTAAAAATACAAAATACCGAATTATTTATTATTTTTATGCAAAATTTGTTTTTATTAATTAAATAAAAAAATATTGATAAATATTCTTAGAAAAAGCACTAAATCAATTTGTTTATTTATATAAAAAAATCCTTAAAATAAATGAATTTAAAAAAATAAATAAATAAATAAAATACTTTTTAATTAAAAATAATAATGGTAAAACTACTTTTATTATTTTATTTTGTGCATTATCTCATGACCTAACATTTAATACTTTTGAATTTTAAAATTCCTTTAAAAATTAAAATATTTCTTTTTCTTTTAATTATTTTATTCTTTTTACCTAATTTTTTCAAGTATAAATACCTCTCATTTCTAATTCAAACTCATACCAAAATTTCTCTCATTCTCTCTTTGAAGAATTACTACTAGTAAGTATTCTTTTCTTACTTTTTACTTTTTACTTTTTACTTTTTACTTCGGTTTATTATTTTATTTTTTACTAAAACATGTAAATAATGTTATAAATTATATGCAATTAAATATAAAATAAATAACATGTTATAATTAGTAATATATGTTACTAAAAATTATAAAAGTATTTTTATGAATTAATATATAGGAATTATAATTAAAATCAAATTAATGAATATATATGTATATACGCACCTAACGTGAAGGTTATAATTAAAGATAGCGTACAAAGACTACAAACATCACCGCTACTTGTGGCCTAGGGTGATCCTTGTTACCATTATGGGACGCTTATGGATCTCGAATGCCAAGACTTAGATTCTGATCAAGAGATCCTGGGCCACTCTGTAACAATAGATCATTCGAGTGACTTGCATGTTAGCAACGAAGTTTGGGCGAGATTTTACAACTTATTTGTTAAGAATTATAACCCGAACATTTTTAAACTAGAAGCTTACTATAAGTGGAAGCTTTCCATAA
Source organism: Rutidosis leptorrhynchoides (assembly GCF_046630445.1). NCBI lineage: Eukaryota > Viridiplantae > Streptophyta > Magnoliopsida > Asterales > Asteraceae > Rutidosis > Rutidosis leptorrhynchoides. The sequence goes on along the minus strand of NC_092335.1, from coordinate 17,383,422 downwards.
ATAGTAAGTTTCTAAAAATAGAAACTTTTGAGAAATAGGAACTTTTCTCGAAAACCGTCACTGTCAATATAGTTGCTATATTAATAAACATACTTTATGTCAGTTAGACATTAACTAATCAAACGTTATACCTCTAGGTTGATATCTAGATCACTTACGTGCTTTACTTTCCTTCTTGCGTGAAATACTTCAACTGCTATTTAAGGTGAATTCATAGCCCTTCTTTATTGCTAGCAAACTTACTTACTTTACTTGGGGTGAGACACATGCTGTTTTTACTTTTTACAATCTAGACACAAGTACCAAACTATTAATCTATGCTATACCCGGCTATGTTCGACTAAGTCCCTACAGTGATATTTTTAATTGCTGCTGCATGCTTAATTATTGGGGGTAGGCCTATCGGGAGTAACGTCCCCAATACATTTGACTAAGTCTTTGTATTACTTGATAATGAAATTAAACCGACAAGGACAGACACAACTTGTCATGGGGAAAACTTGAACGTTTAGTCTAAATATCACGCTTTGGCATAACTTTTTGATCCTGCGGGAGATCAACTTTACAAACTAAATCTTGTGGTCTAAAACAACGGTCAAACTTTTGTTAAACCTATGAACTTCACTCAACCTTTTGGTTGACACTTTAGCATGTTTTGTCTCAGGTGCTGTTTGATTCAAGCTTACTTATCTACTGCTTATGTGATGCTACTTAGACATAGGATCAAGAGATTATCGCATTTATTACTATTTCATTTAAACATTTACTTAACTCCTTTGTAACGACATTTCATTTTCCGCTGCGTACTCCATAAAGTTTAACTTTCTCATTTAGTATTGTTCTCGTTATTATAATATGTTGGTATATTTTGATATTAAGTCACATTTCGCCGAGGCCCTAACTGGGGGTGTGATAGATTGGTATCAGAGCTGGTTTAACTGCGTCCAAAGCAATGACCGGTTAACGTTCCCAACATTCAGGTTCGGTTAACGGCAACGACTTTGGGTGAGTTAGTCGTAGAGGGGATTCTCATAGTGTTACCTGTGACGAAGCATTGGCTCTTACCCCTTGCGAGCCTTTTAGTTTGGCCATTTTGCCGAGAGGTTAGCCGTAAAATCAGTGTCTGAGGTACACTTGGTGGTCACGAAAGAACGGCACTAAGTGGGATGAAAAATTCCCCAATCTGCAACACAGAGTGTCACAGATTGGTATCAGAGCATAACCAGGCTGTTATAGAGAACCAGGATTGTATTTTTGTGTGTGCCTTATGTGTTAGCTAGGGTACCTTAGCAATCTAGGAAACTATAACCTTTTCTGCCTTAGACTTTAAAGCACTTAGGATTGCCCTATAATCTTAACATTTATGCTTTTCTAATCTTGACTAAAAGATTCTAATCAAAGTCTCTTTCCTAATGATAGGATGTCAAGCTCAAGCGTTAACAAGCCTAACAAGGCAACTCACAACCCTACTACCGAAGTAGGTGTTGGACACTCTGAAACATTAAGACCTGTTCGAAGTCCTTCTTACAGTCCTGCTTCACCAAACTATAGTCCAAATACTCTGCGAAATTCACAAAGATCCCCTCAATATTATCCAACTTTGAGAATCGAAGATAAAGGAAAATGTCATGAAGAAGGCGGTCCATCAAGGAAGAGAGCCCGATCTTCTTCTTATAATGATGCTGCTAAGTATGAGGGTTTGCTTCGCCACATGGCGAGAGTGGAGGTCTGTATGGATGAGAAGGACCGCGAAATTAAGAAGTTGGTGGAGGAAAATGTTGAACTAAGAAAAGAATTAAGGCTCCTAAAGTACAAGAAAGAACGCAACACTCGTTGGGGGAAGCAATCACTTGCTCATCTCCAGGAGGATGTTGATTTCCGAATGAAAATGGAGAGAAGCCGAGTCGACAAACAACTTGCCCTAAGGGAATACGACACCAATGCCATTAACAGTCGTGTTACCAACCTCTATGACAATCTCGAATATCTCTACGAACAGCAGAAAGGGAAGAACGAGCGATATGATAAGTTTGTCCAAGAATCCCTCGACTCTCAAACCGAAAGGTTAGAGAAACTTGTGAAGGATAACATGGAAAAACTGATGAAGCAGTTTGAGGAGGAGAAGAAGAGATATGAAGATTATTTCAATCTTAATATTCTTTAGATATCTTTCCTATTTTTTCATCTATGTAAAGGCTATGCCTTAAACTATTTCTATTTCCGAATCGTGTATTAAAAAGGCTTATTTAATGCCTCGTTCCTTAATAATATAAAGTGTTTATACATATATATATATATCATGTTTTACGATAAAACTGTCCAAATTCCATTGGGAAATGGAGAAACTCTCATCATCCAAGGTGAGAAGAGTGGTTCCAATCTCAATATCATCTCCTGTATTAAAACTTGCAAATACCTTATGAAAGGATATCCAGCTTTTCTAGCTCACATTAAGATGATTGAATCGAATGAGAAGCATATTGAAGATGTACCCGTGGTTAAAGACTTTTCCGATGTGTTTCCCGAAGATCTTCCTGGTCTTCCACCTCCTCGACAAGTTGAATTTCAAATTGATTTAGCTCCCGGTGCTGCTCCAATTGCTAAAGCACCATACCGTTTAGCACCTTCCGAAATGAAGGAACTTTCCAACCAGCTCCAAGAACTATTGGATATAGGTTTCATTCGTCCAAGTTCGTCCCCATGGGGAGCTCCTATTCTATTTGTTAAAAAGAAGGATGGTACGTTAAGGATGTGCATTGATTACCGCAAGCTTACTATCAAGAACCGTTATCCGTTGCCGCGTATTGATGATCTATTCGACCAACTTCAAGGGTCAAGTGTTTATTCAAAGATTGATTTGAGGTCCGGATATCACCAACTTAGAGTCAAGGAATCCGATATTCCTAAGACTGCTTTTCGCACTCGTTATGGGCACTATGAATTCTGTGTCATGCCTTTTGGTTTGACCAATGCTCCTGCTGTGTTCATGGATCTTATGAACCGTGTTTGCAAACCCTATCTCGATAAATTCGTCATTGTATTCATTGATGACATCTTGATCTATTCCAAGAGTGAGAAAGAACATGAGCAACATTTGCGTATGATTCTTGAACTCTTACGAAAGGAACAACTTTATGCTAAATTCTCTAAGAGCGAGTTTTGGCTCAAAACTGTACAATTCCTTGGACATGTTGTTGATAGAAGAGGAATACATGTTGATCCTGCTAAAATCACTGCTATTCAGAACTTGGAGATACCAAAGACTGCGAAGCATATTCGCCAATTTTTGGGACTTTCCGGTTACTATCGAAGATTTATAAAGGATTTTTCACTTCTTGCTAAACCTCTTACGAAGCTAACACAAAAAGGGAAGAAATTTGAGTGGTCCGAAGAACAGGAATCTGCTTTCAAGATTCTGAAGGAGAAGTTGACCACAGCCCCGATTCTATCTTTACCTGAAGGTACTGACGATTTTGTTGTTTACTGTGATGCCTCAAAGCAAGGCTTTGGTTATGTTTTAATGCAACGTGAAAAGGTTATTGCCTACGCATCTAGACAGTTGAAGAAACACGAGGAGAACTATACCACACACGACCTTGAGTTAGGTGCCGTGGTATTTGCATTAAAGATATGGAGACATTATCTATATGGTACCCAGTTTACGGTGTACACTGACCATAAAAGTCTTCGACACATCTTTGATCAAAAACATATGAATATGAGGCAAAGCCGATGGCTCGAGTTATTGAACGATTATCATTGTGAACTGAAATATCATCCTTGCAAGGCGAATGTAGTTGTCGATGCCCTTAGTCGAAAAGACGATGTTAAATGTGTTCGTGCTCTGAATCTGAAAATCAAATCGAATCTTATCTCACGAATCTGTGAAGCTCAATTAGAAGCTATTAAACCAACAATTATTGAAGGTGAAGGACCTATTGGTTTTGAAAACCAACTCCAAGTGAAAGCTAATGGTACACGGTACTTTGGCAACAGAATTTGGGTTCCTCGCTTCGGTAATCTCCGTGAACTAGTCTTGGATGAAGCGCATAAGACTAGGTATTCTATGCATTCGGGTTCCAGTAAGATGTACCACGATGTGAAGGAATTCTACTGGTGGCCTAACATGAAAACCGACATTGCTACTTATGTTAGTAAGTGTCTCACTTGTTTGAAAGTCAAGGCTGAACATCAAAAGCCTTCTGGTCTGTTGACACAACCCGATATTCCGCAGTGGAAGTGAGAATGTATCGCTATGGACTTTATTACTAAATTGCCCAAGACTTCTAGTGGAAATGATACTATATGGGTCATAGTAGATCGTCTTACTAAACCTGCTCATTTCTTACTGATCAAGGAGACCGACAAGATGGAGAGATTGTCACAACTGTATATCAAAGAAATTGTCTCTCGTCATGGTGTTCCTATATCAATCATATCCGATCGCGACAGTAGATTCACTTTCAGATTCTGGAAATCCTTACAAACTGCTCTTGGAACTCAACTTGACATGGGTACTGCTTATCATCTGCAAACAGATGGTCAAGGTGAACGAACCATTCAAACATTGGAAGATATGCTTCGCGCTTGTGTTATCGACTTCGGCAAGGGCTGGGATAGACATCTACCTTTGGTTGAATTTTCTTATAACAACAGTTATCACTCTAGCATTAAAGTTGCACCTTTTGAAGCTCTATATGGACGGAAGTGTAGATCCCCTCTGTGTTGGGATGAACTTGAGGACAGACATTTAACTGGTCCTGAAATTATTCACGAAACTACCGAAAATATCGTTCAAATCAAGCAACGTTTAGAAACTGCCCGTAGCCGACAGAAGAGTTATGCCGATAAGAAACGAAAGGACATCGAATACCAAGTTGGAGATAAAGTCATGTTGAAAGTATCCCCTTGGAAAGGTGTTGTCCGTTTCGGTAAACGAAGTAAACTCAGTCCACGATATGTTGGACCTTTCACAATCACTGAAAGAATTGGTCCCGTGGCATATCGATTAGAACTACCAACCGAACTCATTCAAGTACATGATGTGTTTCATGTCTCAAATCTTAAACGGTGTATTGCTGATGACACTCTCGTTACCTGTCGCGATCGGATATGATTGATATGTTGGACCTTTCATAATCACTGAAAGAATTGGTCCCGTGGCATATCGATTAGGACCGTCCCCATTTCCCCCAGGAATCACAGCATCACCGGAATGGTGATGTGCTTCCGGGAGTCCAGGGCTGGGTGGACCTGGAATCTCCTCTCGATCCTCGTCTCCGTCCGAGACGTCCAGCAGGTCAAGCGCGTATCTGCTATCTCTGGATGAATAATCGCCGGAGTCGCCGGAGGGTAGCGGTGAGTCAGCAACAATAGTAGGCGAGGCAGTAGTCGTCTCTGAGTCACTCTCGAAGTCAAAGGTCATGGGCGGCATGTCCGACATCTGAACAAGGAAAAATAACTTTTTTCATGTCAGTAAGACATATAGCAAGCACGAAATCAGGCACTACAGCAACCTAGATCATCTATAGCAGTACATAGCATGGCAATACTAACAATATCGTACCGAAGTAGCATGCAATCAAAAGCAGATAGTAGCATGCAGTAGTGAGAATAAATGGTAGCATACAGCGAGTTCATATAGCAGTAAAAGTAAGCAAGTTCCGCAGAAACAAGTAAACAAGCAAGTTGTAGATTAGTCTTATTAGTGAATCCTACTCGACTCGGACAAGACACACTAATGCAACCTAATTCCCTACAACCAATGCTCTGATACCAAATGTGACGCCCCGTACAAAACCATCGTGTACGGATCATCAACAACAGGATCATTACAAAGTCAAACACTATATGCTATTTGAAAACCAGTTTTGCATTCATGAAAAGATAGCGTTTTACAAAAGATAACGTGCTTCCTATGAATAGAAGCATAAACATAAGTACGTGACCCAAAGGTCGTTACAAAGCCATTGTTTGAAAATAACATAAGTTACGAATGCAAAATAAAAGTTCCATAATTGAGACATCTCTAAGTAATGCAGCGGAAATCTAACACAGCAGGTCCATAACAGCAAGTCTATAATACCAAGACAGCAAGTCTAACAGCGGAAGCAACAACGTCTAAGCACCTGAGAAATACACGCTTAAAAGTCAACACGAATGTTGGTAAGCTATAGTTTAATTGTAACAGTAATGTAATGTAGGCCACGAGATTTCGTATTCAAAACAGTATGAAAAGTATATGTTTAACCGTGGGCACTTGGTAACTAACTTAACGTAAATATCACCCCCTAAAAGTACACTTGGTGAGTGCGTATGTTCTCGGAGTATTAAACACCCGTTAAATGCTAGCGCGACTAGCCCGAGTGGGGATGTCAAACCCTATGGATGCATATCTAAGATTCGCGTCTACCGGTTTAAAAACCAATAGTTAAACGTTACCGTGCTAAGGGGAAAGTTTATGCCGTTATATAACCCACACATATGTCAAGTTTAAGTACTCGTGCCTAGTAAGTAAAACATAAAAAGCGCATGTATTCTCAGTCCCAAAAATAGTTAAAGTAAAAAGGGATGCTATAACTCACAGTGAAAATGTGGTAAAAGTCGATACGAGGTAAGTAAGCAAGTAAGTCGGTCCGAAAGGTCCTCAACCTAAGTTAAAGGTTACTAAGTCAGTAAGTCGTCCCAAAAGGGTTTAAAATTACGTAAGTCAAGTCTTAAGTATCATCATCATCAACATCATACGTAAAAAGTAAAGTGAGTTTTCAATCAAGAATAGAGATCGAAACAAAGGCTGACTTCGTTCAGCTGCTACGACCTCTATACAAACTGAAATGACATGAGACCAGTGGCCAAGGCTCCGTATATGAGTCCTCTAACCGCTAACCAACTTTCAGAACCTAACTCGTCTTCATTCGACCGTGGCGAAGGTTTAAGTGCGAGTATGTCAGAAATTTCAGCACGTCGTTACAAGGGCGTAGTGACTTTCGGAAGGCTATAAATCCTAAACCGTATATCGGATTAAGTCGAGTCTTAAACAAAAAGTCATCTACTCGAACTGAACTATCCAGAAATCAACTTTTCCAGAAGCCAAAGAGTCTGATCAGACCCCGAAAAACAGTAAACAAGTGCTCCGGTGGGTTTCTTGGTGCTTGATGCTCATCACGGTTCTCATCCTTGATGCTTGTAGCTTCAAGTGTACAACTCATTGATGGGTTAGCATCACCTTGACCAAGATTCAACCATCAACACCCAATATGTTAAGACCAATTAAGATTACAACTCACTTATGAGTTTTAGAAGGATGATGAACCAAGGTTACATCATATTCTTAGTCTTAACACAAATACAAGTTCTATGTCCAACTAAAGTTACAAACTTTACTTCAATCAAACAAGTATGAACACAATCTTGATCAAATAAAGTAATGGAACCCTAAGCTAGAGAGCTTGGATTCTTTTCCCACAAGTTATGAGATTACAAAGCTAGAAAGCTTGAATCTTTGGTGTTCTTGAAGATCTTGAAGCATAAAGCTTAGATCTTCAAGTTACATGAAGACCACAAACACAAGTTTTGATCTTTATAACAAAATAATGTGATCATAAGTTAGAGAACTTAGATCCAACAAAAGAAATGAAGATTCAAAGCTAGAAAGCTTGAATGTTGGTTGTTCTTGAAGATCTTGAAGCATAAAGCTTAGATCTTTAAGTTACATGAAGATTACAAACACAAGTTTGAATCTTTATAACAAAATAAGGAGATTAAAAGCTAAAAAGATTTAGATCTACAAAATAAGTAAAGATTCAAAGCTAGAAAGCTTGAATCTTCCATGTTCTTGAAGGATTCAAATCCAAGTTTGAATCTACAAGATATAACAATATCAAAAAGCTGAATCTACAAGATATAACAAGATCAAAAAGCTAACAAGCATGATCTTATGAAGATGATGATGATTTCGTGAATGAGAAGAGAAGAAGAAGAAGAAAATCAAAAACTTACAAGTTTTAGAGTGAGAAAGACTAGAGAGAAAGTAAGAGAGTAAGTGTGTGTAAATTGCAAATGAGATCAAGTGCAAAATGGGTGAGGTTTGAGTGGTATTTATAGTGGTGGTGGGGTGGTATGGCCGTGGGATTGGGGGGAGACAAGGGGAGACAACTTTTTGCTTTTTAGTTAGTGGTTGTCTAAAGTTGGTGCTTATGTTAGGATCTCATGCAACATTATGGATTATGGTTAACAAAAATGCTAGTACGTTCCCTCTAATAAATGGGCATTTGTCTTACTTATTATTGGGTCACTAGTTATTAATAATTGGGCTAATTAAATAGTCCACTAACTAGTGTAGGGTGGGCTTAAGTCCAACAAGATAGAAAGTCCAACAAGACTAATTATTGTACTCTAGTAAATTACTAAACGTAATTAAGCATCCAAAAATCCAAGTAATTGTTATTATAAAATAACAATTAGTATTTCGTAGTCATAATATTCCGGTTATGACCAAAGTTAAACGTGTACACAGTACAAAGCTCGTTTTAAACGTTAAGAGACGCTAACGGTCATAAAGGCTTCCGGGGATCAAGTTAAGTATCCTACGTACTTAATGACACGTTTTAACATATAAACGAAAGTAATCAACATGTAGGGAGTTCCCAGAGAATAATATAGCTTAGTACGCACAAATACGCAGTTTTGTAAAATCACAAAGCACTATTTAATTATATTTGAATAGTACAGGAGCACATGAACCATCGGCGTAAGTTTCCTAATTCAAATGACAAAGTTATATGAAGTAGCATTGTATCAGTATCACCAATTCCAGCTCATTTCTGGCTATGCAAAATCACCAATAAACAACCAAAATACTAAAATGACTTTAAGTCGATATATTCATAAAATTGTCACAAACAACGAAATAAAAACCAAACCTACGCTCTATTTCAATCATAACTAATTAAATTCATCATATCTTGATCATTTTACACACTACATCATATCATATAGTACTTTATAAAACAATCAACAAACCAAAAGCATCGAACTCAGTGGTGTTGAGGTAGCGGTGGCGGAGGCTTGCATTGATAGCACTTTGCAAATAAACCGAATGTATCAACTTGTTTGATGAAGTTGGTCATACTTGCCCACCCTCCAAAACCGAACCCAACCACAAACACCCAAACAACGATGAATATGTTCACTATGTACATTCCCGTCCAGCTTGGCAAAAAGAATGGTGGCTTCTCCGCCGCATTCTGCACTCGAAAAGTTAAAACAAATATTAGGTGAGTAACTAAATTTAAGGTTAGATTTGTGGGTCAGTGAGCCAGATTATATCTAACGACTGCACTGTTAAAAATAAAAAAAATAAAAAAAAGATTATATCTAAAGACTGATCAAGTACAATAATGATAAGGGTGTGAATTATGTATATAACCTTAACAAACAATGATTATGAAAGATCACCTAACTTTGTCATTATCTCAAAACTAATCATGTGAAGTGGCTTAGTTTGGTGTGTGATTAGGTGTTATATGGTACAATTAGTCTATGCAAAAAACTGATGTCCTTTCGTATTCATTGAAGTAACGATATAACTATATATATGTGTCATGTGTGGATGCGCTTTCACAAACTTCAATAGTGGTGGCGGGTGGAGTAACAAAATTAAATGGTGGGTGGGTCGCAACACTTGTATTACAGTCTGATGTCAAAACGGGTCATGTCAAATTGGGTTGATCCACAAACATTTGTATTTTTTATAATTAAACATTTATATAAAATAGTTAATGTGTTGATTAGGATTGCAAAAACAGTACTTTACAGACATAATATATATCATTGAATAAAAACAGTTTGCAAGGTTCTATGCTGCTCTGAAAAAGGATTTTTGGACAATTTAGGGGGACCCGTTTGTGATTAAACAAAATAAGTAATTGGGTCGAAATTGATTAAACAAATTACCTGGCGAGCAGAAGCCTTTCGGTAAGTGAGCATATGGGCAAGAGCCGGTATAATGTAAACTGTAAAACTAACCAACAAAGCCCCAACAGCCGAATTGATCGGACCGAAAAACGGGAAGATAATGGCTAGGAACCAAATCGGTATCACAACCGGTAACCTAGCCAATGCCCGTAAACATATGCTCTTTGTATCGTGCATCCCCACTACTTTCTCCCACACAAAATACAACGGCGTACACGCAAAACCAAACGTTATGAACTGCAAAACAAACACCAAAACTGTCAAAACACAAACTTTAACAACTTAAATATGTCAATTAAGTGATTAACCGTTGCAAAAAAGCCAAACCTGATGGATGAGCATTAGAATAACGGCTGTATCACGAGCACGAGTTTTCGGCAAAAGGGAAAACGCATTCGAATGGTTCAAAAGTTGGTCACCAAACGCCCAATACATTGCAGTAGCTGATGGAAGTGTTAGAGTAAATACATATAAAGTTGCAAACAGGTATATGTATTTAAACTTTTGTGGCTTCCACATTGCGTGCATTATTTCACTGGAAAAAAACATGAAACACAATCATTATCATTCTTAGTTTAGGTAACAAAACTTGGTACTAAATTAGGGGCCAATTTACTAACACTGTGACTGCGTGTCCACCAAAGGTGTAGAGTATGTTTGTGGCTCCGGTGAAGTACAAAACCAACTTTTGTGGACCAGAATGAACCACGCCATCAACTTGACCATGGACCAACGCTGCGATGGTTAAGTACCATGCGGTGTAGGTTGTCATACCAAGTCCAAGAAAAGACCAAATTCGATAGTTGTGGAAAGAGGGTATAAACACAGTAGTAGCACAACAAGCTCCAAATATGTATGTCCATGTCCTCTTGTCCAAATGATCATTTATGTAGTATATATTGCTGTATATAATTACACAAAACATAACATTAGTTTCTATATATAGTCAATAAGTCAAATATTGTATTATGCATAATTAGTACGGAGTATCACAAAAGAGATAAAAATGAGCAGACCTTGCACAAGCAATAAGTTGTATAACAGAGCCAAACAGAAGAAAGGTGCAGTTGAAGGCTAACCCCACAGCTTTCCATTGTGGGCCTAAAAGACCATCTAGCACTTCAAACCACTGCATAAAACTAAGTTACATAAGTATGATGGCATGTAGGGTATTTAGGAGCATGTATCACATGCATCAAAGATGTTTATCTCAAATGGATTTTTCATAAATTAAAATACAATTTTACAAGCACATAGTACAATAGGTGATCTAAGCAGTTTGATTGGGAATTTCAACTACAGAAAAAGACAAACTTCAGGTTCTTTGTCAATACTTAATTCCAGATCATCAGCTAAAGCATCTTAATTCATTATTTTACATCATTTTCTTTTGTTTTTTCTTGATTTTAAAGATGACCCATGATCAATTATTCATTTGTTTACTGATTTAAATGCTGAAATCAAAAAATGAATTAGTCTTTAACCTGAATAACATGATTCTTGAAACTGACATTCTCTTTCTCTTTTCTAGCTCTATACTCCACATACAGAACACTGATGAGATAAGCAGTCCAACTTCCAAGAAGACCATAAAACACTTGTAATATGATTCCTGAAAGCATGCCCAGTTGAGAGAAAGAATAGGGCAAAGTCAAGAGCACTTGAGCCACCTGAAATCCCAAAACAAAATAAACAAGATTCAATTTTTATGAACAAAGAAAGCATAAAGGGTATTTTGGTAACTTACCTGATTTGAAGCACAACTGAACCAAGCATCATAAGCAGAACCCCCATGCCAAAGAAAATTCTTGAAACCAGACATTGACTGTTCTACCCCTACCTCCTCCTCACCCTGTTCTTGCTCATTTCCACCCTTCATTTCCCCAGGAACAATAGCTTCTTCAGCTTGATTATTATTAGTATTATTTATCATTTTTGTTTGCTCTGTAATATAACTACCACAAAGATCTTTCACTTATATAAGAGCCCTGAAACTGAAATTAAGACAGCATACCATTAAAACAGGCATAAAAGGCTCCATCTTTGCCTTTGATTCTGTTTGGTGGCAAGAACTTCATAAATGTATGCAAGTAGTTACATAGACAAATCAACGTAAACTACACAAAGCTGTAAACTTATACACATACACACATCCTAAAAATCTTGAAAAGAAAAGAAAAAATAGCATTAAAGTGAGATAGTTGGGGTTATGCAATAAACTTTACTAGAAATGAAAAGTTTCCTGACTCTGTTTTTTTCTCAAATAAATAAAAACAAAATTAAAATGCTCTAAATAGGTTTCTGTGTATACAGCTTAACCAGTTTCACAAGATTAGTAAATTCTAATTTTAATCTAACTTACATAAACAGAAAACGAAAAATAAAATAAAAAAATCATAAAAATTCAAACTTTTAGCAAGTATAACATACCCATTTGGTATTAGAAGCAATTCTCTTCTGGGTTTAAGTAATTTCAAAAAATATAAACGGAATACATGAAAAAGCATACACATAAATACATATTGTTATACATAAATTATATACAGAGGTGGATAAATAAGTAGAGAGAAAACAGAGACATACCAAAGAGAGAAGTGTGATTCTTGATCTTTTTATCTCTCTAGATATATCTACTTTCTCTCACTAGAATTGTTGAAGAGTGAAGAAAAATTGAGGGAGGAAAGAAGGGGCATTGATGAGGGTTTTAAAGAGAGAAAAATGTGAGTAGCTTTTTAGCAAAAGTGAAGACTGGGATTTATATCACTCCTCACTCCTGCTGAATTGCACTCTTTTATGTTTGTTTGTCTCTGCATAAAATTTCTGTTATTATGGCTGCCTACTCACTGCACACAGACAGAATCTTGTACAGTTGTTAATGTTACTATAAATTTTTATTTTTTACTTCTTTATAGTGTTATGAAACTGACCTTACATTAAAATTTCATCTGTATGTTCAAAAAATTAATTTGTTTGTCCAACAAAGTTAAAACTAAAGTGACAATGTTTTTATACAAAAAATTTTAAAACATATATATAAGTGCATATAGAGTGGGATCGAGTTGGAGCTGGAATTAATCGTGTCACCATTCGACTATTAAAAAGTCGAGAATCGGTGTTCAGTCACTCCGTGTATTGTTTGGCGTTACGGTCTTTGTTTTTTCCTTTCTTTTTATGATTAATTAAATTAAATAAATTATAAATTTTTCCCCGAAAATGACAAAAACTTATACGAAGTTTTAAACCAAGAACTTTTATCAATGATCAAAGAACTTATGAAAAGATACTAAAAAATCAACAGTACGCTGTCACCCAGATAACAAAACTAAAATACCAAACTAGCCTACAAGTTATCTGTAAATGGGCCGCCCCACAGCAACAAACCGGGACAAAAACAAAACAAACAAACGCGAAAGCAACCCAAAACTACCACAACTTATAAAAACAGACAAATAAAACTGAAACAAGCCAACAAATGATACCAACATAAAGAAGACACCGAAGAAGATCCCACCAACTTTCCTTCGGCCAGAGACGGAGCAATGATTTTAAATAAGACACTTTATAATTAAATTAAAAGCTATCTTTTTTTTTCTCCGGCAAGATAACGATTACTATTAAAAACTTTCATTAAAAAATGAAGATGCCTATAAAACAGATACAAAAATCCAAAACGATGAGGCTCGGGGAAGTAAACTAAGCTATAGGTTAACTATTAACTAACTAACCCGAGCCAAAACCTTGCTAAACACCAACCCCATACAATACGATAAAAGGCAACTAAATGAAACACCAAAAAATCAAACATCTAAACAACGGTGAGAAACCAACAAAAACCATCCCAATCCAACTAAACGGCCTTGGGCAAACCATTACGATTTCTAAGATCCGGCCAAGAGACTTTCCCGTACGACTTTTCTGCAATAACATCTTTCCCACTTCGCGATTTATACGCATACGAGAGTACGTCATCCGATCCGCTTACATTTAAAGTAACTGAAGAAAGACGTTGTCTCGCCAACTCACCTTCGTCCACAATCATCTTCACTTTATTCTTCTTGACCAACTCGAGATCCTTATGCTCATTGAAAAGAATGTGTAAAGCTTCTCCAAGATCTCAAACTAGGGCTGTTAACGAACCGAGCTTTTAACGAGCTACTCGAGTTCGAGCTTGTTTATTTCGAATTCGAGTTTTACCGAGTCCGAACTCGAGTCGAGTTCGAACAAAAAATGTTGTTCGATTAGTTTCACGAGCCGAGCATAAAAAAGTTAATATTCGACCCGGCTCGCGCGAAAATCGTTTAATAGTCGAACGAGTTAATCGAGCATATATGGCTCGATTAGTTCGTATGCTCGTTTATGTTAATCGAGATACACGAACCGATCTATGCAAACCGAGCTTCGCGAACATGAATAAAATTTTAATATTGTAGCAAACAAGATTCGAACTAGAGACCACATGGTTAGATTTCCTATGTTTAACCACTAAGCTACAAGAAGTTTTTGGTGTAAACTTAGTATTAGTGGTACTTGTATCTTATAATTTTATAATTCATTTTCACATGAAAACATAACATAACATTTATAACGTTTAGAATTAATTGTACTCGTATCTTATATCTTATCTTCTTATAATTTCATAACGTTTACTCGTTATTAAGTTTTATTAATATTTTCATATACAAAACATTCATTCATAGCTATATATTATATATATTTTAATTTTATGTTATTCAAATATAACTAAGGTTAATTAGTTTGTTAATGTATATATTTATAGATAATTATATTGAATAAATGTATACATACAGTTTCAATCGTATTGCAATTGAAATTCAACAAGAATTTTAAATTACATAAAATGAATATAAAAAATGGAGCAAAGAAAGAATCTTTCAGAAACCTTGTCATTTTATTTGATCTTTTCACTTGCAAAAAAAATAACTAATTTATCCAAACAATAATTTTGAATTACATAAAGAATTGTTGTTAATTATGAATAAAAAAAAAAGAAGTAAAGAAGTTTCATCCTGTAGTGACCCGAACTTTTCCATTTTATATATATATTAATTGAGATTGATATTTACATGATTAAATGTTTCCAACATGTTAAGCAATCAAACTTGTTAAGACTTGATTAATTGAAATAGGTTTCATATAGACAATTGACCACCCAAGTTGACCGGTAATTCACGAACGTTAAAACTTGTAAAAACTATATGATGACATATATATGGATATATATGGATATATATATATATATATATATATATATATATATATATATATATATATATATATATATATATATATATATAGTTAACATGATATTATGATAAGTAAACATATCATTAAGTATATTAACAATGAACTACATATGTAAAAACAAGACTACTAACTTAATGATTTTTAAACGAGACTTATATGTAACGATTAACGTTGTAAAGACATTTAATGTATATATATCATACTAAGAGATATTCATACATGATAATATCATGATAATATAATAATTTAAAATCTCGTTTGATATTATAAACATTGGGTTAACAATATTCAACAAGATCGTTAACCTAAAGGTTTCAAAACAACATTTACATGTAACGACTAACGATGACTTAACGACTCAGTTAAAATGTATATACATGTAGTGTTTTAATATGTATTTATACACTTTTGAAATACTTCAAGACACTTATCAAAATACTTCTACTTAACAAAAATGCTTACAATTACATCCTCGTTCAGTTTCATCAACAATTCTACTCGTATGCACCCGTATTCGTACTCGTACAATACACAGCTTTTAGATGTATGTACTATTGGTATATACACTCCAATGATCAGCTCTTAGCAGCCCATGTGAGTCACCTAACACATGTGGGAACCATCATTTGGCAACTAGCATGAAATATCTCATAAAATTACAAAAATATGAGTAATCATTCATGACTTATTTACATGAAAACAAAATTACATATCCTTTATATCTAATCCATACACCAATGACCAAAAACACCTACAAACACTTTTATTCTTCAATTTTCTTCATCTAATTGATCTCTCTCAAGTTCTATCTTCAAGTTCTAAGTGTTCTTCATAAATTCTACAAGTTCTAGTTACATAAAATCAAGAATACTTTCAAGTTTGCTAGCTCACTTCCAATCTTGTAAGGTGATCATCCAACCTCAAGAAATCTTTGTTTCTTACAGTAGGTTATCATTCTAATACAAGGTAATAATCATATTCAAACTTTGGTTCAATTTCTATAACTATAACAATCTTATTTCAAGTGATGATCTTACTTGAACTTGTTTTCGTGTCATGATTCTGCTTCAAGAACTTCGAGCCATCCAAGGATCCATTGAAGCTAGATCCATTTTTCTCTTTTCCAGTAGGTTTATCCAAGGACCTTAAGGTAGTAATGATGTTCATAACATCATTCGATTCATACATAAAAAGCTATCATATTCGAAGTGGTAAACTAGTAATCACTAGAACATAGTTTAGTTAATTCTAAACTTGTTCGCAAATAAAGTTAATCCTTCTAACTACACTTTTAAAATCAACTATACACAAGATCTATATCTATATGATATGCTAACTTAATGATTTAAAACCCGGAAACACGATAAACACCATAAAATCGGATTTACGCCGTCGTAGTTACAACCGGGGGCTGTTTTGGGTTAGTTAATTAAAAACTATGATAAACTTTGATTTAAAAGTTGTTCTTCTGGGAAAATGATTTTTATTATGAACATGAAACTATATCCAAAAATCATGGTTAAACTCAAAGTGGAAGTATGTTTTCTAAAATGGTCATCTAGACGTCGTTCTTTCGACTGAAATGACTACCTTTACAAAAACGACTTGTAACTTATATTTCCGACTATAAACCTATACTTTTTCTGTTTATATTCATAAAATAGAGTTCAATATGAAACCATAGAAATTTGATTCACTCAAAACGGATTTAAAATGAAGAAGTTATGGGTAAAACAAGATTGGATAATTTTTCTCATTTTAGCTACGTGAAAATTGGTAACAAATCTATTCCAGCCATAACTTAATCAACTTGTATTGTATATTATGTAATCTTGAGATACCATAGACACGTATACAATGTTTCGACCTATCATGTCGACACATCTATATATATTTCGGAACAACCATAGACACTCTATATGTGAATGTTGGAGTTAGCTATACAGGGTTAAGGTTGATTCCAAAATATATATAGTTTGAGTTGTGATCAATACTGAGATATGTATACACTGGGTCGTGGATTGATTCAAGATAATATATATATCGATTTATTTCTGTACATCTAACTGTGGACAACTAGTTGTAGGTTACTAACAAGGACAGCTGACTTAATAAACTTAAAACATCAAAATGTATTAAAAGTGTTGTAAATATATTTTGAACATACTTTGATATATATGTACATATTTGTTATAGGTTCGTGAATCGACCAGTGGCCAAGTCTTACTTCCCGACGAAGTAAAAATCTGTGAAAGTGAGTTATAGTCCCACTTTTAAAATCTAATATTTTTGGGATGAGAATACATGCAGGTTTTATAAATGATTTACAAAATTGACACAAGTACGTGAAACTACATTCTATGGTTGAATTATCGAAATCGAATATGCCCCTTTTTATTAAGTCTGGTAATCTAAGAATTTGGGAACAGACACCCTAATTGACGCGAATCCTAAAGATAGATCTATTGGGCCTAACAAACCCCATCCAAAGTACCGGATGCTTTAGTACTTCGAAATTTATATCATATCCGAAGGGTGTCCCGGAATGATGGGGATATTCTTATATATGCATCTTGTTAATGTCGGTTACCAGGTGTTCACCATATGAATGATTTTTATCTCTATGTATGGGATGTGTATTGAAATATGAAATCTTGTGGTCTATTATTATGATTTGATATATATAGGTTAAACCTATAACTCACCAACATTTTTGTTGACGTTTTAAGCATGTTTATTCTCAGGTGATTATTAAGAGCTTCCGCTGTCGCATACTTAAAAAAGGACGAGATTTGGAGTCCATGCTTGTATGATATTGTGTAAAAACTGCATTCAAGAAACTTATTTTGTTGTAACATATTTGTATTGTAAACCATTATGTAATGGTCGTGTGTAAACAGGATATTTTAGATTATCATTATTTGATAATCTACGTAAAGCTTTTTAAACCTTTATTGATGAAATAAAGGTTATGGTTTGTTTTAAAATGAATGCAGTCTTTGAAAAACGTCTCATATAGAGGTCAAAACCTCGCAACGAAATCAATTAATATGGAACGTTTTTAATCAATAAGAACGGGACATTTCAGTTGGTATCCGAGCGTTGGTCTTAGAGAACCAGAATTTTGCATTAGTGTGTCTTATCGAGTTTGTTAGGATGCATTAGTGAGTCTGGACTTCGACCGTGTTTACTTGAAAAATGATTGCTTAACAAATTTTGTTGGAAACTATATATTTTTAACATGTGAATATTATGTGATATATTAATCTCTTAACACGTTTGATATTATGTGATAGATGTCTACCTCTAGAACAAGTCACATTGACTCACCTAATAATAATGAAGAGTCAAATGTAAATTGGAATGATTCATGGACTGATTCACAAGTTCCCGAAGAGGAACCGGAAGAAGAGTCGGAACCGGAAGAAGAATCGGAAGCGGAAGAAGAATCGGAACCGGATGAAGAAATAGAATCGGTGGGGGAAATAATAAAACGGTTAAGTAAAAGAAAATCCTCAACCAACCGACCAAGGTTAATTATGGTCAATGGTGTTTCCGCCAAGGAAGCAAAATATTGGGAGGATTACCAATTCTCTGATGAATCGGATTCCGACGAGAATTCCGATGATGTTATAGAAATTACCCCAACTGAATTTAAAAAGGCAAAAGAAAATAATAAGGGAAAGGGCATAAAAATAGAGAAATCTAATTCCAACCCCGATGAACTTTATATGTATCGTCAACCCCCGAAGTCCTTAAGTTGTAACAATGACCCGGGAACCTCTAAACCACCAGGTTTTTCTAAACCAATGTGGAAAATGACGGCTCGTATTAGGGGAACATCATATATCCCTAGAAACTTGGCAAAACGAACCAAAACCGAAGAAGAAGAAACAAGCGAGTCGGAATAAGATAGTTGTATTCGTGTGGTGTAATATATGTAATATAGTGTGCTTATGCTTTATGATATATGTAAAAATTGCTTGTATTAATAAGTATTTTTTTTATGAATCTAACTCTTGTCTATTTTACAGTATAAAAACACAAAATGGATAGACAACCCAATATTTTAAGAGACCTACCCGGAGACATGATTAATGAAATCTTGTCTAGAGTCGGTCAGAATTCTTCGGCACAACTATTTAAGGCGAGATCAGTTTGTAAGACATTCGAAGAACGTTCCAAGAATGCCTTGGTTTATAAAAGGCTTTCGTTCGAAAGATGGGGGATATCACATTGGGAAATCCATAAGTTACGATGTGTTTACTTTGACGCATATATTGCGGGGAACCCAAATGCTATTTTACGCAATGGGTTAAGAAATTATTTTGACTCAATATATCCGAATATTATACTTCGTGATTTAGAAAAAGCGGCTAACATGCAACATAAAGAAGCATGTTATGCTTACGGATTAGTAATGTTCGCTTCTCACCAAAGTGAGAACAAGAACATCGGGCTACAACTATTAAACAAAACGTTCCCACAAGTGACGGATTCAGTAATTGGGGTAAGAAATGAGGTTTTTAGATTGTTACGGGACTGTTGGACATTACGTAACCCTCGTCCCTTTGACGACGTTACAACACGCTGTCTTATCAACAGCCATAACGGTTATGTTCCACAAGACCAAGGATGGGAAGTAATCCTAGTAAAACCAGAATGCATGACTTGTTTCTGGATGTATGAATTACGTGTCTTTATTGCCTTTGCTGAACGACTTGTGTACTAGCTAGAATTATCTTCACAACCATCTTGTATCAAATTTATTGTGTGCTATATTTCATGCTATATGTAAAATAAGCGGTATTGTAAGTTTGTAAAATATTGTGTAAAAGTTTGAATGCGAAATATTATTATAATCAGTTTTTCATATAGAATTGTAGTAGTTGAATTGTATATTAGCTACTAAGTATGAACTTAACGGGTAGGTACTACCCGAATTTAAACTTATAAAACGCTAATATGAAGAAAAAGCTTTTATAAATGAGTTCATATTATGCTACGAAATACTATTAACTACTCTTAATATTCTGTATGATTAACTTGTTCCATTTGACTATTTTGAAGGAAATGGCACCGACTACTCGACACACCGTAAATATGAATGAAGAGGAATTCCGTACTTTTCTAGCTTCAAACATAGCCGCAGTACAGGCTGCGCTACATACCAACAATAACCTTGGATCTAGCAGTACAGGAAATCGTGTAGGATGCACCTACAAAGAATTCACTGCCTGCAAACCTTTGGAATTTGATGGAACCGAAGGACCGATCGGATTGAAACGGTGGACCGAGAAGGTCGAATCGGTGTTTGCCATAAGTAAGTGTACTGAAGAGGACAAAGTGAAGTACACTACGCATACCTTCACAGGTTCTGCGTTAACATGGTGGAATACCTATCTAGAGCAAGTGGGACAAGACGATGCGTACGCACTACCGTGGTCAGCATTCAAGCACTTGATGAACGAGAAGTACCGTCCCAGAACCGAGGTCAATAAGCTCAAGACAGAACTTAGAGGGTTACGAACCCAAGGATTTGATATTACCACGTACGAAAGACGATTCACAGAATTGTGCCTATTGTGTCCGGGAGCATTCGAAGATGAGGAAGAGAAGATCGACGCGTTTGTGAAAGGATTACCAGAAAGAATCCAAGAAGATATAAGTTCACACGAGCCCGCCTCCATACAACAGGCATGTAGAATGGCTCACAAACTAGTGAACCAGATTGAAGAAAGAATTAAAGAACAGACTGCTGAAGAGGCTAATGTGAAGCAAGTCAAAAGAAAGTGGGAGGAAAACGGTGACAAGAATCACCAATACAACAACAACAGCAATTACAACAATAATCGCAACAATTATCCCAACAATCGTAACATCAATCGCAACTACAACAAATGGCCCAACAACAACAACAACAACAACAACAGCAACTACAACAATCATCCCAACAACAATAATAACCGCAACAACAACAACAATCAGAAGCAGCTATGCCAAAGGTGTGAAAAGTATCACTCGGGGTTCTGCACCAAATTTTGCAACAAGTGTAAAAGAAATGGTCATTGCGCGGCAAAGTGTGAGGTCTACGGACCAGGGGTTAATAGAACGAAAGGAACAAATGGTGTCGGAACGAGTAATGGCGGAGCAAGTAGTGTCGGAGCAAGTTATGCCAATGTAGTTTGTTATAAATGTGGAAAACCGGGCCACATTATTAGAAATTGCCCGAACCAGGAGAACACGAATGGACAAGGCCGCGGAAGAGTTTTCAATATTAATGCGGCAGAGGCACTGGAAGACCCGGAGCTTGTTAAGGGTACGTTTCTTATTGACAATAAATCTGCTTACGTTTTATTTGATTCGGGTGCGGATAGAAGCTATATGAGTAGAGATTTTTGTGCTAAATTAAGTTGTCCATTGACGCCTTTGGATAGTAAATTTTTACTCGAATTAGCAAATGGTAAATTAATTTCAGCAGATAATATATGTCGGAATCGAGAAATTAAACTGGTTAGCGAAACATTTAAGATTGATTTGATACCAGTAGAGTTAGGGAGTTTTGATGTGATAATCGGTATGAACTGGTTGAAAGAAGTGAAAGCAGAGATCGTTTGTTACAAAAATGCAATTCGCATTATACGAGAAAAAGGAAAACCCTTAATGGTGTACGGAGAAAAGGGCAACACGAAGCTACATCTTATTAGTAATTTGAAGGCACAAAAACTAATAAGAAAAGGTTGCTATGCTGTTCTAGCACACGTCGAGAAAGTACAAACTGAAGAAAAGAGCATCAATGATGTTCCCATTGCAAAAGAATTTCCCGATGTATTTCCGAAAGAATTACCGGGATTACCTCCACATCGATCCGTTGAATTTCAAATAGATCTTGTACCAGGAGCTGCACCAATAGCTCGTGCTCCTTACAGACTCGCACCCAGCGAGATGAAAGAACTGCAAAGCCAATTACAAGAACTTTTAGAGCGTGGTTTCATTCGACCAAGCACATCACCGTGGGGAGCTCCTGTTTTGTTTGTCAAGAAGAAAGATGGTACATTCAGGTTGTGTATCGACTACCGAGAGTTGAACAAACTTACCATCAAGAACCGCTACCCACTACCGAGAATCGACGACTTATTTGATCAACTACAAGGCTCGTCTGTTTATTCAAAGATTGACTTACGTTCCGGGTATCATCAAATGCGGGTGAAAGAAGATGATATTCCAAAGACTGCTTTCAGAACACGTTACGGTCATTACGAGTTTATGGTCATGCCGTTTGGTTTAACTAATACACCAGCTGTGTTCATGGACCTTATGAACCGAGTGTGTGGACCATACCTTGACAAGTTTGTCATTGTTTTCATTGATGACATACTTATTTACTCAAAGAATGACCAAGAACACGGTGAACATTTGAGAAAGGTGTTAGAAGTATTGAGGAAGGAAGAATTGTACGCTAAGTTTTCAAAGTGTGTATTTTGGTTGGAAGAAGTTCAATTCCTCGGTCACATAGTGAACAAAGAAGGTATTAAGGTGGATCCGGCAAAGATAGAAACTGTTGAAAAGTGGGAAACCCCAAAAACTCCGAAACACATACGCCAGTTTTTAGGACTAGCTGGTTACTACAGAAGGTTCATCCAAGACTTTTCCAGAATAGCAAACCCCTTGACTGCATTAACGCATAAAGGGAAGAAATTTGAATGGAATGATGAACAAGAGAAAGCGTTTCAGTTATTGAAGAAAAAGCTAACTACGGCACCTATATTGTCATTGCCTGAAGGGAATGATGATTTTGTGATTTATTGTGACGCATCAAAGCAAGGTCTCGATTGTGTATTAATGCAACAAACGAAGGTGATTGCTTATGCGTCTAGACAATTGAAGATTCACGAGCAAAATTATATGACGCATGATTTGGAATTAGGCGCGGTTGTTTTTGCATTAAAGATTTGGAGGCACTACTTTTATGGGGTCAAAAGTATTATATATACCAACCACAAAAGTCTTCAACACATATTTAATCAGAAACAACTTAATATGAGGCAGCGTAGGTGGATTGAATTATTGAATGATTACGACTTTAAGATTCGGTACCACCCGGGGAAGGCAAATGTGGTAGCCGATGCCTTGAGCAGGAAGGACAGAGAACCCATTCGAGTAAAATCTATGAATATAATGATTCATAATAACCTTACTACTCAAATAAAGGAGGCGCAACAAGGAGTTTTAAAAGAGGGAAATTTAAAGGATGAAATACCCAAAGGATCGGAGAAGCATCTTAATATTCGGGAAGACGGAACCCGGTATAGGGCTGAAAGGATTTGGGTACCAAAATTTGGAGATATGAGAGAAATGGTACTTAGAGAAGCTCATAAAACCAGATACTCAATACATCCTGGAACGGGGAAGATGTACAAGGATCTCAAGAAACATTTTTGGTGGCCGGGTATGAAAGCCGATGTTGCTAAATACGTAGGAGAATGTTTGACGTGTTCTAAGGTCAAAGCTGAGCATCAGAAACCATCAGGTCTACTTCAACAACCCGAAATCATGGAATGGAAATGGGAAAACATTACCATGGATTTCATCACTAAATTGCCAAGGACTGCAAGTGGTTTTGATACTATTTGGGTAATAGTTGATCATCTCACCAAATCAACACACTTCCTGCCAATAAGATAAGATAACAAGATGGAGAAGTTAGCACGACTGTATTTGAAGGAAGTCATCTCCAGACATGGAATACCAATCTCTATTATCTCTGATAGGGATGGCAGATTTATTTCAAGATTCTGGCAGACATTACAGCAAGCATTAGGAACTCGTCTAGACATGAGTACTGCCTATCATCCACAAACTGATGGGCAGAGCGAAAGGACGATACAAACACTTGAAGACATGCTACGAGCATGTGTTAATGATTTCGGAAATAGTTGTGATTGACATCTACCGTTAGCAGAATTTTCCTACAACAACAGCTACCATTCAAGCATTGAGATGGCACCGTTTGAAGCACTTTATGGTAGAAAGTGCAGGTCTCCGATTTGTTGGAGTGAAGTGGGGGATAGACAGATTACGGGTCCGGAGATTATACAAGAAACTACCGAGAAGATCATCCAAATTCAACAACGGTTGAAAACCGCCCAAAGTCGACAAAAGAGCTACGCTGACATTAAAAGAAAAGATATAGAATTTGAAATTGGAGAGATGGTCATGCTTAAAGTTGCACCTTGGAAAGGCGTTGTTCAATTTGGTAAACGAGGGAAATTAAATCCAAGGTATATTGGACCATTCAAGATTATTGATCGTGTCGGACCAGTAGCTTACCGACTTGAGTTACCTCAACAACTCGCGGCTGTACATAACACTTTCCACGTCTCGAATTTGAAGAAATGTTTTGCTAAAGAAGATCTCACTATTCCGTTAGATGAAATCCAAATCAACGAAAAACTCCAATTCATCGAAGAACCCGTCGAAATAATGGATCGTGAGGTTAAAAGACTTAAGCAAAACAAGATACCAATTGTTAAGGTTCGATGGAATGCTCGTAGAGGACCCGAGTTCACCTGGGAGCGTGAAGATCAGATGAAGAAGAAATACCCGCATCTATTTCCAGAAGATTCGTCAACACCTTCAACAGCTTAAAATTTCGGGACGAAATTTATTTAACGGGTAGGTACTGTAGTGACCCGAACTTTTCCATTTTATATATATTAATTGAGATTGATATTTACATGATTAAATGTTTCCAACATGTTAAGCAATCAAACTTGTTAAGACTTGATTAATTGAAATAGGTTTCATATAGACAATTGACCACCCAAGTTGACCGGTGATTCACGAACGTTAAAACTTGTAAAAACTATATGATGACATATATATGGATATATATATATATATATATATATATATATATATATATATATAACATGATATTATGATAAGTAAACATATCATAAAGTATATTAACAATGAACTACATATGTAAAAACAAGACTACTAACTTAATGATTTTTAAACGAGACTTATATGTAACGATTAACGTTGTAAAGACATTTAATGTATATATATCATACTAAGAGATATTCATACATGATAATATCATGATAATATAATAATTTAAAATCTCATTTGATATTATAAACATTGGGTTAACAATATTCAACAAGATCGTTAACCTAAAGGTTTCAAAACAACATTTACATGTAACGACTAACGATGACTTAACGACTCAGTTAAAATGTATATACATGTAGTGTTTTAATATGTATTTATACACTTTTGAAATACTTCAAGACACTTATCAAAATACTTCTACTTAACAAAAATGCTTACAATTACATCCTCGTTCAGTTTCATCAACAATTCTACTCGTATGCACCCGTATTCGTACTCGTACAATACACAGCTTTTAGATGTATGTACTATTGGTATATACACTCCAATGATCAGCTCTTAGTAGCCCATGTGAGTCACCTAACACATGTGGGAACCATCATTTGGCAACTAGCATGAAATATCTCATAAAATTACAAAAATATGAGTAATCATTCATGACTTATTTACATGAAAATAAAATTACATATCCTTTATATCTAATCCATACACCAACGACCAAAAACACCTACAAACACTTTTATTCTTCAATTTTATTCATCTAATTGATCTCTCTCAAGTTCTATCTTCAAGTTCTAAGTGTTCTTCATAAATTCTACAAGTTCTAGTTACATAAAATCAAGAATACTTTCAAGTTTGCTAGCTCACTTCCAATCTTGTAAGGTGATCATCCAACCTCAAGAAATCTTTGTTTCTTACAGTAGGTTATCATTCTAATACAAGGTAATAATCATATTCAAACTTTGGTTCAATTTCTATAACTATAACAATCTTATTTCAAGTGATGATCTTACTTGAACTTGTTTTCGTGTCATGATTCTGCTTCAAGAACTTCGAGCCATCCAAGGATCCATTGAAGCTAGATCCATTTTTCTCTTTTCCAGTAGGTTTATCCAAGGAACTTAAGGTAGTAATGATGTTCATAACATCATTCGATTCATACATAAAAAGCTATCATATTCGAAGTGGTAAACTAGTAATCACTAGAACATAGTTTAGTTAATTCTAAACTTGTTCGCAAATAAAGTTAGTCCTTCTAACTACACTTTTAAAATCAACTATACACATGATCTATATCTATATGATATGCTAACTTAATGATTTAAAACCCGAAAACACGATAAACACCATAAAACCGGATTTACGCCTTCGTAGTTACAACCGGGGGCTGTTTTGGGTTAGTTAATTAAAAACTATGATAAACTTTGATTTAAAAGTTGTTCTTCTGGGAAAATGATTTTTATTATGAACATGAAACTATATCCAAAAATCATGGTTAAACTCAAAGTGGAAGTATGTTTTCTAAAATGGTCATCTAGACGTCGTTCTTTCGACTGAAATGACTACCTTTACAAAAACGACTTATAACTTATATTTCCGACTATAAACCTATACTTTTTCTGTTTAGATTCATAAAATAGAGTTCAATATGAAACCATAGCAATTTGATTCACTCAAAACGGATTTAAAATGAAGAAGTTATGGGTAAAACAAGATTGGATAATTTTTCTCATTTTAGCTACGTGAAAATTGGTAACAAATCTATTCCAGCCATAACTTAATCAACTTGTATTGTATATTATGTAATCTTGAGATACCATAGACACGCATACAATGTTTCGACCTATCATGTCGACACATCTATATATATTTCGGAACAACCATAGACACTCTATATGTGAATGTTGGAGTTAGCTATACAGGGTTAAGGTTGATTCCAAAATATATATAGTTTGAGTTGTGATCAATACTGAGATATGTATACACTGGGTCGTGGATTGATTCAAGATAATATATATATCGATTTATTTCTGTACATCTAACTGTGGACAACTAGTTGTAGGTTACTAACGAGGACAGCTGACTTAATAAACTTAAAACATCAAAATGTATTAAAAGTGTTGTAAATATATTTTGAACATACTTTGATATATATGTACATATTTGTTATAGGTTCGTGAATCTACCAGTGGCCAAGTCTTACTTCCCGACGAAGTAAAAATCTGTGAAAGTGAGTTATAGTCCCACTTTTAAAATCTAATATTTTTGGGATGAGAATACATGCAGGTTTTATAAATGATTTACAAAATTGACACAAGTACGTGAAACTACATTCTATGGTTGAATTATCGAAATCGAATATGCCCCTTTTTATTAAGTCTGGTAATCTAAGAATTAGGGAACAGACACCCTAATTGACGCGAATCCTAAAGATAGATCTATTGGGCCTAACAAACCCCATCCAAAGTACCGGATGCTTTAGTACTTCGAAATTTATATCATATCCGAAGGGTGTCCCGGAATGATGGGGATATTCTTATATATGCATCTTGTTAATGTCGGTTACCAGGTGTTCACCATATGAATGATTTTTATCTCTATGTATGGGATGTGTATTGAAATATGAAATCTTGTGGTCTATTATTATGATTTGATATATATAGGTTAAACCTATAACTCACCAACATTTTTGTTGACGTTTTAAGCATGTTTATTCTCAGGTGATTATTAAGAGCTTCCGCTGTCGCATACTTAAAAAAGGACGAGATTTGGAGTCCATGCTTGTATGATATTGTGTAAAAACTGCATTCAAGAAACTTATTTTGTTGTAACATATTTGTATTGTAAACCATTATGTAATGGTCGTGTGTAAACAGGATATTTTAGATTATCATTATTTGATAATCTACGTAAAGCTTTTTAAACCTTTATTGATGAAATAAAGGTTATGGTTTGTTTTAAAATGAATGCAGTCTTTGAAAAACGTCTCATATAGAGGTCAAAACCTCGCAACGAAATCAATTAATATGGAACGTTTTTAATCAATAAGAACGGGACATTTCACATCCCACATTGGATGGTGGAAGAAACCTATAAGGAGGGATTCAAGTATAAATATAGGGGTAAAACAAACTTATCTATTTGAATGAGCTTAATCGAGCTCAAGTTCGAGCTTAATTGAAATCGAGTTCGAGCTTAATCGAGCTCGAGTTTGAGTTAAAATACGAGCATCAAAGTTGGGAAGTTTGGACGAACATCGAGGTCGAATTCGATCTTAAAAAAAAGTAATCGAGTTCGAACTCGAACACAATATGAACTTTTTAATTGAGCTCGAGTCGAGTTCGAGCCGAGTTCGAGCCGAGTAATCGTTAAACGAGCCGAGCTCAAATTCTTCCTGCTCGTTCGAGTTCGGTTCGTTAACAGCCCTATCTCAAACATCTTCATCAGTTTGTAATAGCTACTCCGTATATTCGAGAGCCACATAATTACAAAAAATCACTTCTTATATGTTTCACTTGTTAAGCCGTTTAGTACTTGGATGTTGCTTCATTTTATTAAAGATAAAATTTTGTTGAAATTAAAAAATTGTCGAAAAAATCATTGTGTTTCGAAAAAAATCATTGTTTTTAGCCACACAAAAAAAAAAAAAAAACTTTGTGCTTTGTTGAAATTAAATAGCAATTATTTTTATTAAAGATAAATATTTAAATTAAGTATAATTAAATAGTAATAACAATGTTTTTTGTATTTTAGTATGTTTTAAAATAATGACTCCATCAATTTTTTTTTTAAAAATGCAACTTAAATGGTAAAAATAAAATTTAAAATTTAAATGATAATGTTCATGTCATATTATTTTGCATATTTTTATATATGAATGTTATCCATTTTAAGTTGTCATTCGTTTTTATTTTTTTATCTCATTTTTTTTTTGGGTAAACGAGGAAACCCTCCTATGAAGGAGCACATTGGCTCCCTCATAGAAGGTAAAACCTCGGGTAATCAAGCCCCCGAGCGCGAGACCTGGTACCGGGTGAATTATGCATTATGCGCACCCTCTAATCACACTCCCTTTTTGAACAATTTGGCATAGCCAGGAATTGAACCCGGTTGGTGTGCTTCATTGGGCAACTCATTTTTCTCAATCAAAGTTAGTTAACGTTTCACATGATACTCCAACTCGATATATATATATATATATATATATATATATATATATATATATATATATATATATATATATATATATATATATATATATATATATATATATATATATATATATATATATATTGTGACGATCGCTCCAAATCCATATGGACGAACATGTCATTCATCGATTTTATTGCGAGGTATTTGACCTCTATATGATACATTTTGTAAACATTGCATTCTTTTGAAAAGGCACACCATAAATAAATATTTAAATCAAAGGTTTTCGACATCTGATGATTTCTACATATAGACAATCATCGTAAATAATAGTTTACAATAGTAACTCCGTTGACAATGCAGTCAAAATAAGATACATGGTGATGATTTGGTGAATGCAACGTTTCCTTGATAAATATGCCATGTAAGACTCCATGCACATAGCTTGTCTAACATATAAGCACACAGCGGAAGACTTCTAGGGAACCTGAGAATAAACATGCTAACAAGTGTCAACACAAAGGTTGGTGAGTTCATAGTTTTAGTGTTTTGCATAATCTGTATATAAAGGTGGATCACAAGATTTCAGTTGTTTCATCCAGAAACGTTTATCAAAATATTCTATAAAATTGAGCACCCTGGTAACTAAACTTAACGTATATATAATTTATACCCTTTGTATAATCATCTTAATAATACACGCAAACCAACGTGTACGCTTCTCAAATAGCATACGTCCGTTAAAAGGCTAGTGCTCTAGCTCGGACATGGATATCAAGCCCTATGGATCCATATACTACTACTCGCGCCCACCAGTTCTTATAAATGGCAGTTACTAGTTACCAAAGCTAAGGGATTTTTCGGTTCAAACTCGGTGTAGAATTTAGTATGTACTTGTATCCATTGAGTTTAAAATAAAGTGCATGTATTCTCAGCCCAAAAATATAGATTGCAAAAGCAATTAAAAAGGGAGCAATGAAACTCACCTTAGCAGCACATAAAGTCGTTCACCGAAATGTGACCGAAACTTAGAATACCAAATAACCGTAGATCTCAACCTAGAGAACATATGTTGGTCAATAATTATCTATAAAGTTAGGTCAGGTCATTGTGTATCACAATCCTAATGCTCGAGATCGACATACAAAAGTTATCCAAAGTCGTTTCAAAAAGTCAATTTTGACAATAGTTTAACAAAACGAGACGTGCCTTATATAAGGATTCATTTACTCGGTTGGTAATATTCAAAAATCTAATTTATCAATCTTACAAATAAGTTGTTTAAATATTAATTGTAGATTCAAAAGCAATTCCAATTAACGTCAATCATAATTCAGTTGATCATATCTTTTGATTCGTTCACCGAAATTACGCGATTTCTAAATGAAAAGTTATTGATTTTTCGCCAGCTTTCCAAAAATATGCATATCATATACCTTTTATCAGTAATATATGTATTTAATTCGTGATTCATCATAAACTGTTTAACGACAAAATTTAGCATACAAGCATGCATAAACATATATACTCGAGCACTAGACATGGATACATTATTAATATATAAAAGATAAGATATGAGTGCTTACGTATCAATATTGAGATTCAATATTATAGGAAAGTACATAGACGCAACAGAGATGACAAACACTAGTTTGACTCACGAGAAAAACCCTCGAACAATACTCATAACCTCCTTAGTAATAACCCATAGTTTCCTTAGCTCTATCCCGCTTGAAAACCCATTTTGAAAGTGACACGCTCATGACCTCGTCATAGTATATTAAGTGATATAATTAATAATAATAATAATACTATTAATATTAATAAAATAAATAATAATAATCTTAATAATAATAATAATAATAATAATAATAATAATAATAATAATTTAAATAAATAAATAACTTACGGAGTAATATATGTGTAAAACAACTCGCGCAGAAACCTGGTATTTATAGGCATAATTCCTGATTCTGATGCCCATGCGATTGCATGGGTTTTATGCCTATTTCTCATGCGATTGCATGGCCGTCAGATCCAGCTCACATATTTTTGTTTTCTTGTTTGTCGACATAATTAAATATAATATATATAATATATATAATTTAAATAATTAATTATATATTATATTAAATTCATGTGCATAGTTGACTTGTAATTTTCGTTCCAATGACTCGTACGTTGTCACTCGACTTATGTCCCGGTTCCGGTTTCTCGAACGTATTTTCGTACACTTAGAAAACTCGCAATTTACGTTTTGTGACTCGTACCTTTGTCAAAATATAGTCTTAAATTATCAATAAACTATATCATTCAAAGTGTATCTTAAACTTTCGAGTGTTTTAGTCATTTACTTCTATAAATCATTGTCTCGCTATTTGTTGATATATATATAATAACAAATCGTTTTATGACCAAGTTAATATATATTTTCAACATTCATAAACACGTTTTAAATATACGTCGCAAGTTATTCGTACAATTAATATTCCAACTTATCATATATATTCAAATAAATATTTAAACCAATAAGTTTAATGTACGGTATTAAACAATTAATACATTGTTACGTTTCCAAGTTATAGTATATATATATATATATATATATATATATATATATATATATATACATATAATTGTTCGCGAATCGTCAAGAACAACTGAAAGGTATTTGAATAGTTCAAAAATTTTGAGATTCAGTTTTACAGACTTTGCTTATCGTGTCGGAAATATTAATCATACAAAGATTAAGTTTAAATTTGTTCAGAAATTTCAGGGTCATCACAGTACCTACCCGTTAAAGAAATTTTGTCCCGAAATTTGAGTGAGGTCGTCATGACTAACAATAAAAATGTTTTCATGCCGTATATGTGTTGATAAATAGAGTTTTATCACCGTTAAATAATATGGATAAAACAATCCGATTATTCGAAGCGTATGAGAGAAGTTATCGTAATAGAGTGAAATCAAGAATAAAGATTCGTCTTAACTTTTGACGTAGTAACGATTGATTTCCGGAATTTAAGGAATATAAAATCTTCATAATCTAAATAAGATTTGATTCTTCGGGAATTAAGGAGATTAAGATCTTCTTTAATTATATGCGCTCATCTGTCTCTATTGTTTTGTCTGTTATTTCGCTATAAATTGACCTCTTCCGTTTCATTTGTTTTCACCACTCCTATAAACTTCTTCCTTATTTCATACTTTCAAAAGATTGTGAAAATGCTTCATCCAGTTCTGATTCTTGATATACTCCTAACTTTCATATCTGTCATTCTTCTTTTTCATCTACCACCAGAGGAAGTTATTTTCTTCTACCACTACCTTGGGGTTATAGTATTTTTCATTCTCTCGTTTCTTTATATTGCTATACGCATTGATATATACGGTTTGTAATATATGTGTTGTTGTCATGCTTTATATTTTTTCCTTATATTTAGGAGCTCCATTCTTTCGTTTTTCCTTCCCGACTTCAAGTCAAGCGAATAATGGTCCAGAATTCATAGGTATGGAGTTTTGGATGAACATAGTTAATGTTCTGAGAAGGTAATCGTAATGGCACGATCTTGATTTGTCAAATTACCAGAATATCCGAAAAGATAGAACTATCAAGAAGATATGTTCTTAATATATTTGGAGATTGGGTAGAATGTAAGAGTCGTGTAACATGGCACATGATGATGGTATGGACTGTGAATCATCATGTTTCATTAGAAACTCAGCATGACTTACTGTAATATAATCACGTTGATCAAGTGTCATTATATTATACTAACTCATGCTTCTCCTCCCAACACCACTTCAAAAATATTCATATTTTAAACTCGAAGGTTTCATAATTTCGAAACTAAAATAGTTTCTTTTATGATGTTACACAGATATCGCAAGGAGAAAATTGATTTCCGATAAGAATGATTATGGAATTATCTCCAGAAATATGGAGGATATTTATAATGAAAGATACGATGATATCTTAGAATTTCTAATATCAGAGGATGATGAAGAATATTGTCCGCAAGGGTTTAGATTCGGAAACAAGGTATTCGTTAATGGCTTCAGCAGATACTGAATCATTTGGATTCTTTGAAGGCAGGTTTATTCTTTGTGATTTGTCCACAGCCTCCTTCATACTTTGCTCAATCCGTTTTTCAGTACCAAACTTTCTCTTTTTCTGTGCTTTTCCAACACACTACTCTTTATCATCAAACTTTTGACTGTTAAGATCGTTTACAGTATTTGCTGCTTCATCAGCATTTTTTCCAAAATTCGAAGAACTAGTTTCGTAGTTTGGGGTGTTTTTCAGAAACTTCACATTCGAAGTATGTAAGTCTAGAAGATAGATGTTATCTATATATAACTGTTGTCATAGAAAATGCTGCAAGATTCAAAATACTGATTGCTAATTCCCGGTGGTTGGTATTATTGTTACAAGATGTGGATGAGTACATGATAGAGTTTCAATGAGTAATTATAGTGACTTTTCAAAGAAACTTAAGTCACAGATTAATGAAGTTGCTGGTAAATTTACTGCTAATGTGGTGGGACATGAAAGGTTCCCCTGTAACAAGAACGTATATGTCCAGATTACAATAAGGCTAATATGAAAAGTCGAAGTTGACTGGTTGGAAGTGTGGTAAAACTGAATGCTTTGAAAAGGGATTGCAAGATTATTTTCGGTAAAAACAACGCTAAAGGATCTTGCACAGTTTTGAAGTCAAAGTATAGCTTTGAAAGATGTAGAGATCTAAGAATGATGTCACCGGTTCAGAGTTATGACTTGGATTCTGATCCGTCAATATCAGAATATGTAATTGAATTTGTATGAAAATGATTGTATATCGTTGTGAGCATTGTTAATAATTTTTGAATAAAAGTTGAAGAATTTACAGTGTAACATATTAATTGCGAACTTATATATTTCCCGGGTATTACCTACCCGTTAAAGATTTCACAATTAATACTTTGTACAAAAGAATTTTTATTACCGTCTTTATGAAAATATATGTATGTATATTTTCTTCAGATGTAACACAGATTTAATGAGTTAATATCATATTAAGCTCATTTAATTTTTGGCTGGATTAGAAATGAATAATCTCTAAAACATTAAAGATTTCATAATCTTCGTGGAGTATTTTACAAATGTAATCAATACTTCGTTATTCAGTTTTATTGATATTTCCTCAGTGAATCATGTTGGTGCTTATGGAACTTTTGCTAACTTCGCAAGGTAAAAATGATGTTTTCTGGAAAGTTTTGATTACATCGAAAATGAAAATGTAAAATCAATTATGTAATTGAATAATACACTTGGTTTATTATGAAATGGAATTCATTAAGTTGAAACAGAGATTGTAGTTAACAATGGTTAAGTTGTTAAGGAAGGATGTACATCATTGCATATTAGTAATATGAACTAACCGAGTAGTACCTACCAGTTAAGATTCACACGTAATAGCTTAGTACGAAAAGATTTATTTTGATTTCAAAATTCATATATATTAAATATACATAAAATTTCTTCAGGGGAAATGAGTTAATACTTCATCGGTTATTGTTGCTGGTATTTCTTGGTAACTACGGTGCGTATGACGTTGATGCTCGTGGGACAGATTGTGAAGTTGAGGTTTGCAACGCGGATGTTGTTGGTGGTGGTAATGGTACTGTTGGTGTTGTTGTCGGTGGTACTGTTGATGCCGGTGATGCTGCTGGTGCTTGTAACCTTTGTACCATATTCTCCAAAGCCACTACCCGAGCGCGAAGCTCGTTGACTTCTTCTACTACACCGGGATGATTGGCGGTTCGGACGAGTGGTTGAATAAGATCCAGAATTTGAGATAGTATATTATCGTGACGAGATACTCTGGAAATGAGAGAGAAAATGGTGTCTCGAACAGGTTCGCCGGTAAGTGCTTCAGGTTCTTCGCCAAGAGGTCAATGTGGTGGATGGAAGAGATCGCCTTCTTCTTGTCTCCAATAATTAAGTAGGCTACGAACCCATCCCCAATTCATCCAGAATAGATGCTAATTGGTTGATCCATTCCTGTTACACTGTCTTCGGAATTCAGGTGAATATCCATATCGGAATAGCTGTCGGAGTTTAAGGAATTTGAACTAGATGCGGGATTGATGTGCTGGATCGTAACCTTTATTTATGAACGGATTTGAGTTGTTTTGTTACACGAATTGATTTATTGTATATGTGGTATTTTATTGAATTCAAGTTGATTTCACACATATATAGGCAACTAGTCCTATCCGTGTAGTTTAGTTTGTCGGTAAATCCGATTCGTTCCACAGGGAGATGGAGTGTTTAATGGTTTTTAATAGTCTTTGATGTCAAACTTAATTAAAGGGGGTTTTGGATTAGGAATTTATAATATAACAGTAAAAGAAAATAAATTAAACTAATTTACTAAATAAAATTACAAGATTACAATAATTAACTAAAAAAGGAACTAAATGAAAATATACTGATTATGATGCGACAATTATATTACTAAATAGCAATTAGTAAAATAGTAACTTTTAATAAAACTATATGTTTAGAATTTTGTTTTGAGCAATTATAATATAAACTTATTTAAATTAACTAAATGACATGTTTAAAAAGATTAATACAAATTAAAAGGAATTAAAATGATTAACTAATTGTAAACTAATTTCTAATTATAAAGTATTATAATTAACACTAATTATTAGGATTTAACATGTATTAAAGTATTTTATAAGAACTAATATAAGTAATAACCTAAATATAATAGTAAAATAACTAAAACCCTAATTTTAAACTAATTAAATAATTAAAACCCTAATTTTAACCCTACTGGTACTGTAGCCGTGTCTTGTACATACGCGTTTCGCGTATTTATACGCGTATCGCGTATAATTTAAAACCTACGCGAATTGTGTGAATCTGGTCGTACAGTTTGAATTACAGGCATACGCGTTTCGCGTATACCATACACGATTCGCGTATGAAATATAAACTGTGACAAACAGTCTGTTACGAAATTTAAATGTTTTTTATGTATATTTTTTATATTTTAAAATAATAATTCGTAAATAATGATAATAATACGTTTACAAGAAATAATAATGGGATAAATGGGAGTGTTTACTTAAATGTGTCACCCCTAGGTCCATGGATTGTTTTGAGTTTACGCCCTATTTAAAATGTTTTAGTAATAAACTTTATATTTTTCTTTCGAATAAATATAAGGTTAAGACTAACTAAATAAAATCTAATTTTCATCGGATTCTTTTTAGATAGCTACTATTCCTTAAGTATTTAAATTGAGACCTAGCCTAGTTTTGACTTTCGCCAATACCCAAATCGTAACGGTTTCCCTTTTTACAATTTCACTGTCATATAATTATTGATATTACCCAACCACTGAAGTTTATTTCTAAATTGGTGTTAATAACTTATCCATAAGTTCGTCTAGATCATTTTAATGTTGAAGCTTAATTTATGTAAATAAAAACAACTTTCGTTATTTAAATTTAATAAATTAAGTGGCAAGGGTTAAATACCTAATTACACAATAATGGTTCTTTTAACTAGGCTCAATATTAAAAATACTAAAGTTACATTTTAACTTTTACAAATGATAACAATCCATTTTACTAGGGGCTCTACATCTAAGCAAACACTAAGGTAATTTAGCTATTCATTACACTAAGGTAAAAAATATAGATATGCAAACATAATAACAACGATAATTTTAACAGAGTAAACTTACTAAAAATTCTTCACTTTCATTAACTTCAAACGGTAGAAAATTACAAATAACAACACCCTTCACGCGAACAATACACCCTTAATATTTAAAACTACCTAAATATTGAACCTTGAAACTAATTATACAGAGTACTTGAAAACAAAATAACAGTAACTAAATTAATTTGTATAGTAATGTTGTATGATATCTCTCTGTTTTATTTCTGCACACTTTGATGTTCAACAAGTACTCCGTATTTAAAGCCTACAAGATGTAGTAAGTGATAGTTGATGGACTTCATTGCTGTATCTCAATTCTAAAAGAATTGATTTTTTAAAACATAAAGCAGCCGCCCCATTCTGGAAACCTGGAAAGTAATCTGGCCCAACATTACGCATTTCGTGTAGGTCTACACAATTCGCGTAAGACCAAAACACTACGCGTTTCGTGTGACTCTACACGATTCGCGTAAGAGTAAATAGCAGTTTTCATATTTTTATTTTCTCGTTTGTTCTTTGTTGATCCCGTATCGACATATACAATTTTGAATGATTGTTGTAACTCTTTTCTTCAGTCTTCTTCGTTCTTGAAGTCGGATACACGTTTTCTCGATATATATTTGATTTAAATTCATCGTTTATCGTCTTTTCTTCCAACTTCACTCTTTTGTTTACTTTAATCGTTTTTCTCGTGAAATACGCATTGAACGTCTTTGTAGATGGTGAAAACCTATGAAATATAAATGATATTGCGTCGAATAATATGTATGTTTAAAGCAATATCAAAATACCCCACACTGGAACGTTGCTTGTCCTCAAGCAATTACATCTTTTAACAGAATTAGAAAATTATATATCATTAGATCACACAACACACACTACACAAAATGAAACACACGCTATATGAAATATATTACACAACACAGTATTTATTGGATCACACGCACACGAAACGAAATTCTGACAACAGAAACAAACATGAAACTCGTGATTAGGGTTTAAAAATTTGGATCCTTAGGGAAAATTGGACCTTGTGAAAACGTTTTATGATTTTATAAAATGTCATGCTAGTTTTTACACTAGACACGTTTTCCGGTTTTAACCTCAAATTCCGGTTGAGGGTAACTGAAAACCGAAGTCTCAGTCGGCGATTAGCAAGCTATTCGCCCCCATGATTGTAGTATCATGGAACTTGAAGCCAAATGTCCAAAAATAGTTTTACACAAATATAATTCATAAAATAGCATAAGTTTTTAGAACAAAATTATATCGTGTCCAAATATCATCGGTGAACCATGAGTTTGCACACCTCAATTTGTTATGGCATATGTATGTTGACCGCGGTCAAACATAGATGCGGTTAATCTTTACGGAGATTATCCATCTGGGGATTAGATTCATTAGTCTTAAAAGCTAATTTGCATTGTGCCCCCCCATTGTACGAGACAGATCCATCTCATGGTTAGGATAAGTCTGACCACCAAAAACCCTGTTTGATGCTGAGGTTAGGTGGATTTCCAGCCGATTTTAGGGATGACTTTACAAGATTTTTCGTCAACCTACAGCTGTTCTGGACTACATCTTCTAACATAAGTTAGCAAGTGTGTCAATTTGGAAGACCTTACTTCCTTACGGGATGGACTTGATTCATCCTCTATTACTCGTAATAATGGAATATTCAGGTTTATACGTTCCAAAGCAATGATATCTGCAATAACTTCATAGAAACATGTGATAAATGGTTCTCAACATAAGATTTTATAAATTCTTGTTATAATTGGTTTTCTTTTATAGGTTTTAAACAAATAAACTTATGCGTTTTTAATGTATTGAGACGATAATTTCGGTTTTTGACACCTATGCTTTAATCGCTCGTAGTTACCTTAAAAATTCATTTGATATATTTGTTTAAAATTTTCAAATTTTCATAAAAACCAATAACTTATAAGTTATCGAGAATTTATATATTCCCACCCCACACTTAAGATTATGTAATGCCCTCATTATATAAAATCAGATAATAATGTATAAATTTGAGAGGACAAATAGTGTGAAGTATTTGGAACTTCCTTTGTTAACCGATTTGGATTTTCAAATTGTTTTACCTATGATTTTATCCAACGTTTGTATCACAATGTAATTCGATGTTTCGTTTCGTCTAATTGCATTTTCTTCTGTACCTGTCAAAACCATGTTAAAAAAAAAACATACAAAACATGGGGTTGTACATCAATCGTACAAAACAATTTTACCCCACACTACTTTCTTGCTAATATATAATAAAACATAAGAAACATAAAAGTATTAAAACACACCATACAATAATGTTATTACACACCATAAAAATAAAAATGTTTAAAACAATAGAACTAGTCAA
Organism: Rutidosis leptorrhynchoides; assembly: GCF_046630445.1. NCBI lineage: Eukaryota > Viridiplantae > Streptophyta > Magnoliopsida > Asterales > Asteraceae > Rutidosis > Rutidosis leptorrhynchoides. Next base: position 17,344,027 of record NC_092335.1, on the reverse strand, counting down.
ATGGGCTCCAAAATGGTCCTCCTCGTTCGCCCTCCTCCTGTTGCTGTCGCTGCCGTTGCTCGTTTAGGCGTTGTTCCTCGTAGAAACGCCTATATGCATCCTGACTCGCGGCTATGGCGGCGTTATGGTCATAGGGTGGAGGTAAAGGGTCATTGGGTGTCTGCCATGGGGGATATGATGGAAAGGCTGAGGGTGCGTAAGCTTGCGGGTTAGACGCGTATAGATATGCCTGTTGGTGCGCCCACTCTAATTGATTTCCCATTCCCCTCTGATCATATCGGATGTTGGACAGCATATTATATTGATCTAGCTGGGTATGCCTAATGTCCCCTAATTGCCGAGATAAAGCAGTGTACTGATCTTCTGATCTCGCTCCCCAGTTTTGATATGAATTACGTACATCTAAACTTAATGCGTTAAACGAGTTTTGGAGCATATCGAAATCAGAAGTACCTGTATGAGACGAGCTAGCCTGATCTGTCTCTCTGCGTCTCCTCCTAGCTTCCCTCGCGGGTTCATCATCCTCTTCCATAGGTGCGTGAGCAGCAACTTCCTGTTGCCTTAAACTACGTACCCCACCCCTTACACGTATAGCCTTAGCTGTCCTATACACCTCCAATCCCAAATTACGAACCGGTTGATCTATTGGTTGGATTGGAGGGTCAAATTCGTTCGGGTCGAGACCAAACCAGGCTGCCAAACACGTGACATAGTGACCCCCCGACATGTCACTGGATCCTCGAGCACCATTACCAAAATGGGCTAAAAAGTAGGCCACTCCATAGGGTATACTAATAAATGTATCCCTATCTCTAATTGCATCCAAATACCAAAGGTCAACATAATTAATCTTATCTGTATTAAGGAATGCCCTTTGGTTAATTGTGTTCGCTATAAATTTATGAATTATTCGATAGCGAACATCAGTGATCTTAAGGTATGATTCTTGGCCTGCTACATAAGTATTCTTTTGGGAAAAAGAGCGCCAGACACTCAAAGAATCATAATCTCCTGTATACCTAGCTCCTGTAAAAATATATTCCCAAAAACCTGGAGCATTCATCTCATTACCGTCGTAAATCCCTAAAGCCATAGTCATGTCGCCTAGGGACATTACTCTATCTACACCACCCAATCTAAATTGTAGGAAACTAGTATCTTCGATATCTTCCGGGTGTATATTCATCCTAACGGTAGAATAAAATTCTAAACACCATTCTCTATATACAGGAGAATTTAACCTAAACAATCTCTCAAAGTCATTATAATACCTAATTTCCCCAAATTCATTCGTGAAACTTTGGGTTAAAATTTCCCTTATCGGTGTATCTAAATTGACTGGGTCTCCTAGGGGATCCCAATCAACAACGTAAACTGGAGAGATGGTTCGATTTACCAGAATGAGTAAATCCTTAACTTTTTGCACCCTTTGATGTAATTCGTTAGGAAATTGCAGGATCGGGTGTAGGTTCAAGAGTTGTTGTTCCATTTCGGGGGTAACTTGATCTTGTGCTTGTTGTTGGTTAAATGCCCTCATTCTAAATGATCCCTGCATAACATTTTAAAACAAGAAAATCATCCCAATAGGATGTGTTAATGTTAGCAAAGAGTCTAAATTCAACCTACAAACTTGTTTTCAACACCACATGAATCAATTTATTTCAACAACTTTGGAATTTTTAGTTCTATGATTCAAAACAAAGCAGAAACAAACCAAAAATCATAAATCAAAAATCAAGTTTCATATGCAAAGTTTAATTCACAAGTGAAAACAAGCAATTTATCTAAGTGTATCTAATTCAACTCAATCACATTGCGTGTATTTCAGCTTCTAAACAATCCTTAATAGCATTAAAGTTCATACTTGATTCATTAAAATGAACTTGCAAAAATTAACAAATTTAGGCTAAAATTAAAAATCACACAGTCAAACAATCAAAATCATGTTCAAAAGTTCTAACTACTAACAAAACACTCAAAAACAACTAATTACAAAATAACACACCTCAGTATCAATTTCCTAATTTTCCCCAATTTTGTATAAACCCTAATTTTCAATAACCAATTAAACATCATTTTTTTATGCTAATCGGGTTTATTATCCTACTAACAACATAGATATAGCATTAATCAAGCAAAATTCAACAAAAACATGCATATAAATCGGATTAAAGCTATAAAGAAAAATAATGAAAAACTTGAAGAACACTAAGTAAAATGGGTTTAAAATCCTTACCAATCTAGGCATGTTGAAAGATTGAAGAATTGGGGAAGATTGGAATTGTTAATTTAAGTTTTTGGGTGTGATTTTCGGGTTTTTGTGTTTTCTTCTCGTCCACAGCAGAAAAAAAATAAAATTTAGAGTGTGAAAACAGGTCTGCTGCCCGATCTGTTATGTTCAGTGTTTTTGACCTTACGCGTTTTGCGTAAGTCTACGCGTTTCGCGTATGCTTTGAATTCCACGCGTTTCGTGTAGGTCTACACGATTCGCGTATGCTTTGTCTGTAATTTAAATTTTTTTTTTTTATATAACTTAAAATCAATTGAATTTAAAAATATCTTTTATAAATTTATATTTGTAACGGAAATTCTGTTGTTAGACCTGATCTTAATCCGTTTATAAAATTTTAATTTCAATACATGTTTCAATAATTTCAATTTATAAAATTCAATCCATTAAAAGTTAAAGTTTTTAATGTTTTTCGAAAACAAATTTAAAATAAAATAAAAACACTCTATTTTTGTGTTAAAATTATTAACATTTTTAATTTTAAAACAAGTACATGAAAAATAAAAATTACACAAATTAAAATACACTCTATTTTTTTTTTTTTTTTTGTATACCCCTAAATCAACTAATTTTCAAACTTAAAACTTTGTTTCCTATCGATTAGGTAGAGATAAATTCGGTCGTCAAACCTATCATTATCCACGACAAAGATTTACAAGTTATATATTTTTACGGTTATTGATAAAAAGGTATATTTTGCAATCTACTGTAGACTTTTAGAATTTAACAAAAAAAATTTGTGCAATTTGAAGAATGAAAATTCAGTTGTGACACATAAACATTTTCATTTTAAAAGAAACAAGTTAAACTCAAGGCGTTTCACCTTCAATTTAGTAGAAAGGATTTTTTTTTTTAAATTTTTATTTTGTTTTCGTGGTTTACTATTTAACAGATATCTTATGAATCCAACAAGAAATTTCGTGCAATTTGGAAAATGATAATTCAGTTGTAACACTTAACATTTATCGTTTTCAATGAAAACATATTGAACTCAAGGTTCATCACTTTTAAATGGTAGACCGTTTTAATAGAACATACAACAAACAAAAACAAACCAAATAGACCAAAACATTACACACAAAAATGCACAAACACACAATTGGCGAGAAAAAGATTTAAAGAGTGAAGCCTCGTTGGCTCGCCTCGTAGTGGAGTCGCATTATTTCGCTCCCCATTGCTTCGTAGGCGTAACCTCGCTGGTTTAAGAGGTTTTCTTCTGCACATTTTAAAGGCCCTTCTCGGCATAAGGTTACGTACTCGTAATTAGAGTCCGTTTGGTTCTTTGGGCAATCTCCGGAGTGAGTCGGTTTTCCACATTTTTCACATTTACCCAAATGACGTGCTCGACGCCTTTTAGCTGATTTAGATTTTCCTCTTGCATAGTTTGTCTCATTTAGTTTCTGTCTTTCTTCTTTCCTCGCCTTATCGCATCTTTTCTTAATATCTAACACCACATCCCTCGGTAAAATCTTATCGCACTTTAAAATGAAATGGTTGTAGATATACTGACTGCGCATCTTGAAATTAAACAATAAAAACAAAAAGAAATTAAAAAGGTAGAATGGAGGGAGAAGACTAGTTCTTTAGGGTCTGCTAGGGAAAGACCAATCTAACCCCACTCTTAAAGATAAGAATAAAAATCGAGAATGGAGTTTAAAACCTTAGAGTTACCCTGAATTTATTCGTCCTTAGGGTAGAAGGTGGTTTCGTCTCTTTCCGTAGTATTGATTTCTTCAAAGTATAACTTGAGTCTGTGTCCGTTCACTTTGAAAGTTCCACCGTCTTTACCATACAACTCTGCATATCCAGATGGAAAAACCTGTTTTATTATATATGGCCCAGTCCATCGGGATCTAAGTTTACCAGGTGAAAACTTGAAACGTGATTGGAATACCAATACTTTATCCCCTTGTTCAAATTCTTTCTTTTTTAATCGTGCATCGTGCCATACTTTAGTTTTTTCTTTATATGTTTTAGAATTTTCGTAGGCTTGTAATCTTAATTCATCTAGTTCGTTAAGTTGTAATAACCTATTTTCTCCTGCTTGTACAAGGTCAGTATTACATTCTCTCATAGCCCAGTATGCCTTGTGTTCAACTTCAACAGGTAGATGACACGCTTTACCGTATACAAGTCTAAATGGTGTGGTACCTATTGGTGTTTTATACGCAGTCCTAAAAGCCCACAACGCGTCATCTAACTTGCGTTGCCAGATTTTAGGGTTTTTATTAACCGTCTTCTCAAGTATGCGTTTTAAGGCACGATTCGTGTTCTCCACTTGACCACTTGTTTGCGGGTGGTACGGAGTAGAGAAACGATGAGTTACGCCATACTTCTTCAACACCTTTTCAAGAAGGTTGTTGGTAAAATGTGTTCCTCGGTCGGATATGAGTGCTTTTGGGATTCCAAAGCGTGAGAAGAGATTTTTCAAGAAGTTTACCACCACCCTAGCATCATTTGTAGGCAAAGCTTTTGCTTCAGCCCACTTGGATACATAGTCAACGGCTACTAGTATGTACTTGCACTTATGTGAACTTGGAAAGGGTCCCATGAAATCGATTCCCCAAATGTCAAAGATTTCACAAACTTGGATGCCGGTTTGAGGCATCTCATCCTTTTTCGTGATGTTACCCGTTCGTTGGCATGCGTTACAATTCCGAACGAAATCATGGGCATCTTTAAAGATCGTGGGCCAATAAAAGCCCGATTCAAGGATTTTTCTTGCAGTGTGGTTTGGTCCGAAATGACCGCCGGTTGGCCCTTGATGGCAATGCTCAAGAATTTGTTGAGCTTCTTGTCCGTACACACAACGGCGAATTATTTGATCCGCACCAACACGAAATAGGTCTGGGTATTCCCAGAAATATGATTTCAAATCTGCAAAGAATTTCTTCTTTTGCTGATAAGTAAGTCCTTTTTGTAGAATGCCTGAAGCAAGATAGTTTGCAAAATGGGCAAACCATGGGATTTCAGATTCTTTTTCAATCCTCATTAGAGATTCGTCAGGAAATGTATCTTTGATGATTGTATCATCAAGTTTATCTAATTCGGGGTTTTCAAGTCGGGATAAATGATCGGCAGCTAGATTCTCAGCTCCTTTCTTGTCACGTATCTCAATGTCAAATTCTTGAAGTAAAAGAACCCAACGTATGAGACGATGTTTTGCATCTAGTTTCGAGAATAAATACATAAGTGCCGAATGGTCCGTGTAAACAATGGTCTTGGACAACACCAAATATGACCGAAATTTATCGAATGCATAAACAACCGCTAGGAGTTCTTTTTCCGTGGTGGTATAATTAATTTGGGCTCCTGTTAGAATTTTACTTGCATAATAAATCGGAAGAAAATGATTATCGGGACGTTGTCCTAAAACAGCACCTAAAGCATAGTCGCTTGCGTCACACATTAGCTCAAATGGCATACTCCAATCCGGAGATACCATAATTGGAGCTTGTGTGAGTTTTGACTTTAGAATCGAGAATGCATTCTCGCAATTAGAATCGAAGTCAAATGGAGCATCCTTTTCAAGAAGTTTGGTCAATGGGCGGGCGATTTTAGAAAAATCTTTGATAAATCGCCTATAGAATCCTGCGTGACCAAGAAAGCTTCTAATTGCTTTAACATTTGATGGTTTAGGTAGCTTAGAGATAACTTCAATTTTAGCTTTATCTACCTCTATTCCCGCACGAGATATTTTGTGACCAAGTACAATGCCCTCTTTCACCATGAAGTGGCATTTTTCCCAATTTAGGACCAAGTTTGCTTTCTCACATCGGATAAGCATACGTTCTAGATTGAAAAGAAATGATTCAAAGGAGTCTCCAAACACGGAAAAGTCATCCATGAAGACTTCCATACAATCCTCTACCATATCATCAAAGATTGCCATCATGCACCTTTGAAAGGTTCCGGGTGCATTGCATAAACCAAACGGCATGCGGCGATAGGCAAAGGTACCGAAAGGACAAGTGAATGTGGTCTTTTCTTGGTCGTTGGGATCAATTGGAATTTGGAAGTAACCGGAGAAACCGTCTAAAAAGCAATAATATTCTTTTCCCGCTAATCGTTCAAGCATTTGATCAATAAAAGGTAACGGGAAATGATCCTTTCTAGTGGCATCATTTAGACGTCTGTAATCAATACAGACTCTCCAGCCGGTAACTGTTCTAGTTGGGACGAGTTCGTCCTTTTCATTTAATATAACGGTTGTACCCCCCTTTTTGGGTACTACTTGTACTGGACTAACCCATGGACTATCGGAGATGGGGTAGATTAACCCAGCGTCAAGAAGCTTGACGACCTCCTTTTTAACAACCTCTTTCATGTTGGGATTTAGCCTGCGTTGTCTTTGTACTACGGGTTTGTAGTCGTTCTCAAGGAGAATTTTATGTGTACAATAAGACGGGTTTATTCCCGGAATGTCGGTTGTTTTCCAGGCTATAGCCTTTTTATGGGTTTTTAATACAGAAATTAGCTTATCCTTCTCATTATCTGAAAGATGTGAAGCAATAATTACTGGTAATTGAGATGTACCTTCGAGATAAGCATACTCCAAGTGTTTGGGTAGCTCTTTAAGCTCTAGTACGGGTGGTTCTTCTAAGGAATTTTTTATACGGAAACTATCTTCATTTTTGATTTCCTCAAACGATTCCTCTTCCATGGGAATTTCTTCTATTATGGTCTCGTCATCCGTGACCACCTTCATCAACTCATCAAAATCTTTATCAATATTGAAGTATTCATTCTCACTTACCGGGGCTAACCCCGGGATATCAATTTCAAGTAGCTCCTTCAATTCGTTCTCGACACAAAGATCTATAACATCAATTTGAAAACAAGAGTCATCGGTAGAAGTGGGTCTTTTCATGGCTTTGTCAATGTGACAAATTATTCTCTCGTTTCCCACACCTAGACTCAATTGTTCTTTTTGGACATTAATGATAGCATCTGCAGTGTTTAGGAAAGGACGTCCTAAAATGATAGGAACTTTTGTGTCCTCTTGCATTTCTAGAATAACAAAGTCAACGGGAAAGATAAGTGAGCCAACTTTTACAAGTATATCCTCGGCTATACCTATGGGAGTATCAAATGATTGGTTTGCTAATCGAATACCCATCTGGGTTGGTTTTAAGTCTCCTAAGTCAATTTTTAAATATAATGAGTAAGGCATTAGGTTAACACTTGCACCTAGGTCGGCTAGTGCATCGTACACCACCGAATCACCCATCATACATGGTATGATAAAACTACCAGGTCTCCTAATTTTGGAGGTACATTTTGTTTCTTTAAGATGGCCGAACATTCCTCATGGAGGAATATGGCAGAAACGTCGTGGTATTTACCCTTCGAGGATATGAGATCCTTTAAAAACTTCCCGTAATTGGGCATATCCCTAAGAACCTCCGCGAGTGGCATGTTAATGCTAATTTGCTTAATCATGTCCGCAAATTTCTCATACCGCCTTGCGAGTCTGTCTTTCTTTAATGCTTTTGGGTAAGGAATAGGTTCCTTATGCACCTTTACTGGTGGTTCTTCACTTTTCTTTGGTATGACCTCAGGTGGATCATCTTTCTCTTGTTCTTTATCAACTTGCTCATTTTCATCAACCGGTATTTGTACAACAGAAGGAGATAAAGGAACTTCCGGGGACTTAAGAGTATCCGGTTTAGTAGTTAAACCACTTCTAGTAGTTATAGCATTTACATGCTCGTTCCTTGTTTGGGGGTTGTTGGGATTCACTTGAGTATTTGAGGGGAGAGTACCTGGTGGTCTCTCTGATAGTAACTGTGATATCCTTCCAACATCCCTTTCTAAGTTTTGTATTGTGGCTTGTTGATTTCGGATTTGCTGAGTTTGGAGCTCTGCATTTTGCTCGTGCTTAACCATAAAATCTCTTAAGAGATCTTTTAAACCAGATTTCCTCTCAGGTTGAGGTTGCATAATTGCTAATGGTTGTGGTTGATTAAATGCTAGTGGTTGTGATTGATTGTGTTGGAAATTATTTTGATAATTTCGTTGAGGTTGATTTCGGTTATTATAACCTGGTGGCGGATTTCTTTGATTTTGATTTGGGAAATTCCAGTTATTTTGGTAACCTGGATTTCCTCCTTGATAGTTATTATTATTTTGATAGTTATTATTATTTGATCCTGAAGGTCCTCCTACTTGATAGCTGTTTATAGGAGGATATTTTCGGTTGGTTGCTTCTATAGCTGGAAAATCACTGAAGTTCATTTCACCTTTTCGTAAGTAACCTAAGAAATTTGCCTGCTCTTCCATTGTACTTTGATCACAATCTCTAGTAAGATGGGGACCTTGGCATAGTTCACATCCTACTCTGATAGCATGCATTTCCTTGGTTACTTTCTCGATTTGCCTTGCTTGATTTGCTATTTGAACTTTTAAAGAAGCAATTTCATCATTGCTTTCAATACTAGCAACATTTGATGATCTAGAGAATTCTATTTCTTGATGCCAATTATGGGAATGGGAAGCTAAATTAGCAATGATTGTGTGAGCGTCTTCAGGTGTTTTCTTCATGATCGAACCTCCGGCTGCAACATCTATATCTTTTCTAGTTGCCACATTGACTCCTTTATAGAATATTTGGACCTTTTGGAATGTATTCAACCCGTGTTGAGGACATATTCGAAGCATTTTATTGAATCGGGTCCAAGCTTCATAAAGAGTTTCATTAGGCTTTTGTTTAAAGTGATTTATGTCACTTTGTAATTTTGCTGCTTTTGAAGCAGGAAAGAATTCTGACAAAAATTTATCCATCATATCATTCCAGTTTTCAATATAACCTTCTGGTAATGAGTCTAGCCAATCTCTTGCATCATCTTTTAAGGACCATGGAAAGATTTTTAAACATGCAACTTCATCGGTGACATCTTTGATTTTGAAAAGCTTGCAAATGCTTACAAACTTACGAAGATGCTCGTTAGCATCCTCATTTGGGGCTCCACCGAATTGACATGTATTAGTCACCATGTGTAAAAATTGACCTTTTATTTCAAAGCCATCACTCATCGTGGGTTGGATGATTGCGTGGCCTTGACCTTTTCTTGTGGCCTTCATTAATGCTTCCATCGTTTGATTTGTATCAGCCATTTCTTCTTCTTCTTTAATAATCGGCTCTATAATCGGCTCTAGTAGAGTACATGATAGAGTTTCAATGAGTAATTATAGTGACTTTTCAAAGAAACTTAAGTCACAGATTAATGAAGTTGCTGGTAAATTTACTGCTAATGTGGTGGGACATGAAAGGTTCCCCTGTAACAAGAACGTATATGTCCAGATTACAATAAGGCTAATATGAAAAGTCGAAGTTGACTGGTTGGAAGTGTGGTAAAACTGAATGCTTTGAAAAGGGATTGCAAGATTATTTTCGGTAAAAACAACGCTAAAGGATCTTGCACAGTTTTGAAGTCAAAGTATAGCTTTGAAAGATGTAGAGATCTAAGAATGATGTCACCGGTTCAGAGTTATGACTTGGATTCTGATCCGTCAATATCAGAATATGTAATTGAATTTGTATGAAAATGATTGTATATCGTTGTGAGCATTGTTAATAATTTTTGAATAAAAGTTGAAGAATTTACAGTGTAACATATTAATTGCGAACTTATATATTTCCCGGGTATTACCTACCCGTTAAAGATTTCACAATTAATACTTTGTACAAAAGAATTTTTATTACCGTCTTTATGAAAATATATGTATGTATATTTTCTTCAGATGTAACACAGATTTAATGAGTTAATATCATATTAAGCTCATTTAATTTTTGGCTGGATTAGAAATGAATAATCTCTAAAACATTAAAGATTTCATAATCTTCGTGGAGTATTTTACAAATGTAATCAATACTTCGTTATTCAGTTTTATTGATATTTCCTCAGTGAATCATGTTGGTGCTTATGGAACTTTTGCTAACTTCGCAAGGTAAAAATGATGTTTTCTGGAAAGTTTTGATTACATCGAAAATGAAAATGTAAAATCAATTATGTAATTGAATAATACACTTGGTTTATTATGAAATGGAATTCATTAAGTTGAAACAGAGATTGTAGTTAACAATGGTTAAGTTGTTAAGGAAGGATGTACATCATTGCATATTAGTAATATGAACTAACCGAGTAGTACCTACCAGTTAAGATTCACACGTAATAGCTTAGTACGAAAAGATTTATTTTGATTTCAAAATTCATATATATTAAATATACATAAAATTTCTTCAGGGGAAATGAGTTAATACTTCATCGGTTATTGTTGCTGGTATTTCTTGGTAACTACGGTGCGTATGACGTTGATGCTCGTGGGACAGATTGTGAAGTTGAGGTTTGTGTAACGACCCGACCAAAACCGTTATTGACGGCGCCGTTAACTTAGGTCCCGTTGCGTGGTCGTAGTCCCTATATGAGACTCGTTTGACCAAAATTATGTCGCATTCATTTGAAAGGTACAAGACTTGCAAGTTTAGTTTACAAAACCGTTCGACAACAAGTCTAAGTTTACAAAAGTCATAAAGTATAAATGAAATAACTTGCGACATAATATAAGTTGAAAAACACAGTTGCTATAAATAGCGTAAGTATGTAAACAAAAGTTTGAATCCAAAAGTGCTATCCCTAGCGTATGTATGTATGTATGCTTGACCCCAAGCAAGAAATCAGAGTGTATGCATGTATGCTCGAATCCAAGAAAGTATGAGTGTACGCGGAAGCATGTATCAAATAGCCAAGTATGAACCTGAGAAACATATAGAAAACTGTCAACGAAAAACGTTGGTGAAATCATAGGTGTTTGTAATAAACGTTGTTTTTGAACCACAAGATTTAGTATTCCCATAACGTTGATTATCATAATCGTTTGCATTCCAAAAGTATTGTTCGCGAGCACCCAATTATCAAGACTTAACGTTTCCTCCCATAGAACCCCATCACAATAGTGTTAGAACATACACTGTTTCTCGAAAATATATTTCATCCGTAGACGGTAGCGAACCGTCCGTAATGAGGGTTTGTCAAACCCGTATGGCCACACAATATAAGTTCTCGCTTACACCCTGCAAGTGTAACTAATGATAATCGAATTGAGGATTTTTGTTCTAACTCGCTGTGGAATGTTTGTTTCCTCGTACTTGTGTTCAAAGTATAAAAGTATGTAGTATAAAACTGTATATGTTTCTCATCCCATAATTTAAAAGTATAAAAGTTGTTGAAAGATGGGACTATGATCTCACCTCGAGTGCACGAGTATAAAAGTACTTCGACAAGTAAACGTGCAAGAGACAATGCTAGTCTTGACCTAAACAAATAGGTTGTATCAATAACGATAGTCACGAAGGGTCAAAGATGTTCAATTAGTCCTATGGCTCGTTACGACTCGATTAATATATCATGTGAATCAATTTGTCAAGTTTCATGCACGATACAAGTAGTTATGCATGTTAGAACGATTGTATAATCGTTTGGTTAAGTTTGACTAAAAGTCAAACTTGGTCAAAGTCAAAGTCAACGGGGTCGGGTCGGGTATCCGACAATTTTCCCATGATGAGAAATCATATATGAACACAATAGCCGATTTTCATGTTAATCGGGGTTACGGTTAAGCGAGAAACATTTTGAGAACATTTAAAAACACAAGAGCCTGGCCTGGGGGTTTTGCGCGACGCGCAATGGGTTGCGCGGCGCGCACCCAAGTGTAAAACCAGGTCAGAACTTGACTAAAAGGGCCATTCATCCGGGTTTTTGGATTCGCGCGGCGCGCATACCTGGGAAAAATGCTGTTTGCAGAAAATAGACTAAGTCTCGAACCAAAACACAATTTAACACATTTCATCCACCGAAAACATTTAAAATGCATACCATATATCGTTGGAAAGGTAATTTGACAAGGAAAACAACTAAGCACATTTCATCAAGCAATTCATCACTAACAACAACCAAAAACCGCATTAAACGTTCATAATCAAGGTTTCAAGTTCATCAAATGCATTTTGAGTTCCGGGAATCCAATTTACACATATGATATGCCGTTTTGAAGGTAATGAAGCATACATTACCACTAAACACTAACAATTACCATTTCATGGCATTTAAGCATCAAAAAGTTCATGTCAAGAACTATCAAACCCTAGTCAAACATCACAAAATCATTAATCGGGTTTTTGAAGTTTTCTAAATCAACCTATACATCAAAACGAAGCTAGTGATACTAGTAACACAATTAAAACATGAACTTTAACAATCTAACAACATTAACTCATCCAAAATCAAGGATTAAGCAAACCCATTTCAAAAACTCAAACTAGTTACTCAAAGCAACAAATCGAGCAAGTAAATCATATATTCATGCTAGACACGAGCCATAGACACTAACTAACACCATTTCAAATCAAAAACACGAATTTAGAGAAATCTAGAGTTTTAGAAATGTTACCCAAACGAGATGAAGTTGGTATCAAATTGTAGAGGATGAAGAGAGGATCACGAATATGTAATTTGTTTTGAAGTTTGCTTCCCGATCCGAATTTAGATGATGAATGTTTGAATTGGGTGTTTGTGTGTGTGTTCTTGCTAGAGAGAAAGAGAGAGAGATGGAGGTGATTGAATGGTGAGGAAGGTGGGGAGGTGGTGACTAGTTGCCCCAATTTGGCCAAGTGACGAGATTGGTCCCTCAAGTTTCAAAGCGGGTGCGGTAATTAACCATACGAATATTTTAAAACGCTCGAGTAAACGGGTGATGTCAAAATTAAATAGCGGGAATATAATGAACGTTACTCACGGAAACTATTAATTTAAATACAAAAGATTATGTTTTAAAAAAAAAGACGGTGTTAAAATTAAATTTAACGGAAAAACGCGGGATGTTACATTATCCACGCCTCAAAAGAAATTTCGTCCCGAAATTTAGTTGGAAGTAGTAGTTATTGAATCTTACTCGAGATCTTGCGTTGTAAATTCTACGAATAAGTGAAGGTACGTCCTTGAGCATTTCAACGAACTTGAAGGTCGGGGTCGTATGTTGTTTTAAGGTTTGGCTTCACGATTCATGGTTTCAACCGGTCCTCCTAGGAAGTGAGGGTTATCGTCGATAGTGAGTTCATCAAAGGAGATAACAAGTTCTCGTTTCGCAAAACACGTCTTTAAGTTGATACATCGAATGTAGGATAAACGGAGACTCGAAATGAGCCGGAAAATCTAAACGGCTAGCAACGGGTCTAAAACGCCCCAAGATTTCAAAAGGATAAAATATCACGGATTTAGCTTCCTACGTTTTCCCGAAACGGATTGCACCTTTCCAAGGTGCGACTCTTAACGTGACGCGGTTTCCCACGTGGAATTTGAAACGTTTACGTCTAACATCGGCGTAGCTCTTGGTGATTACGAGTCGCGTAGGGTTTTACCTGAATATGAATAAATTTTCTCGGTTGCTCATGAATAAACTCGGCCCCGGTGAATTGATCATCGTTTACTTGGTTCGTCAAAGGAGAATGACGTTTCCGGTCACATGTGGTTTCAAAAGGTGTGACGTTAAAACTCGAATGAAGATCATTGTAGTACGAGGATTAAGCTAAAGGAAAATACTTTCCTCAAGTAAATTTGAAGTTAGTAATACAAATTCGTATTACGGTTTCCAAGGTTTGAATCATATGTTTGCTTGGTCCGTCGGTTTGTGGATGATACGCGGTACCCATGTCTAAACGCGGTCCCGAGGCTTTTTGTAAAGTACTCCAAAATCTAGAAGTGAAACGAGGATCTCGATCCGAAACGGGGTACATTTCCCTAAGGCATATAGAACAAGTTTGCTAGGAATTGAAAACGTTAGCTAGGACAAGTTTCTCAAGAAAATTCGCGCCGCGAAAGATTTATCAGTTTCCAAAAACGTTCGTCGGGGCAAGTTCTCATCGGTTTCTGAAAAAAAAACGTTCGTCGGGACTATTCACCCTCGAGGTGAATACTAGTATAACGTGGAGAGTCTCTCCCTCCATTGAGAGTTTAGAGTAAAGATTTCCTGAACCGGAAGTACGAGTGTGATGAGAGAGAAGTTTTCGCCTCGGTGCGAGCATAACGAGTAAATTGTAGTTAGTCAATATGACTGCGCGAGGACGAGCTAGTATACCCGTGTGACATACGGTTGAAGTCGAATGAAATCGGTAATTCATTCGGAAGCATAAATATAAATTGACAATAATTGAAGGTGTGTCCCCGGTATGGTTGTTATAAATATTCTCGGAGTTTTCGGATGTCCAAACATGAAAAGATGAAGTCATGTACATGGCACATGGTGGTGTTTAGGTTGATCGAGTCTAACCACCATCACGTGTCACTAGAACTTTGGTATGTCTTACCGTAATATAACCACGTTGATCGAGTGTCGTTATATTACGCTAACTCATACCTCCATCCCCACATCACTCTATAGATTCAAGTTCGTGTCATCGCGAAAATCTAAAATGAACAAAATGTAACGACGTCTCAAACGTGACTCGTATTAAATCGAAAGAATTAGTGCAACTATAAAGAAGCGTTCCCCGAGGGAAGTGTATAAATGATTGTTCACGTCAATGTGTTTCGAGTCAGACAATAAGGTATTCAGGTATGAAAAGAGTAACGAGTCATGATAACAAAAAGTACGCAACCGTAGTGATAATTTGTGATGACGATACTCACCTAGAGTAGTGATGGTAGTAACACCAAAAGGTAGATAGCAAGAAACACCAGTGGAAAACCGATAGTAAGTTGAAACGGTGGCAAATAACAATCCGGGAGACAGAGTTCCCGAACAAGTGTGACTAATAAAGTCGTCGTCATCCATACGTGTATGAATCATGAATTTACGTGTGTTACCAAAAAGTGGCGGAATACGAGTTCGTATGATGAAGGTTGGGTACCATTAAAAAGTTTGCCTAAGAATGATTCAAGTATAATGCACAAGTAGTCAAGTAAGTGCTATCTATAGCAAATGTATGTCAGAATGCAAATGCTAACTATCCGGTTGTAGTCTAGACTCACTAATGCGTCCTAACGACTCTGTTAGACACACTAATGCACATCCTAGTTCCCTACAACCAAGGCTCTGATACCACTTGTAACGACCCGACCAAAACCGTTATTGACGGCGCCGTTAACTTAGGTCCCGTTGCGTGGTCGTAGTCCCTATATGAGACTCGTTTGACCAAAATTATGTCGCATTCATTTGAAAGGTACAAGACTTGCAAGTTTAGTTTACAAAACCGTTCGACAACAAGTCTAAGTTTACAAAAGTCATAAAGTATAAATGAAATAACTTGCGACATAATATAAGTTGAAAAACACAGTTGCTATAAATAGCGTAAGTATGTAAACAAAAGTTTGAATCCAAAAGTGCTATCCCTAGCGTATGTATGTATGTATGCTTGACCCCAAGCAAGAAATCAGAGTGTATGCATGTATGCTCGAATCCAAGAAAGTATGAGTGTACGCGGAAGCATGTATCAAATAGCCAAGTATGAACCTGAGAAACATATAGAAAACTGTCAACGAAAAACGTTGGTGAAATCACAGGTGTTTGTAATAAACGTTGTTTTTGAACCACAAGATTTAGTATTCCCATAACGTTGATTATCATAATCGTTTGCATTCCAAAAGTATTGTTCGCGAGCACCCAATTATCAAGACTTAACGTTTCCTCCCATAGAACCCCATCACAATAGTGTTAGAACATACACTGTTTCTCGAAAATATATTTCATCCGTAGACGGTAGCGAACCGTCCGTAATGAGGGTTTGTCAAACCCGTATGGCCACACAATATAAGTTCTCGCTTACACCCTGCAAGTGTAACTAATGATAATCGAATTGAGGATTTTTGTTCTAACTCGCTGTGGAATGTTTGTTTCCTCGTACTTGTGTTCAAAGTATAAAAGTATGTAGTATAAAACTGTATATGTTTCTCATCCCATAATTTAAAAGTATAAAAGTTGTTGAAAGATGGGACTATGATCTCACCTCGAGTGCACGAGTATAAAAGTACTTCGACAAGTAAACGTGCAAGAGACAATGCTAGTCTTGACCTAAACAAATAGGTTGTATCAATAACGATAGTCACGAAGGGTCAAAGATGTTCAATTAGTCCTATGGCTCGTTACGACTCGATTAATATATCATGTGAATCAATTTGTCAAGTTTCATGCACGATACAAGTAGTTATGCATGTTAGAACGATTGTATAATCGTTTGGTTAAGTTTGACTAAAAGTCAAACTTGGTCAAAGTCAAAGTCAACGGGGTCGGGTCGGGTATCCGACAATTTTCCCATGATGAGAAATCATATATGAACACAATAGCCGATTTTCATGTTAATCGGGGTTACGGTTAAGCGAGAAACATTTTGAGAACATTTAAAAACACAAGAGCCTGGCCTGGGGGTTTTGCGCGGCGCGCAATGGGTTGCGCGGCGCGCACCCAAGTGTAAAACCAGGTCAGAACTTGACTAAAAGGGCCATTCATCCGGGTTTTTGGATTCGCGCGGCGCGCGGTGGTATGCGCGGCGCGCATACCTGGGAAAAATGCTGTTTGCAGAAAATAGACTAAGTCTCGAACCAAAACACAATTTAACACATTTCATCCACCGAAAACATTTAAAATGCATACCATATATCGTTGGAAAGGTAATTTGACAAGGAAAACAACTAAGCACATTTCATCAAGCAATTCATCACTAACAACAACCAAAAACCGCATTAAACGTTCATAATCAAGGTTTCAAGTTCATCAAATGCATTTTGAGTTCCGGGAATCCAATTTACACATATGATATGCCGTTTTGAAGGTAATGAAGCATACATTACCACTAAACACTAACAATTACCATTTCATGGCATTTAAGCATCAAAAAGTTCATGTCAAGAACTATCAAACCCTAGTCAAACATCACAAAATCATTAATCGGGTTTTTGAAGTTTTCTAAATCAACCTATACATCAAAACGAAGCTAGTGATACTAGTAACACAATTAAAACATGAACTTTAACAATCTAACAACATTAACTCATCCAAAATCAAGGATTAAGCAAACCCATTTCAAAAACTCAAACTAGTTACTCAAAGCAACAAATCGAGCAAGTAAATCATATATTCATGCTAGACACGAGCCATAGACACTAACTAACACCATTTCAAATCAAAAACACGAATTTAGAGAAATCTAGAGTTTTAGAAATGTTACCCAAACGAGATGAAGTTGGTATCAAATTGTAGAGGATGAAGAGAGGATCACGAATATGTAATTTGTTTTGAAGTTTGCTTCCCGATCCGAATTTAGATGATGAATGTTTGAATTGGGTGTTTGTGTGTGTGTTCTTGCTAGAGAGAAAGAGAGAGAGATGGAGGTGATTGAATGGTGAGGAAGGTGGGGAGGTGGTGACTAGTTGCCCCAATTTGGCCAAGTGACGAGATTGGTCCCTCAAGTTTCAAAGCGGGTGCGGTAATTAACCATACGAATATTTTAAAACGCTCGAGTAAACGGGTGATGTCAAAATTAAATAGCGGGAATATAATGAACGTTACTCACGGAAACTATTAATTTAAATACGAAAGATTATGTTTTAAAAAAAAAGACGGTGTTAAAATTAAATTTAACGGAAAAACGCGGGATGTTACAGTTTGCAACGCGGATGTTGTTGGTGGTGGTAATGGTACTGTTGGTGTTGTTGTCGGTGGTACTGTTGATGCCGGTGATGCTGCTGGTGCTTGTAACCTTTGTACCATATTCTCCAAAGCCACTACCCGAGCGCGAAGCTCGTTGACTTCTTCTACTACACCGGGATGATTGGCGGTTCGGACGAGCGGTTGAATAAGATCCAGAATTTGAGATAGTATATTATCGTGACGAGATACTCTGGAAATGAGAGAGAAAATGGTGTCTCGAACAGGTTCGCCGGTAAGTGCTTCAGGTTCTTCGCCAAGAGGTCAATGTGGTGGATGGAAGAGATCGCCTTCTTCTTGTCTCCAATAATTAAGTAGGCTACGAACCCATCCCCAATTCATCCAGAATAGATGATGGCTAATTGGTTGATCCATTCCTGTTACACTGTCTTCGGAATTCAGGTGAATATCCATATCGGAATAGCTATCGGAGTTTAAGGAATTTGAACTAGATGCGGGATTGATGTGCTGGATCGTAACCTTTATTTATGAACGGATTTGAGTTGTTTTGTTACACGAATTGATTTATTGTATATGTGGTATTTTATTGAATTCAGGTTGATTTCACACATATATAGACAACTAGTCCTATCCGTGTAGTTTAGTTTGTCGGTAAATCCGATTCGTTCCACAGGGAGATGGAGTGTTTAATGGTTTTTAATAGTCTTTGATGTCAAACTTAATTAAAGGGGGTTTTGGATTAGGAATTTATAATATAACAGTAAAAGAAAATAAATTAAACTAATTTACTAAATAAAATTAGAAGATTACAATAATTAACTAAAAAAGGAACTAAATGAAAATATACTGATTATGATGCGACAATTATATTACTAAATAGCAATTAGTAAAATAGTAACTTTTAATAAAACTATATGTTTAGAATTTTGTTTTGAGCAATTATAATATAAACTTATTTAAATTAACTAAATGACATGTTTAAAAAGATTAATACAAATTAAAAGGAATTAAAATGATTAACTAATTGTAAACTAATTTCTAATTATAAAGTATTATAATTAACACTAATTATTAAGATTTAACATGTATTAAAGTATTTTATAAGAACTAATATAAGTAATAACTTAAATATAATAGTAAAATAACTAAAACCCTAATTTTAAACTAATTAAATAATTAAAACCCTAATTTTAACCCTACTGGTACTGTAGCCGTGTCTTGTACATACGCGTTTCGCGTATTTATACGCGTATCGCGTATAATTTAAAACCTACGTGAATTGTGTGAATCTGGTCGTACAGTTTGAATTACAGGCATACGCGTTTCGCGTATACCATACACGATTCGCGTATGAAATATAAACTGTGACAAACAGTCTGTTACGAAATTTAAATGTTTTTTATGTATATTTTTTATATTTTAAAATAATAATTCGTAAATAATGATAATAATACGTTTACAAGAAATAATAATGGGATAAATGGGAGTGTTTACTTAAATGTGTCACCCCTAGGTCCATGGATTGTTTTGAGTTTACGCCCTATTTAAAATGTTTTAGTAATAAACTTTATATTTTTCTTTCGAATAAATATAAGGTTAAGACTAACTAAATAAAATCTAATTTTCATCGGATTCTTTTTAGATAGCTACTATTCCTTAAGTATTTAAATTGAGACCTAGCCTAGTTTTGACTTTCGCCAATACCCAAATCGTAACGGTTTCCCTTTTTACAATTTCACTGTCATATAATTATTGATATTACCCAAACCACCGAAGTTTATTTCTAAATTGGTGTTAATAACTTATCCATAAGTTCGTCTAGATCATTTTAATGTTGAAGCTTAATTTATGTAAATAAAAACAACTTTCGTTATTTAAATTTAATAAATTAAGTGGCAAGGGTTAAATACCTAATTACACAATAATGGTTCTTTTAACTAGGCTCAATATTAAAAATACTAAAGTTACATTTTAACTTTTACAAATGATAACAATCCATTTTACTAGGGGCTCTACATCTAAGCAAACACTAAGGTAATTTAGCTATTCATTACACTAAGGTAAAAAAAATAGATATGCAAACATAATAACAACGATAATTTTAACAGAGTAAACTTACTAAAAATTCTTCACTTTCATTAACTTCAAACGGTAGAAAATTACAAATAACAACACCCTTTACGCGAACAATACACCCTTAATATTTAAAACTACCTAAATATTGAACCTTGAAACTAATTATACAGAGTACTTGAAAACAAAATAACAGTAACTAAATTAATTTGTATAGTAATGTTGTATGATATCTCTCTGTTTTATTTCTGCACACTTTGATGTTCAACAAGTACTCCGTATTTAAAGCCTACAAGATGTAGTAGGTGATAGTTGATGGACTTCATTGCTGTATCTCAATTCTAAAAGAATTGATTTTTTAAAACATAAAGCAGCCGCCCCATTCTGGAAACCTGGAAAGTAATCTGGCCCAACATTACGCGTTTCGTGTAGGTCTACACGATTCGCGTAAGACCAAAACACTACGCGTTTCGTGTGACTCTACACGATTCGCGTAAGAGTAAATAGCAGTTTTCATATTTTTATTTTCTCGTTTGTTCTTTGTTGATCCCGTATCGACATATACAATTTTGAATGATTGTTGTAACTCTTTTCTTCAGTCTTCTTCGTTCTTGAAGTCGGATACACGTTTTCTCGATATATATTTGATTTAAATTCATCGTTTATCGTCTTTTCTTCCAACTTCACTCTTTTGTTTACTTTAATCGTTTTTCTCGTGAAATACGCATTGAACGTCTTTGTAGATGGTGAAAACCTATGAAATATAAATGATATTGCGTCGAATAATATGTATGTTTAAAGCAATATCAGGGATCCATCTTGTATAATTAGGGAATTGATTTTTTATATGAATTAGATTATAGAACTTAGATTGATATTCTTCAATACATAATTTACATATGTATATATAATACCAAAATCCCATAAATTACGGAGAAATTTTCGGAAGATGTCAGAAAAAGTTTACAGTAACAGATACGCTAATATATGAATTTTTGTCTATACACTATTTATGCAATAAATGCAGGAAAACGTGTCTAGACTTAAGAGTGATAAGCATATAATTTTCGACAAGAAATGATAAGCAAAACTTTTAACATGCAGACACGGTCGAAGTCCAGACTTACTAATGCATCCTAACAACTATCAGTTAGATACATTCATGCAAGACCTGGTTCACTAGGACCAACGCTCTGATACCAACTGTGACGATCGCACCAAATCCATATGGACGAACATGTCATTCATCGATTTTATTGCGAGGTATTTGACCTCTATATGATACGTTTTGTAAACATTGCATTCTTTTGAAAAGGCACACCATAAATGAATATTTAAATCAAAGGTTTTCGACATCTGATGATTTCTACATATAGACAATCATCGTAAATAATAGTTTATAATAGTAATTCCGTTGACAATGCAGTCAAAATAAGATACATGGTGATGATTTGGTGAATGCAACGTTTCCTTGATAAATATGCCATGTACGACTCCATGCACATAGCTTGTCTAACATATAAGCACACAGCGGAAGACTTCTAGGGAACCTGAGAATAAACATGCTAACAAGTGTCAACACAAAGGTTGGTGAGTTCATAGTTTTAGTGTTTCGCATAATCTGTATATAAAGGTGGATCACAAGATTTCAGTTGTTTCATCCAGAAACGTTTATCAAAATATTCTACAAAATTGAGCACCCTGGTAACTAAAATTAACGTATATATAATTTATACCCTTTGTATAATCATCTTAATAATACACGCAAACCAACGTGTACGCTTCTCAAATAGCATACGTCCGTTAAAAGGCTAGTGCTCTAGCTCGGACGGGGATATCAAGCCCTATGGATCCATATACTACTACTCGCGCCCACCAGTTCTTATAAATGGCAGTTACTAGTTACCAAAGCTAAGAGATTTTCGGTTCAAACTCGGTGTAGAATTTAGTATGTACTTGTATCCATTGCGTTTAAAATAAAGTGCATGTATTCTCAGTCCAAAAATATAGATTGCAAAAGCAATTAAAAAGGGAGCAATGAAACTCACCTTAGCAGCACATAAAGTCGTTCACCGAAATGTGACCGAAACTCGGAATACCAAATAACCGTAGATCTCAACCTAGAGAACATATGTTGGTCAATAATTGTCTATAAAGTTAGGTCAGATCATAGTGTATCATAATCCTAATGCTCGAGATCGACATACAAAAGTTATCCAAAGTCGTTTCAAAAAGTCAATTTTGACAATAGTTTAACAAAACGAGACGTGCCTTATATAAGGATTCATTTACTCGGTTGGTAATATTCAAAAATCTAATTTATCAATGTTACAAATAAGTTGTTTAAATATTAATTGTAGATTCAAAAGCAATTCCAATTAACGTCAATCATAATTCAGTTGATCATATCTTTTGATTCGTTCACCGAAATTACGCGATTTCTAAATGAAAAGTTATTGATTTTTCGCCAGCTTTCAAAAAACATGCATATCATATACCTTTTATCAGTAATATATGTATTTAATTCGTGATTCATCATAAACTGTTTAACGACAAAATTTAGCATACAAGCATGCATAAACATATATACTCGAGCACTAGACATGGATACATTATTAATATATAAAAGATAAGATATGAGTGCTTACGTATCAATATTGAGATTCAATATTATAGGAAAGTACATAGACGCAACAGAGATGACAAACACTAGTTTGACTCACGAGCAAAACCCTCGAACAATACTCATAACCTCCTTAGTAATAACCCATAGTTTCCTTAGCTCTATCCCGCTTGAAAACCCATTTTGAAAGTGACACGCTCATGACCTCGTCGTAGTATTTTAAGTGATATAATTAATAATAATAATAATACTATTAATAATAATAAAATAAATAATAATAATCTTAATAATAATAATAATAATAATAATAATAATAATAATAATAATAATTTAATTAAATAAATAACTTACGGAGTAATATATGTGTAAAACAACTCGCGCAGAAACCTGGTATTTATAGGCATAATTCCTGATTCTAATGCCCATGCGATCGCATGGGTTTTATGCCTATTTCTCATACGATCGCATGGCCGTCAGATCCAGCTCACATATTTTTGTTTACTTGTTTGTCGACATAATTAAATATAATATATATAATTTAAATAATTAATTATATATTATATTAAATTCATGTGCATAGTTGACTTGTAATTTTCGTTCCAATGACTCGTACGTTGTCACTCGACTTATGTCCCGGTTTCGGTTTCTCGAACGCATTTTCGTACACTTAGAAAACTCGCAATTTACGTTTTGTGACTCGTACCTTTTTCAAAATATAGTCTTAAATTATCAATAAACTATATCATTCAAAGTGTATCTTAAACTTTCGAGTGTTTTAGTCATTTACTTCTATAAATTATTGTCTCGCTATTTGTTGATATATATATATATATATATATATATATATATATATATATATATATATATATAAAATAACAAATCGTTTTATGACCAAGTTAATATATATTTTCAACATTCATAAACACGTTTTAAATATACGTCGCAAGTTATTCATACAATTAATATTCCAACTTATCATATATATTCAAATAAATATTTAAACCAATAAGTTTAATGTACGGTATTAAACAATTAATACATTGTTACGTTTCCAAGTTATAGTATATATATATATATATATATATATATATACATATAATTGTTCGCGAATCGTCAAGAACAACTGAAAGGTATTTGAATAGTTCAAAAATTTTGAGATTCGGTTTTACAGACTTTGCTTATCGTGTCGGAAATGTTAATCATACAAAGATTAAGTTTAAATTTGATCAGAAATTTTCAGGTCATCACATATATATATATATATATATATATATATATATATATATATATATATATATATATATATATATATATATATATATATATATATATATATATATATATATACACACACACACACATATACTACACCCTCCGTTTCGAAAAAAGTGTCGTCTAACAAAAAATGTTTAATTTATGATATGTTGTTAAAATGTGTGTTTTGTCCTCATTTAGTATGTCATGGGATTAATTAGTTTTCTTAACAAAAAAAGTATAAGAAGAAATTATGAATAAATGTGTTGTTAACTGTCAACTATAATAAGGAAGGGTGTAACTGAAATTTCAATGACATTTTAATGTTATTTTAAATAATAGATATATTACAGTGAATTTATGTATTTATTATTATTTTTTATTTTAATTTTATTTTTTGAAGAGGGAGGAAGTATTATATATTAATTAATTAATTAACCCTTATATACTAAAACTCATGACTAATTATGTAGTTTTAGTTTATTTGGATTGTAGTTTTTAGTTTACGTTCACACTATAATCGGTCCCTTAAATTTGTCTCAATTTACACAATAACCCATCAAGTTTACACTTTTTCAAGGGTAGAAAGTGTAAACATATACTTTTTTAAAAATAAAAGAAACCCTTATATACTAAAACTCATGACTAATTATGTAGTTTTAGTTTATTTGGATTGTAGTTTTTAGTTTACGTTCACACTACAATCGGTCCCTTAAATTTGCCTCAATTTACACAACAACCCATCAAGTTTACACTTTTTCAAGGGTAGAAAGTGTAAACATATACTTTTTAAAAAATAAAAGAAACTAATTTCCCTCAAATTTATAACAGGCTCTATCTTCTCGCTCGGTGCGAGTTAAATTTTTCCGAGACCACCGTTTAACTCGAAAAAGTCTCACGAACCCAACGTGACTAATTATACGCGAAACGGACACTTTTTGAAAAACGCTTAACACAACGACAGCCCGTATCTTTCTGTTCGTCGCAAGTTAAATTATTCCGACAGCACCGTTACACTCGAAAAAATTTGATGAACAAAAGAAAACTAACTACGTTCGAAACGGACACTTTTAAAAAACGCTTAAGACAACGACATCTAAAACGGCGCTTAAGACATGCGCCGTTTTCCCCTCTGTAAATACACAACGCTACGTTAAAGATGAATACACAGGTCGAAAGTCCCCGCCGCATCGCGCGGGCCGGATCCGGACTAGTTATATAACTATAACTATAAATATAATAATTAAATTAAATCCAGACGAAATTTGAACCTGAAGCAACTAAACTGTACTTATCCTAGTGATGGCTATGGTTATTAAAGTCTCTGTGCATATGCTTAGCATGCTATTAAATTTGTGCAGAGAGTAGATATTCTTAATTCTAGACAAGGTTTTTAATTTGTAACACACTTTATATTTATGACTGTCATTACATACCTTCATTAATTTTTCTAACAATACATGTTTGGTCATTAATAGTAATAGTAATCCTCATCATTTTAATGTTTTTTTTTTTTTTTTTTTAAATAATCGTTTTATTCCTTACATAAATCTCAATAACTTACTTAGCTTTATGACTACGCGTGTATTACTCCATAAGAGCAGTGGGAGTGGACCTACGTCCCCGCTCCGTTCCACACCAAGTCAGTTAGTTTACCACTCCCCAAGTCCGTCGCACACTCTCGTCCCCCCCCCCCCCCCCCCCCCCCCATGTCAGTTGTGTAGGCGACGGAGGTTACCCATTTTTTTTTTCAAAGGGATAATTTATTAAATATAATAAAATATTATTTTAACACACTAACTAACACACTAACTGACATAGGTCATCACTCCCCACTTTTTCTGACTCATCAAGTCACGCCTGACATGTCAAGTGACCTCAGTCACCACTCCCAGTGCTCTAACTTGTTTATCAGATAGTTATATGGTATCTAGCTACTCCGTAATTTAATTTTGTAATTGTAACATTAATAAAGTGCTTGAAAGTTGAAACCTTAGGGTGTGTTTGGCGCGTAGCTTATTGGAGCTTATGAAAGCTTATGGGAGCTTGAGCTTATGATTTTAATAAGCTCCAAATCATAAGCTTCGTTTGGTAGACAAAAAAAGTAGAGCTTATAAAAATCATAAGCTCTGAAAAAATAAGCTACTTGTAGTAGCTTATGAAAAAAAGTAGAGCTTATGAACTGAAAAATAAGTTCCAGCTAGTTTACCAAACATTTATAAAAATAATAAGCTCCAGCTACCATCTTCAAAAATAAGCTCCAGCTCCAGCTCCTGCTCATAAGCTCCAGCTCCAGCTATAAGCTCCAGCTCCGGTTACTTTCGTCCAAACACAACCTTAATATACCTTTTCCTAAGATGTAGGTATATATGTAAACATCTTAATAACTTAATATCATAAATTCAAATTTAGAAATTATTTTAAATTTAAATATATAACTTAAATTAAATAAAATTTAAATAATAAATATAAATAAATATTCCGTACTTCCCAACTTTTTTTAGAACTACAATTTTGGCATAGAATCCTCTCATTTGTCATCCACGCACCCGTTAAGAAGAAACTCCTCGCATCTCAATAACTTAGTTAAGAAGAAACTCCTCGCATCCATCGCGCAAAGCGTACCCGAAATGTTTTAGGTTAACTGCTTGGCCCGCACAGAGTGAAGGATACCAGAGACACAATCTTGGAGAAAACTCCCCTCAGGATTTCAACCTGCACCTATTTTTTCAAGGATACATGTCCAGAACCAACTGAGACTTTTTATCACTCAGCCAATAGTTCAGTGGTTCCCTCCGTCTCAACTTAATAGTTTACAAACAAAAAACACGCAGTTTAAGAAAAAGTGACTGTCACTTGTACTTTTTGTCTACTTTCTAGTTTACCCCTTACTTTTTTACTTACATTTTTTTATTTCACTTGAATAAAATATGGGCATAAAAACTTTAATCAATTATTTTGAACTGTTAATTTAAAACAGCCTAAAAAAAGAAGATTAACCATTAAGTTGAGATGGAGGGAGGGAGGGAGGGAGTATATGATACCGAGTAATTCAAAGAAAAGACCATGAATGTGATATTTATTTAGGTAATATGATGATGGAAGTAATGTTCTTCGGTGAGTGTGAGAGGGGGCCTCCAACTCACTTGCCACCAAAATTTTGCTAAACTTTTCCATAATTTCATACTCCCCCTTACCCTTTGTCTCTTTGACTATTGACTCCCACTACTAATGCTACATATTTAAATAGTTATATTCCATGTTATTAGGGATTTCATCACTCATTAGTCATTAAATAAATTTAATAAAAGGATTAGTAATAGTTTTAGTCAATAGTAATGGATATGTATGATTAACTACGTATATACATTCTTTATTGATATTTATCACCACTAATATTTCTTAATGCATACTTAAAGATGATCAAATCCTTTAAAGAGCTTGACCTCTATCACACATATATAGATTATCAAGTTAGAGCATAGACATCCCCTACTAACAAAAGTGATAAGAAATGAATTAATGATGCTTCCTTCGATTACTAAACTTAGAAAAAGTTAATTCTTAAATCAACGGTTTAAACTTTAAAGCACATGTTAGACATACAAAAAAGATTTAATTACTCATTCAAAATTACCACTAAATTGTTGTATACGTGTTACTCACTTACTCCCTTTTTACAATTCTACGAGTATAGTTTCTACTTATATACATCACTACTCTGAAAAAAAAAAGTTAAATATTGATATTAATTTGATGAAAATAAGAAGAAATCATTTCCAATCATAATAGTCTACACACTCTTTGCCATGCCTTATAAAATGATTAAAGATTGGTACAATAGGTCACAATTAAGGTAGTCACCCATTTATGTCATGATTTGTTAGTCACCCATTTATGTCATGATTTGTTTGAATCTTTCTTTTTGTTAAAGCAGTAGTTACTAAACCCAAGTTTCTTGAACTTTGTAATTAGTGGGAAACCAAATGATTAAGTGATAAGAGGAGTATTAAGTAGGGTTTAGGCATGAATAACCTTTTTACCTCAATGCTATTCTGATTTAGAATCCAAGATTACCACATACAATACTTATTTATTTTATATAATATACAGGCATGCTCTTGATATAAACTTTTGTGGTCCTTACTTGAGACAACTTAATAAACGTAGATATTGTGTGATGATCCGTAACAATCAAATTTTAGCCGTACATAACAAAATATATCTTCTGTATTGTACAGTAAAATGTCATGAAGCATGTTTAGTTATATACGTTTAAAAAGTGATTGTGTACGGAGGTTAAACAATTACCGAGCCCTTATACTAACCATATATACGACAAAAACAATAATACTCAATATCGCATATACATCAATTTTTTTATTAGTGTACCCATTTTCGTAACTGAGCGGGCTCCCAGCTTGGCCCATCCTTTCTTGAGTTATAATAATATTGGCTTTCCGAAAA
This sequence comes from Rutidosis leptorrhynchoides, assembly GCF_046630445.1. Taxonomy (NCBI): domain Eukaryota; kingdom Viridiplantae; phylum Streptophyta; class Magnoliopsida; order Asterales; family Asteraceae; genus Rutidosis; species Rutidosis leptorrhynchoides. The sequence goes on along the minus strand of NC_092335.1, from coordinate 17,315,663 downwards.
AAATGTTAAATAATTAAAACTAAAATAAGATGTTAAGTTGTGTGTTGCTTGTAGCAAGCGTTGTTTGGTGTCGTTTCAAATGCTACCTGTTAGAGTTGTTTGTTGCGGTTGTGTTTACTAACTTTTTAATAGTCTTTTTCTTATGTAATTCTTGCCTTAACCATTTGGGCATAGCCCAAGTGACTACCGAGTTTTCAATGAAGCAGGAGACTCATGTTCAATTTTTTGAAGATTGAATTAATTAGGTTCTTGATTAGTGAGGGCTTCAATGTGCGCAATTTACCTGGTTACGGATCTTGTTGCTCAGGGAGCTCGTCATCAAGGGGTTTTATTCGCTGATGGGAACTCAATGTGATTGTCGCTAGGAAGGTTTCCTCTACGAACTTAAAAAAAAAAAAAAAAAAAAATATGACAAGTCTTTATATATGAACTATGAAGGAAAATGGACCATACCAAACACTAATTAGGATTGAATTGAAGGATGATGAAATTCAATTGTGGGGTGAGTGGAATTTGTTTGCCACACTCAACAATGATAATAGGGTCCATGAAATGATGATTAGAAGGAATCCTTAGTATCACAAAAATAAATAAAGAATTAAAGAATATTTGATTAGTTAAATATCGTAAGTACCACATAATATATAATGGATTTGTTATGCCTTTCCCCCAGATCTTTCGATACAATCTTATCTTGTGATCATATTTTCATTAAGAACCAACCATATAAAGCTCACCTTTGGAGTTTTTCATTGACCAATTAGGAAATTCAAAATTACCTTACTTTGGAAATTACTATAGAATTTACTATATTTGCCATTAACATGTAATTTGTTTGTGTGGGATCATGACTTGCAACTCTCGTACTTTTTTTAAAAAATATGACAACTTAACCGATATCAAGACTAGTTCTTGACTAACATCTTAGTGTCACGCCATTAACACCTAGATAACTAATATAAGACTGAGTTATGCCTATTGTGACATAACTAATACGGAGTAAACTTGTATGGTCCTCAAGTATATGCAAGGTTGTAAAAGTCGCGAGTCGGGGACGCATCGGTCGAGACTTAAAAAAGACGCGTTGGCCGAGTCAGGGGACGCGTCGGGACGCATCGGTCGTTGACCAACGTTGACTTTATTAATAATTTCTTAAATATATATTTATATATATATAAAATAGTTGATTATGTACCATAAATTTCTTAAATAAGAACTCAAATTTAAAAACAATCAAACTTCGAACTCAATTAATGTTACCGATTACATAATCAGTAAGGACACAAAGAAAAAAGCGGCTCAAAAAATGAAAACAACCCTTAATTTTAAAATATATCAGATCTTGACGAAAATTTGACTGACTTTGACCATTTTTTACCGTCTTTGACAGACTTTGACCGAACTTTTAGCTCTGACCGTCTTTTGAGTCGCTTTCTGAAAAAACGCCACGGAGAACCCAAAAAAACGACGCATCGGCCGACGCGTCGGTCAAGTCGGCCGACTTTTACAACACTGAGTATATGAGTATATCGATATTTATATTCGAATAAAAAGTAAAAAATAACAAAATAAATTATCCACATATAGTCATGTCATCCTTCCGTCTTGGAGAGAATGAAACACCCTAAGATGAAAGGCAGAGTTAGACGCTACCTATCGTATCACGGGAAGGAAGGGAGAAACAAGGAAAAGGCGAATACGTAGTAAGAGGTCTAAAAGAAACTCAAAAGTTAATTTTCTTTTTATAGTTTACAAACTTTTCTCTTTTAATGGAATTTTAGTTTTCAATATGTTATTCCGTACTATAATTAAGCATCTTATTCTCATGAAATACTTTTCTTACTAAATTTCGATGATGGTAACATACTTATATTTATATTCATTCAAATTACTATTCAACATTAAAAACTAGCTAACATAAAAGATTGTACCGAGCTTCAAGATTAAAAACTAGCTTACATAAAAGATTGTACCTAGCTTCTTGTCGTTGATTACTTTGTTTTACAAATGCGAATAATAAACAATTAAATCAAATTAAGCATCACGCAAAAGGCATAAAACAATCAAATTAAGCATCAAGTTAAACTACACCGAAGTTTGGCTTGAATTGTATGGAGATGAGATTCAACTTGGAGTATTGTCAACCCAGATTCGATTCTCACTCCAAGCAGAGAGTTTTTAACCTTTGATGGTACTGCTAACATCAATGCGATTTGGGAAGGTCTCTGGGGGTTTTTCCCAACTTTCGATTGTACTATCAACATCGTCGCGAATTGGTTAACCTTCTAACGCGTGTGTTAGTGACCAATGAGAGCATTGGATATGTTGGTGCATAATCCCAAGTTCTATTTTGTAATGAGTTCTATTCGTTTTGTATTTTCTATTTCAGTCGTGTAAGGATTACGTCATTAATACATTGTGTTTGGATTGTTTAATATGATGACGTGAAATGGTTCGAGCAGTTTGGTTGGCTGCTCAGACCATCGACCGATGGTAGAGACCATCGGTCGAGGGACTATCACCATCGGTCGAAGGTCCCAGACCACCGGCCAATGGTCACTGTGATTATATATAAATACGGGTTTTGGGTTTCCTTATTAAGTTACACACCCAATACCCTTTAGCCGTCGTAATTCTCTGTGATTACAGTCCTAGACCAAACCCCAACCGAATACAATCATCTAGGCGTCGTTTGTATCAACATATTGTTGGTTAGATCGATCCCGAAAGTGTAACTCGTATTCGATTCACCCTAGTTATTGTTTCCGCCTTTAATCTAGGTTCTACGTTTGATCTAAGATCCAAATAACTTCTACAAAGTGGTATCAGAGCCAGGTTGCTGATCCAAGCGTTTTTGAATCGAATTCATTGTTTTTATTTTAGGGTTTCTGGTCTAAACGGGTTTTTAATCGAAAGTTGAGATTTTTACGTTTAAATCTTGTGTTTTTGGGTCTATTATTGTGCAAGGGTGTTTTTCTGAAGTCTCTATCTGTGATGACCCGAAATTTTTTGACTTATTTAAACCAATTCTCTATACGATTTATTATTTTAACACGTTAAACAAAGTCTGTTAGATTGAGTCTCAAAATTTTAGAACTGTTTCATATATACAATTACCTTTGACTACTCTCGACGATTCATGAACAATTATATATATGTATATATATATGTACAAGTAAAAACGACTTTCCTACAGTAAAACCCTATTTGCTACAGTAAAAATTACTTTGCTACAGTAAAATACTATTTGCTACCGTAGAATTAGGAAGTTTTGACGTAATCGTTGGCATGGACTGGATGTCCAAAACAAGAGCGGAAGTTGTTTGCGCTGAGAAAGCGATTCGCATCCCTCGAAAGGATGAAACGTCATTAATGATTTATGGGGAGAAGAGCAACTCGAAGCTGAACCTTATCAGCTGTATGAAGGCTCAGAAACTTATAAGAAAAGGTTTTTATGCTATTCTGGCACACGTAAAGAAGATCGATACTGAAGAAAGAAGCATTGATGACATGCCGGTTGTAAGAGAATATCCTGGAGTATTTCCAGAAGAATTACCGGGGCTACCTCCACACAGATGTGTAGAATTCCAGATTGATCTCATACCAGGAGCCGCACCTGTAGCCCGATCCCCATATAGACTTGCACCTTCAGAAATGCAAGAATTACAAGACCAGTTGCAAGAATTATCGGATCGTGGATTTATTCGTCCCAGTTTTTCACCTTGGGGTGCTCCTATTCTGTTCGTCAAGAAGAAGGATAGATCAATGAGAATGTGCATAGATTACCGAGAATTAAACAAATTAACGATCAAGAATCGGTACCCATTACCGAGGATTGATGATTTGTTTGATCAATTGCAAGGATCAAGTGTTTATTCTAAGATTGATCTACGCTCCGGATATCATCAGCTGAGAGTGAAGGAAGAAGATGTTCCTAAAACCGCGTTCAGAACCCGTTACGGTCACTATGAGTTTCTAGTCATGCCTTTTGGATTAACTAATGCTCCAGCAGTATTCATGGATCTAATGAATCGCATCTGTAGACCGTATTTAGACAAATTTGTCATTGTTTTTATCGACGACATATTGATTTACTCGAAGAACAAGGAAGAACATGAGCAACACTTAAGACTGGTACTGGAGATACTCAAGAAAGAAGAATTGTACGCAAAATTTTCGAAGTGTGATTTCTGGTTACAAGAAGTACAATTTTTGGGCCATGTTGTCAGTAAACATGGAATTAAAGTTGACCCCGCCAAGATCGAAGCCATTAGTAAATGGGAAACCCCGAAGACTCCAACACAAATTCGCCAATTCTTAGGTCTTGCTGGTTACTACCGAAGATTCATTCAAGATTTCTCTAGAATCGCCAAACCCTTAACTGCATTGACTCAAAAGGGAAAGAAGTATGATTGGTCCACGGAACAGGAATCCTCATTCCAGTTATTAAAGAAGAAGTTAACGTCTGCACCCATTTTGTCATTACCGGAAGGAAATGATGATTTCGTGATCTATTGTGACGCTTCGTGCCAAGGTTTAGGATGTGTATTAATGCAACGCACAAAAGTTATCGCATATGCCTCACGACAACTAAAAATTCATGAAAAGAACTATACGACGCACGATTTGGAACTTGGAGCAGTAGTTTTTGCACTCAAAATATGGAGACACTACCTATATGGCACCAAGTGTACAGTGTACACTGACCATAAGAGTCTTCAGCATATTTTTGATCAAAAACAACTCAATATGAGGCAACGTGGATGGGTAGAGTTGTTAAACGATTACGATTGTGAAATCCGTTACCACCCCGGAAAGGCTAATGTTGTAGCTGATGCCCTAAGTCGAAAAGAAAGAGTAAAACCTCTTAGGGTCCGAGCTTTGAATATTACAATTCGTACTGATCTCACAAAGAAAATTCAAGCAACACAGTTAGAGGCTTTAAAAGAAGAAAATGAAAAAGGCGAAATGAGCAGAGGGTTAGAAAAATAGCTTGAAGTAAAAGCCGATGGAACCCTGTATTTTGCTGATAGGATATGGGTACCAAAACATGGTAATCTAAGGCAACTAGTACTGGATGAAGCACACAAAACGAGGTACTCAATTCACCCAGGAAATGGGAAAATGTACCACGATCTCAAGAAGTTTTATTGGTGGCCTAATATGAAGACAGAAATTGCTACTTATGTAAGCAAATGTTTGACGTGTGCAAAGGTCAAAGCTGAGCACCAAAAGCCGTCAGGATTACTGCAACAACCAGAAATTCCGCAGTGGAAATGGGAAAGAATAACCATGGATTTCATTATGAAATTGCCAAGGACTACAAGTAGTCATGATACTATTTGGGTGATAGTTGATCGTCTAACTAAATCAGCTCACTTTCTACCAATAAAGGAGACAGACAGTATGGAGAAATTAGCACGCCTATATTTGAAGGAAGTAGTTTCCAGGCATGGTGTACCTATCTCCATCATATCTGATCGCGACACCCGATTTACATCACGTTTCTGGCAGTCATTACAAAAAGCATTGGGAACTCGATTAGATATGAGCACCGCTTATCACCCACAGATAGATGGTCAAAGTGAAAGAACAATACAAACATTGGAAGACATGTTACGGGCATCCGTGATTGACTTTGGAACCAGTTGGGATCGACACTTACCGTTGGCAGAATTTTCATACAATAACAGCTATCATACGAGCATCGACGCAGCGCCATTTGAAGCACTTTACGGTAGAAAGTGTAGATCTCCTATCTGTTGGAGTGAAGTAGGAGAAAGACAACTTACTGGACCAGAAATTATTCACGAAACCACCGAAAAGATCATTCAAATACAACAGCGATTGAAAACGACCATGAGTCGCCAAAAGAGTTATGCTGATGTAAGAAGAAAACCGCTAGAATTTCAAGTGGGCGACAAAGTCATGTTGAAAGTGTCACCCAGGAAAGGCATTGTACGATTTGGTAAACGAGGAAAGTTAAGTCCTAGGTACGTAGGACCCTTTGAAATCACCGAAAGATTTGGAGCAGTTGTTTATCGATTAAAGCTACCGCAAGAACTTAGTAGTGTTCACGACACATTTCACGTGTCAAATTTGAAGAAATGTTTAGCTGAAGAGGATGTCGTAATTCCTCTTGACGAAATACGAATTAATGATAAACTCCATTTTGTCGGAGAACCTGTTGAAATCATGGACCGTGAGGTTAAACAATTAAAACAAAACAAAATACTGATAGTTAGGGTTCGTTGGAACGCAAGACGAGGACCCGAGTTTACTTGGGAACGTGAAGATTAAATGAAGCAAAAGTATCCACATTTGTTCACTGATATCGCTCATGAAACAGGTACTACTCAAAATTTCGAGACGAAATTTTCTTTAACGAGGAGGTACTGTGATGACCCGAAATTTTTTGACTTATTTAAACCAATTCTCTATACGATTTATTATTTTAACACGTTAAACAAAGTCTGTTAGATTGAGTCTCAAAATTTTAGAACTGTTTCATATATACAATTACCTTTGACTACTCTCGACGATTCATGAACAATTATATATATGTATATATATATGTACAAGTAAAAACGACTTTCCTACAGTAAAACCCTATTTGCTACAGTAAAAATTACTTTCCTACAGTAAAACACTATTTGCTACAGTAAACACTATTTGATGTCGACGAACTAGCAAACAAAAACGGAAAAGACGGCCATGCGATCGCATGGCAAAAACACTGAAAACCCATGCGATCGCATGGGCTACAGTAAACACTATTTGATGTCGACAAACTAGCAAACAAAAGGGGTTCAGGCGGCCATGCGATCGCATGGCAAAAGCACTGAAAACCCATGCGATCACATGGGGACCAAAATCAGGAAACATGCCTATAAAAGGCCAGTTTACTCAACGTAATATTTACATTTTTTTCTTTAATCAATATTTATATTTATATTATAATTATAATTTTAAATTTAAGTTTAATAATAATAAGGTATATACAAGGGTATTTTTAATTCGGGTTTCAAACCGCTTTAAGCTAAGGAAGTATTGGGTATTGTTCGGGGTATTGTTCTTGAATCCAAGGCCAACCATACAGTCGTCTACCATCATTACGTCTACGCAATTTGCCTACAATATTGAGTCTCAATATTGAACAGTGAGTTTATAGTCTCCCTTTTTAAATACTTTAAATATTTTTGGGCTGAGAATACATGCAATTTATTTTAAACGCGATAAGACACAAGTACATACTAAATTCTACACTGAGTTAAACCGAAAATCCCTTAGCTTTGGTAACTAGTAGCTGCCAGTACATAGGATATGGACTGATGGGCGCGAATAATTGTATATAGATCCATAGGGCTTGACATCCCCGTCCGAGCTAGATCGCTAGCCTTTTAACGGACGTATGTTATTTGAGTTTAAGACACGTTGGTTTGCGTGTATTAAAACGAATGGGGTAATTATCACTATAGCGTTAAGTTTAGTTACCAGGGTGCTCTGTTACGTAGAATCTATTGATAAACTTTTGATGAAATCTTGTGGTCTATCTTTATATATGTTTATGACTCGAGCAATTAAACCTATAACTCACCAACATTCGTGTTGACTTTTTAGCATGTTTTATTCTCAGGTCCTTAGAATGCTTCCGCTGTGATGTGCTTGTTGCCTGCATGGAGTCTCTCATGCTTTGTACAAAGTTTATTGCATTCAAAATAAAACTGCGTTGTGTAATAAATAATTGGACTGTGATGTCAACCTGTAAATTAAAGACTTATGTATTTCGGGGTTTTGCTTATACCTAAGCACTCGCCCACATGTTTATAACTTTCTATGTTTAGAAAGTCACTTATTTTAATGAATGCAATATTTTATCAAAACGTATCATATAGAGGTCAAAACCTCACTGTGGAATCAATGATTAACGTGCCGCGTCAATAGCGATTTTGACGCGTCGTTACAGTTGGTATCCGAGCTTGAGGTCATAGGGAACCAGAAATTACATTAGTGTGTTTAACTGGTAATTGTTAGGATGCATTAGTGAGTCTGGACTATGACCATATCTGTTTTTACTGATTTTTGCTTATTATTTGGTCAAAAACATTATATGTGATATATTTATATGCTAACGTAATTGTTGTTTCAATTATGTGATAGATGACTTCTTCTAATCCTATCATTTTGTACAACTCGGAATCGGACACTGAATCTATTCTATCCACAACTGAAAAGGCGTTCCAATACCTATTAAAGAAGAAATTGTGTTAGCCGGGGAATCTCAACTCCCGGTAAATCCAGTGGAGGTTCCAGCTCCACCCAACTCTAGTTTTCCAGAGCCACAGTATCGTTGGCATGGACCCATGATCCCTGGAGTAAACGAGGATTGTCCATTTCTAAACAAATATGGACATTGGTCCAGATATACCGCCGACGGGCGGGTTGTGCCGATTACGCCTGGCAGATTTCGGTTCATGACCACCGGTACATATTCTCGCAGTTTGTCATCATATTCTCCTACACATGACTCAGACAGTTCGTCATCAGACGAGATCAGTAAGGAGGAGGATTTTGCTAATGAAATAAAAGAGATCACTAAGGAGAAATTCCAACTTGCTATAGATAATAAAAATAACCACAATAATAAAAAGTCCTTAATTATTAAAAAGGAACAGGACCATTCAATCCGTAACCACCCTTATTGTATTAAACCCACTGAGGCAACGGGTACCTCAAAACCCCAACCAAAAATAAAATACACTGCCAGAATGTCTGTCGGACCATGTGCACACAAACAATTGGCAGAGAGAACCAAATGAGAAGAAGTTTCTGATAGTTCTGAATAAACGACCTCGCAACCATAAATCTTCCATGCGCTATTTTATTGCTTATGTGCGCTACTCTATCTTGTTATGTAAAATATGCATATGTAAAATATCGGTATTGTATTGTATTGTATTATTTTGGTTTATTAATAATAAATGCATGGAATGATTATTTGTATTATTACTACTTCTTATTATTATTATTATTACGTAATAATGTAATAACTCGCTATAATTTTTCATAGAGGAATATTATTAGGATTTTAGTAGTTAATTCCTTGTACTAGCTATTATGTATGAACTTAACGGGTTGGTAATACCCTAGAAATAATTATAAAATGCTAATAAGAAGAAAAGGCTTTTATAATAATCGGTTCATATTATTAATATGTTACGATTAACTATTGACAACTCATTTTACCTATAATATTCTATATGATTAAATTATATCTGTTGTGTTTATTGAAGAAACATGTCTCAAATGTCGGATGCTGAGTTTGAGCAACTAGTCGAGAAACGTGTGAATGAAAGAATTGCTGCAGCCGAGGCAGCAAAAGCAACAGCCGAAGCAGCAGCCAAAGCAGCAGCCGTAAACACAAACTCACGAAATGGATGCTCATACAAAACTTTTCAAGGTTGCAAACCACGGACGTTTAGTGGAACCGAGGGACCAGTCGGTCTAACCTGATGGTTTGAAAAGATGGAGTCCGTTTTCAAAATCAGTAATTGTGCAAATGGAGACAAGTCAAAGTATGCTTCATGCACGTTGCAAGATGGTGCACTTACTTGGTGGAACAATTATGCTAAAGCAGAAGGAATAGATACGGCATATGATATCTCTTGGGAAGAACTGAAAAAGATGCTAATCGAGGAGTACTGTCCTCGAAACGAGATCAGAAAAATGGAATCTGAGTTACGTAATCTGAAGGTTATCGGCACGAATCTCAATAACTATGAAAAGCGTTTCATGGAACTAGCCTTGTTGTGTCCCGAATTGGTGCCAAACGAGAAACGAAAGATAGAAATGTATATTGACGGTTTATCGATCAATATCAAAGGAAATGTTACATCGTCCAAACCGAATACGATGCAGGAAGCCATGACAATGGCACACCAACTCATGGACCAGATCACAGAGAGTTCGATTAAGGCACCAATTACCGAAGTCAAGACAACTGAAGGAAAGAGGAAATGGGAAGACTATAAGGGCAAAAGTACTCACCTAAAGAAACAAGAAACCTTTAAAGGTAAACAGGATGGGGCAACTGCAAGTCCAAACTATAAGGGACCCCATCCGTTCTGCAAAAGATGTTACACACATCATGCAGGCTATTGCCAAGTGGTCTGTGATAAGTACAACAAGAAAGGACATGTGGCGAAAGATTGTTATGCCACCGTTTCTGAAGTAAAGACAAAACCGACCGATGTCAAGAAATGTTTTCGATGCGGGAAGTCTGGTCACTTTATAAATCAATGCCCTGATAAGGAGAAGAACAAAGAACCCGCACGTGGAAGGGCATTTAATGTTAGTACCAGTGAAGCACGTGAGGATCCTAATCTTATCACGGGTACGTTTACCGTTAATAATCAACTAGCTTCTATTATGTTTGATACGGGTGCTGATAGAAGTTATATGTGTAAAGACTTTAGTTCTAAACTAAAATGTGCATCATTGGCTCTAGACGATAAATATACTATTGAATTAGCTAATGGTAAACTGATAAAAGCCGATAAAATTTGCCATGGTTGCGAAATAAATCTCGCTGGTGAAACCTTCAAAATCGATTTGATACCCGTAGAATTAGGAAGTTTTGACGTAATCGTTGGCATGGACTGGATGTCCGAAACAAGAGCGGAAGTTGTTTGCGCTGAGAAAGCGATTCGCATCCCTCGAAAGGATGAAACGTCATTAATGATTTATGGGGAGAAGAGCAACTCGAAGCTGAACCTTATCAGCTGTATGAAGGCTCAGAAACTTATAAGAAAAGGATTTTATGCTATTCTGGCACACGTAAAGAAGATCGATACTGAAGAAAGAAGCATTGATGACATGCCGGTTGTAAGAGAATATCCTGGAGTATTTCCAGAAGAATTACCGGGGCTACCTCCACACAGATGTGTAGAATTCCAGATTGATCTCATACCAGGAGCCGCACCTGTAGCCCGATCCCCATATAGACTTGCACCTTCAGAAATGCAAGAATTACAAGACCAGTTGCAAGAATTATCGGATCGTGGATTTATTCGTCCCAGTTTTTCACCTTGGGGTGCTCCTATTCTATTCGTCAAGAAGAAGGATGGATCAATGAGAATGTGCATAGATTACCGAGAATTAAACAAATTAACGATCAAGAATCGGTACCCATTACCGAGGATTGATGATTTGTTTGATCAATTGCAAGGATCAAGTGTTTATTCTAAGATTGATCTACACTCCGGATATCATCAGCTGAGAGTGAAGGAAGAAGATGTTCCTAAAACCGCGTTCAGAACCCGTTACGGTCACTATGAGTTTCTAGTCATGCCTTTTGGATTAACTAATGCTCCAGCAGTATTCATGGATCTAATGAATCGCATCTGTAGACCGTATTTAGACAAATTTGTCATTGTTTTTATCGACGACATATTGATTTACTCGAAGAACAAGGAAGAACATGAGCAACACTTAAGACTGGTACTGGAGATACTCAAGAAAGAAGAATTGTACGCAAAATTTTTGAAGTGTGATTTCTGGTTACAAGAAGTACAATTTTTGGGCCATGTTGTCAGTAAACATGGAATTAAAGTTGACCCCGCCAAGATCGAAGCCATTAGTAAATGGGAAACCCCGAAGACTCCAACACAAATTCGCCAATTCTTAGGTCTTGCTGGTTACTACCGAAGATTCATTCAAGATTTCTCTAGAATCGCCAAACGCTTAACTGCATTGACTCAAAAGGGAAAGAAGTATGATTGGTCCACGGAACAGGAATCCTCATTCCAGTTATTAAAGAAGAAGTTAACGTCTGCACCCATTTTGTCATTACCGGAAGGAAATGATGATTTCGTGATCTATTGTGACGCTTCGTGCCAAGGTTTAGGATGTGTATTAATGCAACGCACAAAAGTTATCGCATATGCCTCACGACAACTAAAAATTCATGAAAAGAACTATACGACGCACGATTTGGAACTTGGAGCAGTAGTTTTTGCACTCAAAATATGGAGACACTACCTATATGGCACCAAGTGTACAGTGTACACTGACCATAAGAGTCTTCAGCATATTTTTGATCAAAAACAACTCAATATGAGGCAACGTGGATGGGTAGAGTTGTTAAACGATTACGATTGTGAAATCCGTTACCACCCCGGAAAGGCTAATGTTGTAGCTGATGCCCTAAGTCGAAAAGAAAGAGTAAAACCTCTTAGGGTCCGAGCTTTGAATATTACAATTCGTACTGATCTCACAAAGCAAATTCAAGCAACACAGTTAGAGGCTTTAAAAGAAGAAAATGAAAAAGGCGAAATGAGCAGAGGGTTAGAAAAACAGCTTGAAGTAAAAGCCGATGTAACCCTGTATTTTGCTGATAGGATATGGGTACCAAAACATGGTAATCTAAGGCAACTAGTACTGGATGAAGCACACAAAACGAGGTACTCAATTCACCCAGGAAATGGGAAAATGTACCACGATCTCAAGAAGTTTTATTGGTGGCCTAATATGAAGACAGAAATTGCTACTTATGTAAGCAAATGTTTGACGTGTACAAAGGTCAAAGCTGAGCACCAAAAGCCGTCAGGATTACTGCAACAACCAGAAATTCCGCAGTGGAAATGGGAAAGAATAACCATGGATTTCATTACGAAATTGCCAAGGACTACAAGTAGTCATGATACTATTTGTGTGATAGTTGATCGTCTAACTAAATCAGCTCACTTTCTACCAATAAAGGAGACAGACAGTATGGAGAAATTAGCACGCCTATATTTGAAGGAAGTAGTTTCCAGGCATGGTGTACCTATCTCCATCATATCTGATCGCGACACCCGATTCACATCACGTTTCTGGCAGTCATTACAAAAAGCATTAGGAACTCGATTAGATATGAGCACCGCTTATCACCCACAGATAGATGGTCAAAGTGAAAGAACAATACAAACATTGGAAGACATGTTACGGGCATCCGTGATTGACTTTGGAACCAGTTGGGATCGACACTTACCGTTGGCAGAATTTTCATACAATAACAGCTATCATACGAGCATCAACGCAGCGCCATTTGAAGCACTTTACGGTAGAAAGTGCAGATCTCCTATCTGTTGGAGTGAAGTAGGAGAAAGACAACTTACTGGACCAGAAATTATTCACGAAACCACATAAAAGATCATTCAAATACAACAGCGATTGAAAACGGCCATGAGTCGCCAAAAGAGTTATGCTGATGTAAGAAGAAAACCGCTAGAATTTCAAGTGGGCGACAAAGTCATGTTGAAAGTGTCACCCAGGAAAGGCATTGTACGATTTGGTAAACGAGGAAAGTTAAGTCCTAGGTACGTAGGACCCTTTGAAATCACCGAAAGATTTGGAGCAGTTGCTTATCGATTAAAGCTACCGCAAGAACTTAGTAGTGTTCACGACACATTTCACGTGTCAAATTTGAAGAAATGTTTAGCTGAAGAGGATGTCGTAATTCCTCTTGACGAAATACGAATTAATGATAAACTCCATTTTGTCGGAGAACCTGTTGAAATCATGGACCGTGAGGTCAAACAATTAAAACAAAACAAAATACCGATAGTTAGGGTTCGTTGGAACGCAAGACGAGGACCCGAGTTTACTTGGGAACGTGAAGATTAAATGAAGCAAAAGTATCCACATTTGTTCACTGATATCGCTCATGAAACAGGTACTACTCAAAATTTCGAGACGAAATTTTCTTTAACGGGGAGGTACTGTGATGACCCGAAATTTTTTGACTTATTTAAACCAATTCTCTATACGATTTATTATTTTAACACGTTAAACAAAGTCTGTTAGATTGAGTCTCAAAATTTTAGAACTGTTTCATATATACAATTACCTTTGACTACTCTCGACGATTCATGAACAATTATATATATGTATATATATATGTACAAGTAAAAACGACTTTCCTACAGTAAAACCCTAATTGCTACAGTAAAAATTACTTTCCTACAGTAAAACACTATTTGCTACAGTAAACACTATTTGATGTCGACGAACTAGCAAACAAAAACGGAAAAGACGGCCATGCGATCGCATGGCAAAAACACTGAAAACCCATGCGATCGCATGGGCTACAGTAAACACTATTTGATGTCGACAAACTAGCAAACAAAAGGGGTTCAGGTGGCCATGCGATCGCATGGCAAAAGCACTGAAAACCCATGCGATCGCATGGGGACCAAAATCAGGAAACATGCCTATAAAAGGCCAGTTTACTCAACGTAATATTTACATTTTTTTCTTTAATCAATATTTATATTTATATTATAATTATAATTTTAAATTTAAGTTTAATAATAATAAGGTATATACAAGGGTATTTTTAATTCGGGTTTCAAACCGCTTTAAGCTAAGGAAGTATTGGGTATTGTTCGGGGTATTGTTCTTGAATCCAAGGCCAACCATACAATCGTCTACCATCATTACGTCTACGCAATTTGCCTACAATATTGAGTCTCAATATTGAACAGTGAGTTTATAGTCTCCCTTTTTAAATACTTTAAATATTTTTGGGCTGAGAATATATGTAATTTATTTTAAACGCAATAAGACACAAGTACATACTAAATTCTACACTGAGTTAAACCGAAAATCCCATAGCTTTGGTAACTAGTAGCTGCCAGTACATAGGATATGGACTGATGGGCGCGAATAATTGTATATGGATCCATAGGGCTTGACATCCCCGTCCGAGCTAGAGCGCTAGCCTTTTAACGGACGTATGTTATTTGAGTTTAAGACACGTTGGTTTGCGTGTATTAAAACGAATGGGGTAATTATCACTATAGCGTTAAGTTTAGTTACCAGGGTGCTCTGTTACGTAGAATCTATTGATAAACTTTTGATGAAATCTTGTGGTCTATCTTTATATATGTTTATGACTCGAGCAATTAAACCTATAACTCACCAACATTCGTGTTGACTTTTTAGCATGTTTTATTCTCAGGTCCTTAGAATGCTTCCGCTGTGATGTGCTTGTTGCCTGCATGGAGTCTCTCATGCTTTGTACAAAGTTTATTGCATTCAAAATAAAACTGCGTTGTGTAATAAATAATTGGACTGTGATGTCAACCTGTAAATTAAAGACTTATGTATTTCGGGGTTTTGCTTATACCTAAGCACTCGCCCACATGTTTATAACTTTCTATGTTTAGAAAGTCACTTATTTTAATGAATGCAATATTTTATCAAAACGTATCATATAGAGGTCAAAACCTCACTGTGGAATCAATGATTAACGTGCCGCGTCAATAGCGATTTTGACGGGTCGTTACACTATCGGTTTAGTTTAAGTCTAGAACGTCAAAATCGATCAAAATTGAAGTTTTTTCGAAAACCCTAATTTTTTCTGCCCAGAATTCGTAAGAACAACCCTCGGCCGATTGTCTTTGACCATCGACCGTTCGTCCCGACCCTCGACCGTACGTCATACACAATCGACCGATCGTCTAGCAGTGAACCGGAGGACAGTCTTTCATAACTTAGAACCGTTTGTCTTAACCATCGGAAGTTCGTCTCTTGACCTCCGACCGATCGTCACAGACCTCCGACCAATCGTCACAGTCCTCCGCCGGATTGTCTTGTCCATCGGCCGATCCTTTTGGAGACAGAATCTTTTAATTGCACTTAAGTAATCTTAATCAATCTTAATCAGTAAAAATGTCTGACACTAATGAACAAATGACAAATGAATACAATGCGTTAGTAATTGCACCTGGACTACAAAAACTGTTACTTAATGAAAGTGAATCTGGATCAGCAAATAAAGTACCTAGACTTGACAATCTGAAAGACTTCTTGGACTGGAAAGTTAGGTTTGTTATTTACTTAAATGGTGTTGATTCTAGACTATGGGAATGTATTGAAAATTCGTTTGTTTGGCCTTGTGGAGGTGATGGTGAACCCAAAGAAACTCAACAGTTTAGTCCGACAGAGCGTGAACAGTATAATCTTGAGTGTAGATGTTATGCTCAGCTAACATAAGCATTGTCAAAGGACATTTTCCAGCAGTTCAAAAACCGAAACAAGACCGCGTATACTCTTTGGTTGGCTCTTCAATCTACAACAGAGGGTACAGCTACTTATCGTGCAACTAAATGTAAGGTTTTGAAGGATGAATGGAGGGTGTTTGCTGCTCTTCCATCAGAGTCACTGGGACAAACTTTGGAGAGATATCGTTTACTGGTTGCAGAGATAGCAGATTATGGGATTGAGGTGCCTGATGAAAAGGCAGTAAGGGTGTTGAAAGATGGTCTTCCAGAAAAGTGGGATCATGAGATTGAAAAGATTCAGAACAGGTACAGCTCATCATGTCGTCCGTTGACACTAACAGCTTTTACGTCGAAGTTGATGGAGAAGGACATTCAAGATGAAGCAAAGAGAAAGAGACTTGGTTCTGTAGCTGCTGCTACATCATCTTTAGCTTCATCTTCTGGTACTCATGCTCCACTACAGACAGCATACATATCAGCCAATGCTTCACAAATGTCTGCACCATCGTCTCAGTCCGGCTACTTTAATGCTAAATTACAAGCTCAAAATTCTACAATTAAGATGATTGAGGATTCTCCGATTCAACAGACTCAGACTCAAACTCCTGTGTTTCAAACTGAGAATATCAAGAAGAGATCTCGCGAATCTATTCAGGAAGATATGGCATTAGCAGCTATTTTTGTTAACTCATACAATGATATGATTGGTGGACAAGTGCTTAATAGTCATCTTGAAAATGAAGACTATGATCAGATTGATGAGGACGAGCTTGAGAGAATGGATATACTCTACTGTATGGGTAGCATTGTGAGACGTGCTAGAAAGTACTTGAAGAGAACAGGACAAAGATCGTTGAGTTTGAATCGAGATTCGAAATTTGGTTTTGATATTTCAAAGGTTAGGTGCTACAATTGTGATGAATATGGTCATTTTAAGAAGACTTGCACGAGACCACCCAAGCCTGGTTTTCATGATCCTTTTCACCAGACAACCATCTCCGTTACACCACAACATGTAATTGTAGAGAAAGAATCTTCGAGTTCTGTTCAATCCAAGGCTTTGACTACAACGTATGCGGATGAAGTATGTGACTGGTCCATCGCGGTAGATACGCAAAAGGCTAATGTTGTGCTTGTAGGTAAATGCGAAGCAGAAATTGAAGAGGAAAGAATTGGTCGGAAAAATGCAGGTTGTACGGGTAAGGATAATCCGAATTGCACATGCTATGTGTGCAAATGTGATGCTAGGTTGAAGAGAGCAGAAGAGCTGATGAAATTTTGCTTCAGGAAGAGGATTAAGGATAGGTTGTATGATAAGTTTCGCAAAGCTCAGGACTTATCAGATCTTGAGTTTACTACTGACTCGTCTGATGAAGAAAAAGGGATGAGTTGTCATGTTGGTACTTGGTTCAGAAAGGAGCTGGAACATTTGCTCAACTGTGATCTTAAGAGTGGTGATGAGAAGATTGTTACTGTTCAGAGTCCAGTTTGTGGAGATCAAGGTGAGGGTAAAGGAGGTTATGAGGCTGATTACTCGGATAGTACGAGCTCAGAGTCAGAGTCAGAATCAGATGCAGATTCTCAGGCTGGAAGAAATGACTATGCATTCATGGCCAACACGTCCGGAAATGATAAGGTATGTATTGACTCAGTTTCTAATTGTTCTAAATGCATTGGTTATGAACAGGAAATTGAGAGGCTTAAATGTGTTATCACAAAGCTTAATGAGATATCTGTTACATGTGAAACTTGTCCTAAGCTTAGAATTGACCTTAAGAATTTAAGTTTGGAGAATCGGACTAATAAAAAGAACTATGATGATGCGCTTTTCTACCTTAATAAACAGAAAGACTACGTTGATGTGATTAAATCTTTAGAAAATCAGGTGGGTCACTTAAAATCAACGGTTATAGATGATGAAAAAGTGATTACTATGTATTTGGGATAGATAGAGACTCTTAAGGCAGAAAGGGATTCATTTAAGTTGAAATACGAGTCTGAAAAAGCTAGGATCGACAATTGGCAGAGGATGTCTGTCATAACCCGTCCTTAACCATAAGAACGTGTTAGATAACGTATGATTTCATTGCGAGGTATTGACCTCTATATGCGACATTTTTAAAAGAACAACTGCATATATTTTACATTACAAACCATAATTCTTATTTTGATACAAGCTTTAGATAAAATAAAGATGATTATCGTTTAGCGATAATCTTAGACTTACAAACTTTACATGTGATGATAACAATACGATTTCTAGCATATTTTACATTACAAATCCTCCCATATGCAGTTTTATTTTTGACACAAATATGCATACTCAAGATCTTGTTTAAATTCAACATGTTGCAGCGGAAGCTTCTAATTATCACCTGAGAATAGACATGTTTAAAACGTCAACATAAAGTTGGTGAGATATAGGTTTAATGCCGGCAGCGATATAAATATAGACCACAAGATTTCATATATAAACATTTTAATAAAAATATTCTAAGTGGTTGAGCACTTGGTAACCATACTTAACATTTAATCACGTCGCATATTCCCTTTATTATGAAATCTTACTACACCGTATCAAGTGTAGTCACAAAACGAAGTACTGTGCAACCGTTGAATACTGGTCATCCAGTCTGGTTGGGGTTGTCAGGCCCGATAGATCTATCAACAGGATTCGCGTTTACAATACCGCTGTAAATAACAGTTACCAAGCTACAGGGAAGTATGCCAGTGGTACAACTCAACGTAGAATATATTTTTCAGTTACTTGTGTCCATAACGTAAAACATAAAATACATGTATTCTCATCCCGAAATACTTAGAGTTTAAAAGTGGGACTATATACTCACTTTCGTCTTGAAGATATGTAATTTTGACTTGGTCTCCGATTGATATCACAAACCTAACCATATATAATATATCAATACCTTTTCTTTTTAAACAATCGTCACATATATATACTTATAATACTTTTAATAATTCCTTAGTCCGTAGTTAGCAGTTCGATGTTAGTAATTCAATTTTAAATGGTTCATTTTTAGGTGATTAATAAACCCCCAATGAAAAAAAAAAAAAAAAAAACCCCATCGTATATGTATTGGTCGAGATTAATCTTGACCCACGGTACCGGTGTTGTCAAATGACGTGTTGCGTACATAAAGTACCGGTGTTGTCAAATGACGTGTTGCGTACAACCATAGGATCTTATGATTAATCTTCTCGTATTGTTTACGGGTGATCCTGAACCATATAAAATTAAATTATGAGTACATATATATAAAATATCATGTTATTTTAGAAAGATGTGATTTATTTAATTTTTTTCCAATTAATCACGTAGCTAAATTAGTCTTGGATATCCGATTTCGTTTTGGTCATAGTTTCTTCGTTACAACTCCGTTTTCGTTGGTTCAACTTGCCACTTCCTTGGATCGAGTCCCTATTTAAGAATATGAACTGTAAATACCTTAGTTTGCATTCGAAATCACAGGTCATAGGTCAAACTTTGGTGAAACTTATGAAGTTAATCATTTTCCATCATGTAAACAACCTTAAATGATTATTTTTCTAAAAATACTTATACTTTGAGTTAAATCATAAAATTTTTATGCGTTAACATATTCATAGTAAAAATCATTTTTCCAGAAAATAAACCTCCAATTCAAAGTTTAAGATGGTTTTTAATTATCCAACCCAAAACAGCCCCCGGTTACACTCCGACGTCGTAAAAACAGTTTTTAAGGTGTTCTTTGAAAAACCAAGTTAAACCTTGTTAAATTAGCATATATTTAAGATATATTATAGGTCTTGAAGTATTTTAAAAGTTAAGTTAGAAGGATCTATTTAGTTTGCAAACAAGTTTGAAAACATTCAAACTATGTTCTTGTTGTTAAAATTTTATACCACAAAATAAGATAGCTATATATATATGAATCGAATAAGGTTATGAACAAAGTTACTACCTCAAGTTACTTTAACAAGATTGCTGTAAAAGAGGAGTAAGAATCTAGAACCAAAAGGGTGATGGAATTGGATGAAAGATTGGAAGTAAGTTTGTGTTCTTGGAAGGATTCTTGAAGTGTTTTTGTAAGGGTTTTCTTATGGTGATTAAGGCTTGTTTCTATGGCTAGATCTTCATGGTTTCTTGCTGAATGGTTATGGAGTTTAAGGGTTAAGAAAGAGTGTGTGTTTTAGCTAGAAAATGGAAGTAAAAGTTGAATCAAAATGAGGATACATGATCCTCCTTAAAAACGTGATTTAGGGGGGGGGGGGGGGAAAGGACAAAATTTTTAAGCTTGTAATCTTGTGTATTTGTCAAACAATCATACAAAAGCAATTACCTCTACCTTAGGGCAGTAACAAGGGCTAGTTAGGTGGTGATTTGATGTGTATATACCAATAGTAAATACGTATAGAAGTTAGGTATGATACGAGTACATATACTCTAGATATACGTATAGAAATCTTGTGAAAACGGAACGAGGATTCAAATATAGTTATCTTTTGTGAATATACTTATATTGTTTTATGTATTTAAGTCCTTAAAAAGTGATTAAATACATTACATATACGATATATGTATAAACATTATAGGTTATAAGTATTTATATCAAAAACGTTACTTAAAGTTATCGTTTTGAAAACTTAAGTTAGTAGTTTCAAAATATACTTATAACTTATTGTTATTAATACAAAATGAGATATTAAAACATTCTTAGATCATGTTAAATATGTATATATACATATATATACACAAACGTATAATTATCATATGTTATATAGTTCGTGATATCATCGGTCAAACTAGACGGTCAAACGTTGTGTAAAACTCTTTTCAAAAACATAAATCTCAATAATTTGGATTGCTTATCATGTTGGTAAGGTTTAATTTATGTAAATATTAATCTTATAAGTATAGAATGATCGAAAAAGTGCGGGTCATTACAGTACCTACCCGTTAAATAAATTTCGTCCCGAAATTTTAAAATTGTACCTATTTTGCGTCATCGGGAAACAAGTGTGGATACTTTTGTTTCATTTGATCCTCTCGTTCCCAAGTAAACTCAGGACCCCTTCGAGCATTCCAACGAACCTTAACGATCGGTATGTTGCTCTGCTTGAGCCGTTTAACTTCACGATCCATGATTTCGATTGGTTCTTCGATGAATTGTAGTTTCTCGTCGACATGGATTTCTTCAAGAGGAATGGTGAGGTCTTCCTTTGCAAGACACTTCTTAAGGTTTGAGATGTGAAAGGTATTATGTACTCCGGCGAGTTGTTGCGGTAACTCGAGTCGATAAGCTACCGGTCCAATGCGTTCGATGATCTTGAACGGGCCTACATATCTTGGGTTCAGTTTACCTCTTTTACCGAAACGTATTACACCTTTCCAAGGTGACACCTTTAGCATAACCATGTCACCGATCTGAAACTCTAATGGTTTCCTTCGGACATCGGCGTAGCTCTTTTGGCGACTACGGGCTGTTTTCAACCTCTCCTTGATTTGTACTATCTTCTCAGTCGTTTCGTGTATGATCTCGGGACCAGTTAATTGTCGATCTCCTACTTCATTCCAACAAATAGGAGATCTACACTTCCTTCCGTACAATGCTTCGAATGGCGCAGCTTTAATGCTCGCATGATAACTATTATTATACGAGAATTCTGCTAGTGGTAGATATTTATCCCATCCGTTTCCAAAATCGATCACACATGCCCTGAGCATGTCTTCAAGAGTCTGAATCGTTCTTTCACTCTGCCCGTCGGTTTGCGGATGATACGCGGTACTCATATCCAAACGAGTTCCTAGGGCCTCCTGTAGTGATTGCCAGAACTTTGATGTAAATCTACTATCACGATCGGATATAATGGAAATAGGTATTCCATGCCTTGAAACAACTTCCTTTATATACAATCGTAATAGTTTCTCCATTCTATCCGTTTCCTTTATAGGCAAGAAATGTGCAGACTTGGTGAGACGATCAACAATCACCCAAATGGTGTCGTATCCCCAGGCAGTCTTTGGTAACTTCGTGATGAAATCCATGGTAATACCATCCCATTTCCATTCTGGGATTTCTGGTTGTTGAAGTAACCCTGACGGCTTCTGGTGTTCAGCTTTGACTTTGGAACAAGTTAAACATTCCCCAACATATGTTGCAACGTCTGTCTTTAAATTAGGCCACCAATAATGTGTCTTAAGATCTTGGTACATCTTTCCAACTCCAGGATGTATCGAGTATCTTGTCTTATGTGCCTCATTCAATATCAACTTCCTTAATCCACCCAACTTCGGTACCCAAATACGATTTGCAAAATATCAAATTCCATCTTCCCGCATAACGAGTTTCTTCTCATACTTCTTCATTATTTCATTTCCTATATTTTCTTTAGTAAGTGCTTCTCGTTGAACTTCTTTGATTTGTGAGTTGAGATTCATGCGAATTTTTATGTTCATCGCTCGTACTCGAATTGGTTCTCGTTCCTTTCTGCTTAGAGCGTCGGCCACCACGTTTGCTTTCCCGGGATGATAACGAATTTCACAATCATAGTCATTTATTAACTCAACCCACCTACGTTGCCTCATGTTCAGCTGTTTTTGATCGAAAATATGTTGAAGGCTTTTATGATCAGTAAACACAGTGCATTTAACCCCATACAAGTAGTGTCTCCATATCTTCAATGCAAACACGACTGCTCCCAGTTCTAGATCATGCGTCGTATAATTCCGCTCGTGAATCTTTAATTGTCGGGATGCGTATGCAATAACTTTCTTCCGTTGCATAAGAACGCAACCAAAACCTTGTCGCGAAGCGTCACAATATATTTCAAAATCATCGTTCCCTTCTGGTAACGATAAAATAGGCGCCGTAGTCAACTTCTTTTTCAGTAATTGAAATGCACTCTCCTGCTCAGAAGTCCATTCATATTTCTTCCCTTTTTGCGTTAACGCTGTCAACGGCTTAGCTATTCGGGAAAAATCTTGAATAAACCTTCTATAATAACCGGCTAAACCCAAAAATTGGCGTATCTGCATTGGTGTCTTAGGAGTCTCCCATTTTTCAATGGCTTCAATTTTTGCTGGATCAACCTGAATTCCTTTGCTACTAACAACGTGGCCAAGAAATTGCACTTCTTTCAACCAGAAAGCACATTTAGAAAATTTAGCATATAGCTGTTCTTTTCTTAACAACTCTAATATCAACCTTAAATGCTGCTCATGCTCTTGCTCACTCTTGGAATAGATAAGAATATCATCAATGAAAATGATAACAAACTTATCTAAATATGGACTACAAACTCGATTCATGAGGTCCATGAATACAGCTGGCGCATTCGTCAATCCAAACGGCATGACCAAAAATTCGTAATGACCGTAGCGTGTCCGAAAAGCAGTTTTCGGTATATCTTCTTCTTTGACACGTAATTGATGATAGCCCGATCTTAGGTCAATTTTCGAGTACACACATGATCCTTGGAGTTGATCAAATAAGTCGTCAATTCTCGGTAGTGGATACCGATTCTTGATAGTTAACTTATTTAATTCACGATAATCTATACACATTCAGAAAGATCCGTCTTTCTTCTTGACGAATAAAATTGGAGCTCCCCACGGTGAAGTACTTGGTCGTATGAATCCACGATCCAGTAATTCTTTTAACTGACTCTGAAGTTCTTTTAACTCGGACGGTGCAAGTCTATATGGAGCACGGGCAACCGGTGCAGCTCCTGGTACAAGATCTATTTGAAATTCTACAGATCTAAATGGAGGTAATCCCGGCAACTCTTCCGGAAATACTTCAGGAAAATCTCTTGCCACAGGCACGTCATTGATGCACTTCTCTTTTTCTTTCTTTTCGATTTTATTAACATGTGCTAAGATAGCATAGCACCCTTTCTTCAAGCACTTTTGAGCTTTCAAATAACTAATGAGTTTTAGCTTTGAGTTACCCTTCTCTCCATAAATCATTACTGGCGTTTTATCCTTACGAGGAATGCGAATTGCCTTCTTGGCACACACAACTTCAGCTCCTATTTTGGACATCCAGTCCATGCCGATTATTACATCAAAACTTCCTAATTCTACGGGTATCAAATCAATCTTAAATGTTTCTCCGGCTAAATTTATTTTACAATCACGGCAAATTTTATCGCCTTTAATTAGTTTACCATTAGCTAACTCAATCATGTACTTAGCATCGAGAGGTAATGATGAACAATTCAATTTAGCGTGAAAGTCTCTACACACGTAACTTCTATCAGCACCAGTATCAAATATAATAGATGCGGATAAGTTATTAATGGTAAACGTACCCGTAACAAGCTCCGGGTCTTCACATGCCTCTCTAGCATTAATAACAAATGCTCTCCCACGTGCAGGTCCGATATTCTTCTCTGGATTCGGGCACTGGCTCTTATAGTGACCTTGTTTTCCACACCCAAAACAAGTAATGGTAGCCAAAGCAGTTCTATTTGCATTGGTGGCAGGAGTCTTGGTACCATTTGTATTTGTAACGAGAGCCCTACAATCTTCAGCAAGATGACCCTTTCGATTACATTTGTTGCATACCACATTACAGTAACCAGAGTGATGTTTGTGGCATCGGTTGCATAAAGGATTTTGTCCTTTATAACCAAAGTTTAAACCACTACCCGTACCTTGCGTGTTTTCTTGTTTCTTAAAAGATTGTTGTTGGTTACCTCGATCATAATTTCCATTCCACTTTATTTTGTTACCTGATACCTTCACATCAGTATTGGATACTTTCTTATCCATGATGACCTGATCCATTAGCTCGTTTGCCATGGTTATAGCTTCATGAATTGTCTTAGGTTTCGATGCTGTAACATTTGCCTTGACCTTTTTGGGCAAACCATCTTTGTACATTTCAATCTTCCGTTCTTCGGTTGGAACCAATTCAGGACATAGCAAAACTAATTCCATGAATCGCTGATTGTAGTTGGTGATTTCAGTACCAATAACCTTCAGACTTCGTAACTCATCTTCCAACTTCCTAACCTCGTTCCTTGGACAATATTCGTTGATTAACATTGTTTTGAATTCTTCCCACGGAGTATCATAAGCTACATCTCCTCCTACAGCCTTCACATAATTTTTCCACCACGTGAGTGCACTATCTTGTAAAGTGCACGATGCGTATTTGGTCATGTCCTTTTCAACACAACCACTGATTTTGAACACAGTTTCCATCTTTTCTATCCACCGGGTTAAACCGATCGGTCCTTCTGTTCCACTGAATGATGAGGGCTTGCAAGCTTGAAAAGTTTTGTAAGTGCACCCCACACGAGGATTTGGGTTAACTGCAGCACCTCTTGCAGCCTCCTGTCGTTCACTCGCTGATTGATGAGTTCCTGGATTTCTTGTTCCGTCATTCGGTTCAATCGCGCCATATTCTTCTATAAGAATGAAAAGAAAATAATTATTCACTTGGAATATTATAGATGTAGTGTATATTTACAGTACATTATAGCTTATTAATAATATGAACCAGGTATTATTATAAAAGCCTTTTCTTCTTATTAGCGTTTTATAATTATATCTAGGGTAGTACCTACCCGTTAATGTCCATACTTAATAGCTTAGTACAGAATCAATTACTACCATCTAAATAATACTTAACCATGGAAAATTATTGCATTTCACACTTCACTATTTTACATATGCTTATCTTACATCGAACATTAAACAAACCACACTAATAATATTATACAAAACATTATATGATCCCATGGTTTAATACGGCAGCGCATCGTTTGGTCTATTTTCTAGGACGTTTAGGTTCAAAGAATCGCTTAACGCTTATCCTGGCTGTCTGCCTATATTTTGGCTGTGGGACTGAAGAACTGGATGCCGGGATAGAACGAATAGGAATAGCGGGAATAGGGGTGGTAGTGTCTAGTGGAGTTGGTGCCACACCATCCTTACTAAACTCGGGATTTGAATTTTCTAATTCATTAGCCTTTCGTTTCTTTCCTAGTTCGAACTCGTCTTTTGTAATTTCCTGTATTTCTTCCTCGGGTTCACTTTCCTCCTCGGGTTCACTTTCCTCCTCGGGTTCACTTTCCGGGTTCTCTATAGTCGGTTCATCCGGAATTTGTGAGTCTTCCCCAAAGATATTATTTTCATCATCGGATAGGTTAATGACTGGAACACCATCTGAAGATTCTGGTTCGGAGTCGCTGAATGTGATAACAAGTTTTGAGCCCGACATCTATCACACAACAACTAACCCATTAGTACTACATAATATTTACATATAAATTTTAACCAACAATGATAAGCAATGGTTTTTAAATCAGACCCGGTCAAAGTCCAGACTTACTAATGTATCCTAACGACTTCTCGGTTAGACACACTAATGCAAACCTGGTTCGCTAAGACCACCGCTCTGATACCACATGTCATAACCCGTCCTTAACCATAAGAACGTGTTAGATAACGTATGATTTCATTGCGAGGTATTGACCTCTATATGCGACATTTTTAAAAGAACAACTGCATATATTTTACATTACAAACCATAATTCTTATTTTGATACAAGCTTTAGACAAAATAAAGATGATTATCGTTTAGCGATAATCTTAGACTTACAAACTTAACATGTGATGATAACAATACGATTTCTAGCATATTTTACATTACAAATCCTCCGATATGCAGTTTTATTTTTGACACAAATATGCATACTCAAGATCTTGTTTAAATTCAACATGTTGCAGCGGAAGCTTCTAATTATCACCTGAGAATAGACATGTTTAAAACATCAACATAAAGTTGGTGAGATATAGGTTTAATGCCGGCAGCGATATAAATATAGACCACAAGATTTCATATATAAACATTTTAATAAAAATATTCTAAGTGGTTGAGCACTTGGTAACCATACTTAACATTTAATCACGTCGCATATTCCCTTTATTATGAAATCTTACTACACCATACCAAGTGTAGTCACAAAACGAAGTACTGTGCAACCGTTGAATACTGGTCGTCCAGTCCGGTTGGGTTTGTCAGGCCCGATAGATCTATCAACAGGATTCGCGTTTACAATACCGCTGTAAATAACAGTTACCAAGCTACAGGGAAGTATGCCAGTGGTACAACTCAACGTAGAATATATTTTTCAGTTACTTGTGTCCATAACGTAAAACATAAAATACATGTATTCTCATCCCGAAATACTTAGAGTTTAAAAGTGGGACTATATACTCACTTTCGTCTTGAAGATATGTAATTTTGACTTGGTCTCCGATTGATATCACAAACCTAACCATATATAATATATCAATACCTTTTCTTTTTAAACAATCGTCACATATATATACTTATAATACTTTTAATAATTCCTTAGTCCGTAGTTAGCAGTTCGATGTTAGTAATTCAATTTTAAATGGTTCATTTTTAGGTGATTAATAAACCCCCAATGAAAAAAAAAAAAAAAAAAACCCCATTGTATATGTATTGGTCGAGATTAATCTTGACCCACGGTACCGGTGTTGTCAAATGACGTGTTGCGTACATAAAGTACCGGTGTTGTCAAATGACGTGTTGCGTACAATCATGGGATCTTATGATTAATCTTCTCGTATTGTTTACGGGTGATCCTGAACCATATAAAATTAAATTATGAGTACATATATATAAAATATCATGTTATTTTAGAAAGATGTGATTTATTTAATTTTTTTCCAATTAATCACGTAGCTAAATTAGTCTTGGATATCCGATTTCGTTTTGGTCATAGTTTCTTCGTTACAACTCCGTTTTCGTTGGTTCAACTTGCCACTTCCTTGGATCGAGTCCCTCTTTAAGAATATGAACTGTAAATACCTTAGTTTGCATTCGAAATCACAGGTCATAGGTCAAACTTTGGTGAAACTTATGAAGTTAATCATTTTCCATCATGTAAACAACCTTAAATGATTATTTTTCTAAAAATACTTATACTTTGAGTTAAATCATAAAATTTTTATGCGTTAACATATTCATAGTAAAAATCATTTTTCCAGAAAATAAACCTCCAATTCAAAGTTTAAGATGGTTTTTAATTATCCAACCCAAAACAGCCCCCGGTTACACTCCGACGTCGTAAAAACAGTTTTTAAGGTGTTCTTTGAAAAACCAAGTTAAACCTTGTTAAATTAGCATATATTTAAGATATATTACAGGTCTTGAAGTATTTTAAAAGTTAAGTTAGAAGGATCTATTTAGTTTGCAAACAAGTTTGAAAACATTCAAACTATGTTCTTGTTGTTAAAATTTTATACCACAAAATAAGATAGCTATATATATATGAATCGAATAAGGTTATGAACAAAGTTACTACCTCAAGTTACTTGGACAAGATTGCTGTAAAAGAGGAGTAAGAACCTAGAACCAAAAGGGTGATGGAATTGGATGAAAGATTGGAAGTAAGTTTGTTTTTGTAAGGGTTTTCTTATGGTGATTAAGGCTTGTTTCTATGGCTAGATCTTCATGGTTTCTTGCTGAATGGTTATGGAGTTTAAGGGTTAAGAAAGAGTGTGTGTTTTAGCTAGAAAATGGAAGTGAAAGTTGAATCAAAATGAGGATACATGATCCTCCTTAAAAACGTGATTTAGGGGGGGGAAAGGACAAAATTTTTAAGCTTGTAATCTTGTGTATTTGTCAAACAATCATACAAAAGCAATTACCTCTACCTTAGGGCAGTAACAAGGGCTAGTTAGGTGGTGATTTGATGTGTATATACCAATAGTAAATACGTATAAAAGTTAGGTATGATACGAGTACATATACTCTAGATATACGTATAGAAATCTTGTGAAAACGGAACGAGGATTCAAATATAGTTATCTTTTGTGAATATACTTATATTGTTTTATGTATTTAAGTCCTTAAAAAGTGATTAAATACATTACATATACGATATATGTATAAACATTATAGGTTATAAGTATTTATATCAAAAACGTTACTTAAAGTTATCGTTTTGAAAACTTAAGTTAGTAGTTTCAAAATATACTTATAACTTATTGTTATTAATACAAAATGAGATATTAAAACATTCTTAGATCATGTTAAATACGTATATATACATATATATACACAAACGTATAATTATCATATGTTATATAGTTCGTGATATCATCGGTCAAACTAGACGGTCAAACGTTGTGTAAAACTCTTTTCAAAAACATAAATCTCAACAATTTGGATTGCTTATCATGTTGGTAAGGTTTAATTTATGTAAATATTAATCTTATAAGTATAGAATGATCGAAAAAGTGCGGGTCATTACAATGTCTTATGTGAAACAGACTTTGAATCCTCCTAAACAGCAGGGTTTAGGTTACAACCAGGTTGCCCCGCCACTTTTAGGTGAGTATATTAACAAACCAGTTGAGAAAAGTAAGGGTCCAGTGATAGAACTAGAATATGGTAGGCCTAAAGAACAAGGTTGGAGAATTCGGATCTCGGAGAGATCACGTTTGGACTTTTTTAGGGAGATCTCGGCATCTCGGAATAATCTCGGGAAGATCTCGGACGTTGACTTACGTTGACTTTATAGTTTTTTTAATAATAATATACATAAAAACATAAATATATGTATATTTATATACATTTTTACGAGATTTTACAAAAATATCCGAGAAATGAGCGAGAAAATCTTAGAAATTACGAATTTTACAAGAAAATCTTACAAATTAGCAAGAAAATTCGAGAAATCGTGGCTTTGACTAAGTTGGACCCCGTTGACCGAGAAATCTCGAGAGATGAACATCTTGTCTCGGTTGCCTTCTAAAAACGAGATCTCGGGGGAGACTGATAATGCTAAAAACGAACATATATTTCATAGCATTATCTCTCAAGAAAGACAAGCTTTTAGTTGCAATTGTCCTATTTACAAGTGATATTCGTTAAAATATTAAAAGGTGAAGACAAAAGACAGATTCGACGATTTGAAGACGCAAACGACCAAAAAGCTAAAAACTACAAAGTACAATCAAAGTGGTTCAAATTATTGATGAGAAACGTCTCAAAATTTCAAAAGTACAAGACGCAAAACGCAAAATACAAGATATTAAATAGTACGCAAGGACGTTCAAAAATCCGGAACCGGGACCTAAGTCAACTTTCAACGCACAACACAACGGGCCAAAAATTACAAGTCAACTATGCACATAAATATAATATAATATATAAATAATTCTTAAAATTATATATATATTATATTTATATTTTAAAAACCGTCGGCAAAGCTAGGATCCAAAGAGTGAGCTGGAATCCACAGCTCCGCACTCGCGGAGCTTTGAAGGCAAGAAAAACCGCACTCGCAGAGTGCACAGTATCCAGATGGGGCCTATAAAAGGCAACGCATTTTGCTGAATTCGATCATCTTTTTCTTCTTCTCAATCATACGTAAAAATATATATATATATATATATATATATATATATATATATATATATATATTATCATTTTAATTTTAATTTTAATTCTAATAATAAGGGTATGTTAGCGAATGTTGTAAGGGTGTAAGTCGAAATTCTGTCCGTGTAACGCTACGCTATTTTTAATCATTGTAAGTTATGTTCAACCTTTTTAATTTAATGTCTCGTAGCTAAATTATTATTATGCTTATTTAAGACGAAGTAATCATGATGTTGGGCTAAAATATTTAAAATTGGGTAATTGGGCTTTGTACCATAATTGAGGTTTGGACAAAAGAACGACACTTGTAGAAATTAGACTATGAGCTATTAATGAGCTTTATATTTGTTTAATTAAATGATAGTTTGTTAATTTAATATAAATATTTACAATTGGATATACCTATAAATAACCATATACACTCGATCGGACACGATGGGCGGGATATTTATATGTACGAATAATCGTTCATTTAACCGGACACGGGAATGGATTAATACTCTATGGAATTATTAAAACAGGGGTGAATTATGTATAAGGACACTTGGCGTAATTGTAAACAAAGTATTAAAACCTTGTTACAGTTTTAGTCCCCAATTAGTTGGAATATTTGACTTCGGATATAAGGATAATTTGACGAGGACACTCGCACTTTATATTTATGACTGATGGACTGTTATGGACAAAAACCAGACGGACATATTAAATAATCCAGGACAAAGGACAATTAACCCATGAGAATAAACTAAAATCAACATGTCAAACATCATGATTATGGAAGTTTAAATAAGCATAATTCCTTTATTTTCATATTTAATTGCACTTCTAATTATCACACTTTTATTTATTGTCATTGTATTTAATTGCACTTTTAATTAACGCACTTTTTAATTATCGTAATTTTATTTCATCGCACTTTTATTTATCGCAATTTCATTATCGTTATTTACTTTACATTTTAAATTAAGTTATATTTATTTTTAATATTTTACATTAGGTTTTAACTGCGGCTAAAGTTTTAAAATCGACAAACCGGTCATTAAACGGTAAAAAACTTTCTTTTATAATAATAATACTACTTATATATATTTTTGTATTTTTACAAATATAGTTTTTAAAGAAAAAATATAACGTTAAGCTTGTTTAAAAGATCCCTGTGGAACGAACCGGACTTACTAAAAACTACACTATTGTACGATTAGGTACACTGCCTATAAGTGTTGTAGCAAGGTTTAGGTATATCCATTCTATAAATAAATAAATATTTTGTATAAAATTGTATTGTATTTAATAGTATTTTCGTAGTAAAAATATAACTATTTCCTAGTACACCTCGCACACATCAAGTATTTTTGGCGCCGCTGCCGGGGAAAGTTAAACGACGAAAGCGCAACGCTATATAAAAAAAAGAAATTTTTTTTATTAAGTTTTAGTTTATTTTTGTAAAAATATGTTTTAAATAATAAAAATACAAGAAAAAAAACTATATCTATATATTTTTAAGTTTAGTTAAATTAAAAAGTTATTTTTTTATTGTTAAAAAGTTATAAAAAAAGTAATAATTTATAGTTATATTTTATATATTTTAAAAACAGAAAAATAAAATAAAAAAATAAATAAAAACACTGAACCTGCACGAGCACCTCAGCTGAATCTGTATAATCCGCACTCGCGGTACTTTTTGCCAGCTAGGATCCGCACTCGCGGAGGTTACTGACAGGTCAAACCTCAGACAGCATTAATTACGATTTAGGGTTTAATTTAATAAATATTATTATTATTTAACCCTAATTAGGGTTAATTATTTTATTAATTAGTTTTACTTTTATTTAATTTGTAATATTTAGTTTAAATTAATTTTATTAATACTTTTATAAAAATAATAATATAAAAATAATATTTTTATAAAAATTAGTAATTTTATCAATTTTTTTGTCTCTTTTTATAAATTGTATATTTTTATTATTTAGTACGTAATTTGTATTTTAATCGCTCGTAATTATTTTTAAGTTATAGTTTTTGCCATAGTTATTTTTATTTCTAAATTTTTAGGCTTTGCCGTAAAATCTCTTAAGTGCTTTTTCTTTAGACTAAGATTTAGGTGCTCTAGAATTTTGCGACACCGTTTTTATATTTTAGTACCTTTTTAAGTTATTGCCGTTTTGGATATAGAATTCCTTTAAGCTTTAATACCTTTAGACGTAACTTTTAATTCTTAGTTTTTAGTTCCTTTTAAGTTTCGACGCGCTACTTTCTTATTTTTATTTTTCGACGCCTATTATTTTTCAACCTTTTATTTTTCGACGTTTTCTGACGCGCTCTCTTTTTCTTTCTTATTTCTTGACACTCTAGTTTTTAGGACATAGAATTTTCTATTTCTTCTCTAAAATTTCTTTAAACTTCAACGAAAAATTATTTTAAGTGGTTAAATTGATAGACATCCATTTTCTGGTTCGTAGTAATAGTTGGATTTGTACGTGGACCGGGTTATTGGAGCCAAACAGTACTCAATTATATTGAGACCAAACGAATCTTGCCCCTCTGCTGCATCTTTTGGCTATTCGAAACGTGGGCAAAATCAGAAAAGTCTATTAATTTGATAACTTATATAATTTTTCTTACTTTTATAACTAATAGGATATTCAGTTAATGCACCGAGCAAAACGTTCACCACCTTTTGTATGTTCACCACCTGTAACTCGATCAAGACATCTAGCAAATATTGTCGCCGTTGATTTTTCTTTAGAATCGTCATCCAGTCGACCAAGTACTCCAATTCAAATTTCCGATAATTCATTTTTTGAACCCGACCTCACAATTGAGAATCCGGAGGATATTCAGGGACAATTCAGAGATCCTGAACCACTAATCTTTCCTCCAGAACCACCAATCATTCAAACAGAGATTGTCGAGGAACGAACCATTAAATCAGAATCCGCTAGTGATTCAGATTCAACAAATTCAATTATGGAGAATCTAGTTCCTCTAAGTATGGAAGACCGAATGAGAGCTAAACGCACTGGCCAAGGTCACGCAATTACTCAACCAGACATTAATGCGCCAGATTATGAAATCAAGGGACAAATTCTACACATGGTAACTAATCAATGCCAATTTAGTGGTGCGCCGAAGGAAGATCCAAATGAAAATCTTTGTACATTTAATAGGATCTGCACTCTATTTAAAATAAGAGATGTGGAGGATGAACAGATATATCTCATGTTATTTCCCTGGACTTTAAAGGGAGAAGCCAAAGATTGGTTAGAATCGTTACCTGAAGGGGCGATTGATACATGGGATGTTTTAGTTGAAAAATTTCTTAAACAATTCTTTCCGGCATCTAAAGCCGTGAGACTTCAAGGAGAAATTGTTACATTCACACAAAAGCCAAACGAAACTTTATATGAGGCATGGACAAGATTTGGAAAGTTATTAAGAGGATGTCCGCAACATGGTTTAGATACTTGTCAAATAGTACAAATATTCTACCAAGGATGCGACATCACTACACGAAAATACATCGATATAGCAGCTGGTGGTTCCATTATGAAGAAAACCGCAACTGATGCTTACAAAATTATTGATAACACTGCTTCCCACTCACATGAGTGGCACTAAGAAAAAGATATCGTTAGATCATCTAAAGCAGCTAGAGCCGATTCTAGCCATGACTTTGATTCCATTTCTGCAAAGATAGATGCTGTCGAGAGACGAATGGAAAAGATGACTAAAGA
Source organism: Rutidosis leptorrhynchoides (assembly GCF_046630445.1). Taxonomy (NCBI): domain Eukaryota; kingdom Viridiplantae; phylum Streptophyta; class Magnoliopsida; order Asterales; family Asteraceae; genus Rutidosis; species Rutidosis leptorrhynchoides. The sequence continues at coordinate 17,281,451 of NC_092335.1, read as the reverse complement.
TATTCACTCAATACGAATTAGTTGTGAGCAGTGTGGAGGACCACATTTAACAAAAGATTGTCTCAGTATTGAACTAACAATGGAACAAAGAGAGAATGTTTCATACATGAACCAAAGGCCTAGAAATAATTATCAGAATAATTATCAACCGCCAAGACCAATTTACAATCAAAATCAGAATTATAATCGAAATGTTCCATACAACAACCAACAAGGTCCTTGTAATCAACAAGTATCTAACAATACTTACAATCAGCAAAGACCTATTTTTCAAAACAAACCACCACAAACCGATGATAAAAAGCCAAATTTAGAAGACATGATGTCAAAGCTAGTTGAATCTCAAACACAGTTTTTCACATCTCAGAAACAAACTAATGAACAAAATGCTCAAGCATTTATAAATCAACAAGCTTCTATTCAAAATCTTGAACAAGAAGTAAGTAACCTAGCAAGATTGATAGGTGAAAGAAAACCGGGAAGTCTACCAAGTGATACAAATGCTAACCCCCGGAATGAAACAGCTAAAGCCATTACCACAAGAAGTGGTATTACACTTAAACCATCTAAAATACCTATAATTTCTGATGAAGCTATTCCTACTCCACAAGAACCACAATCTGATCAAGATAAGGAAAAAGAACCGGTAGTTGAAAAGGTTAATGAAGATAACACAGTTAAGACTAAACCTTATGTTAAACCATACCAACCACCACTTCCTTACCCGAGTAAAATGAGAAAAGAGATACTTGAAGCCGAGCAATCCAAATTTTTGGATATGTTTAAACAGATAAATGTAAATCTTCCTTTTATTGATGTGATATCAGGAATGCCTAGATATGCCAAATTCTTGAAAGATCTAATCACAAATAGAAAGAAAATGGAAGAACTCTCGACCGTTACTATGAATGCTAATTGTTCTGCAGAACTGTTGAATAAGATACCAGAAAAATTATCAGATCCAGGAAGTTTCACAATTCCATGTTTTCTGGGTAGTCTTAGTTCAATAGAAGCATTGGCAGATTTAGGTGCTACTATAAATTTAATGCCGTATTAACTATACGCTAAACTAGACCTTGGAGAATTGAAACCAACAAGAATAAGCATACAACTAGCCGATCGATCAGTAAAATATCCTAGAGGGATAATGGAAAACATGCTAGTTAAAGTTGGTACTTTAGTATTTCCAGTAGATTTTGTTATTCTGGACATGGAAGAAGATTCTCAAGTTCCTCTCATATTAGGAAGACCATTCTTAAACACGGCTAAAGCAATGATAGACGTGTTCAGTAAGAAATTGACCCTAAGTATAGAGGACGAGAGTGTTACTTTTTCAGTTGATAGAGCAATGCAACAACCGCAATCTGCAGATGATACATGTTATTATATTCAAACTATAGATTCACATGCAGAATTGTTAGAAGAATTTCCAGAATTACAAGGAACAGGAGAATGTTCTTTAGGAGAACGAACTGAACCAATTGATGAAACTGAAATGTTAGCTACACTTATGGCTAATGGATATGAACCAACAACAGAAGAAATTTAAATGCTAAAAGAGGAAGACATATATCGATACAAATCATCGATAGAAGAACCACCGACATTAGAGTTAAAGCCACTTCCAAACCATTTGGAATACGCTTATTTACATGGTGAATCTGAATTACCTGTAATAATATCGTCTTCTCTTACTGAAAATAAAAAACCACAACTCATTTCTGTGCTAAAAGCGCATAAACCAGTTATTGCATGGAAGATTCATGATATTAAAGGAATAAGTCCTTCGTATTGCACACATAAAATCCTTATGGAAGAAGGTCATAAAACGTATGTGCAACGCCAAAGAAGACTAAATCCTAATATGCAAGATGTTGTTAAGAAAGAAATTATTAAACTGCTTGATGCAGGTTTAATTTATCCAATTTCTGATAGTCCATGGGTAAGCCCAGTTCAATGCGTGCCTAAGAAGGGTGGCATGACTGTCATCACAAATGAAAAAAATGAGCTTATTCCTACTAGGACTATAACAGGATAGCGTGTTTGTATTGATTATAGAAAATTAAATGACGCCACCAGAAAAGATCACTTTCCCTTACCTTTCATTCATCAAATGTTGGAAAGATTAGCCGGAAATAGTTACTATTATTTTCTTGATGGTTTTTACGGATATTTTCAAATTCCAATAGCACCCGAGGACCAAGAGAAAACCACGTTCACGTGCCCTTATGGTACTTTTGCTTATAAACGCATGCCATTTGGACTTTGCAACGCCCCTGCAACCTTTCAAAGGTTCATGATGGCGATTTTTCACGACAAGATAGAAGAATGCATAGAAGTTTTCATGGATGACTTTTCAGTCTTCGGTGATACATTTGAATCATGTCTAGTTAATCTTGAATGAATGCTTATTAGATGCGAACAATCAAATCTAGTACTTAATTGGGAGAAATGTCATTTCATGGTTAAAGAAGGCATCGTTCTTGGTCATAAAATTTCAAAGGAAGGAATTGAAGTGGATAGAGCTAAAGTAGATGTAATTGCTAAACTTCCACATCCCACCAATGTTAGAGGAGTTAGGAGTTTTCTAGGGCATGCCGGTTTTTACCGACGTTTCATAAAAGATTTTTCTAAATTTGCCACTCCTATGAATAAACTCCTAGAAAAGGATACTCCATTTATCTTTTCAGATGAATGCATCAAATCTTTTAATATTCTTAAAGAAAAACTCACTAATGCGCCGATCATGATAACTCCAAATTGGAGTCTACCGTTTGAACTAATGTGCGATGCAAGTGATTTTGCAATGGGAGCCGTTTTAGGACAAAGGATTGAAAAACGATTTCAACCTATATATTATGCTAGTAAGACGTTACAAGGAGCACAAACGAATTACACAACTACTAAAAAAGAACTCCTTACTATTGTCTTTGCTTTTGATAAATTTCGATCATATCTCGTTCTAGCTAAAACGGTGGTCTATACCGACCATTCTGCTCTTAGATACCTATTTTCGAAACAAGATGCTAAACCAAAATTAATCTGTTGGATCTTACTCTTACAAGAGTTCGATATTGAAATCCGAGATAAAAAGGGAGCAGGAAATCTCGCCGCTGATCATCTTTATCGTCTTGAAAATACCGAATTAGAAGTTCTAAATGAATCGGCCATACAAGACAACTTTCCTGATGAATATCTATTGAAGATAGATTATAATGAAATTCCATAGTTTGTAGACTATGCAAACTACATAGTATGTGGATTCCTTGAAAAAGGATTATCATACCAAAAACGAAAGAAATTCTTTAGTGATATAAAACACTATTTCTGGGAAGATCCACATTTGTTTAAAAGTTGTCCCGATGGAATAATACGCCGATGTGTATTCGGAGACGAAGCTAGTCAAATCTTAAACCATTGTCACACAGGACCAACAGGAGGGCATTATAGGCCTCAACTAACAGCAAGAAAAGTTTATGATGTTGGATTCTATTGGCCTACAATTTTCAAAGACGCACACCTTCTTTGCAAATCCTGTGATGCATGTCAAAGGGCCGAAAAAATAAGTCAACGTGATGAAATGCCACAAAATGTCATTCAAGTATGTGAAGTATTTGACATTTGGGGTATTGACTTTATGGGTCCATTTCCAAAATCTCATAATAATCTCTACATTCTCGTTGCCATTGATTATGTATCTAAATGGGCGGAAGCACAAGCTCTCCCAACTAACGATGCACGACTTGTAGTAAACTTTTTAAAACGCCTTTTTGCAAGGTTCGGAACACCAAAAGCTTTAATAAGTGATCGGGGTACTCATTTTTGTAATAATCAACTTGAGAAAGTTCTTAAAAGATATGGAGTAACTCATAAAATCTCCACCGCTTATCATCCAAAAACAAGTGGACAAGTTGAAAATACCAACCGAGCTTTAAAACGTATTCTAGAGAAAACCGTAGGATCAAATCTGAAGGAATGGTCCATGAAATTGGAGGATGCACTCTGGGCTTTTAGAACAGCCTACAAAACTCCAATTGGAACCACACCTTTTAGACTCGTTTACGGAAAAGCATGTCATCTTCCAGTAGAAATTGAACACAAAGTATTTTGGGCTTTGAAGACATGTAATCTTGATTTACATGAAGCTGGACGTCTACGGTTAAGTCAACTAAACGAATTAGAAGAATTAAGACATGAAGCATACGAAAATTCGTTAATCTATAAGGAAAGAACGAAGAAATGGCATGTTAAAAGAATCAGAAGATCAAAAGAATTTAAGGAAGGAGACCGAGTTCTTCTTTTCAATTCACGATTCAAGATATTTCCTGGAAAATTGAAATCAAGATGGTCTGGACCATTTATAGTCAAAAGAGTTTTCCCATACGGAACAGTAGAATTAATAAATTCAAAAGTGATTGAATTTAATTTTAATGGTCACAGAGTTAAACATTACATAGATAGTCCAATGGAAGTTGAAGATGAAGTTAATCACAATTTCGACATCACAGCTAACTAAGTGTGGGGAGAATCAAGTCTTTAAAGGATAATATGTATTTCTGTTAGAGTTAGATTTTCTGTTTTCGTGTAGTTTCCGAGAATGGAACCCGAATGGTCTTTCCCTAGCAGACCCTAAAGAAATAGTCTTCTCCCCCCATTCTGAATTTTTATTTTTTTTAGGTTTTACGAGATGAAGACTTCCTGTGAACTAAACCATGGTCTAATGCTACACGCTTTGATCACTAAACGTAATAATGACACCCTTCCAAGTGAATTGGTATCATTAATCAGAGGTAAATTGGACGGAGTAAGAAAAGAATCCAGGAACGAAAATAATAAGTTACATTTTGGTAAAGGAAAATCAAAATCTGTAACATCCCAAATATTTAAGGTATTATTTTATGTAAATTTTAATTGCTAAGAAATTATATGGTAAAGGTTGTTTTATGTTAAATGGATAAAAGTTAAGTTTATTGGTTAAGTTAAGAAGGACTAATGGTGCAAAGTTAGAATTAAGGACTTCCCTAACTATAGATGTGATGGGGAGGGTTGAAATTGCTAATAGACCAAAGTTATATTAAATAAAAGAAATTAGAAATGCTGGAAATTGAATTTATTCACAAAAAAATAAAGAAACCTCCTGGTTGTATGTGTGTGTGTCGACTTGGAGGAGGAAGAAGAAGGAGATCACCAATTGATGAAATTAAACTCATGCAAGCTTGAATTTAGTGAAATCTAATACACCTTAATCACTCTAGCAAGCTTTAATCTTCCAATTTCACTCTTTTGGTGCACAATTAGGGTTCTTAAACTCTAAAAGACAAGGTATGGATTTTGTGTCTAGGTATTGCTTGTATTGTGTGTTAATGATGAGATTATGCTTAAGAAAGTTGCTATTTGTTAAATTGTGCACATTTGAATAAATTAGAATGGAATTGTTGATGATTTTGGAAGTAATTAAATGTATGAACTTGCATTATAGATTTATGGCATGATTATGATGAGATTGATGATGTTCTAGTTAGATTTCTAGTCATGCACACCAAGTGTTTGTTAAAATGTCTCAATGAGAAGTTTATGTGTTCTAGCTAGAAATTGTGATGAAGGATGTTCATGTATGAACTATGGTTATTGTTGAAGGTTATAGAAATTGATTATTTGATAATTTAAGGGTGTTAGTAATGAAATTGGATTGTATGCACATTTCTTAAATAATGAAAGGATTAAAGGAAAAGTTGCATGTATTGCTAAGAAATGAACTAGTAAATGTACTTGATTAAAGTTATGAAGTTTAATTGGTAATATTCTTGTTTTAGAAAAGATGAGATCAAGGCTAGAATGTATGTATGTTGTGATTAGGGGGTTAAGTAAATGTGAAAGTATATGATAGTGTATTAATACATGAAAGTTGTGATTTTCGATTGAGTGATGATTAATGAGATTAGCTCATGTATAGGTGCTAATCAAGGAAAAGAGGTTACAAGTGATCAAGGAAATTCAATTAAGCAAGGTGAGTTCATAGGGGGTAATATGGGCGGGTCAAGAGTGGCTTAGTGTTCTCGGATTGCATCCGTGCAAGAGAGAAACGACTAAGTGCACTAGTTATGTAGCTTAGATAGAACTATTGGGTTAACCTAATAGTTGTATCTATGGTTGATGTTTAGCTTAGGCAAGGTTATTACATTGCTAGTAATCTTGCCTATGGTTTGTGTTAGCTTAGACACATTAAGTGTCTATGTATGAGATGATGATAGCTTAGGCATATTTAGTATGTCTATGGTTAGCTTAGGCATGATTACTAGGTTCGGCCTAGTAAGTCATGTCTATGGTATGAATGAATTGGATCCGAATGTATGCAAGCAACCAATGGGTTGAAGGATAAGTGTTATGATTTATGCCCACATATTTTGTGTTTTGTGTTTTGTGTTTTATTACTTTCCTATAACTCACTAAGTGCAAAAGCTTACCCCTATGATGTTTTATGTTTTAGGTGCTAAGGTCCATCGTGAAGGTAAGGAGCCCGTGTAAAGCGCTAGAGGAGCATTGGCATAGCGTAAGTGGTATTGCAAGTCCCTTTTTGTAATCACGCTCTACGGTTACCGCTTATTAAACGCCAAGGGCTTTGAATGAGTCATGTTTGTTATTGTTGAACTTGGGACCAAATGATGGTTTTGATTCATGAAAACACGTTTTGTTGTCTAAATGTTGTTTATAGATGGTTCACGATGTTAGAAACTGATTTCTGATGTTTGTGTATGAATTATGCAGTTTTAAATATGTTTGAGTATGATGAAAAGTGAAAAAGTTTGGTTTAAGTGAAATGTTGCAGATCAGCCCCCGGATTAGTGTTATGTCGCGCCGCGGCCAAGGGCTCCGCGCCGCGGCATATAACTGATGTTGGGAACAGAAGCAAGGCTAAGAAGTATAAATTTTCCTGTGTATTGTCGCGCCGCGACAAGGCTGGCCGCGCCGCGGCATAAGCCTTGTCCAGGCAGTAACCTTGTTTTTCAAAAAAAAAAAAAAAAAAAAAAAAAAAAAATTTTACTCGATTCAAGGCGTTAAAAAATCCGCAGCGAAAAGAAGAGCACGACACCTTGAAAGATGTCACAAATGCGAAAAATGGTCACACGAAGGTAAATGTTCAAATAATCAAACATATTCCAATACCGAATTTGTTACTTTATGCAGAGATGGACCGTTCATATGTTTCGAAGAAAAAATGTTGAATGCTCGAGGTTACGCCTATGTAGCTATGGAAAACCAATTAGTCCGACTATCTTATGAGTGGGCTAAAACAGGTCACTGAGAATTCTATTTCACAGGTAAGTATGTACAGTTTTTTTTTATTTTTATTATTTTTAACCTTTTGATAATAAACGCTAAATCGTTCGCTATAAAGTATTAAATTGATACTCAATAAAATTAGGTTTTGCGACCGAAATTATTGATATCATACAAAAATTTATTACATCACTGCGAAATTTACCGTTTATTCTTAAGGTATAAATATCTTTAATCAATCAACCCAAAATATTTCAAAAATTCGTCAGGAGTAAAACTAGGTAATATAGCCGAAATTACTTTACCGAAAAGAGGGGCGTATATTTTTGATAATATTTGATTGATTAAAGTGGGATAAAAGATCAAAAAGATTTTTAATTTTATTTTTACTTTGTTTTTAAAATTAATATATAAATATTAAATTGATATTTTAAACTTTTTAAAATAAACATATTTAAGTTTGTAAATATTTGAAAATTTTATATTTTTAATATAAGTTTGTATCTATAAAAACAAAAATATAATAAAAGTTTGGTGTGAATTTGTAATTTTAATAATATGAATTTGTAATTTTATGCGTTTTAAATTTAAGTTTGGTGTGAATTTAAAAACAAAAATGTAATTTATTTCGCTAAATTAAAAATTGAATTCTAAAAATTCGTCGTGAGTTGAAAATTAGGTCGTTGAACCGAAATTGCTCTACCCAAGGGAGGGACGAGAACTTTTATTATCATTATTTTTAATCTTAATTGAATTAAAGTATGCCAAAAACATTTAAAAAACTCCAAAAAAAATCTTTGCTTTTAAAACCGCGCTTAAAAATGACAAATTTTAAAATTTTGTCGAGGGACGGACTAGGACAACGATTCGAAACGCCCTCATCCTAAAAAGAAACAAAATTTAAATTTTTAATTAATTATATGTTTTATTAAGTTTAAGATTTTTATAAAAAAAAAAGGAAAATTCAGCACTCGCGGGGGTACCCACAACCGCACTCGCGGAGGTCTGGAATCCCAGACCAGATAAACTGGTCGAACAGACCAGTTTCCACACACCCATTTTTTTTTCTGCGAAAAAAACCCACAAAACCACTCTCAAATTCGCGATTTTTCACCGATAAACATCAAATTTTTTGCTAAAATCATGTTGAGAAGGATGCTACCAAGAAGTTTTTCAAGGAAATCGGTAATTTCTACACCTAAACACTCTTTAATTCGAATTATTAGTGTTCTTGAACAAAAATATTCATAATTTGATTTTGATGATTTCTAGTGTAATTGTGTTTAAATTGATTGTATATTGTGCTTGTATAACCTAGATTGATGCTATTTAACATGATTAGAAGCCTTAAACTTCAAATTTTGAGTAATCTAGGGTTTGTGTTCTTGAGCAAAATTGGGGCTTTTTGATATAAACGGGTTATGGCCGAATTTTGTTGTTAGTTTATACTAAATTGAGTAGTGTGACATGTTTAGGTTGCTAAATGATCAAAACTTTGATTCTAAACATGATTTTCAAGAATTAAAGTGGACTTTTTGAGTCAAAAATGCATGAACTCAATTTAATTGATATGAATGCCATTTGGAACTTGTTTAATTGCTAGTAATAATTATTTTGACATGTTATTTGAGATAAAAGCTAAAGAACATTGTATACATTCTCATATATGTTCATTTATAAAAGTGTAGAATTGTTAATATTATGAAAATGTGTATAAAGTTTAATATGGATTAAACATGTCATTATGATTGTTTTGATTTATGATTTTACTAACACTAATGCATATTTGGATGCACAAAAATTGTGTTTAATGTGTTTTGCAGACTGAAAGGGGTGAATCTTCATCCGCATCTCAGGCTCACAATGCTCCTCCTGAGAATGCAGAAGAACGGGAGATTAATGACCTATATAGACAAGATCTACCACATTAATACATTCCATATTCAAATATAGAATTGGCAGATTTACATCCTAATTTAAGGTTTGACCGACATTGGATAGATTATCTAAAATACCAGAGGAACTTGCACACCCTTCAGTCTAATGTTGTTGAAGTACCTAGAGTCATAGATTGGGAACCGTTAGAAATAGTTGAATTGGCCGGTCCAATCAGAGAATTACTTACACAAAGGTATGGTAATTCTACTTTTACTGATTGGGAACGTTTGTTTAATATACGTAGGCGTGTATATAGAGAATGGTGTGTGGAGTTATTGTGTAGTATTGAAATAAATGATCGGGTATCTACCTTAAGCGATCGTAGTTTTATTAGATTTTTATTAGGAGGTGTGATGCGCCATATGTCTCTACTAGACGTGGCTCAGGCTTTGTGTATATATACGCCTGAGGAGCTGGCATCTACTGATTGTCAAGGGTTGATACTTAATGGTAGGAGAATTGATGAAAATTTTGATATGAATGAAATATGGAGTAGAATGACTAGGCATAACCGATTTCGTGGGGGGAATAACTCTTATACTGATATTGATAGAGCTGAGCTAAGAGTAATCCATAGGTTCTTAGCAAATTCGATTACACAGCGAGGTAAGAACAAAGAGAAAGTAAATGAGAATGATTTATTTTATCTCATGTGTATTCGAGACCCACAGAGCGCTGTGAGTATACCTTATTGTGTGGGTTATTATTTATCAGCTATAGTTAAGTGTATACGACCTAATGGGATAATAGGAGGTGGTATCTTTGTTACTTTAATTGCTGAGTATCTAGGTTTCGATAGAAATCGGGGGGGATTAATAATTGCAGCACCGGAACCCCGTGATACAATTGGTTTGAAAGTATATCATGGTGCTAAGGTTTTAAAGAAAAAACATAACGCTGCAGCACCATATGATGCTCGCACCCACTGGTCGAAAGAGATCAGCAGCAAGGTAACGCGGGAGGGGGGAATGAGATGACAGAAATGCAACTTTTTATGGCTCATCATGAGTATGAAATGGCTAGACAACGAGCATTTCAAGATTGGCAGTATCATCAAAACCAAATCATGAGTCATCGTGCACACATAAATGCAACTTACATTACGACTCCAATGCCCGTATTTCCTCCCTGGACTATACAGACCCGACCACCGTACCCTACATATGACCCAGCTCAAGCATTCTACAGTACATACGGCTATGAATGGGATCCATACTGGCACCATCCTTATCAACCCTGATTTTCTTTTACTTTTATTTTTATTTATTTGGTAACTTGTAATTTTATACTTTTAATATTTCTTTTGATACTTTAATAGTTTTTATAATTTTCTAACTTTTCTTATTAGATTTTTAATAATTTTTGAATGTGGGGTGATATACCCAACTTCAAAAATATTTATATATATGTTTGTAGTTTATCTCATGTACAAAACAGGGTAAAACAACGCATTTTCAAAGACTGGCATTAAGTTTAGCAAAAGCTAGTACTTTTGATGACAAAACAAAAAATAAATGTGATGAAACAACAAGACGGAATGAACAAATGATGTGCACCATTTATCATTCAACAAACAAACGCCAATATGTTTGGAAACTTTGGTAAAATTTAATCATTTTTCTACGCTAATCACCCTCAATAATTTAAATTGTTACTGATTTCTTGCAAATGAGGGCATTGCAAGATCTTAAGTGTGGGAAGGGGTTAAATTCTTTCGGATTTTTAAAATTTTTTGACTTATACACTTGGTTACCATTAAAAATACTAGTAACGCAGTAGTTGTTTTAGAATCTAGTGCTCTCTGATAATAAAGAACAGCCCTAGTCTTATATACTGACTACCCAATTCTAGTAAAAATTTTCAAAATTTTTAATTAAATGAACTCAAAATCATGTTTATACATATTTATGAACGATAAAACTAGGTGTTAACACCGAAATTATTGTTACCTCGGAAAGGACATAAATTGAGAAACAACCCAAAATGTTAGAATTCATTTAAAATGGAATAGAGGACAATAAAAAGACAAAGAAAGGAAAATAAAAGCCAAATGTGAGAAAATTTACCAAGTTATTTAAAACATATGTCACATATTTCTGTAACAAATAATTGAAGATACTTTTGCTTTGGACTAAACTAATCAGTTTTACCGGGTAAATTGTAATATATTTGAAAGAAAGATGGATCTACACGATGAATCAATTCCATCGTTAAAAGGAAGTAAAGTCTTCCGAAAAAGACACGCGCTTCTTGATTTAGGTCATGAAGTTGTCGTCCAGACCAGCTGTAGGTTGACGAAAAATCTAGAAAAGTCATCTCTAAAATCAGCAGAAAATCCACGGACCTCAGCATCAAACAGGGTCGCCAAGTGGTCAGACTTATCCTAACCATGAGAGGATCTGTCTCGTAAAATGGGGAGGACGCCGTGCAAATTAGCTGGATAAGACAAATGAATCAGACCCCCAGAAAGGATAATCTCCTTAAAGATCAAAAATCAGCTTTTAAGTCTGATATTACTCAGTCCTAGAGATTGACCTTAAAGATTGAGAATTACAAACTCATGGAATTCGATGATATCTAAACTCGAGCTTGAACGAGAAAATATTTTGATCAAAATTACAAACCGATTTGTTTTCTAAAAACCCATTTTCAATGCGTTCATTACCATTGAACGTAAAATCCTAGGAATTCATCTGGAATTCATTAGGTCACCTGAACCAAATCGGGTGTCAACTGTAAGAACGGTGGTTGCATAGCATGGTCAAAGACAGGACCTTGTGCCAGACCGAAAAACTATAGGGTGAGCTTTACTATTGCTCCTACCAAGGATAGTAATTGCATCCGACACATTATAGACCATAATTAAAAGCATGTCAGGGGACATTGCCTTAACAGTTGCTTGTTCAATGCTTTCCTGTATAACCGGACGGTAGTTTACCGAAAGGTAATATACGGAACAAGTATACTAGACGTGTTGCTTTCCCAATACAAGGTTAGTAAGTGGGTGACACAAAACCACAAGTTTTGAGCTAAAATTTTCAAATCTGAAACCCACCAAACCCATAAAAATAATTTGCAAACACCGGTGAAGGGTTATTCCGGAAAACTTATCTAGGGTAAAAGCTAGATTGAATTTTCAAAAATATCAAATATTTTCATAAAGATCCAATTTACTTAAGGATCTAAATTTTCATAGTCATGTGGGACTGTAAACCACAACGTTACTATCATTGTTCATATCGCCGTATAGAAATCACTGATGTACAAAGTGTGAAGAATAAAGAAGTGATTCTAGTATTTTTATTTCAAGACTACATTGCTTGAGGACAAGCAACGCTCAAGTGTGGGAATATTTGATAATGCTAAAAACGAACATATATTTCATAGCATTATCTCTCAAGAAAGACAAGCTTTTAGTTGTAATTGTCCTATTTACAAGTGATATTCGTTTAAATATTAAAAGGTGAAGACAAAAGACAGATTCGACGATTTGAAGACGCAAAGACCAAAAAGTTAAAAATTACAAAGTACAATCAAAGTGGTTCAAATTATTGATGAGAAACGTCTCAAAATTTCAAAAGTACAAGACGTAAAACGCAAAGTACAAGATATTAAATAGTACGCAAGGACGTTCGAAAATACGGAACCGGGACCTAAGTCAACTTTCAACGCACGACGCAACGGGCCGAAAATTAAAAGTCAACTATGCACATAAGTATAATATAATATATAAATAATTCTTAAAATTATACATATATATTATATTTATATTTCAAAAATCGTCGGCAAAGCTAGGATCCAAAGAGTGAGCTGGAATCCACAGCTTCGCACTCGCGGAGCTTCGAAGGCAAGAAAAACCGCACTCGCGGAGTGCACAGTATCCAGATGGGGCCTATAAAAGGCAACGCATTTTGCTGAATTCGATCATCTTTTTCTTCTTCTCAATCATACGTAAATATATATATATATATATATATATATATATATATATATATATATATTAATTATAATTTTAATTCTAATAATAAGGGTATGTTAGCGAATGTTGTAAGGGTGTAAGTCGAAATTCTGTCCGTGTAACGCTACGCTATTTTTAATCATTGTAAGTTATGTTCAACCTTTTTAATTTAATGTCTCATAGCTAAGTTATTATTATGCTTATTTAAGAAGAAGTAATCATGATGTTGGGCTAAAATATTTAAAATTGGGTAATTGGGCTTTGTACCATAATTGGGGTTTGGACAAAAGAACGACACTTGTAGAAATTAGACTATGGGCTATTAATGGACTTTATATTTGTTTAATTAAATGATAGTTTATTAATTTAATATAAAGATTTACAATTGGACATACCTATAAATAACCATATACACTCGATCGGACACGATGGGCGGGATATTTATATGTACGAATAATCGTTCATTTAACTGGACACGGGAATGGATTAATAGTCTATGGAACTATTAATACAGGGGTGAATTATGTACAAGGACACTTGGCATAATTGTAAACAAAGTATTAAAACCTTGTTACAGTTTAAGTCCCCAATTAGTTGGAATATTTGACTTCGGATATAAGGATAATTTGACGAGGACACTCGCACTTTATATTTATGACTGATGGACTGTTATGGACAAAAACCAGACGGACATATTAAATAATCCAGGACAAAGGACAATTAACCCATGGGAATAAACTAAAATCAACACGTCAAACATCATGATTATGGAAGTTTAAATAAGCATAATTCCTTTATTTTCATATTTAATTGCACTTCTAATTATCGCACTTTTATTTATTGTCATTGTATTTAATTGCACTTTTAATTAACGTACTTTTTAATTATCGTAATTTTATTTCATCGCACTTTTATTTATCGCAATTTTATTATCGTTATTTACTTTACATTTTAAATTAAGTTATATTTATTTTTAATATTTTACATTAGGTTTTAACTGCGGCTAAAGTTTTAAAATCGACAAACCGGTCATTAAACGGTAAAAAACCCCCTTTTATAATAATAATACTACTTATATATATTTTTGTATTTTTACAAATATAGTTTTTAAAAAAAATATAACGTTAAGCTTGTTTAAAAGATCCATGTGGAACGAACCGGACTTACTAAAAACTACACTACTGTACAATTAGGTACACTGCTTATTAGTATTGTAGCAAGGTTTAGGTATATCCATTCTATAAATAAATAAATATTTTGTATAACATTGTATTGTATTTAATAGTATTTTCGTAGTAAAAATATAACTATTTCCTAGAAAACCTCGCACACATCAGAGATCTCGGGGAGATCTCGGGAGATTTACAACACTGCTAAAGAAACACCTGTTGAGAGTTCTGTTAAAATAGTTGAGTCGAAGAAGCCTTTAGATTTTGTCTATGAAACAGAGTCAGATACTGATATCGACACTGAGAAAGACGGCAAACCTTTTGAGCTTGTCACTAAACCAGTTACCATTCTGAAAAATCCTGCTAATGCTGGTAAGATGACTGAGAGTCAAAAGGCTCAGTCTAAGAAAACTGTGGCTCCCAAATAGAATAAGAAGAAGAACACTCAGGGAGTGTCACCTAAGTTTGTCAGTAAGGGAAGGATAGATGAATCAGGTCCAAAGGTAGAACAATCACCAACAGGTGCAAGTTCCAAATCTGGTAGTGTGTCCAAGTATGTTCCGCCTGGTCGTCGACAGACTGTTAAGCAATAAGTCTTGTCATCCCAACGACTAGACAACATACTGAACCACCTAGGAGACAGTTTTCACCAATTAGACGCAAATTGTTTAATTCTCATGATTTTGATAATGTTAACTACTTCAATTGTGGGAGGTTGGGACACAGGGCTATGAATTGTAGAACCATTCGACAGACACCAAGAAGGAAGGTTGATCTTAGTCCAAATCGTTCCTTTAATAGGAGATCACCTTCACCAGAGTTTAATCCTGTTTCTGTGCAAACAAATGATAAAAAGGTTTTTTAAACTAATGATTATTATAGAAAACCATTAACGAATAAAACAGTTTGGAAACCTAAATCAGAAGTTAAGAGTGTTCAAAATTTTGAAGGTCCTTCTGGATCTAAAGGACAATGGGTGGAGTTGCCAGTTGTTGGTGTTGATGGGAAACCTATTGCCATTAGGGCATGGGTGGCCCTTTCTAACTAATCCTCTTACTTTAATGTGCAGGTTGCCTACAATCCACGCTGCAGTACTTGGATTGTTGATAGTGGGGCGTCCAGGCACATGACAGGGAACTTGTCTTTGCTATCTAATGTGAAAATAGTGGATGGAGGACCAGTTTCTTTTGCAGGTAGTGAAGGAGGATTTATTACTACTGTGACGATCGCTCCAAATCCATATGGACGAACACGTCATTCATTGATTTCATTGCGAGGTATTTGACCTCTATGTGATACATTTTGTAACATTGTATTCGTTTGAAAAGGTATTTCATAAATGAATATATAAATTCCAGGTTTTTAACATCTGATGATTCCTACGTATAGACAATCACCATTTAAATGGTTTACAATAATACATCTGTTGACAATACAGTCAAAATAAGATACATGGTAATGGTTTGGTGAATGCAAGTTTCTTGTATATAGCATGCATGACTCCAAGCACATATCTTGTATCACGTATAAGCAAACAGCGGAAGACTTCTAGAAACCTGAGAATAAACATGCTTCAAGTGTCAACACAAAGGTTGGTGAGTTCATAGTTTTAATATTACACATAATCCGTATATCAATGTGGATTACAAAAGTTCAGTTGTTTTATTCAAAACGTTTATCAATAGGTTTTACATAAAAGGTGGATCACAAGATTTCAGTTGTTTCATTCGAAACGTTTATCAATCGGTTCTACAAAATTGAGCACCCTGGTAACTAAACTTTAATGTTTATATAATTTGTACGCTTTGTATAATCATCTTAATAATATACGCAAACCAACGTGTACGCTTCTCAAATAGCATACGTCCGTTAAAAGGCTAGTGCTCTAGCTCGGACGGGGATATCAAGCCCTGTGGATCCATATACTACTACTCGCGCCCACCAGTTCTTATAACCGGCAGTTACTAGTTACCAAAGCTAAGGGATTTTCGGTTCAAACTCAGTATAGAATTTAGTATGTACTTGTATCCATTGTGTTTAAAATAAAGTGCATGTATTCTCAGCCCAAAAATATAGATTGTAAAAGCAATTAAAAAGGGAGCAAATGAAACTCACGCATATAAATATTGTATATCGGTTAATACAGAATTTGCATGTATTCTCAGCCCAAAAATGTAGAGAGTAAAAGGGATCTTATGAAACTCACACATATAAATATTGTATATCGGTTAATAAAACATTTGCATGTATTCTCAGCCCAAAAACGTAGAGAGTAAAAGGGATCTCATGAAACTCACAGTTAAATATTGATATACAATATTGTAGGAAAGCACGTAGACGCATCGGAGATGATAAACACGAGGTTTGATTCACAAAAAAATACCCCCGAACATTACCCATAACCTCCTTGGCAATAACCCATAATTTCCTTAGCTCTAGCTTGCTCGAAAACTCATTTTGAAAATTACTTGGACAGCACTCCGTCGTAATATTTTTTGTACATTATTATTTTTGTATCGCAAAAATAATAACACTAATAATAATAAAAAATAATAAGATTAATAATAATCTTATTAATAATAATAATAATAATAATAATAATAATAATAAATAATAAATAATATTACGGAGTATATATATATTTGTGTATGTGTGTGATTTAAATCGAGCGAAAACACTGAAATTTATAGATGTGGCCTGAAATCTGGAGTCATGCGACTCGCATGGAAATGGCCTTCTGGCCATGCGACTCGCATGAGGACCAGGGACAGCTCACATATGCTTTGTAATTTAGCTCGTCGACATAATTAAATATTAATATAATATATATAATTTAAATAATTAATTATATATTATATTAAATTCACGTGCATAGTTGACTTGTAATTTTTGTTCCGATAAGTCGTACGTCATCACTCGACTTATGTCCCGGTTCTGGTTTTTCGAATGTCCTTTCGTACGCTGAGAAAACTTGCATTTTACGTTTCGTGACACGTACCTTTGTCAAGATATAGCCTTAAGTTATCCATAAACTATACCACTCATAGTATATCTTAAACTTTCGAGTATTTTGGTCATTTACTTCTATAAATCATCGTCTCGTTATTTGTTAAAAATACATTTTAAAATAGTGTTTTACTGTAGCAAAGTCAATTTCACTGTAGCAAATAGTGAACTTTCGAGTATTTTGGTCATTTACTTCTATAAATCATCGTCTCGTTATTTGTTAAAAATACATTTTAAAATAGTGTTTTACTGTAGCAAAGTCAATTTCACTGTAGCAAATTTTACTGTAGCAATTCACTGTAGCAAAGTCAATTTCACTGTAGCAAATAGTGATTTTCGAAAACACTGTAGCATTTTGAGTAATGTGGCAATTTGAAAACACTGTAGCAAATTAGTGTTTAACTGGTTCATCTTAAACGCTTTAGTTAACTTATCTAAATATCAATTGAATCAATAAACGAATGTTACTATCGTTTATTATATATATGTATATATCTTTTTAATATACATAAATCAGTTTTTAAATACACATTGGACGTTATTTATAAATAAATTTTAATAATAAATATTTCAACTTATCATATACATTCAAATAGATATTTAAACCAATAAGTTTAATGTACGGTATCAAACAATTAATACATTGTTACCTTTTCATGTTATAGTATATATGTATCTTTTTACATATAATTGTTCGCGAATCGTCGAAAACAACCGAAGGTATTTAAATATATAAAAGTAATTCAAAAATTTTGAGATTCAGTTTTACAGACTTTGCTTATCGTGTCGGAAATGTTTATCATACAAAGATTAAGTTTAAATTTAGTCGAAATTTCTGGGTCATCACAACTACTCAGGGTGTTATTACTAATGAGAACTTCAGCTTTGATAAAGTTAATTATGTAGAGCAGATGTCGAACAATCTGCTTTCAGTTTCACAAGTTGCTGACAAAAAGTATACCATTACTTTTGATGATAAGTTTTGTTATATTTTGAGAAAAGAGTTTGTAATTCCGGAAGACATGATTCTGATGATGGCTCCAAGGTGCAAGGATCTCTATATCCTTGATATGCGTAAGGCTCATGTTAAAGCAGCTACAGGCCATCAGGCATTTGTTTCTAAGGCTACTGAACAGGAGTCGATTATCTGGCATAAGCGTATGGGTCATCTGAGTCTAAGGAAGATGAATAATCTAGTCCACAATGAATTGGTTGAAGGTGTGAATGTTAAGAGTTTTCATATTCCTGAAGGTTGTCTTCCGTGTAAGCAAGGGAAACAGACTAAGAAGTCGCACACTGCCAAGAAGCATCATTCAGTTAATATTCCTTTGGAATTGCTGCACATGGACATCTTTGGTCCAGTTAACTGTAAAACTCTCACCGGAGAGTCTTACTGCTTGGTGGTTACAGATGAATATTCTCGTTTCTCGTGGGTTGTGATGTTGAAACATAAGTCAGATACTTTCGATCATATTAAAGTTTTGATTCTGAAGCTCGAAAGTTTGTATAAGTTGAAGGTTAGAAAGATTCTTACTGATAATGGTACGGAATTTAAGAACAATCAGATGCTGCTATTCTGTAATGAGAAGGGGATACAACAACAGTTCAGTCCTGCTTGTACACCTCAATCAAATGGTGTTGCTGAAAGAAAGAACAGGACTCTAATTGAAACCGCAAGAACAATGCTAGCAGAATCATGTCTTCCAATTGTTTTCTGGGGTGAAGCCGTGAGTACTGCATGCTACGTGATGAACAGAGTTCTAGTGGTGAAGAGACATGGTAAAACATGTTATGAACTGTTACACAAGAGAAAGCCAAACATTAAACATTTTGAACCCTTTGGTGCACCTTGTACTATTCTGGTACAAGACGTTGGAGGAAAATTTAATTCAAAGGTGATCTCTGGTATCTTCTTGGGATATGGGAATCCGAACAAACGGGTGTATAATACTGAGTACAAGTGTGTGGAAGAACATTATGAGGTTGATATTCAATGCAATGCTCCACCTCGTGTCAGTAAAGGATTCACATGGCAGTTTGAATATGATAACTTATTTGATTCCTTCAATCTTTCGCCCGATGCTACAGATGAAGAAGTTCTGACTCAGATATTGTTTGATTCTCAAAACACTTCTGAAAATGTTATCACTACTCCAATGCAGGTTCAGAATCCGGTTTCTAGCTTGCAACCAAGTCCACAGAGTATTAGAGGTGATTTTGATTCAAATGAGGACGGGGTAGTATATACAGATGAAGATAGTGAGCTTGAAGATGATGAGGAAGTTAGTCGAACGCAACTGACTGAGGAACATCTTAATCCTCTATATAATCAACCACAAACTATAACAGTGATTGAACCACCAACTGAAGCAGGAGGTGTACGTAGATCCAATCGTGTGATTCTGCCACCTAAACTACTTGATGATTTTTATGTGGATTCAAGAGGCATTCCTCACATTAGTATTCCTCTAGGGAAGTCTAATGAAGCCTCTACATCTGAAGTTCCGACTACATCAGAGGTTCCCGTGACTAGTGTAAGTTCAACAGTAGCGGAAGATGTTCAGACAGAGAGTGCGAATGTGGTAACAGCTTTTTATTCAACGTTGAATAAGACAGGAAGAATATTTGTGCATGCTCACTCATGTTATGTGTGTCAGATTGAACCTAAAGATGCTTATGAGGCATTAAAGTTTGACGAATGGGTTAGTGCAATGCAAGAGGAGCTGTTACAATTCAAACATTTAAAGGTTTGGAAGCTAGTCAATCCACCGCATGGTTGTGTACCCTATGGTCTTCGATGGGTTTTGAAAAATAAGAAGGATGAACAGGGTATTGTTATCAGAAACAAAGCTAGACTGGTGGTAAAGGGATATCAACAGATCCCTGAAATTGACTTTGATGAGGTTTTTGCTCCGGTTGCTCGACTGGAAGCAATTAGGATTTTCTTGGCCTTTGCATCCTTCATGGGTTTTAAAGTTTTTCAGATGGATGTCAAAAGCGCATTTTTGTACGGCGAGATCAATGAAAGAGTGTTTGTTGAACAACCACCTGGTTTTGAAGACCCGCATTTCCCAGAAAAGGTTTATTGACTTGAAAAGGCACTTTATGGTCTTCACCAAGCTCCTAGAGCATGGTATGCAACATTGTCAAACTACATGATTGAAAACGGTTTCAGGAGAGGTGTCATTGATCAGACACTTTTCATCAAGAAAAAGGGTCAACATCTTATGTTCAGGTTTATGTTGATGATATTATCTTCGGGTCAACAGATCAGGGAATGGTTGATGAGTTTGAGAAAGTCATGCAACAGAAGTTCAAGATGAGTTCGATGGGAACGATAAAGTTTTTCCTAGGTTTACAAGTAGCTCAGACGGATAAAGGTATCTTTTTGCATCAAACCAAGTATGTTGCTGATATTCTGAAGAGGTTTCAAATGGAAGCAGAAAGACCCGCTAAGACTCCATTGTCTGTCAATCATGGGATATCTCCTGATTGTGAGGGTGCTTCAATGGACCAAACGTTATACAGGGCAATCATCGGTTCTCTAATGTATCTTACCGCTTCTCGACCAGATATCATGTTTGTGGTTTGTCTGTGTGCTCGTTATCAGGCAAATCCTAATGTTCATCATATGTTAGTGGTTAAGAAGATTCTGAGGTATTTGAAAGATACACCGAGCTTAGGGTTATGGTATCCATGTGAGGATGGTTTTGATCTCACAGCGTATAGTGATTCGGACTATGGAGGATGTAAGAAAGATTTTAAGTCAACATCAGGAGGTTGTCAGTTTCTGGGAAGCAAACTAGTTACCTGGCAGTGTAAGAAGCAGACAGCGGTGGCTCAGTCCACGTGTGAAGCAGAATACATTATCGCGGCCAGCTGTACATCTCAGGTCATCTGGATTCAACAGCAACTACGTGACTACGGTTTGCAAATTTCTAACACTCCTATTTATGTTGATAATACTGCTGCTATAGCTATCACTAAAAATCCCGTAAATCATTCTAAAACGAAACACATAGGGATTAAATACCATTTCATTAGAGATTGCTATGAGAAAAAGCTGATAGATGTAGTGCAGATAGACACAACAGCATAAAGGGCTGATCTCTTCACAAAAGCTTTTGATAAACCACGCTTTGATTTTCTGTTAAAGGAAATAGGTATTAAATTGCTTGCTGACGTGGTTTCTGAAACTGAGGTTCCTGACACAGAGGAATCTAACCAAGAGACTGAGTTGTGAAGGATTTGCAACTGCCTGTATTATATGTGTAGCTTTGCATGGTAGTTTGTAGATCATCTGCATGTTTACTTTCCATTTGCATGATAGATTAGTTTTTGATGATGTTTCTGCATGTTTGCTTATGTTTTTAGATAGTTTAATGTTTTTGTACAGAGAAAATCAAAAAGACATAAAAACCAGAAAAACCAGAAAACAAAATAAAAAATTGAAAAATAGAAAACCCATAAAAATTGTAAAACCTGAAAATGAGTTGCGTATTCTTTATTGTGAGAAGTGATTGCAATACTGAACTGACATGTAAGTTGTGAAAACAAGTAATACAGAATGACTGATAGTGTGTTAGTGGGCTTTATTGGCCTAACTCTAGATAGAGATGATCACATTAACAAAGTGTAAATATCATGATGAGTAAATCATGGAAAGATTTACAGCGGTTAAGGGTAGTCACCTACTTATCACAGAATATGTACTGAGAAATGGTTGTTCAGAAACTCAACAGACGGTTGAGGTCTCCCCTACTACGATTTATACTCGGTAGCAAAAGGATAATTTTGTGAGTCCCCAAGGTGAGCATACTTTGTCTAAGATGCATACTTGTTTCTATTTACCTTTAATGCTTGGACTGAAAGTCTACATCATATATGTCGGGTACCCAAAGGGGGGTGTTCTCTCTTTGAAGGGTTGAGAAGTGCAATCTTGTATCACAGACATAGAATGATTTGAATATGCAACATCATCGGGTTCTAGCTTTCAACATCAGAAGTTTGGCTTTCCTTAAAGTTTCTACTAAAGTCAAAGACAGTGGTGCATCATCATCATGTATAGTTGTAGTTATTTATTTATTTTGTTTTGTTATATTTATGGAGAAAAGGCAACATCAGAAAATCCAAAAAAAAAAAAAAAAAAAAAAAACATGATGCACAGCATAATTGTAAGAGGTTTATGGATCAAGAATTGAACCAGAGTTTCAGCGATTCCTATGTTTTTTTAAAGTCTGAGACAACAGATATTTCAATCGGAGGATTATTTGAACGATTTAGTTACCTATATCCGAGGGGGAGAAATTTTTCAGATCATCAGATATAGAGAACTTAAATCATTCAGTTCACATTACATTTGGTGGACTTTACATCTTTTGTCTGTGGTATGGGATTGTACCTATTGACCTGGATAGAGGGAATATCGTCTGGAGAATATCTTAGCGTTCCATCACTCAAATATATTTATCACTTCCATCCATCAAACATCATACATCATACGATTTCCGTTTAAGTATGGGCTTTATAGCGGCCGGTATGTGTCCTTAACAAAGTATGCAATAAATTTGAGATTCACAAGGTTATCTGAAATGAAAGGTGTAAGTTTAAGGTAGAAGCTCATGGCTGACAGGGTTGCTAGAAACATCATGAGATGGTTCTGTTCAATCAAATTGAAAGTACATTGATGTGATAAGAGGACAGCGTCAACATGTTGTGCTCAATTGTTCTACCTGAAACATTATGCGATCTCAAATGAGTACTGACTTCGTGATCAAAGTCTAACATTGAAAAGTGTTAAGGTAATTAATATAACGTGATCATCGAAGTCTGGGGTGAAAGTTGATAAATGTTTACTGATATATTTGAAAGTTGTTCTGTATATGCTTTATCAAATAAGTTAATGAACTGTGAAAAACATGTCAATGTAGTTCAGTTCTGATCCCCGAATCAAAAGATTTAATCAATTTAATGTGTCAACTCACAAAAAGATGTGTCCTACTTCTTGAAGTGTGATTCATGATAAGCAGTTTTATCTGTTCCTATGCTAATAACATCATATATTCTTCTTATGCTATTGTTTAATGAAACTGATGTTAGAAGTTGTTTTATTTCAGATCTAAAAGGTTAATTGTTACTGATTATGTCTGTTATAATGTGGATAATCATGACACACTGGACCTTGTACAGTTATATGTCTGTGCTTTTGCATATGCATACATATTTGAGTTTGTTTGCATTCATAAGATTAGGTGCATGTGCATTTCTGTTTATGTATTTAGCCAAACAACTCAGTTCTCGGAAAGGTTTACTGTGAAAGGAATCTTATGTTCTCCGTGTTGAAGTATACCGTGGAGATCAGTCCCAGGGGGAGTGAATGTGAAAAAGAAGGTAAAGTTTGAATGCGAAAAGTGTTAAGCTTTTAAGTTTTTCAAAGCATAGACCACCGGCCGAATGAAATTACCCTCGGCCGAAGGACTAAGACACTCAACCGAGTGTCTGGACCATCGGGCCGAAGGATTAGACCATCGGCCGATGGTCACTGACAGGGTATAAAAGGACCCAGAGTCCAACGGGTCAGTCACTTTGTGCAAATTGTGTGATTTTACCATCGATTATCAAGTTTGAAGAACGAGCTTTTGATTTTAAGGCGTAGATACAGCTTTTTATTGTGATTCTAGTGCCGTTAACGAGGTAATCTAACTCATTTTCATTCGTTTTTAAATCGTTTATTGTAGATTCGTAGTTTGATTTTTAAATCGATTGTTTTTTGCTCGATATCTGTTGAAATTGTTGATATATATATATATATGTTAATCAGCCTCTTTAGCAGCTATTGTGACCAGAAATTGAACCAGAAACAACAGATTGATCGATTTGAACTTTTTACAGAATCAGATCTGATGAACTACCTCCAGCAGATAGTCTCTGACCATCGACCGATGGTGTCTCACACTCGGCCGGATGACCCCTCACTCGGCCATAGGTCCCATCTTGATCAGTTTGTAGATGTGCTTTAGACCAACTGCCGTAGGTCTAGACCATCGGACAGATGGTCCAGTCCATCGACCGATGGTCCCTTAATTGAGCCGATGGTGGATTTTTATGTTATATTTGAATGAATTTTTTTGGTCTCTGGTAATTTCTGTTACGCCTATCTAATGTTAGTGCTTGTAGTTTGTATTAGAATGTCAGGTGGTTTCTTTGTTGGACAATGGATGTTTAACATCGACCGTAGGAGAATTCTAGCTAGAGGACAACCCATCTTAGTGGAACAAAAGGTCATTGCGACTCGACAGACCTATAGTCCTTGGGGACAGCTTGGGTGTCAAGCTTTCTTAGACATCGGGGATTACTTCTGTCCTGAATTACTGTGGGAATTTTATGCCAATGTTGCCTTAGAGGATAGTAAGAAGAAATTTGTGCACTCAGGTATATTTAACCAACAGTATAAGTGGACTTTGGAGGAATTCTCAGACCTGTTGAATGTTCCTCACACTGGGGTTAAAATACTATATCCTAGCAAAGATCTTCGAAAGATTCCCAACAGATTCAAACTGTCTGACATAATGGCAAGGTTATGCAAGCCAGGAAAAGTAGTCAATACCGGTAGGGTTGAGATTAGTGATGACGAGGTGTCACAACAACATGAGATTCACTTGAGAATAATCAAAAATAATGTGACCTTTAGGAGAGAAGGAGATAATCTATTGTCTGGTACTGAAGCTCTGCTTTTGTATTGCCTACTAGAGGGTATTCAAGTGAATATGGGCCACTTTCTCATTCATGTGATGAAAGATTTTCTTGAGATGGAAGAACCATTTCCGTATGCAGCCTTATTGCATAATGTGTTTGAGAAACTTGGTGTGGTTCAATATGAGGAAAAGCTCGTGCCAGAGAATCCCATTGTGGGATAAGTGTTTCTGAGTTTATGTTTCTGTGTTTGTCTTTGTTATTATGTATTTTCAGCTTAGTATGTAATTTGATGATGCTAGTCTGTTAGCATTGATACACTATTCTATGTCTGTAATAATCGTACTTCGAACAGGGTATTGTGACTTTGGTATCATAGATTGAATGATGTAATATATTCTGTTATGACCACCATGTGATGTCTAAATATGTCATGAATACTCTGTGCTGATTTGAATTGTGTTTGCAGTTATTTTCATAATGTCAGGTGTTCAAGCTGATCCAGAAAACATTGCACATGAATCCGATACTGAGTCTTCGGGGGGTCCGTTTTCTATTGATCTTCCAGGATTGAAAGCTAACAGTGGTTCCAATCTCACTGCATGTCTAAATGAGAAAGATCCTAATGCTAGTAAGTACAAGGGTGTAATCGAGTTTCTGAATCGTTCAAGAGTATTTGCAGCTATCTCTATGCCCTGTACTGCATATTACTCACATCAGAGAGAGTTCTGGGAACGTGCAAGAGTTGAGACTGTAGATGACAGGAAGGTAATTATGAGTACTGTTTGTGGTCAGGAGATTCAGATTTCTGAAGATACGATTCGAAACACTTTCTTGTTCGAGGATGATGAGAATATGCTGAAGAAGTTGTCAAAGACAAAGATTACTGGATGTGTGTTAAGATGCAAGTATTCTGGTGATATCACAAGAGCAACAATTAAAAGAAGTGGATTCACTCCACCATATCGATATTTGTCTCTTATTGTGCTGAGATGTTTAAGTCCGTTATGATAATGCTAAAAACGAACATATATTTCATAGCATTATCCCTCAAGAAAGACAAGCTTTTAGTTGCAATTGTTCTATTTACAAGTGATATTCGTTTAAATAATAAAAGGTGAAGACAAAAGACAGATTCGACGAATTGAAGATGCAAACGACCAAAAAGCTCAAAAGTACAAAGTACAATCAAAGAGGTTCCAATTATTGATGAGAAACGTCTCAAAATTACAAGAGTAGAAGACGCGAAACGCAAAGTACAAGATATTAAATTATACGCAAGGACGTTCGAAAATCCGGAACCGGGACCAGAGTCAACTCTCAACGCTCGACGCAACGGAATAAAAATTACAAGTCAACTATGCACATAAATATAATATAATATATAAATAATTCTTAAAGTTATTTATATATTAATATATTTAATTAAAACCGTCGGCAGAAGAAAACAACAACATGTGAGCCTCCCCAGCTGGCCATGCGATCGCATGGCTTTGAAGAGCAAAGCTCATGCAATCGCATGAGCCCCTTTTTCAGCTCACAGGCCTATAAATTTCGAGCTTTGGTGCATCATTTAACACATCTTTTTCTCCTCATTCATCATACGATATATATATATATATATATATATATATATATATATATATATATATATATATATATATATATATATATATATATATATATATATATATTATATTTTAATTTTAATTTTAATTTTAATTTCTAATAATAAGGGTATGTTAGCGAATGTTGTAAGGGTGTAAGTCGAAATTCTGTCCGTGTAACGCTACGCTATTTTTAATCATTGTAAGTTATGTTCAACTTTTTTACATTAATGTCTCGTAGCTAAGTTATTATTATGCTTATTTAATACCGAAGTAATCATGATGTTAGGCTTAAAATATTAAAATTGGGTAATTGGGCTTTGCACCATAATTGAGGTTTGGACAAAAGAACGATACTTGTGGAAATTAGACTATGGGCTATTAATGGGCTTTATATTTATTTAACTAAATGATAGTTTGTTAATTTTAATATAGTTTGTTAAAACGGAGTTAGAGTTGAAGATAAACGCGTCTCGGGTGAAAAAGTCAGTTTCCATCGCTTCAGGATGATGTTTATCGCGTTTTGGTCATCGTGATACGTGACAAAGTGCATCAGAACACGACATGGAAAAAAGGGTGTTCTGACCAATCTATCGCGTTTAAACAACCTTTGTCGCGTCCTGGTCATCGCGGAACACGATGAGGTGGTCGCGGATCGTGATGGTGTGTCGCGGAACGCGACCTGAGTCGGTTTCAGCTGTTTTCCAGATTCTATAAATAGACGAATTTTACCCCAATTTAGGATGCAGTTTTATTTTTACGAATTTTCTTCCACAACAACATTAGTTACGAATTTCTTTGTCTTTCTTCATTGTTTTACAAGGGTTTAAGCTACAATATCATTCTTGGTCAGTTTAATCTTTGTATTAACTTTTTTTACTTTTATTAATTTGTTCTTCATTCAATTCAATGATTATGTTTAATTGTTCTTATTATTTACTTGTTCTTTGCTTTACCATGAGTAGCTAAATATTTAGTATTCACTTAGATGCATGAACCTAGGTGATGGATTGCGATCTTTTGGTTAATAACAATTAATTAAAATTACACAAGTTTATGTCTAGCTAAGATCCACCGTTATTAAAGCTTATTGATTGTTAAATCACGGAAGTTATTAGTTAACTAACGACAGTTAAATTGATTAATAGCTTTTACTAGATTATTGAACGTGAATAATTTAGGAATACGTGAGATTTTATGAGGGGCATCGATAATAAAATTAATCGTATAGTGGTTGAACTTGAAATTAGTTGCAATAATTGTGAGGTTGTAAGGGACACCAAACCAACCTAAGTTAGATTATAATCTTGAGTAATATCATTGTGAATTGGTTAGTAACTCTAGGTTAACGACAGTTATACTTAGGTTATTAGTCTTAAACTGTAGGAATCGATAGATAAATACAGTGTCACATCTTTGTAATTGTTTACTTAACGAGTTTAAACGAGCAATCCTAGCCTAGGGAATTGTAGCTAAGTGGATACCTTTGCTTCTTATTGAATTAAGTTTAATTTACTTTCCCGTTTAATCAGTTTTACAACAAAACCCCCTTTTAAATCTTAGAATAATTAATAGTTCAAGTTTTCAATTACCTGCTCTCTGTGGAACGAATTGGTCAAATACTTGTTTAATTACTACACGAACTGGTTATAGTTGCCTGTATTGTGTGATAATCGATAGGTATTTAGCTAATAATTTAGAGTACGAAATTACACATCAACTTTTTGGCGCCGCTGCCGGGGAGCGATGTAATTATTGGAAATTTGGTTAAGCTTTTGATTATTCGATCCTTTTGTGAGAAGCAATTCTTGCAAAAGTTATTTTTCTGTTTTATTATTTTTGTTTGGATTTACGCGCAGTTTTTGTTGTGGTGTGATCGCAGGTTAGGTACCAATAACTCTGGAACCGTCTAGAGTTTACTACACACGCAGCAAAGCGAAAGAAGAACAGGAAATCGCCGAGGATTTCGCTGTGTTACCTTTTTATATTCCGGATTTTGAGTATATTAAGGAAGAAGTTAACATGGCTGAAGGAGCAGCAGGATAGACTATGAAAGCATTGATGAAAGCCACAAGGGCTGGTAACGGACACGTCATCAGGCAACCACCAGTCACTACAGATTTTGAAGTCAAGGGACAGATTCTTAATATGATAACTCATCAATGTCAGTTCAGGGGTACACCGAAAGAGGATGCATTCGAGCATCTTCGGAACTTTAAAAGCATTTGCAACTTGTTCAAGATTGCAAATATCGCGGAAAAAGTTATCTATTTGAAGGTTTTTCCATGGTCTTTGAAGGATGACGCCAAGGATTGGTTAGACTCATTGCCTCAAGGTGAAATTGATAGTTGGGCTACAATGGAGGATAAATTTTTGCAACGTTTCTTTCCAGCTGCAAAGGCCGCTCAACTGCAGAGCGAAATTAATCACTTTCTTCAGAAGCCACATGAGACACTTTATGATGCTAGGACACGATTCGGAAAAATGTTACGTAATTGTCCTCAACACGGGTTGAACAACTTCAATAAGGTCCAAATTTTCTACAAAGGTGTTAATGTGCTGACGAGGAAAGAACTAGATATTGCTGTAGGTGGTTCTTTGATGAAAAAGACTCCGGATGACGCTTACGAAATCATCTCAGATACTGCCACGCATTCGTATGATTGGCATCAAGAATTAGATGTTTCTCGCTCTTCTCATGTTGCTAGTACCGAAACTAGTGATGAGCTCGCATCGGTTAGAGCACAACTAGCAACTGTTAAAAGACAAATGGAATCGATGACTAAAGAGATGTATGCTATGAAGGTGGGTTGTGAATTATGCCAAGGACCGCATCTTACCAAAGATTGTGATCAAGCGTCAATGGAGGAACAGGCTAATTATCTGGGTTATGTTAAGAAGGGTGATTTTGCCCTTAATGAATTTCCAGGTGGAAAACAGTTTTTCAATCAAGCGAGCAATACGGGTGGTAACAATTATCAGAGTGGTAATCAAGTTTATCAAGGTAATCAGGGTTATCAGGGCAATCAGAAGGTTTATCCGTACAGGCTGCCTGGGTTTAATAATAGAAATCCGCAAGCACCACCTAGGAATTTCCAGCAGCCTATGCCACAAGTTCCGCAGCCAGAAAATAAGATGCCTCCGTTGGAAGAATTGCTAAGGGGTTTTATCATGAAAACGGATGAGAGTATCACTGCTTTGAGGCAAGATGGGGAATCGACAAAACAGCAAGTTAGAAATCAGCAGGCTTCTATTTAGAACTTGGAACGGGATGTAGGACGTATTGCTCAATCGTTATCGGAGAGACCACCGGGTGCTCTCCCAGCTAATACGCAATCTAATCCCAACAACAAGATGCCGGCTAGAATTGAACACGTGAATGCTATAACCACTCGAAGTGGTTTGGTTACTAACAAGGAGACTCCAAAATATTCTCCTATTGTTTCCTCTAATGTTTTGCAGGTACCTATTTATGAGGAGAAAAAGGAGGAAGAGCCTGAGTTAGAAAAGTCGCTTGACGAAGAGAAAAAGGAAGATGATCCGCCGGAGATCATAACTAAATCACCGCCGTTGAAAGAATACAAAGCACCAATTCCTTACCCGAAAGCGTTGAAAAAGGATAAGCTCGCTAGTCAATATCAGAAATTTGCAAACATGATTAAGAAGATTAGCGTGAACATGCCACTCGCTGAAGTGCTTCAAGGGATGCCTAACTATGGGAAGTTTCTCAAAGATCTTATCTCCAAGAAAGGTAAGTACCATGAGGTATCCGCCGCATTCCTCCATAAGGAATGTTCGGCCATCTTGAAAAAGAGCAAGATGCCTCCAAAATTGGGCGACCCAGGTAGTTTTCTTATCCCTTGCGCTATGGGTAATTCGGAAGTGTACGATGCACTCACCGACTTAGGTGCTAGTGTTAACCTTATGCCATATTCGTTATATCTTAAACTCGGCCTAGGTGACTTGAAACCTATGAGGATGGGGATTCGCTTAGCAAACCACTCTTTTGATACCCCCATTGAAATAGCCGAGGACATATTGGTAAAGGTTGATTCACTTGTATTTCCAGTTGATTTCGTGATCTTAGAGATGAGAGAGGACACTAAGGTGCCCATTATTCTAGGTCGGCCATTCCTTAACACCGCGGATGCTATCATCCATGTTCAAAAAGAATAACTTAGCTTAGGTGTTGGGAATGAGAGGGTGATTTGTCACATTAATAAAGCCATGAGACACCCTATTTCAACCGATGATGAATGTTTTGCTATTGATGTTATTGACGATTGTGTTAAGCATGATTTGCAGGAATTGTTAAGTGTAGACATCTAGGATGTAATCATGATGGGTGAAGTCAACGGTGACTTCGACCCAGAAGTTGAGTTGGAGGAATTGCTAAAAGAGAATGAGCTTAAAGAATCGGAATCATTTGAAACTATCCGGTTGAAAAATGAATTCCGTATTAAAACATCTCTCGAAGAACCGCCCACCTTGGAGCTTAAGGAGCTTCCACCTCACATGGAATATGCTTATCTTCAAGGTACGTCCCAATTGCCGGTTATTATTTCTTCGACACTTACCGGCGACCAAAAGGGTCGGTTGGTTTTCGTTTTCAAATCCCACAAAAGGGCAATAGCTTGGAAAACCTCGGACATACCGGGCATCAATTTGGCCTTTTGTACTCATCGAATCCTAATGGAAGATGATTTTAAACCAGTGGTACAAAGGCAACGTCGTCTGAACCCGAATATGAAAGAGGTGGTTAAAAAAGAGGTGGTTAAATTGCTCGATGCCAGGTTAATTTATCCCATCTCGGACAGCCCGTGGGTAAGCCCTATTCAAGTTGTGCCCAAAAAGGGAGGCACGACTGTTGTTCTCAACGAGAAGGACGAACTTGTTCCTACTCGTACCGTCACGGGATGGAGAGTTTGTATCGATTATCGTCGTTTGAACGACGCCACTAGGAAGGACCACTTCCCGCTTCCATTTATTGATCAAATGCTTGAGCGTTTAGCAGGAAGGGAGTTCTATTGTTTCCTAGATGGATTTTCAGGCTACTTCCAAATCCCCATTGATCAGAAGGACCAAGATAAAACCACATTTACTTGTCCTTTCGGTACCTTTGCTTATCGGCGAATGCCATTCGGGCTATGCAATGCCCCGAGCACCTTTCAAAGGTGTATGGTCGCCATCTTTCATGACATGATCGAGGACTTCATGGAAGTTTTCATGAACGATTTTTCTATCTTTGGAGACTCTTTCGATTCGTGTCTTGCTCATCTTGAAAAAGTGCTTAAAAGGTGCGAGGAATCAAACCTTGTTCTTAATTGGGAAAAATGCCACTTCATGGTGAAGGAAGGCATTGTCTTAGGGCACAAAATCTCTCGTGCAGGTATTGAGGTTGATAAGGCCAAAATTGATGTTATTTCGGGCCTTCCCAAAACCTACAAACATTAAAGCCATTCGTAGTTTTCTTGATCATGCGGGATTCTATAGACGGTTCATTAAGGACTTCTCTAAGATTGCCCGGCCATTGATAAACTCCTTGAGAAGGACGTTCCTTTCGACTTTAATATCGAATGTGAGAACGCTTTCAACTTCTTAAAAGAGAAGCTCACACACACTCCTATCATGGTATCTCCCGATTGGTCTCAACCTTTCGAGCTCATGTGTGATGCTAGTGATTTCGCGCTAGGCGCGGTTTTAGGTCAACGCCACGTTAATCACTTTAAACCTATTTACTACGCGAGTAAGACACTTACGGGGGCTCAATTGAATTATACCACCACGGAAAAAGAGCTTCTTGCGGTTGTCTTTGCGTTTGATAAATTTAGGTCCTATTTGGTGTTGTCTAAAACGGTCGTTTACACCGATAATTCGGCCCTTAAGTACTTGTTCTCCAAACAAGATGCTAAGCCTAGACTCATTCGTTGGATTCTTCTTCTCTAAGAATTTGACATTGAGATCAAGGATAAAAAGGGTGCCGAAAATTTAGCCGCGGATCATTTATCTCGTCTTGAAAATCCAAACCTAGAGGAACTCAATGAATCGGACATTCATGATACATTCCCAGATGAGTCCCTTATGGGTATCGAAATTGAATCCGAAACTCCTTGGTTCACCGATATTGCTAATTATCGAGCCGTGGGCATTCTTTCCAAAGGTTTAACTTACCAACAAAAGAAGAAATTCTTTACGGATATTAAGTTCTACTTTTGGGATGCCCCACATCTTTTTCGAATTGGGGCGGATCAAGTGATTCGCCGTTGTGTTTATGGGAAGGAAGTTCAACAAATTTTAGAGCATTGTCACCAAGGACCCACAGGTGGGCATCTTGGAGCTAATTATACGGCTAAGAAAATCTTTGATTCGGGATTCTATTGGCCTACCATTTTCAAAGATGCTATTGCCTTTATCAAAACTTGTGATGCCAAAGGGCGGGAAACATCTCCAAAAGAGATGAGATGCCCCAAACGAGTATTCAAGTTTGTGAGATATTTGACATTTGGGGGATAGACTTCATGGGACCTTTTCCCGCATCCAACAAATGCAAATACATTCTTATGGCAGTTGACTATGTGTCAAAGTGGGCGGAGGCCAAAGCTTTTCCTACTAATGACGAAAGAGTCGTTGTTGACTTCCTTAAAAATCTCTTTTCGCGTTTCGGGCTTCCAAAAGCCTTGATTAGTGATCGTGGTACGCACTTTGCAAATCAACTACTCGAGAAGGTGCTTAAGAAGTATGGAGTAACCCACCGTTTCTCCACGGCTTACCACCCTCAAACGAGTGGCCAAGTTGAGAATACTAACCGCGCACTAAAACGCATTCTTGAAAGAACGGTGAAAAACAATCCTAAGATTTGAAACCGGAAGTTGAATGACGCGCTATGGGCATTTCGAACTGCGTATAAAATGCCCATTGGTACTACACCATTCCGTCTCATTTATGGAAAATCGTGTCATTTGCCGGTTGAAGTAGAGCATAAGGCATATTGGGCACTTAAGCAGTGTAATACGGACCTTAAGGAAGCGGGAGAACATCGGTTTTTGCAAATTCATGAACTTGAGGAATTGCGAAACCACGTTTATGAGAATTCGCGCATTTATAAGGAGAAGACGAAGTTATGGCATGATGCGCGTTTGAAGATGAAAAAAGAATTTGAACCGGGTGATAAAGTTTTGTTATTTCAATCTAAGTTCAAATTCTCCGCCGAAAAGCTTAGGTCACGATGGTCCGGTCCATTCGTGGTGAAGAACGCTTTTCCGGCCGGGCACGTGGAATTGATAGATAATGAGGGTAGAAGCTTTAAGGTGAATGGTCATAGGTTAAAATTATATCACGAGGCATTCGATAACGCCGAGAGGGAGAACCTCACCCTCTACCCGAAAGACACATGAGCATGGACATGAGTCGAGAAAATGACTCGTTAAAAAATCAAATCGTGTAGAGTTTTGTATTGTTGTTAGGTAATTTGTGTGTATTTTTAGAAAACCATTAAAAATCCAAAAACATTATAAAATCTGGAAGAAAAAAAAAGTCACCAAAACGCGACCAACCCAATCAAAACACGACAGAATGGTCAGAACGGACCCCATAGGTTGTCGTGTTTGGGTCTACATTGTCGCGTTTGAATCCAGTTTGTCGCGGAACGCGACAGCTTGTCGTGAAACGCGACACGTTCAGCAGGTCGGGGTATTTTAAGGGTTTACAGCCTGATTCATCACCACCACTCTTATATTTTTTATCTATCTCGTATTTTCTGCTCTCAATTGGCCATAACCCATCAATTAAACCTTCGATTTACTCACGAATCTTCATTTAATCAATGCTAACATCATGGCTAGGGTATGATTTAACCTCTTCTTGCTTATTTTTCTTTCCTTCTCATGCTTAATTCGAATTACATTAGGGTTTAAGTGCAAAAACAAGTGTGGGGGTGTGTTTATGTGTTATTGTTCGATTTATATTGGAGATTATGTATGCTTAACATGTTATTACTTCGATTTTCATGCCTATTGTTCCTTAATTTCATTCTTTGATTTCTAGGGGTCTTGGTATGCTTAATTGGGGGTTTTGTGTTTATGAGTTAAATTGATATGTTTTGCATGTTGTACGATTGTTAGTTGAGTATGATTACCATGAATGCATGCTTAAATTGTCTAGATTTTGATTTTAATTTCTAGGGTTCATGTGTAATTTGGGTATTTTGACTTGTTTGACTAGTTTTGACTCAGTTGACTTTTGGATTGTGTTTAACATGTGCTGATGATATGTATGCTTTGATTACGAGTTTTGATTGTTGATTTACTTAGTTAAAGTTGCATATCTTGTTGAGAGGATGACGTTATTTCATTGATGTATGTTGACTTGATTTGATGTCCATGTGTTAAAATTGCTTACATGGTTTTGTATGTATGAACGATGAGACATTGGTTCTAAATGGATGATAGTTGTTGGAGTCTTATATGGTCTATGCTTTTGACATGTTTTTAAGTGACCATTGACATTGTGTGCCTTAAGTGTATTTTTGGAAGAATGCGGGTTATAGCTAACGTTAACATGTCCTTTGGGATATATCTTTTGGTTTGTTATTATGTTTGTTTTTCAGACAGGAGAATGTGCTAGTTCTAGGGGTGCTTCAAGTTCCGGTACTGCGGCCGGTGCAGCTCAGGAGGTTGAACCGCAACCTCCAATTGCTCAATCAGAGTTGCATGTTAACTTAAGGTTTAATGGTCGATCCGAGGTAATTAAACAGAGAAAGGCGGATGTGCAAGAATTGATTCGGAAAGAATTTGAACCACACCGGGTGGTTGATTGGAATGTTTTGCAAAGGGGAGGTTTACATGCTACGGTTATGGAGTATTTGCAATTGGAATGGCACGGTAATGTGTATAATGATTGGGTTGCTTTCTTTGGTATCCATGAAATCAGAAAATCAAAAATAAATTCGAGAGGACAAAATAGTGAAAAAGAGAAACCCGGATTTTTAGATCCGTAGATCGCGGAAATACGGTGCACGATGGCACTGAACTTACTGCCAGCATAAGAACATCGGCATCTACTCGATCACCAAAACATCATAATCAAGTAAGGTGCTGAACTTACTGCCAGACTTTGAAAAATAATAAAGCACAACCACCGTGAAACCTGAAACGAAAACATACATACCACAACCACAATTAATGGGGTGGTACCACCACGGTTCCGAAACGCCCCATATAAAATCCAAAGTATTAAGTTTAAATACTAACAACTACCATCATCCTAATTAAGATTACAGTCATCCAAAATAAAAACAAATAAACGATATTAAAAAATGTTTGTTTTGCTTGCCACCACCGCATCCAATCACCAAGGGTTATACCCTACATAAGAGCCATCATACTGCCCTCCATAAGGACCTCCACCACCTGACTGACCTCCCTGGTTTCCTTCATCATACTGAGAACTAGAACCTGCTCCTCTTCATCTAACCATATCCTCCCAAACTTCCTGAGCTGCTGTGCGATCATAAACCCGATAAGGACCCGTCGACTCCGGAGTCCATGGAACACGAGTGCCATAAGGAGTAAAGATGGTATTAGGAGAAACAAGCTCCATGTTGTGTCGATGCCAATCGTGATGATACGTAACCTCACTAATGCCATATGCAATCTGACTTTCTGAGCGTGCTAGGGTTTCCTCATTATAGAGCTGCATAGTACGCATCTGTTCTGTCAAATCTCGGTTAGTAAACCTCTGACCCCCGACACCATGACCTGCATCTTGACCACCCTCGGTCATCTCTTCATCCTCCTCCTGTACCCCTTGCGCATCTCGGGGACGGCGACGACGAACCCTATACGGAATAACCTGACCGTGCTCAATAGATATCACTCTTGCTCCTCGAAAAACATTTTCTCCTAACACAACCGCCTCAGTAATAATTCGCTCCATATCCGATCTATCAATCTCAAAAACCGATGCAATCCTCGTAATAAAATGACCACCTCGAATCGGACTTCCCGCAGAACGGAGTCCACTACCCTGATGTTTAAGAAAATAAGCCACTCCATAAATAACCGAAGTAGGTGTTTTGGTTCGGAATTGGTTCACATACCAAAGGTCCGGTAAAGAGACCTTCTCGTTCCCAGTTCTTCGATGTGTAATAGTATGCACAACCATTTGTTGAATTGCACGAAGAGCGAGATCCATGATATGAACACAAGGGCAGTTACTCGGGCTCCATTTAGAATCAGAAGCAATATCCCCCCAAACTCTAGCTGCATCAAATTCACGAGGATCAATCATATCAATAACTCTTTTAGCACTCCAAAGATAATCTCGAAAACTAACTCGTGTGCGTTCTTCATCGGTATAAATTCCCAAACAAATAGCCAATTGAAATAATGACATAGAGCTGTTAACCCCACCCAATCGAAAAGTCATAAATGTTGGATCATCAACGTTTTCAGGGTGAATATTCATCACATATGTAGCGTAAAACTCAATAACCAACTCCCGGTAAACTATTTCATGGATACCAAAGATAGCAACCCAATCATTATACACATTACCGCGCCATTCCAATTGCAAATACTCCATAACCGTAGCATGTAAACCTCCCCTTTGCAATATGATCTTAAGTGTGGGGGGAGAGATATAAATTCTCGCGGATGTAATATACTTGGCTTGAGTCTTATTTTGATTAAATTATTGAAATTTTAAAATTTTTGACTCATTCAAAAAGCCAAGTGTAGTTGTTTTATGAAAGCAAATGTTATCACTTTTGTAAGTTAAAATTGTAGGATGATTCAAGTGCATCCATGAAGGAAGTAAAGCCAAGTGTAGTTGTTTTATGAAAGCAAATGTTATCACTTTTGTAAGTTAAAATTGTAGGATGATTCAAGTGCATCCATGAAGGAAGTTAAGTCTTCCGAATGCCCGTCTTACTTAGTGTAGGAGACTTCCTAATCTACATCATTTCAAATGAGGGCATTACATGATCTTAAGTGTGGGGGGGAGAGATATAAATTCTCGCGGATGTAATATACTTGGCTTGAGTCTTATTTTGATTAAATTATTGAAATTTTAAAATTTTTGACTCATTCAAAAAGCCAAGTGTAGTTGTTTTATGAAAGCAAATGTTATCACTTTTGTAAGTTAAAATTGTAGGATGATTCAAGTGCATCCATGAAGGAAGTTAAGTCTTCCGAATGCCCGTCTTACTTGGTGTAGGAGTGATAATGCTAAAAACGAACATATATTTCATAGCATTATTCCTCAAGAAAGACAAGCTTTTAGTTGCAATTGTTCTATTTACAAGTGATATTCGTTTAAATAATAAAAGGTGAAGACAAAAGACAGATTCGACGAATTGAAGACGCAAACGACCAAAAAGCTCAAAAGTGCAAAAGACAATCAAAGAGGTTCCAATTATTGATAAGAAATGTCTCGAAATTACAAGAGTACAAGATTCAAAACGCAAAGTACAAAATATAAAATTGTACGCAAGGACGTTCGAAAATCCGGAACCGGGACCAGAGTCAACTCTCAACGCTCGACGCAACGGACTAAAAATTATAAGTCAACTATGCACATAAATATAATATAATATTTAAATAATTCTTATAATTATTTATATATTATATAAATAAAATAAACCGTCGGCAAGAAAGACTCCAAAATGGAGTGAGCTGTATTTACAAACTCCGCGACTCGCGGAGTTTGAAGGCAAAAAGGGCCGCGAGTCGCGGAGTATACCTGAATTCAATTCCCTATAAAGCCAACCGAATTCTGATCATTTTTCACACCAATATCCATCCATCTCTCTATCTATATCGTAATATTTATATTTATAATTTATATTTTAATTTTAATTTTAATTATAATTCTAATAATAAGGGTATGTTAGCGAATGTTGTAAGGGTGTAAGTCGAAATTCTGTCCGTGTAACGATACGCTATTTTTAATCATTGTAAGTTATGTTCAACCTTTTTAATTTAATGTCTCGTAGCTAAGTTATTATTATGCTTATTTAATCAGAAGTAATCATGATGTTGGGCTAATTACTAAAATTGGATAATTGGGCTTTGTACCATAATTGGGGTTTGGACAAAAGAACGACACTTGTGGAAATTAGACTATGGGCTATTAATGGGCTTTATATTTGTTTAACTAAATGATAGTTTGTTAATGTTAATATAAAGATTTACAATTGGGCATCCCTATAAATTACCATATACACTCGATCGGACACGATGGGCGGGGTATTTATATGTACGAATAATCGTTCATTTAACCGGACACGGGAATGGATTAATAGCCACTAGAATAATTAAAACAGGGGTGAAATTATGTACAAGGACACTTGGTATAATTGATAACAAAATATTAAAATCTTGGGTTACACTCAGTCGACATCCTGGTGTAATTATTAAACAAAGTATTAAAATTTTGTTACAGTTTAAGTCCCCAATTAGTTGGAATATTTAACTTCGGGTATAAGGATAATTTGACGAGGATACTCGCACTTTATATTTATGACTGATGGACTGTTATGGACAAAAACCAGACGGACATATTAAATAATCCAGGACAAAGGACAATTAACCCATGGGCATAAAACTAAAATCAACACGTCAAACATCATGATTACGGAAGTTTAAATAAGCATAATTCTTTTATTTCATATTTAATTTCCTTTATTTTATATTTAATTGCACTTCTAATTATCGCATTTTTATTGTTATTTTATTTAATTGCACTTTTAATTATCGTACTTTTTAATTACCGCAAGTTTATTTTATCGCATTTTTATTAATCGCAATTTCATTATCGTTATTTACTCTACACTTTAATTTAAGTCTTGTATTTATTTTTAATATTTTACATTTGGTTTTAACTGCGACTAAAGTTTTAAAATCGACAAACCGGTCATTAAACGGTAAAAACCCCCCTTTATAATAACAATATTACTTGTATATATAATTGTATTTTTATAAAAGTAAACTAATATAGCGTTAAGCTTTGTTTAAAAAGATTCCCTGTGGAACGAACCGGACTTACTAAAAACTACACTACTGTACGATTAGGTACACTGCCTATAAGTATTGTAGCAAGGTTTAAGTATATCCATTCTCTAAATAAATAAATATCTTGTGTAAAATTGTATCGTATTTAATAGTATTTTCTGCTAAAAATTAAAAGCTATTTTATATACACCTCGCGACACATCAAGTTATTTTTGGTGCCGCTGCCGGGGAACTCGCTTAAAAGCCGGAAGCGCAACGCTAATATAAAAAAAAAAAAAAAGAAGATTTTTAGTTTACTTTTATTAAAATTCGTTTTTATAAAAATACGTTTTTAATTATTCGAAAATATAAAAAGAAAAACAAAAATATAAGTATTTTTAAGATTTTGTTAAATATTTAAGTTTTATAAAGTTTCTTTATTTTTATATAAGTTTTATTAAAGTATTTTGTTTTTATTTAAAACATATAAAAAAAACCGAAAAAAATATAAATATATATAAATCTATTTTTTTTAGATTGTTATAAAGTATTTTATTTCTATCTTAGTTTTTAAAGATAAGTTTTATTTAAATTATATAAATATTTTAATTAAATTAAAAACAGAAAAATAAAAAATATATATATATATATAAAAATATAAATAAAAAACAGAAACCGAACGATTTTAGCCTGGTACACGTTTGAAAATACAAACCCCGCGACTTGCGGGGGTTTTTAACTGAAAACACCGCGACTCGCGGAGCCGTCAGACATGGGCACAAAGAAGCCCTAATCAGGCATTAATTACTGTGTAATTATTATTATTATTATTATTTAATTAAAAACCCTAAATAGGTTTTATTTATTTATTAATTAGTTTAGTTTATTTATTTAATTTGTTTTATTTAGTTTTAATTAGTTTAAAAAAGTAATACTTTTATAAAATAAATAATATAAAAATAATATTTTTATAAAAATTTGTAACTTTTTACAACTTTTTGTATATTTTTATATTTTATCCCTTTTTAATCGTTTTAGCGTAATATTTGTATTTTTAGCCCATATTTAGTTTTAAACTTACTTTTTGCCATAGTTATTTTTACTTCTAGATTTTTAGACTTTGCCGTAGAATTCCTTAAGTGCTTTTTCTTTAGACTAAGATTTAGGTGCTTTATAATTTTGCGACGCCTTTTTAAGTTTTAGTTTCTTTTTAAGTTATTTCCATTTGGGATTTAGTTTTTCCTGTAAGCTTTAATATTTTTAGACGACTTTTACCTATGTATCAATTATCATTCCAATTAGTAATCTCAATTTGCGATTATAATTTTAAGTTAGTTGTAGTAATAAGGTTAGGTTAGTCAAGTATTTTTAAGTTTTATAAGTTTCTTTTATTTTTCCGTCACCTTTTATTTTTCAACCAATTTTTCTTTTTCGACCTTTTTCCGACGAACTCTTTTTCTTTCTTATTTCTCGCTATTCTAGTTTTAGGACATAGATTTTTATTCTACTTCTTATCTAAATTTCTTAAAATTACGAAAATTTATTTTAAGTGGTTAAATTAATAGACATCAAAATTTTCTGGTTCGTAGTAATAGTTGGATTTGTACGTGGACCGGGTTATTGGAGCCAAACAGTCCTCAATTATATTGAGACCAAACGAATCCTGCCCCTCTGCTGCATCTTTTGGCTATTCGAAACGTGGGCAAAATCAGAAAAGTCTATTAATTGGATAACTTATATAATTTTTCTTTCCTTTTAAAAACTAATAGGATATTCAGTGAATGCACCGAGCAAGACGTTCACCACCTTTTGTACGTTCACCACCTGTAACTAGATCAAGACATTTAGCAAATATTACTGCCGTTGATTTTTCTTTAGAATCATCATCCAGTCGACCAAGTACTCCAGTTCAAATTTCCGATAATCCATTTTTTGAACCCGACCTCACAATTGAGAATTCGGAGAATATTCAGGAACGATTCATAGATCCTGAACTACTAAATTTTCCTCCGGAACCACCAATCATTCAAACAGAGATTGTTGAGGAACGAACCATTAAATCAGAATCCTCTAGTGATTCCGATTCAACTAATTCAATTATGGAGAATCTGGAACCTTTAAGTATGGAAGACCGAATGAGAGCTAAACGCACTGGCCAAGGTCACGCAATTACTCATCCAGACATTAATGCGCCAGATTATGAAATCAAAGCACAAATTCTACACATGGTGACTAATCAATGCCAATTTAGTGGTGCGCCGAAGGAAGATCCAAATGAACATTTACGTACCTTTAATAGGATCTGCACACTATTTAAAATCCGAGAAGTGGAGGATGAACAGATATATCTCATGTTATTTCCCTGGACTTTAAAGGGAGAAGCCAAAGATTGGTTGGAATCGTTACCTGAAGGGGCGATCGATACATGGGATGTTTTAGTTGAAAAATTTCTTAAACAATTCTTTCCTGCATCTAAAGCCGTAAGACTTCAAGGAGAAATTGTTACGTTCACACAGAAACCGAATGAAACTCTATATGAGGCGTGGACAAGATTTGGAAAGTTATTAAGAGGATGTCCGCAACATGGTTTAGACACCTGTCAAATAGTACAAATATTCTACCAAGGATGCGACATCACTACAAGGAAAGACATAGATATAGCAGCTGGTGGTTCTATTATGAAGAAAACCGAAACTGATGCTTACAAAATTATTGATAACATTGCTTCCCACTCACATGAGTGGCACCAAGACAAAGATATCGTTAAATCATCTAAAGCAGCTAGAGCCGATTCTAGCCATGACTTAGATTCCATTTCTGCAAAGATAGATGCTGTCGAGAGACGAATGGAAAAGATGACTAAAGATATTCACTCAATACGAATTAGTTGTGAGCAGTATGGAGGACCACATTTGACAAAAGATTGTCTCAGTATTGAATTAACAATGGAACAAAGAGAGAATATTTCATACATAAACCAAAGGCCTGGAAATAATTATCAGAATAATCATCAACCGCCAAGACCAATTTACAATCAAAACCAGAATTATAACCGAAATATTCCATATAACAACCAATAAGGTCCTAGCAATCAACAAGTATCCAATAATACTTACAATCAGCAAAGACCTAATTTTCAAAACAAACCACCACAACAAACCGATGATAAAAAGCCGAATTTAGAAGATATGATGACGAAGCTAGTTGAAACTCAAACGCAGTTTTTCACATCTCAGAAACAAACTAATGAACAAAATGCTCAAGCATTTAGAAATCAACAAGCTTCTATTCAAAATCGGGAACAAGAAGTAAGTAACCTAGCAAGGTTAATAGGTGAAAGAAAACCGGAAAGTCTACCTAGTGATACAAATGCTAACCCCCGGAATGAAACAGCTAAAGCTATTACCACAAGAAGTGGTACAACACTTAAACCACCGGAAATACCTGTAACTTCTGATGAAGCTATTCCTACTCCACAAGAACCACAACCTGATCAAGATAAGGAAAAAGAACCGGTAGTTGAAAAGGTTAATGAAGATAACACAGCTAAGGATAAACCTTATGTTAAACCATACCAACCACCACTTCCTTACCCGAGTAAAATGAAGA
This sequence comes from Rutidosis leptorrhynchoides, assembly GCF_046630445.1. Taxonomy (NCBI): domain Eukaryota; kingdom Viridiplantae; phylum Streptophyta; class Magnoliopsida; order Asterales; family Asteraceae; genus Rutidosis; species Rutidosis leptorrhynchoides. The sequence goes on along the minus strand of NC_092335.1, from coordinate 17,238,205 downwards.
AAGAGAAACTTGAAGTCGAGCAATCCAAATTCTTGGATATGTTTAAACAGATAAATGTAAATCTTCCTTTCATTGATGTGATTTCAGGAATGCCTAGATATGCTAAATTCTTGAAAGATCTAATCTCAAATAGAAAGAAAATGGAAGAACTCTCGGCTGTTACCATGAATGCTAATTGTTCAGCAGTGCTGTTGAATAAGATACCAGAAAAATTATCTGATCCAGGAAGTTTCACAATTCCATGTTTTCTGGGTAGTCTTAGTTCAATAGAAGCATTGGCAGACTTAGGTGCTAGTATAAATCTAATGCCGTATTCACTATACGCTAAACTAGACCTTGGAGAATTGAAACCAACCAGAATAAGCATACAACTAGCCGATAGATCAATAAAATATCCTAGAGGGATAATGGAGAACATGCTAGTTAAAGTTGGTACTTTAGTATTTCCAGTAGATTTTGTTGTTCTGGACATGGAAGAAGATTCTCAAGTTCCTCTCATATTAGGAAGACCATTCTTAAACACGGCTAAAGCAATGATAGACGTGTTTAGTAAGAAACTGACCCTAAGTATAGAGGACGAGAGTGTTACCTTTTCAGTTGATAGAACTGTAGCGACCCGACCAAATCATGTTTGACGGCGCCGACTACTTCGGTCCCGTTGCGTGGTCATAAGTCTTTATTATGACTTTTGACCAAAATATGTCGCATTTATTTTATAAGAAAAAGGATGTTTCAAGTTTACAAATGTAGTTCGAAAGACTAGTTACATTACAATGTTTAACGTACGAATGAAACCTATGCGACACAATTTAAAGTAGTCAAAAGACGCTCCATCTATGCATGTATACTCGACATCCAAGCAAGTATCAAAAAGAGTGCGGAAGCATGTATCAAGTAGCTTTCAAGGACCTGAGAAAACATATAGAAAACTGTCAACGAAAACGTTGGTGAAATCATAGGTGTTTTAGTAAACGTTGCATTTGAACCACAAGATTTAATATAATATGATTATCTAAATCATTTGCATTCCAAAGTTGTTATTTGTTTCGCGGGCACCCAATTATCAAACTTAACTGTTTTGCACCCTTCGCGTAGTGTTAGAACATACACTAGACCCGAAAATATATTTCATCCGCTAACGGTAGCGAACCGTCCGAATGAGGCTCGTCAAGCCCATGTGATCACATAATATAAGTTCACGTTTACACCCTGCAAGTGTAACTAATGATAATTGAATTGAGGCTTTTTGTTCAAACCCGTACATGGAATGTTCGTTTTCGTACTTGTGTTTAAAGTGTAAAAGTATGATACGTATATGTTTCTCATCCCATAGTTTAAAGCATAAAAGTTGTTTGAAGGATGGGACTATGATCTCACCTTGAGTGCACGTATGAAAAGTACTTCACAAAGTAACGTGTGCGAAGGATAGTGCTAGTCTTGACCTAAACCAATAGGTCATATCAATAACGGTAAACACGATAGGTTAAAGATGTTTAATTAGTCCTATGGCTCGTTACGACTCGATTATGTAGCATGTGAATCAAATTTTCAAGTTTCATGCAAGATACAAGTACAGAAACAAGTTAGGAAGGTTGCATAATCATTTGGTTAAGTTTGACAAAAAGTCAAACTTTGGTCGGTCAAAGTCAATGAAAGTCAACACGTTCGGGTCGGGTCCCGAACTATTTTTCTGAGGTTTTTATTCATATATAAGCATGTTAGAACAAGTCTCATGTGAATCGGAGGTCCATAGTGTGCCAAACATTTTTCGTATTTTGACCAAAGAGGTCAGAAACTGGACACGGCTTAGGCCGCGCCACGGCCCCAAATTGTCGCGCCGCGACAATACACGGGAACTGGTACCTGGTCAGTCTCAAATGTCCAAGTCTCAATTCCAAACACTTTCAAGCATAACTCGCAAACCGCTAATACTTAGAACTCGTATCTTATATCGTTAGAAAGGTAATTTGACAAAGAACACAACTAAATACATTTCACCAACTAAAAATGTTATTTGTAACAATTGGCTTTCCAAAGTAAATGATCAATTAATGCACACATTTAATACACAAATTTGATAAGTGCACATTTATGATTCGGGCATTTAATGCATACATATAACATGCCGTTTTGTAGGTAATCGAGCATACAATACAACTAACTACTTACTAACTACAATTCATGTCATTCAATGCATCAAATATTCATTTCAAGCTTATCAAACCCTAACCCGAATTCACCAAAATCACTAATCAAGTTTATGGAGTTTTCTCAAGCAACCTACACATCAATTTGAAGCTAGTGATACTAGGAACACATATAATACATGCATTTATAACATTTAACAACATTCAAACAACCAAATCACCAAATCAAACACACCAAAGTTCATACTCAAGCTAGTTACTTCAAATAATGAAATCGAGCATATAAATCATATATTCATGTTAGACTTGAGCCATAGACACTAATTAACAACTTTATAAGTTCAAAAATATCAAGAACACAAAATCTAGTGATTTTAGAAAGTTACCCAAACTTGATGAAGTCGGTATGGAATCGAAGAGGAAGTTGCAAGGATTTCAAATATGTAATTTGTTTTGCAAGACACCCGCTAGCTTGGATTTAGATGATGATTCCTTGTTTGAGAAATTGAGAGAAAATATGGAAGTAGAAGAAGAAAAGGGAAAATGAAAAAGAAAAGATGGGGGTGGGGGTTGACTAGTCAAAGGCTAGTCACCTCTTTGGCATTTTGGCGAAACTAGTCCCTCAAGTTCGGTTGCGGGTGCGTGAATTACCTAGACGAGATATTTTTAAATCACGTATTAACGGGAGATGTTATAAACATATAACGGGATTTAAATAGTTAAACGGAAAAGTAAACGGAAAAAGGTGGGATGTTACATTACCTACTCCTTAAAAGAAATTTCGTCCCGAAATTTAAGTAGGCGTAGTAGTCGTTGTTTCTTCCTCGGAATCCTGCGTTTCCGGAATTGGGAATAAATGAGGGTATTTCTTTTGCATTTGATCTTGCCTTTTCCAAGTAAACTCGGGTCCTCTTTTGGCGTTCCAACGGACTTTAACAATCGGGATTCGGCTTTGTTTCAATGTCTTGACGGAGGTGTCCACAATTTCAACCGGTTCCTCCACAAAATGAAGCTTGTCATCAATAGTAAGTTCCTCGAGAGGGATGACGATATCGGGTTCGGCAAGACACTTTTTCAAGTTAGATACATGGAAGGTAGGATGAACGGAGTTCAATTGAGGCGGAAGATCTAAACGATAAGCAACGTTTCCAATACGCTCCAAGATTTCGAAAGGACCAATATACCGCGAATTTAGCTTTCCGCGTTTCCCAAAACGGATTACACCTTTCCAAGGTGCAACTTTTAACATTACTCGGTCACCGACTTGAAATTCAAGGTCGTTGCGTCTTTTGTCGGTGTAGCACTTTTGACGACTCCGGGCCGTCCGGAGCCTATCTCGGATTTGTACGATCTTCTCGGTGGTTTCGTGAATGAGTTCGGGTCCGGTGATTTGCACGTCGCCTACCTCGGCCCAACAAAGAGGTGAACGACATTTTCGGCCGTATATCGCTTTAAAAGGTGCGGCTTTAATACTCGCGTGATAACTATTGTTGTAAGAGAACTCGGCGAGAGGTAAGTGCTTGTCCCAAGCTTTTCCAAAATCAACCACGCAAGCTCGTAACATGTCCTCCAAGGTTTGAATTGTACGTTCGCTTTGTCCATCGGTTTGAGGATGATATGCGGTGCTCATGTCTAAACGCGTTCCCAACGCTTCTTGCAAGGTACGCCAAAATCTAGAAACAAAACGGCCATCACGGTAGGAGATAATCGATAAAGGTACACCGTGTCGGGCTACGATTTCTTTAATGTACAGTTGCGCAAGTTTCTCCATTTTGTCGGTCTCCTTCATGGCAAGAAAGTGTGCGGATTTGGTGAGACGGTCAACAATAACCCAAATGGTATCATAACCGCCCGTCGTTTTTGGTAGTTTGGTGATAAAATCCATCGTTATCCTTTCCCACTTCCATTGCGGGATCTCGGGTTGTTGAAGTAGTCCGGACGGTCTTTGGTGTTCGGCTTTGACTTTGGAACATGTCAAACACTTGGAAACATAAGTAGCTACGTCCCTTTTGATGTTCGGCCACCAATATTGTTGTTTAAGGTCGTGGTACATCTTATTGGCACCGGGGTGGATCGAGTATCGTGACTTATGGGCTTCATCTAAAATGAGACTTCGTAGGTTCCCATAACTAGGCACCCAAATCCTTCCGGCGAAATATCGGAGTCCGGTTTCCTTAGTTTCGAATCGAGAGATGAGAATGTTCAAGAGCTCGTGTGAAACGTTTTCATCCTTGAGAGCCTCATCTTGGGCTACCCGAATTTGGCTATTAAGGTTGGTGTGGATGGTGATGTTTAAGGCTCGGACACGAAGAGGCACCGCTCTTTCTTTGCGACTTAAGGCATCGGCTACTACGTTTGCCTTCCCGGGATGGTAACGAAGTTCGCAATCGTAATCGTTTAAGGTTTCAATCCACCTTCGTTGTCTCATGTTTAGTTGCTTTTGATCGAAGATGTGTTGGAGACTTTTGTGATCGGTAAAGATAGTACTCTTGGTTCCATAAAGATAGTGTCTCCACATTTTAAGTGCAAAGACAACGGCTCCGAGTTCGAGATCATGTGTCGTGTAGTTTCGTTCATGAATTTTGAGTTGTCGAGAAGCATAAGAAATGACTTTCGTTTGTTGCATCAACACACACCCAAAACCATGTTTCGAGGCGTCGCAATACATAACAAAATCATCGTTGCCTTCGGGAAGTGACAAGATAGGAGCGGTGGTAAGCTTTGTCTTCAAGATTTGGAACACGGATTCTTGCTCGGTCGCCCAAATGGATTTCTTTCCCTTGTGAGTTAATGCGGTTAGAGGACGTGCAACCAAAGAGAAGTTTTCGATGAATCTACGATAGTACCCGGTGAGACCCAAGAATTGACGAATGTGAGTCGGAGTAGTAGGAGTTTCCCATTTACTAATGGCTTCGATTTTTGATGGATCGACTTTAATACCTTGATCACTTACAACATGACCAAGAAATTGAACTTCCTTCAACCAAAATTCACACTTAGAGAATTTGGCATAGAGTCTTTCTTGTCTTAAAAGTTCAAGCACAAGTCGGAGGTGTTCCTCGTGTTCTTCTTCGCTTTTTGAATAGACAAAAATATCATCGATGAACACGATAACGAATTTGTCAAGATACGGTTTGCACACGCGGTTCATAAGATCCATGAACACCGCCGGTGCGTTAGTGAGACCAAATGGCATTACAAGAAATTCATAACTACCATAACGAGTTCGGAAAGCGGTTTTGGAGACATCTTCCCCTTTAACCCTTAATTGATGATAACCCGAGTGGAGATCGATTTTTGAATATACGCAGGACCCTTGTAATTGATCAAAGAGGTCATCGATGCGAGGAAGAGGATATCGGTTCTTAACCGTCAATTTGTTTAGTTCACGATAATCAATGCACATTCGTAGGGATCCGTCTTTCTTTTTAACAAAAAAAATCGGAGCGCCCCAAGGTGAATGGCTAGGTTGGATAAAACCACGATCAAGTAGTTCTTGGATTTGACTTTGCAATTCTTGCATTTCGGATGGAGCGAGTCTATATGGTGCACGTGCTACGGGTGCGGCTCCCGGAATAAGATCGATTTGGAATTCAACCGGTCGATGGGGTGGAAGACCCGACAATTCGTCGGGAAATACATCGAAAAAGTCACTAACAATAGGCACATCATCGATATGCTTCTCATCGGACTCGACTTTCTTAACGTGGGCAAGGATCGCAAAACAACCCTTACGGAGTAGTTTTCTAACTTTAAGGCACGAAACGAGGTTGAGTCTGGTGCAACTCTTATCGCCATAAACAATCAAAGGTTCACCATTCTCGATAGGAATTCGGATTGCGTTAAGATCACAAAGGATGTGAGATTTCGTTTTGACTAACCAATTCATACCGATTATTACATCAAAGCTTCCTAGTTCCATGGGTATCAAGTCAATTTCAAATTCCTTACCCAAAATGGTTAACGTACACCCCCGGTAATATGTGTCGGCACTTAATAGTTTTCCGTTAGCCACTTCAATGGTATAAGTGGTATCTAGTGGAAGTGGTGGAGTACTAAAAGAATGAGTCAAAGTCTTGGATACAAAACTCTTATCGGCACCCGAATTGAATAAACAAGTAACATAAGTGTTGTTGAGGAGAAACGTACCCGTGACTAATTCATTGTCATCTTGGGCTTCCTCGGTGTTGATGTTGAAAGCTCGGCCGCGTGTGTTGGGGTTGGCTTTCTTCTTCGGACAGGCATTTCTAAAATGACCCGTTTGGCCACATTCATAACAAGTACCCGATTTTGGTGCATTGGACACCTTTTGAGCGATGGGGGCGGCACTTCTACAATCGTTGGCCACATGACCACCCCTTTGGCACCGGTGGCAAAATAGATTGCTACATTCACCATAGTGGTGTTTGTGGCATTTGTTGCAAAAGGGTTTATTTCTGCCATAACTTTTCTTGGCGTCGGAGGTGAAAGGCTTTTTGGTGAAGTTGTTGTTGTAGTTGTTGCTTGATTGAGGGGCTTCCCATTTTCTTTTGTTGTTACCCGACTTGTCCTCGGCTTTAGGCGCCGGTACTACGATTTCGTCAACCGTTTCGATCAATTGGCAGGCCATGTTCAAAGCTTGTTGTAGGTTAGCGGGTTTGGATGACATCACCCCTTGTTTGATGCTCTTTGGAAGACCATACATATAAAGTTCGACCCTTTGAGATTCGGGGTTCACGAGGTTTGGGCAAATCAAGGATAGTTCGGCGAATCGTTGATTATAGGCATTGAGATCGTTTCCGACCGCCTCCAAGGTTCTTAGCTCTTGTTCGAGCTTTCGGGTTTCTTCGCGAGGGAAATATTCGATGACCATCTTTTCCCTTAAATCAGCCCAAGAGAGGGCGTGAGCTTCATCGATACCCACCGATTGTACATAAGTATTTCACCATGTAAGAGCGACACCGGTGAAAGTGTGAGTGGAGTATTTGACCTTGTCTTGGTCCCGACAACCACTTATGCTAAAGACGGCTTCCGTTTGCTCAAACCATCGGGTGAGCACAACCGGTCCCCCGGTTCCATCAAAAGTGTGAGGTTTGCACCCCATGAAGGCTTTATAGGAGCATCCCTCGTTTGAGTTACCGGCTCCATTATTGTTGTTGTTGTTGTTGTTGTTGTTGTTGTTTTGGTTGTTGTTATTATTATTGTTATTGTTGTTGGATGTGTGACCGGCCATGGCCGCATCTACGGCGGTGGCTATCATGCGTTGTAGAGCTTGTTCGGGTGTTTCACGGCGTGGTGCACGACGAGGAGGCATTGTTCCTTCAAAACAAAAGAATACCGTTGGTTAGTATTCTAAATAATACTAACCGTGATATGGAATAAAGATAGAGAGAAAATTTTCCTTGACTCGCCTTAAATTCTTTATGTCATAATGTCGGAACGTTCATACGAGTCACCGTAATATAATCCCGGAAATTATATTACCCTGATTCATATGTGCATTCGACATTATTTCATATAGTCAAGGTGGCGTGTCAATCAAATTAAACAACGTGAGATTTAGATGAAATAAGAGTAGATATGAGTAGAAGCGTTCGAGTATAAATGCACAAATAGTCAAGTAATTCCTACTTCAAGTCTATATGCCGGTTGTAGTCTAGACTCACCAATGTACCCTATGACTCGGGGTTGACACCAATGAACTCTAAATTCCTACAACCAACGCTCTGATACCATCTGTAGCGACCCGACCAAATCATGTTTGACGGCGCCGACTACTTCGGTCCCGTTGCGTGGTCATAAGTCTTTATTATGACTTTTGACCAAAATATGTCGCATTTATTTTATAAGAAAAAGGATGTTTCAAGTTTACAAATGTAGTTCGAAAGACTAGTTACATTACAATGTTTAACGTACGAATGAAACCTATGCGACACAATTTAAAGTAGTCAAAAGACGCTCCATCTATGCATGTATACTCGACATCCAAGCAAGTATCAAAAAGAGTGCGGAAGCATGTATCAAGTAGCTTTCAAGGACCTGAGAAAACATATAGAAAACTGTCAACGAAAACGTTGGTGAAATCATAGGTGTTTTAGTAAACGTTGCATTTGAACCACAAGATTTAATATAATATGATTATCTAAATCATTTGCATTCCAAAGTTGTTATTTGTTTCGCGGGCACCCAATTATCAAACTTAACTGTTTTGCACCCTTCGCGTAGTGTTAGAACATACACTAGACCCGAAAATATATTTCATCTGCTAACGGTAGCGAACCGTCCGAATGAGGCTCGTCAAGCCCATGTGATCACATAATATAAGTTCACGTTTACACCCTGCAAGTGTAACTAATGATAATTGAATTGAGGCTTTTTGTTCAAACCCGTACGTGGAATGTTCGTTTTCGTACTTGTGTTTAAAGTGTAAAAGTATGATACGTATATGTTTCTCATCCCATAGTTTAAAGCATAAAAGTTGTTTGAAGGAAGGGACTATGATCTCACCTTGAGTGCACGTATGAAAAGTACTTCACAAAGTAACGTGTGCGAAGGATAGTGCTAGTCTTGACCTAAACCAATAGGTCGTATCAATAACGGTAAACACGATAGGTTAAAGATGTTTAATTAGTCCTATGGCTCGTTACGACTCGATTATGTAGCATGTGAATCAAATTGTCAAGTTTCATGCAAGATTCAAGTACAGAAACAAGTTAGGAAGGTTGCATAATCATTTGGTTAAGTTTGACAAAAAGTCAAACTTTGGTCGGTCAAAGTCAACGAAAGTCAACACGTTCGGGTCGGGTCCCGAACTATTTTTCTGAGGTTTTTATTCATATATAAGCATGTTAGAACAAGTCTCATGTGAATCGGAGGTCCATAGTGTGCCAAACATTTTTCGTATTTTGACCAAAGAGGTCAGAAATTGGACACGGCTTAGGCCGCGCCGCGGCCCCAAATTGTCGCGCCGCGACAATACACGGGAACTGGTACCTGGTCAGTCTCAAATGTCCAAGTCTTAATTCCAAACACTTTCAAGCATAACTCGCAAACCGCTAATACTTAGAACTCGTATCTTATATCGTTAGAAAGGTAATTTGACAAAGAACACAACTAAATACATTTCACCAACTAAAAATGTTATTTGTAACAATCGGCTTTCCAAAGTAAATGATCAATTAATGCACACATTTAATACACAAATTTGATAAGTGCACATTTATGATTCGGGCATTTAATGCATACATATAACATGCCGTTTTGTAGGTAATCGAGCATACAATACAACTAACTACTTACTAACTACAATTCATGTCATTCAATGCATCAAATATTCATTTCAAGCTTATCAAACCCTAACCCGAATTCACCAAAATCACTAATCAAGTTTATGGAGTTTTCTCAAGCAACCTACACATCAATTTGAAGCTAGTGATACTAGGAACACATTTAATACATGCATTTATAACATTTAACAACATTCAAACAACCAAATCACCAAATCAAACACACCAAAGTTCATACTCAAGCTAGTTACTTCAAATAATGAAATCGAGCATATAAATCATATATTCATGTTAGACTTGAACCATAGACACTAATTAACAACTTTATAAGTTCAAAAATATCAAGAACACAAAATCTAGTGATTTTAAAAAGTTACCCAAACTTGATGAAGTCGGTATGGAATCGAAGAGGAAGTTGCAAGGATTTCAAATATGTAATTTGTTTTGCAAGACACCCGCTAGCTTGGATTTAGATGATGATTCCTTGTTTGAGAAATTGAGAGAAAATATGGAAGTAGAAGAAGAAAAGGGAAAATGAAAAAGAAAAGATGGGGGTGGGGGTTGACTAGTCAAAGGCTAGTCACCTCTTTGGCATTTTGGCGAAACTAGTCCCTCAAGTTCGGTTGCGGGTGCGTGAATTACCTAGACGAGATATTTTTAAAACACGTATTAACGGGAGATGTTATAAACATATAACGGGATTTAAATAGTTAAACGGAAAAGTAAACGGAAAAAGGCGGGATGTTACAAGAACAATGCAACAACCACAATCTGCAGATGATACATGTTATTATATTCAAACTATAGATGCACATGCAGAATTATTAGAAGAATTTCCAGAATTACAAGGAACGGGAGAATGTTCTTTAGGAGAAGGTAATGAACCAATTGATGAAGCTGAAATGTTAGCTACACTTATAGCTAATGGATATGAACCAACAACAGAAGAAATTCAAATGCTAAAAGAAGAAGACAGATATCGATACAAATCATCGATAGAAGAACCTCCGAAATTAGAGTTAAAGCCACTTCCAAACCATTTGGAATACGCTTATTTACATGGTGAATCTGAATTACCTGTAATAATATCGTCTTCTCTTACTGAAAATGAGAAATCACAACTCATTTCTATGTTGAAAGCTCATAAACCAGCCATTGCATGGAAGATTCATGATATTAAAGGAATAAGTCCTTCGTATTGCACACATAAAATCCTTATGGAAGAAGGTCATAAAACGTATGTGCAACGCCAATGAAGACTAAATCCTAATATGCAAGATGTAGTTAAGAAAGAGATTATTAAACTGCTAGATGCAGGTTTAATTTATCCAATTTCTGATAGTCCATGGGTAAGCCCAGTTCAATGCGTACCTAAGAAGGGTGGCATGACTGTCATTACAAATGAGAAAAATGAGCTTATTCCTACTAGGACTGTAACAGGATGGCGTGTGTGTATTGATTATAGAAAATTAAATGACGCCACCAGAAAAGATCACTTTCCCTTACCTTTTATTGATCAAATGTTGGAAAGATTAGCCGGAAATAGTTACTATTGTTTTCTAGATGGATTTTCCGGATATTTTCAAATTCTAATAGCACCCGAAGATCAAGAGAATACCACATTCACGTGCCCTTATGGTACTTTTGCTTACAAATGCATGCCATTTGGACTTTGCAACGCCCTTGCAACCTTTCAAAGGTGTATGATGGCGATTTTTCACGACATGATAGAAGAATGCATGGAAGTTTTCATGGATGACTTTTCAGTCTTCGGTGATACATTTGAATCATGTCTAGTTAATCTGGAACGAATGCTTATTAGATGCGAACAATCAAATCTAGTACTTAATTGAGAGAAATGCCATTTCATGGTTAAAGAAGGCATCGTTCTTGGACATAAAATTTCAAAAGAAGGAATTGAAGTGGATAGAGCTAAAGCAGATGTAATTGCTAAACTTCCACATCCCACCAATGTTAGAGGAGTTAGGAGTTTTCTAGGGCATGCCGGTTTTTACCGACGTTTCATAAAAGATTTTTCTAAAATTGCCACTCCTAGAAAAGGATGCTACATTCATCTTTTCAGATGAGTGTATTAAATCTTTTAATATTCTTTAAGAGAAACTCACTAATGCACCGATCATGATAACACCAAATTGGAATCTACCATTTGAACTAATGTGCGATGCAAGTGATTTTGCAATGGGAGCCGTTTTAGGACAAAGGATTGAAAAACGATTTCAACCTATATATTATACTAGTAAGACGTTACAAGGAGCACAAACGAACTATACAACTACTGAAAAAGAACTCCTTGCTATTGTCTTTGCTTTTGACAAATTTCGATCATATCTCGTTCTAGCAAAAACGGTGATCTATACCGACCATTCTGCTCTTAGATACCTATTTTCAAAACAAGATGCTAAACCAAGATTAATCCGTTGGATCTTACTCTTACAAGAGTTTGATATTGAAATCCGAGATAAAAGAGGAGCAGAAAATCTCACCGCTGATCATCTTTCTCGTCTTGAAAATCCCGAATTAGAAGTTCTAAATGAATCGGCCATACAAGACAACTTTCCTGATGAATATCTATTGAAGATAGATTATAAAGAAATTCCATGGTTTGCAGACTATGCAAACTACTTAGTTTGTGGATTCCTTGAAAAAGGATTATAGTACCAAAGACGAAAGAAATTCTTCAGTGATATAAAACACTATTTTTGGGAAGATCCACATTTGTTTAAAAGTTGTCCCGATGGAATAATACGCCGATGTGTATTTGGAGATGAAGCTAGTAAAATATTAAACCATTGTCACACAGGACCAACAGGAGGGCATTATGGGCCTCAACTAACAGTAAGAAAAGTTTATGATGCTGGATTCTATTAGCCTACAATTTACAAAGACGCACACCTTCTTTGCAAATCCTGTGATGCTTGTCAAAGGGCCGGAAAAATAAGTCAAAGTGATGAAATGCCACAAAATGTCATCCAAGTATGTGAAGTATTTGACATTTGGGGTATTGACTTTATGGGTCCATTTCCAAAATCTCATAATAATCTCTATATTCTCGTAGCCATTGATTATGTATCTAAATGGGCGGAAGCACAAGCTCTCCCAACTAACGATGCACGAGTTGTAGTCAACTTTTTAAAACGTCTTTTTGCAAGGTTTGGAACAACGAAAGCTTTAATAAGTGATCGGGGTACTCATTTTTGTAATAATCAACTTGAGAAAGTTCTTAAAAGATATGGAGTAACTCATAAAATCTCCACCGCATATCATCCACAAACAAGTGGACAAGTTGAAAATACCAACCGAGCTTTAAAACGTATTCTAGAGAAAACCGTAGGATCAAATTCGAAGGAATAGTCCATTAAATTAGAGGATGCACTCTGGGCTTTTAAAACAGCCTACAAAACTCCAATTGGAACCACACCTTTTAGACTTGTTTATGGAAAAGCATGTCATCTTCCAGTAGAAATTGAACACAAAGCATTTTGGGCTTTGAAGACATGTAATCTTGATATACATGAAGCTGGACATCTACGATTAAGTCAACTAAACGAATTAGAAGAATTAAGACATGAAGCATACGAAAATTCGTTAATCTATAAAGAGAGAACGAAGAAATGGCATGATAAAAGAATCAGAAGTTCAAAAGAATTTAAAGAAGGAGACAGAGTTCTTCTTTTCAATTCACGATTCAAGCTATTTCCTGGAAAATTGAAATCAAGATAGTCTGGACCATTCATAGTCAAAAGAGTTTTCCCATACGGAACAGTAGAATTGATAAATTCAAATGGGATTGAATTTAAAGTTAATGGTCACAGAGTTAAACACTACATAGATAGTCCGATGGAAGTCGACAACGAAGTTAATCACAATTTCGACACCACAGCTAACTAAGTGTGGGGAGAATCAAGTCTTTAAAGGATAATATGTATTTCTGTTAGAGTTAGATTGTCTGTTTTCGTGTAGTTCTCAAAAATGGAACCCGAATAGTCTTTCCCTAGCAGACCCTAAAGAACTAGTCTTCTCCCCCCATTCTGAATTTTTATTTTTTTTAGGAAATGAAGACTGCCTGTGAACTAAACCATGGTCTAATGCTACACGCTTTGATCACTAAACGTAATAATGACACACTTCCGAGTGAAATAGTATCAGTAATCAGAGAAAGAATGGACGGAGTTAGAAAAGAATCCAGATGTGAAGATAATAAGTTACAATTTGGTAAAGGAAAATCAAAATCCGCAGCAAAAAGAAGAGCACGACACCTAGAAAGATGTTTCAAATGCGGAAAATGGTCACATGAAGGTAAATGTTCAAATAATCAAACCTATTCAAATACCGAATTTGTTACTTTATGCAGAGACGGACCGTTCATATGTTTAGAAGAAAAGACACTGAATGCTCGAGGTTACGCCTATGTAGCTATGGAAAACCAATTAAACCGACTATCTTATAAATGGGATAGATCATATAACTAAGAAATCTATTTCACAGGTATGTTTGTACAGTTTTTATTTTTCATTTTTAACCTTTTGATAATAAACGCTAATTTGTTCGCTATAAAGTATTAAATTGGTATTGAATAAAATTAGGTTTGGCGACCGAAATTGTTGATATCATATAAAAATTTATTACATCACTGCGAAATTTAAACGTTTATTCTTAAGGTATAAATATCTTTAATCAATCAACCCAAAATATTTCAAAAATTCGTCATGAGTTAAATTAGGTCTTGGAACCGAAATTACTTTACCGAAAAGAGAGGCACATATTTTTGATAATATTTGATTGATTAAAGTGGGATAAAAAGCGAAAAAAGATTTTTAATTTTATTTTTACCATGTTTTTAAAATTAATATTTAAATCTTAAATTAATATTGTAAACTTTGTAAAATCAATATATTCAAAATTGTAAATATTTGAAAAATTAATATAAGTTTGGTGTGAATTTATAATATGAATTTTTAAATTAAGTTTGGTGTGAATTTTTTATTTTTAAAATATGAATTTTTAATTTTATGCATTTTAAATTGTAAGTTTGGTGTGAATTTTTAATATTAATTTTGAATTTTATATTTAAATTGTGTGAATTTAAAAACAAAAATTTACTTTATCTCATTAAGTTAAAAATATGATTTTTAAAATTCGTCGTAAGTTGAAGACTAGGTCTTTAAACCGAAATTGCTTTACCCAAGGGATGGACGAGAACTTTTATTATCATTATTTTTAATCTTATTGAATTAAAGTATGCCAAAAACATTAAAAAAAACCCAAAAATCTTAGCTTTTAAAACAATCGCTACAAAAAGACAAATTTTAAAATTTTGTCGAAGGACGGACTAGGACATCGATCCGAAACGACCTCGTCCTAAATAACAAGGGAAACAAAATTTTAAAATTAATTACTTAATTGTTTTAATTAGTATAAGATGTTATAAAAAAAAAAACAAAAAACAAACTCCGCGAGTCGCGGAGTTTGAAGGGTCCAAACACCGCGACTCGCGGGAGGACCAAAACTCAGAAAAAAATAAAACGTAAAGAACAGATCAGTCCACACTACCACCCACACATACAGCGAACATACAGCGAAAAAACCCGAAAAAAACCTCCCAAAATCACAATTTTTAACCGTTAATCATCAAATCTTTTACTAAAATCATGTTGAGAAGGATGCTATCAAGGAATTACTCAAGAAAAACGGTAAATTTCTACACCTAAACACCATTTAATCCGAAAATTAGTGTTCTTGAGCAATTTTTTCCCAATTTGATTTTGATGCTTTTTAGTGTAATTATGCTTAAATTGTTTATGTATTATGCTTGTATAACCTAGACTGATGCTATTTAACATGATTAGAAGCCTTAAACTTCAAATTTTGAGTAATCTAGGGTTTGTGTTCTTGAGCAAATTTGGGGCTTTATGATATAAACATGTTATGGTCAATTTTTGTCATGAATTGTTGCTAAATTAAGTAGTGTAACATGTTTAGGTAGTTAAATGATCCAAACTTTGAGCCTAAACATGATTTTGAGAATTAAAGTGGACTTTTTCAAGTCTAAAATTCATGAACTTGATTTTTGAGAGATAATGCCATTTGAAACTTGTTTAATTACTAGTAATGATTATTTTGACATGTTCTTTGAGTTGAATGCTTATGAACTTGGCGAACATTTTCGTATATGCTTATTTGAAAAAGTGTAGATTTGATAAAAATGTGAAAATGAACTTAAGTTTGAATTATTTTGATTGATGATTTTGCTGACACTAATGCATATTTGGATGCACAAAAATTGTGTTTGATGTGTTTTGCAGACTGAAAGGGGTGAATCTTCATCCCAAGCTCGCAATGCTCCTGCTGAGAATGCGGAACAACAGGAGGTAGATAACTACTACAAGCAAGATATACCTCATCCAGTCATGACATTTTCTGATATGCACTTGGAAGATTTGCATCCGAACCTGAGATTTGACAGACTTTGGATAGATTATCCAAAATACCAAAGGGGTTTGCATACTCTTCATTCTAAAGTTGTTGAGGTACCTAGGGTCATAGAATGGGGACCATTAGAAGCTGTAGAATTGGCCGGGCCAATTAGGGAATTACTTGCACAGAGGTATGGTAATTCTACTTTTAATGACTGAGTACGTTTATTCACCATGCGTAGACCTGTATATAAAGTATGGTGTGAAGAATTGTTGTGTAGTATAGAATTAAATGATCGGGTAGCTAGTTTAACCGATCGATCTTTTATTAGATTTTTGTTAGGAGGTTCGATGCGCCACATGTCTTTACTAGACATGGCTCAGGCTTTACGTATATATACGCCTGAGGAGTTAGCATCTGCCGATTGTAGAGGGTTGATACTAAATGGTAGAAAAATAGATGAAAATTTTGATACACATGGTGTATGGAGTCAAATGACAAGCCATCACCGATTCAAAGGGGGAAATTACTCTTATTTGGATATAGATAGAGCTGAAATAAGAGTGATTCATAGGTTTTTAGCTAATTCGATTACACAAAGAAGTAAGAACAAGGAAAAGGTAAATGAACAGGATTTGTTTTATCATATATGTATTCGAGACCCACAAAGCGCTGTAAGTATATCTTATTGTGTGGGTTATTATTTATCAGCTATGGTTAGGGGGATGAGACCGCAT
The DNA here is from genome assembly GCF_046630445.1 of Rutidosis leptorrhynchoides. Lineage (NCBI taxonomy): Eukaryota > Viridiplantae > Streptophyta > Magnoliopsida > Asterales > Asteraceae > Rutidosis > Rutidosis leptorrhynchoides. The sequence continues at coordinate 17,221,621 of NC_092335.1, read as the reverse complement.
AGCATAATAGGAGGTGGTATTTTTATTACTTTGATTGCTGAATATCTCGGTGTGGATATAAGTCGGGGGGGATTATTAGTCGAAGAACCAGAACCCCGCGATACTATAGGTTTAAATGTATACCATGGTGCGAAAGTTTTGAAGAGGCGAAATAACGCCGCAGTACAATACCATGGTAGACATCCACAGGTTGAGAGAAACCAACAGCAAGGTAATGTAGGAGGGGGAAATGAAATGCAAGAAATGCAAAGGTTTATAGCTTCACAGGAGTACGAAAATGCTAGACAGAGAGCATTTGAAGATTGGCAAGTTCATCAAAACCAAATCATAGCTCATTGCCAACATATAGGTAGAAACTATATTCCTACTCCAAAACCCATATTCCCTCCCTGGTCTATAGAGATGCAACCACCGTATCCTACGTATAACCCTGCCGAAGCATTCTATAGCACCTATGGTTATGATTGGAACCCCTATTGGTATCAGTATCATCCCTAGTCTACTTAGTTTTATTTATTTTGTAATTTGTAATGTTGATACGTTTAATACTTATGTTAATATTGTAATAGTTTTTATAATTTTCTAACTTTTATTCTTAGATTTTAATAATTTTTGAATGTGGGGTAATATACCAAACTTCAAAAATATGTATATATGTTTGCAGTTTATCTTATGTACACAACAGGGTAAAACAACGCATTTTCAAAGACTGGCATTAAGTTCAGCAAAAGCAACTAATTTTGACGACAAGATGCAAAATATATGTGAAATAACAACAAGACGGAATGAACAAATATTGTGCACCATTTATCATTCAGCAAACAAACGCCAATATATTTGGAAACTTTGGTAAAAATTTAATCATTTTCACACAAATCACCCTCAATAATTTAAATTGTTACTGATTTCTTGCAAATGAGGGCATTGCAAGATCTTAAGTGTGGGAAGGGGTTAAATTCTTTCGGATTTTAAAATTTTTACTTTATACACTTGGTTACCATTAGAAATACTAGTAAAGTAGTAGTCGTATTAGAATCTAGTTCTCTCTGATAATAAAGAACAGCCCTAGTCTTATATACTGACTACCCAATTCTAGTAAAATTTTACAAAATTTTCAATTAAATGAACTCAAAATCATGTTTATACATATTTATGAACGATAAAACTAGGTTTTAACACCGAAATTATTGTAACCTCGGAAAGGACATAAATTGAGAAACAAATCAAAATGTTAAAATTCATTTAAAATGGAATAGAGGACGATAAAAAGGAAAATAAAAGCCAAGTGTGGGAAAATTTACCAAGTTATCTTAAACATATGTCACATATATCTGTAACAAATAACTGAAAATACTTTTGCTTTGGACTAAACTAAACTGTTTTACCTGATTTACTGTAAGAAAGATGGATCTACACGATGAATCAATTTCATCATTAAAAGGAAGTAAAGTCTTTCGAAAAAGAAACGCGCTTCTTGATTTAGGTCATGAAGTTGTCGCCCAGACCAGCTGTAGGTTGACGAAAAATCTAGAAAAGTCATCACTAAAATCAGCAGGAAATCCACGGACCTCGGCATTAAACAGGGTCGCCAAGTGGTCAGATTTATCCTAATCATGAGAAGGATTTATCTCGTAAAACGGGGGGCACCATGCAAATTAGCTGAATAAGACTAATGAATCAGATCCCCAGAAAGGATAATCTCCTTAAAAGATCAAAAATTAGCTTATAAGCCTGATATTACTCAATCCTTGAGATTGACCTTAAAGATTGAGAATTACAAACTCATGGAATTTAATGATATCTAAACTCGAGCTTGAACGAGAAAATATTTTGATCAAAATTACAAACCGATTTGTTTTCTGAAAACCCTATTTTCAATGCGTTCATTACCATTGAACGTAAAATCCTAGGAATTCACCTGGAATTCATTAGGTCACCTGAACCAAATCGGGTGTCAACCGTAAGAACGGTGGTTGCATAGTGGTCAAAGACAAGACCTTGTGCCAGACCGAAAAATTATAACGGTGAGCTTTACTATTGCTCCTACCAAGGATAGTAATTGCATCCGACACGTTATAGACCATAATTAAAAGAATGTCAGGGGACATTGCCTTAACAGTTTCTTGTTCAACACTTTCCTTTACAACCGGACGGTAGTTTACCGAAAGGTAATATACGGGACAAGTAAACTGGATGTGTTGCTTTCCAAATACAAGGTTAGCAAGTGGGTGACACAAAACCATAAGTTTTGAGCTAAAATTTTCAAATCTGAAACCCACCAAACCCACAAAAATATTTTGCAAACACCGGTGAAGGGTTATTCCGGAAAACTTATCTAGGGTAAAAACTAGATTTAATTTTCAAAAGATCAAATGTTTTCATAAAGATCCAATTTCCTTAATGGATCTAAATTTTTATAGTCATGTGGGACTGTAAACCATATCGTTACTACCATTGTTTATACCGCTGTATAGAAATCACTGATGTACAAAGTGTGATGAATAAAGAAGTGATTCTAGTATTTCAAGACGATATTGCTTGAGGACAAGCAACGCTTAAGTGTGGGAATATTTGATAATGCTAAAAACGAACATATATTTCATAGCATTATTCCTCAAGAAAGACAAGCTTTTAGTTGCAATTGTTCTATTTACAAGTGATATTCGTTTAAATAATAAAAGGTGAAGACAAAAGACAGATTCTACGAATTGAAGACGCAAACGACCAAAAAGCTCAAAAGTACAAAAGACAATCAAAGAGGTTCCAATTATTGATAAGAAACGTCTCGAAATTACAAGAGTACAAGATTCAAAACGCAAAGTACAAAATATAAAATTGTACGCAAGGACGTTCGAAAATCCGGAACCGGGACCAGAGTCAACTCTCAACGCTCGACGCAACGGACTAAAAATTACAAGTCAACTATGCACAAAAATATAATATAATATATAAATAATTCTTATAATTATTTATATATTATATAAATAAAATAAACCGTCGGCAAGAAAGACTCCAAAATGGAGTGAGCTGTATTTACAAACTCCGCGACTCGCGGAGTTTGAAGGCAAAAAGGGCCGCGAGTCGCGGAGTATACCTGAATTCAATTCCCTATAAAGCCAACCGAATTCTGATCATTTTTCACACCAATATCCATCCATCTCTCTATCTATATCGTAATATTTATATTTATAATTTATATTTTAATTTTAATTTTAATTATAATTCTAATAATAAGGGTATGTTAGCGAATGTTGTAAGGGTGTAAGTCAAAATTCTGTCCGTGTAACGCTACGCTATTTTTAATCATTGTAAGTTATATTCAACCTTTTTAATTTAATGTCTCGTAGCTAAGTTATTATTATGCTTATTTAATCCGAAGTAATCATGATGTTGGGCTAATTACTAAAATTGGGTAATTGGGCTTTGTACCATAATTGGGGTTTGGACAAAAGAACGACACTTGTAGAAATTAGACTATGGGCTATTAATGGGCTTTATATTTGTTTAACTAAATGATAGTTTGTTAATGTTAATATAAAGATTTACAATTGGGCGTCCCTATAAATTACCATATACACTCGATCGGACACGATGGGCGGGGTATTTATATGTACGAATAATCGTTCATTTAACCGGACACGGGAATGGATTAATAGCCACTAGAATAATTAAAACAGGGGTGAAATTATGTACAAGGACACTTGGTATAATTGATAACAAAATATTAAAACCTTGGGTTACACTCAGTCGACATCCTGGTGTAATTATTAAACAAAGTATTAAAATCTTGTTACAGTTTAAGTCCCCAATTAGTTGGAATATTTAACTTCGGGTATAAGGATAATTTGACGAGGATACTCGCACTTTATATTTATGACTGATGGACTGTTATGGACAAAAACCAGACGGACATATTAAATAATCCAGGACAAAGGACAATTAACCCATGGGCATAAAACTAAAATCAACACGTCAAACATCATGATTACGGAAGTTTAAATAAGCATAATTCTTTTATTTCATATTTAATTTCCTTTATTTTATATTTAATTGCACTTCTAATTATCGCATTTTTATTGTTATTTTATTTAATTGCACTTTTAATTATCGTACTTTTTAATTATCGCAAGTTTATTTTATCGCATTTTTTGTTAATCGCAATTTCATTATCGTTATTTACTCTACACTTTAATTTAAGTCTTGTATTTATTTTTAATATTTTACATTTGGTTTTAACTGCGACTAAAGTTTTAAAATCGACAAACCGGTCATTAAACGGTAAAAACCCCCCTTTATAATAACAATATTACTTGTATATATAATTGTATTTTTATAAAAGTAAACTAATATAGCGTTAAGCTTTGTTTAAAAAGATTCCCTGTGGAACGAACCGGACTTACTAAAAACTACACTACTGTACGATTAGGTACACTGCCTATAAGTGTTGTAGCAAGGTTTAAGTATATCCATTCTCTAAATAAATAAATATCTTGTGTAAAATTGTATCGTATTTAATAGTATTTTCTGCTAAAAATTAAAAGCTATTTTATATACACCTCGCGATACATCAAGTTATTTTTGGTGCCGCTGCCGGGGAACTCGCTTAAAAGCCGGAAGCGCAACGCTAATATAAAAAAAAGAAGCGCAACGCTTCCTACATTTTCTTAAAATTAGCATAAAAGCTAAGATGCGTGGGAAGTGGGGTCCAAGGACCTTAAATAAAACTTTAAACAAGTGTTTAAACACTTCCGGGAGAATCGAGTCCTCCCATGTTGTTCTTAGGAAGTAAAGTCTTCCGAACTTGTAAGTAAAGTCTTACAAGTAAAGTTTGTTTCAAAAGACCATTGCTTGAATGTTAAGTCTTTCAGGTTTCGTGTAATAGACCCTCCGAAAAATTTACACCCAAGGTAGTTCTCTTCAGTGCAACTACCCGTGCGGCTGTCCCATAATTGGGAAGGCTTGTATGCACACCGGCTTTTGAGCCAAATCATGGAATTGATGGACCTCTTAATTAGCCACGTGAGGCACTAATTCCACGAACCTCCGTCAATGCTTTCACCCTACTATGAGAGAAACCATAGAGTTGTGATAGAAAGCTTGATGAGTGCCGGTCATCCTGTGCCCGGATTGACCATAAAGATAGGGGTAACCAGTCCCCTACACTTTGGCGCACCCACCTTAACCTAATTTTTGGAATTGACGATTTTATATGGAATTGACGAATCATTGGTGTTTTGGGGGCATGAAGGTGAAAGAGGGATAGCCATAGCGGGTTGATGAAAGAAGCATACTTCTTGAAGGCTTGAACCTTGCGATTGCTTGTTGAAGATCACCATACATTGGATTTTACTATTTTGAAGATAAGCTTACTTGAGGATAAGCAAGGTTCAAGTGTGGGGGATTTTGATTACGCCATTTTCATACATATATTTTGGGCGTTATCTTGGTCCATTTGTTGATATTTTAAAGACTTTGATGGAGATATCGAGTTATTTGAGCTTAATATGAAGAAAGTGTCAAGTTATGGTTTGTTGGCTCATTAACGATGATTTTTATTGAAGATATAGCCAAAACGGAGTTAGAGTTAAAGATAAACGCGTCTCGGGTGAAAAAGTCAGTTTCCATCGCTTCAGGATGATGTTTATCGCGTTTTGGTCATCGTGATACGTGACAAAGTGCATCAAAACACGACATGGAAAAAAGGGTGTTCTGACCAATCTATCGCGTTTAAACAACCTTTTTCGTGTCCTGGTCATCGCGGAACGCGATGAGGTGGTCGCGGATCGCGATGGTGTGTCGCGGAACGCGACCTGATTCGGTTTCAGCTGTTTTCCAGATTCTATAAATAGACGAATTTTACCCCAATTTAGGATGCAGTTTTATTTTTACGAATTTTCTTCCACAGCAACATTAGTTACGAATTTCTTTGTCTTTCTTCATTGTTTTACAAGGGTTTAAGCTACAATATCATTCTTGGTCAGTTTAGTCTTTGTATTAACTTTTATTAATTTATTCTTCATTCAATTCGATGATTATGTTTAATTGTTCTTATTATTTACTTGTTCTTTGCTTTACCATGAGTAGCTAAATATTTAGTATTCACTTAGATGCATGAACCTAGGTGATGGATTGCGATCTTTTGGTTAATAACAATTAATTAAAATTACACAAGTTTATGTCTAGCTAAGATCCACCGTTATTAAAGTTTATTGATTGTTAAATCACGGAAGTTATTAGTTAACTAACGACAGTTAAATTGATTAATAGCTTTTACTAGATTATTGAACGTGAATAATTTAGGAATACGTGAGATTTTATGAGGGACACCGATAATAAAATTAATCGTATAGTGGTTGAACTTGAAATTAGTTGCAATAATTGTGAGGTTGTAAGGGACACCAAACCAACCTAAGTTAGATTATAATCTTGAGTAATATCATTGTGAATTGGTTAGTAACTCTAGGTTAACGACAGTTATACTTAGGTTATTAGTCTTAAACTGTAGGAATCGACAGATAAATACAGTGTCACATCTTAGTAATTGTTTACTTAACGAGTTTAAACGAGCAATCCTAGCCTAGGGAATTGTAGCTAAGTGGATACCTTTGCTTCTTATTGAATTAAGTTTAATTTACTTTAGCGTTTAATCAGTTTTACGACAAAACCCCCTTTTAAATCTTAGAATAATTAATAGTTCAAGTTTTCAATTACCTGCTCTCTATGGAACGAATTGGTCAAATACTTGTTTAATTACTACACGAACTGGTTATAGTTGTCTGTATTGTGTGATAATCGATAGGTATTCAGCTAATAATTTAGAGTACGAAATTACACATCAAGGACACTTGGCATAATTGATAACAAAGTATTAAAACCTTGGGTTACACGCAGTCGATATCCTGGTGTAATTATTAAACAAAGTATTAAAACCTTGTTACAGTTTAAGTCCCCTATTAGTTGGAATATTTGACTTCGGGTATAAGGATAATTTGACGAGGACACTCGCACTTTATATTTATGACTGATGGACTGTTATGGATAAAAACCAGACGAACATATTAAATAATCCAGGACAAAGGACAATTAACCCATGGGAATAAACTAAAATCAACACATCAAACATCATGATTATGGAAGTTTAAATAAGCATAATTCCTTTATTTTCATATTTAATTGCACTTCTAATTATCGCACTTTTATTTATTGTCATTGTATTTAATTGCACTTTTAATTATCGCACTTTTTAATTATCGCAATTTTATTTCATCGCACTTTTATTTATTGCAATTTCATTATCGTTATTTATTTTACGCTTTAAATTAAGTCTTTTATTTATTTAATATTTTACATTAGGTTTTAACTGCGACTAAAGTTTTAAAAATCGACAAATCGGTCATTAAACGGTAAAAACCCCATTTTATAATAATAATATTACTTATATATATATTTGTATTTTTATAAATTAAAACTAATATAGCGTTAAGCTTTGTTTAAAAGATTTTCCTGTAGGAACGAACCGGACTTACTAAAAACTACACTACTGTATGATTAGGTACACTGCCTATAAGTGTTGTAGCAAGGTTTAGGTATATCCATTCTATAAATAAATAAATATCTTGTGTAAAATTGTATCGTATTTAATAGTATTTCCTAGCAAAAATATAGCTATTTCATATACACCTCGCATAACATCAAGTATTTTTGGCGCCGCTGCCGGGGAACATATCTGCTTAAATGCCGGAAGCGCAACGCTATATATAAAAAAAAATTATTTTTAGTTTACTTTTATAAAAAAATACGCTTTTGTAAAAATACGTTTTAAAAATTCAAAAATATAAAAAGAAAAAGAAAAATATAAATATTTTTAAGAGTTTGTTAAATATATAAGTTTTATAAAGTTTCTTTATTTTTATTTTAGTTTGTAAAAATATAAATTTTATTTAAATATTTTGTTTTAATATAAATCAAAACAGCAAAACAGAAGAAAAAAAAATAATAAAAACATTCGGCCCGTACTGTAGCAGCCCACTCTCTGGCCCGAAACCCTAGCCCATGCGATCGCATGGCTGGGTAACTTAGGACTCATGCGATCGCATGAGCCCTGCTGACACGCCACATTTGACTGAACTCTGCAATCATTACGGAGTAATTATTATTATTATTATTTAATTTAAACCCTAATTAGGGTATTATTATTATATAATTTAGTTTTTATTATTATTTTGTATATTTAGTTTAATTAGTTTAAATAATTTATAAAATTAATAGTTTTATTAAATAAATAATATAAAAATAATATTTTTATAAAAATTGTAATTTTTACAACTTTTAGTTTATTTTTATATTTTGTTCCTTTTTATTTGTTTTAGCGTAATTTTTTTGTATTTTTCGTTCGTATTTAGTTTTAAGACATAGTTTTTGCCATAGTTATTTTTACTTCTAGATTTTTAGGCTTTGCCGTAAAATCCTTTAAGTGCTTTTTCTTTAGACTAAGATCTAGGTGCTTTAAAATTTTGCGACGCTTTTTTTATATTTTAGTACCTTATTCAGATATTGCCATTTGGAATATAGTATTTCTTTTAAGCTTTAATATTTTTAGACGCAACTTTTAATTTTTAGTTTTTAGTGCTTTTTTAAGTTTCGACGCGCTACTTTCTTATTTTCATTTTTCGACGCTTATTATTTTTCGACCTTTTATTTTTCGACGTTTTTCGACGCGCTCTTTTTCTTTTTTATTTCTCGCCATTCTAGTTTTAGGACATAGAATTTTCTATCTTCTTCTCTAAAATTTCTTTAAATTACGAAAATTTATTTTAAGTGGTTAAATTGATAGACATTAAAATTTTCTGATTCGTAGTAATAGTTGGATTTGTACGTGGACCGGGTTATTGGAGCCAAACAGTACTCAATTATATTGAGACCAAACGAATCCTGCCCCTCTGCTGCATCTTTTGGCTATTCGAAACGTGGGCAAAATCAGAAAAGTCTATTAATTGGATAACTTATATAATTTTTCTTTCTTTTTAAAAACTAATAGGATATTCAGTGAATGCACCGAGCAAAACGTTCACCACCTTTTGTACGTTCACCACCTTTTGTACGTTCACCACCTGTAACTCGATCAAGACATCTAGCAACTATTATCGCCGTTGATTTTTCTTTAGAATCGTCATCCAGTCGACCAAGTACTCCAATTCAAATTTTCGATAATCCATTTTTTGAACCCGACCTCACAATTGAGAATCCGGAGAATATTCAGGGACAATTCGTAGATCCTGAACCACTAATCTTTCCTCCGGAACCACCAATCATTCAAACAGAGATTGTTGAGGAACCAACCATTAAATCAGAATCCTCTAGTGATTCAGATTCAACAAATTCAATTATGGAGAATCTGGAACCTCAAAGTATGGAAGACCGAATGCGAGCTAAATGCACTGGCCAAGGTCACGCAATTACTCAACCTGACATAAATGCGCCAGATTATGAAATCAAAGGACAAATTCTACACATGGTAACTAATCAATGCCAATTTAGTGGTGCGCCGAAGGAAGATCCAAATGAACATCTTCGTACCTTTAATAGGATCTGCACACTATTTAAAATCCGAGAAGTAGAGGATGAACAGATATATCTCATGTTATTTCCCTGGACTTTAAAGGGAGAAGCCAAAGATTGGTTGAAATCGTTACCTGAAGGGGCGATTGATACATGGGACGTTTTAGTTGAAAAATTTCTTAAACAATTCTTTCTGGCATCTAAAGCCGTGAGACTTCAAGGAGAAATTGTTACGTTCACACAGAAGCCAAATGAAACTCTATATGAGGCATGGACAAGATTTGGAAAGTTATTAAGAGGATGTCCGCAACATGGTTTAGACACCTGTCAAATAGTACAAATATTCTACCAAGGATGCGACATCACTACAAGGAAAGACATCGATATAGCAGCTGGTGGTTCCATTATGAAGAAAACAGAAACTGATGCTTATAAAATTATTGATAACACTGCTTCCCACTCACATGAGAGGCACCAAGAAAAAGATATCGTTAGATCATCTAAAGCAGCTAGAGCCGATTCTAGCCATGACTTAGATTCCATTTCTGCAAAGATAGATGCTGTCGAGAGACGAATGGAAAAGATGACCAAAGATATTCACTCAATATGAATTAGTTGTGAGCAGTGTGGAGGACCACATTTGACAAAAGATTGTCTCAGTATTGAACTAACAATAGAACAAAGAGAGAATGTTTTATATATAAACCAAAGGCCTGGAAATAATTATCAGAATAATTATCAACCGCCAAGACCAATTTACAATCAAAACCAGAATTATAATCGAAATGTTCCATACAACAACCAACAAGGTCCTAGCAATCAACAAGTATCCAATAATACTTACAATCAGCAAAGACCTAATTTTCAAAACAAACTACCACAAACCGATGATAAAAAGGCAAATTTAGAAGATATGATGATAAAGCTAGTTGAATTTCAAACACAGTTTTTCACATCTCAGAAACAAACCAATGAACAAAATGCTCAAGCATTTAGAAATCAACAAGCTTCTATTCAAAATTTGGAACAAGAAGTAAGTAACCTAGCAAGGTTAATAGGTGAAAGAAAACCGGGAAGTCTACCTAGTGATACAAATGCTAACCCCCGGAATGAAACAGCTAAAGCCATTACCACGAGAAGTGGTATTACACTTAAACCACCTGAAATACCTGTAATTTCTGATGAAGCTATTCCTACTCCACAAGAACCACAACCTGAATAAGATAAGGAAAAAGAACCGGTAGTTGAAAAGGTTAATGAAGATAACACAGTTAAGGCTAAACCTTATGTTAAACCATACCAACCACCACTTCCTTACCCGAGTAAAATGAGAAAAGAGAGACTTGAAGCCGAGCAATCCAAATTCTTGGATATGTTTAAACAGATAAATGTAAATCTTCCTTTCATTGATGTGATTTCAGGAATGCCTAGATATGCTAAATTTCTGAAATATCTAATCACAAATAGAAAGAAAATGGGAGAACTCTCTGTTGTTACTATGAATGCTAATTGTTCTGCAGTGCTGTTGTATAAGATACCAGAAAAATTATCTGATCCAGGAAGTTTCACAATTCCATGTTTTCTGGGTAGTCTTAGTTCAATAGAAGCATTGGCAGACTTAGGTTCTAGTAGAAATTTAATGCCGTATTCACTATACTCTAAACTAGACCTTGGAGAATTGAAACCAACACGAATAAGCATACAACTAGCGGATAGATCAGTAAAATATCCTAGAGGGATAATGGAGAACATGCTAGTTAAAGTTGGTACTTTAGTATTTCCAGTAGATTTTGTTATTCTGGATATGGAAGAAGATTCTCGAGTACCTCTCATATTAGGAAGACCATTCTTAAACACAGCTAAAGCAATAATAGACGTGTTCGGTAAGAAACTGACCCTAAGTATAGAGGACGAGAGTGTTACCTTTTCAATTGATAGAGCCATGCAACAACCGCAATCTGCAGATGATACATTTTATTATATTCAAACTATAGAATCACATGCAGAATTGTTAGAAGAATTTCCAGAATTACAAGGAACAGGAGAATGTTCTTTAGGAGTAGGAACTGAACCAATTGATGAAACTGAAATGTTAGCTACACTTATGGCTAATGGATATGAACCAACAACAGAAGAAATTCAAATGCTAAAAGAAGAAGACAGATATAGATATAAATCATCGATAGAAGAACCACCGACATTAGAGTTAAAGCCACTTCCAAACCATTTAGAATATGCTTATTTACATGGTGAATCTGAATTACCTATAATAATATCGTCTTCTCTTACTGAAAATGAAAAATCTCAACTCATTTCTGTGTTAAAAACTCATAAACCAACTATTGCATGGAAGATTCATGATATTAAAGGCATAAGTCCTTCGTATTACACACATAAAATCCTTATGGAAGAAGGTCATAAAACGTATGTGCAACGCCAAAGAAGACTAAATCCTAATATGCAAGATGTTGTTAAGAAAGAAATTATTAAACTGCTAGATGCAGGTTTAATTTATCCAATTTCTGATAGTCTATGGGTAAGCCCAGTTCAATGCGTGCCTAAGAAAGGTGGCATGACTGTCATTACAAATGAAAAAAATTAGCTTATTCCTACTAGGACTGTAACAGGATGGCGTGTTTGTATTGATTATAGAAAATTAAATGACGCCACCAGAAAAGATCACTTTCCCTTACCTTTTATTGATCAAATGTTGGAAAGATTAGCCGGAAATAGTTACTATTGTTTTCTTGATGGTTTTTCCGGATATTTTCAAATTCCAATAGCACCCGAGAATTAAGAGAAAACCATATTCACGTGCCCTTATGGTACTTTTGCTTACAAACGCATGCCATTTGGACTTTGCAACGCCCCTGCAACCTTTCAAAGGTGCATGATGGCGATTTTTCACGACATGATAGAAGAATGCATGGAAGTTTTCATGGATGACTTTTCAGTCTTCGGTGATACATTTAAATCATGTCTAGTTAATCTTGAACGAATGCTTATTAGATGTGAACAATCAAATCTAGTACTTAATTGGGAGAAATGTCATTTCATGGTTAAAGAAGGCATCGTTCTTGGTCATAAAATCTCAAAGGAAGGAATTGAAGTGGATATAGCTAAAGTAGATGTAATTGCTAAACTTCCACATCCCACCAATGTTAGAGGAGTTAGGAGTTTTCTAGGGCATGCCGGTTTTTACCGACGTTTCATAAAAGATTTTTCTAAAATTGCCACTCCTGTGAATAAACTTCTAGAAAAGGATGCTCCATTCATCTTTTCAGATGAATGTATCAAATCTTTTAATATTCTTAAAGAAAAACTCACTAATGCATCGATCATGATAACACCAAATTGGAATCTACCGTTTGAACTTATGTGCGATGCAAGTGATTTTGCAATGGGAGCCGTTATAGGACAAAGGATTGAAAAACGATTTCAACCTATTTATTATGCTAGTAAGACATTACAAGGAGCACAAACAAATTACACAACTACTGAAAAAGAACTCCTTGCTATTGTCTTTGCTTTTGACAAATTTCGTTCATATCTCGTTCTAGCTAAAACGGTGGTCTATACCGACCATTCTGCTCTTAGATACCTATTTTCGAAACATGATGCCAAACCAAGATTAATCCGTTGGATCTTACTCTTACAAGAGTTCGATATTGAAATCCGAGACAAAAAGGGAGCAGAAAATCTCGCCGCTGATCATCTTTCTCGTCTTGAAAATCCTGAATTAGAAGTTCTAAATGAATCAGCCATACAAGACAACTTTCCTGATGAATATCTATTGAAGATAGATTATAATGAAATTCCATGGTTTGCAGACTATGCAAACTACTTAGTATGTGGATTCCTTGAAAAAGGATTATCGTACCAAAAACGAAAGAAATTCTTTAGTGATATAAAACACTATTTCTGGGAAGATCCACATTTGTTTAAAAGTTGTCCCGATAGAATAATACGCCGATGTGTATTCGGAGATGAAGCTAGTAAAATCTTAAACCATTGTCACACAGGACCAACAGGAGGGCATTATGGGCCTCAACTAACAGCAAAAAAAGTTTACGATGCTGGATTCTATTGGCCTACAATTTTCAAAGACGCACACCTTCTTTGTAAATCCTGTGATGCTTGTCAAAGGGCCGGAAAAATAAGTCAACGTGATGAAATGCCACAAAATGTCATTCAAGTATGTGAAGTATTTGACATTTGGGGTATTGACTTTATGGGTCCATTTCCAAAATCTCATAATAATCTCTACATTCTCGTAGCCATTGATTATGTATCTAAATGGGCGGAAGCACAAGCTCTCCCAACTAACGATGCACGAGTTGTAGTCAACTTTTTAAAACGTCTTTTTGCTAGGTTCGGAACACCGAAAGCTTTAATAAGTGATCGGGGAACTCATTTTTGTAATAATCAACTTGAGAAAGTTCTCAAAAGATATGGAGTAACTCATAAAATCTCCACCGCATATCATCCACAAACAAGTGGACAAGTTGAAAATACCAACCGAGCTTTAAAACGCATTCTGGAGAAAACCGTAGGATCAAATCCGAAGTAATGGTCCATAAAATTGGAGGATGCACTCTGGACTTTTAGAACAGCCTACAAAACTCCAATTGGAACCACACCTTTTAGACTCGTTTACGGAAAAGCATGTCATCTTCCAGTAGAAATTGAACACAAAGCATTTTGGGCTTTGAAGACATGTAATCTTGATTTACATGAAGCTGGACGTCTACGGTTAAGTCAATTAAACGAATTAGAAGAATTAAGACATGAAGCATACGAAAATTCGTTAATCTATAAAGAAAGAACGAAGAAATGGCATGATAAAAGAATCAGAAGTTCAAAAGAATTTAAAGAAGGAGACAGAGTTCTTCTTTTCAATTCACGATTCAAGCTATTTCCTGGAAAATTGAAATCAAGATGGTCTGGACCATTCATAGTCAAAAGAGTTTTTCCGTACGGAACAGTAGAATTAATAAATTCAAATGGGATTGAATTTAAGGTTAATGGTCACAGAGTTAAACATTACATAGATAGTCCAATGGAAGTCGACAACGAAGTTAATCACAATTTCAACACCACAGCTAACTAAGTGTGGAGAGAATCAAGTCTTTAAAGGATAATATGTATTTCTATTAGAGTTAGATTTTCTGTTTTCGTGTAGTTCTCGGAAATGGAAACCGAATGGTCTTTCCCTAGCAGACCCTAAAGAACTAGTCTTCTCCCCCCATTCTGAATTTTTTTTTTTTTTTTTAGGTTTTACGAAATAAAGACTTCCTGTGAACTAAACCATGGTCTAATGCTACACGCTTTGATCACTAAACGTAATAATGACACCCTTTCAAGTGAAATAGTATCATTAATCAGAAGTAAATTGGACGGAGTAAGAAAAGAATCCAGATGCGAAAATAATAAATTATAATTTGGTAAAGGAAAATCAAAATCCGCAGCGAAAAGAAGAGCACGACACCTTGAAAGATGTCACAAATGCGGAAAATGGTCACACGAAGATAAATGTTCAAATAATCAAACCTATTCAAACACCGAATTTGTTACTTTATGCAGAGATGGACCGTTCATATGTTTAGAAGAAAAAACGTTGAATGCTCGAGGTTATGCCTATGTAGCTATGGAAAACCAATTAGTATGACTATCTTATGAGTGGGCTAGAGCATATCACTAAGAAATCTATTTCACAGGTATGTTTGTACAGTTTTTATTTTTATTTTTATTTTTAACCTTTTGATAATAAACGCTAAATTGTTCGCTATAAAGTATTAAATTGGTATTCAATAAAATTAGGTCTTGCGACCGAAATTATTGATATCATACAAACATTTATTACATCACTGCGAAATTTACCGTTTATTCTTAAGGTATAAATATCTTTAATCAATCAACCAAAATATTTCAAAAATTCGTCATGAGTTAAATTAGGTCGTTGAACCGAAATTACTTTACCGAAAAGAGGGGCGTATATTTTTGATAATATTTGATTGATTAAAGTGGGATAAAAGACCAAAAAGATTTTCAATTTTATTTTTACCATATTTTTAAAATTAATATATAAATATTAAATTAATATTGTAAACTTCTTTGAAATTGTAAATATCTGAAAAATTAATATTTTTAATATAAGTTTGTATGTATAAAAACAAAAATATAATATAAGTTTGGTGTGAATTTTTAATATGAATTTTTAATTTTATGCATTTTAAATTTAAGTTTGGTGTGAATTTAAAAACAAAAATTTACTTTATTTCGCTAAGTTAAAAATATTATTTTTAAAATTCGTCGTGAGTTGAAGACTAGGTCGTTGAACCGAAATTGCTTTACCCGAGGGAGAACGAGAACTTTTATTATCATTATTTTTAATCTTATTGAATTAAAGTATGCAAAAACATTTTAAAAAAACCAATAATCTTTACTTTTAAAACCGCGCTTTGAATTGACAAATTTTAAAATTTTGTCGAGGGACGGACTAGGACAACGATCCGAAACACCCCCGCTCCTAAAGGAAAACAAAATTTTTAGAATTTAATTAATTAAATATTTTAAAAAAGTTATAAGGTTTTATAAAAAAAAAAAAAAAAGCCAAAAACACTGTACCCGGAACTCCATGCGATCGCATGGAGTTTGGCCTTTGGTGCCATGCGATCGCATGGGGAGAAATTCCAGGCCAGAAACAAATAGCTCAGCGAGCTGTTCTTCACACAAAACTCACACATACATACGAAAATACCCCAAAATACTCTCTAAAATTCGAAAATTTTCACCGTAATTCATCAATTTTTTTGCTCTAATCATGTCTAGATTCGCATTCTTCAGCAAAAAGGTAAAAATTACACCCCTAAACTCTATAATTTCCTAGTTTTTGTGATAATTACCAATATTTTACCTAATGTAATTTTGTTGATTTCTAGTGTAATTAGTGATAAATTGTTAGTATTTTATGCATGTATAACCTAGATTGATGCTATTTAACATGATTTGAAGCCAAAAACTTCAAAAATTTTAGAAATCTAGGGTTTGTGTTCTTGAGCAATTTGGGGCTTTTTGATATAAACAGGTTATGGCCGATTTTTATCATGAATTATTGCTTAATTGAGTAGTGTAACATGTTTAGGTAGTTAAATGATCCAAACATTGATACTAAACATGATTTTTAAAGATTAAAGTGGACTTTTTAGGCAAAAATTCATGAACTTGATTAATTTGATATATTTGCCATTTGAGACTTGTTTAATTGTTAGTAATGACTATTTTGACATGTTATTTGTGTTAAATGCTTATGGACTTTGTCTACATTTCCATATGTGCTTATTTGAAAAAGTATAGAATTGTAAAAAATGTGAAAATGTGTATAAGTTTAATTTTGATTTAACATGTTATTGTGATTATTTTAAATTATTATTTTGCTAACACTAATGCATATTTGGATGCAAAATTTTGTGTTTAATGTGTTTTGCAGAAAGCCGATACTGGAGGTTCAGTATCATCATCATCTAGACGACCTGCTCCAGCTCCAGAACCAGTACCAGAAATGCAATATGAACCTGAACAAGTACCACAACGGGAACCATAACAACAGCCTGATCAGCACGTACCTTATTATGATTCGCTACAGTTACCTAATGAATTCATAGTATTTCCCCCGCATCCGCCTGTAGAATACCCAATAATTCCGGAACACACATTGCATCCTAATCTGAGATTCGGTAGACGATGGAGAGATTACCCATCATATCAAAGTAATAAATTCAAATTAGTAACAAAAGAGGTAGAGGTGCCGAGGGTAATTGATTGGAATCCTTTAGAAACGGTCCATCTAGCTGACCGTGTTAGACAGCATTTGATTCAAAGGTATGACAGTTCTTCTTTTACAGATTGGGAACGTCTTTTCACCATTCGTAGACCTGTTTATAAGGAATGGTGTGTTGAGCTGATGAGTACTATAGCGTTAAATGTAGATGTAGATAGGTTAGATGATAGAAGTTTTCTTAGATTTATCCTTGGCGGTAGGATGTACAGAATGTCCATAATGGACATGGCCAGGGCATTACAGATTTACACTCCTAGTGAATTGCTACTACCCGACTGTATGAGTTTGATTTATCGTGGTGAAAGGGTAGATAGAAATTTTGACGCGAACGCCGTTTGGAGACGTATGTCAAACTATAATGTTTTTACACTAGGAGGAAAACACTCCTACTTACATATTAACAAAGCCGAGCTTCGTGTAATTCATAGATTTTTGGCTAAATCGATTACACAGAGAGGTCACAATAAAGAGAAAATGACCTTACATGATTTATTTTACCTAAAGTGTATTCGAGATCCGAGAAGCTTTGTTAATATCCCTTACAGTGTTGGTTTTTATTTATTTAAAATGGTAGAAGGAATGCAGGACGGGAGTATAATAGGAGGAGGTATTTTTGTTACTCTCATTGGAGAGTATTTAGGTGTTGTTACTCTCAGGTTTGTAGAGAACAGGATGAGACCATAGGATTGCGGGTTTATACGGGTGCTAAGGTATTGAAGAGTAGACGCAACTAGGCAATTCCCTATGAAGGTAATCATCCTCAGGTAGAGAGAGGCTCAGACGAGGAAATGGAGGAAGCGGAAGACATTAGGGATGTCTTTCGAGATGCTATTCTTAACGTCCACGTTCGTATAGATGAGGAAGCAATGACGAGCGCGGCCAGACATAGTATGTACGAGCAGTGGAACTCCGAGCGAGTATACGAGGATTATAGGCACCGCCAACACGATAGCTGGTTAGTTCATCAGCACTAAATCATGAGCCAGCTATCATATCAGGTACCAAATAATTACGTGCCTACTCGACCTGCTCATTTTCCGCCACACAACCCCGACATCCGACCACCCTTTAACCGGTATGACTATAACCAAGCCTATCAGAACACCTATAACCAACAATGGAACCCACCTGATGAGATGAACTGGAACCCCTATCCAGACTGATTTGGTTCCATTGGTTATTTTTATGTTTTTTATGTTTTTATCTTTTTACTTATTCATGTTTAAACTTATGTTATTAGATATATTTGTGTAATTTTTATCAATTTATTAATATTGTGTACTAATATTTCCCATTTAGGATTTGAAAGTTTGAAAGTGGGATTTTAAGTCCCATTTCAAATTACCATGCATGTTTATATTTGTATTGTATGTATATTGTCGATTGTACAAAACAGGTAAAACAGCGCATTTTCAAAGACTGGCATTAAGTTCAGCAAAAGCTAGTACTTTTGACGACAAAACGAAAAACAAATGTGATGTAACAACAAGACGGAATGAACAAATGATGTGCACCATTTATCATTCAGCAAACAAACGCCAATATGTTTGGAAACTTTGGTAAAATTTAATTATTTTTCTACGCTAATCACCCTCAATAATTTAAATTATTACTGATTTCTTGCAAATGAGGGCATTGCAAGATCTTAAGTGTGGGAAGGGGTTAAATTCTTTCGGATTTTTAAAATTTTTAACTTATACACTTGGTTACCATTAAAAATACTAGTAACGCAGTAGTTGTATTAGAATCTAGTGCTCTCTGATAATAAAGAACAACCCTAATCTTATATACTGACTACCCAATTCTAGTAAAATTTTTCAAAATTTTCAATTAAATGAATTCAAAATCATGTTTATACATATTTATGAACGATAAAACTAGGTGTTAACATCGAAATTATTGTTACCTCGGAAAGGACATAAATTGAGAAACAACCCAAAATGTTAGAATTCATTTAAAATGGAATAGAGGACAATAAAAAGGAAAATAAAAGCCAAGTGTGGGAAAATTTACCAAGTTATTTAAAACATATATCACACATATTTTTGTAACAAATAACTGAAGATACTTTTGTTTTTGACGATTTTAATCAGTTTTACCCGATTTACTGTAATATATTTGAAAGAAAGATGGATCTACACGATGAATCAATTTCATCATTAAAAGGAAGTAAAGTCTTCCGAAAAAGAAACGCGCTTCTTGATTTAGGTCATGAAGTTGTCGTCCAGACCAGCTGTAGGTTGACAAAAAATCTATAAAAGTCATCACTAAAATCAGCAGGAAATTCACGGACCTCAGCATCAAACAGGGTCGCCAAGTGGTCAGACTTATCCTAACCATGAGAGGATCTGTCTCGTAAAATGGGGAGGACGCCGTGCAAATTAGCTTGATAAGACTAATGAATCAGATCCCCAGAAAAGGATAATCTCCTTAAAGATCAAAAATCTACTTTTAAGCCTGATATTACTCAATCCTAGAGATTGACCTTAAAGATTGAGAATTACAAACTCATGGAATTCGATGATATCTAAACTCGAGCTTGAACGAGAAAATATTTTGATCAAAATTGCAAACCGATTTGTTTTCTGAAAACCCATTTTCAATGCGTTCATTACCATTGAACGTAAAATCCTAGGAATTCACCTGGAATTCATTAGGTCACCTGAACCAAATCGGGTGTCAACCGTAAGAACGGTGGTTGCATAGCATGGTCAAAGACAGGACCTTGTGCCAGACCGGAAAATTATAAGGGTGAGCTTTACTATTGCTCCTACAAAGGATAGTAATTGCGTCCGACACGTTATAGACCATAATTAAAAGCATGTCAGGGGACATTGCCTTAACAGTTGCTTGTTCAACGCTTTCCTTTACAACCGGACGGTAGTTTACCGAAAGGTAATATTCGGAGCAAGTATACTGGACGTGTTGCTTTCCCAATACAAGGTTAGCAAGTGGGTGACACAAAACCACAAGTTTTGAGCTAAAATTTTCAAATCTGAAACCCACCAAACCCACAAAAAGAATTTGCAAACACCGGTGAAGGGTTATTCCAGAAAACTTATCTAGGGTAAAAGCTAGATTTAATTTTCAAAAAGATCAAATGTTTTCATAAAGATCCAATTTCCCTAATGGATCTAAATTTTATAGTCATGAGGGACTGTAAACCACATCGTTACTACCATTGTTTATACCGCCGTATAGAAATCACTGATGTACAAAGTGTGAAAAATAAAGAAGTGATTCTAGTATATTTCAAGACTATATTGCTTGAGGACAAGCAACGCTCAAGTGTGAGAATATTTGATAATGCTAAAAACGAACATATATTTCATAGCATTACCCCTCAAGAAAGACAAGCTTTTAGTTGCAATTGTTCTATTTACAAGTGATATTCGTTTAAATAATAAAAGGTGAAGACAAAAGACAGATTCGACGAATTGAAGACGCAAACGACCAAAAAGCTCAAAAGTACAAAGTACAATCAAAGAGGTTCCAATTATTGATGAGAAACGTCTCAAAATTACAAGAGTACAAGACGCGAAACACAAAGTACAAGATATTAAATTATACGCAAGGACGTTCAAAAATTCGGAACCGGGACCAGAGTCAACTCTCAACGCTCGACGCAACGGACTAAAAATTACAAGTCAACTATGCACATAAATATAATATAATATATAAATAATTCTTAAAATTATTTATATATTATATATATTTAATTAAAACCGTCGGCAGAAGAAAACAACAACATGTGAGCCTCCCCAGCTGGCCATGCGATCGCATGGCCTTGAAGAGCAAAGCTCATGCGATCGCATGAGCCCCTTTTTCAGCTCACAGGCCTATAAATTTCGAGCTTTGGTGCATCATTTAACACATCTTTTTCTCCTCATTCATCATACGATATATATATATATATATATATATATATATATATATATATATATATATATATATATATATATATATATATATTATATTTTAATTTTAATTTTAATTTCTAATAATAAGGGTATGTTAGCGAATGTTGTAAGGGTGTAAGTCGAAATTCTGTCCGTGTAACGCTACGCTATTTTTAATCATTGTAAGTTATGTTCAACCTTTTTACATTAATGTCTCGTAGCTAAGTTATTATTATGCTTATTTAATATCGAAGTAATCATGATGTTAGGCTAAAAATATTAAAATTGAGTAATTGGGCTTTGCACCATAATTGGGGTTTGGACAAAAGAACGACACTTGTGGAAATTAGACTATGGGCTATTAATGGGCTTTATATTTGTTTAACTAAATGATAGTTTATTAATTTTAATATAAAGATTTACAATTGGACGTCCCTATAAATAACCATAAACACTCGATCGGACACGATGGGCGGGATATTTATATGTACGAATAATCGTTCATTTAACCGGACACGGGAATGGATTAATAGTCTATGGAATTATTAAAACAAGGGTGAAATTATGTACAAGGACACTTGGCATAATTGATAATAAAGTATTAAAACCTTGGGTTACACGCAGTCGATATCCTGGTGTAATTATTAAACAAAGTATTAAAACCTTGTTACAGTTTAAGTCCCCTATTAGTTGGAATATTTGACTTCGGGTATAAGGATAATTTGACGAGGACACTCGCACTTTATATTTATGACTGATGGACTGTTATGGACAAAAACCAGACGGACATATTAAATAATCCAGGACAAAGGACAATTAACCCATGGGAATAAACTAAAATCAACACGTCAAACATCATGATTATGGAAGTTTAAATAAGCATAATTCCTTTATTTTCATATTTAATTGCACTTCTAATTATCGCACTTTTATTTATTGTCATTGTATTTAATTGCACTTCTAATTATCGCACTTTTATTTATTGTCATTGTATTTAATTGCACTTTTAATTATCGCACTTTTTAATTATCGCAATTTTATTTCATCGCACTTTTATTTATTGCAATTTCATTACCGTTATTTATTTTACGCTTTAAATTAAGTCTTTTATTTATTTAATATTTTGCATTAGGTTTTAACTGCGACTAAAGTTTTAAAAATTGACAAATCGGTCATTAAACGGTAAAAACCCCTTTTATAATAATAATATTACTTATATATATATTTGTATTTTTATAAATTAAAACTAATATAGCATTAAGCTTTGTTTAAAAGATTTCCCTGTAGGAACGAACCGGACTTACTAAAAACTACACTACTGTACGATTAGGTACACTGCCTATAAGTGTTGTAGCAAGGTTTAGGTATATCCATTCTATAAATAAATAAATATCTTGTGTAAAATTGTATCGTATTTAATAGTATTTCCTAGCAAAAATATAGCTATTTCATATACACCTCGCATAACATCACGTTACAAGGAGGTTTTGATGAACTGAGCGAGATTTATCAAGGGATGTTTGCTGCTTTAGTCTTAAAAGCTGATTTCAATTTCTCCGGGGTCATCTTTGATCTACTGGTGGAGAATGTGACGAGCAAGTTATATCTGATTTATCCAAGGTTCTTACAAATTATGATCAACCAGCAAACTGTTGATTTGCCAAGATTGAGGAATGATGTCATTGATTTGAAACATATGACAGATCTTACTTTCAATCGACTGAATCAAAAGAAGAGTGCTAATGATGGCAAGCTTGTGTGTCATCTTGCAAAAGAAACTTATAAGTGTCCTCCAGGGAAGAAGTGGAGAAATGAAAATAGCTTATCTGATTGAGAGCCTGATTTTGAGGTAGCGAATAGTAATGAAGAAGTAGAACAACCAGTGAATACTCAAGCGGCTGGTGGGTCAGCTGCTGGTGGATTAGTTGATGAGATTGGTGATGTTAATCTAAATGTTGGTGTTGAGGAAGCTCCAAGGGGATCAAAAAGGAGATTGGTTGAAGATGAGAGTTCTCAGGTTTCAACTAAGCTCAAATTGAAAAGAAGGTTCAAGTTGGTTTACAAAGATGCTGGTGGATCTTCGGCTGGAACTCAACCAGTGACACCGATACCGAAGACTCAAGGACAACAAACATCACAACAACAACAACAGCAACGTCCTTCAACGCAACAGTCACCACCTGTGGTTCAACAAGTCTCTCAAGAGACTGTTTCTACTCCTACTCCAGAAGCTCCGATTCATGCTGGAACTGAAGGAGGTGTTAGTTCCTCGATTCTTCGCAATTTGAATGATTTGTATGTTCAAGCTATGGCTGATAATTTGAGAATGAGGAAGGAAATGGATGAGAAAA
Organism: Rutidosis leptorrhynchoides; assembly: GCF_046630445.1. NCBI lineage: Eukaryota > Viridiplantae > Streptophyta > Magnoliopsida > Asterales > Asteraceae > Rutidosis > Rutidosis leptorrhynchoides. The sequence continues at coordinate 17,197,973 of NC_092335.1, read as the reverse complement.
TTGAGCAGTTAAAGGAGGAGAATCGTGTTAAGTCTGAAGATGTTACAAGGCTATCGTTGCAAGTTGACCTGTTGCAAAGAAAAGTTGGTGATCAATCGTTGTTATTAACTGATGCGAAACGAGAAGCTTCTCAAGCTAAGGAGTTGGCTGCATCAACTCTGGCTAAGATGACTGCGTGGGAAGAGAAGTTTGATCTGGTTGAGATGACTGAGGATGAGACTGATAACCGAATGGTGGAGGCTCCTGGTTCCTCCAAAGCTACATCTCTGTGATTACAGTCCCAGACCAAACCCCAACCGAATACAATCATCTAGGCGTCGTTTGTATCAACATATTGTTGGTTAGATCGATCCCGAAAGTGTAACTCGTATTCGATTCACCCTAGTTATTGTTTTCCGCCTTTAATCTAGGTTCTACGTTTGATCTAAGATCCAAATAACTTCTACATGATGTCAATATCGCCGTTAAGAAAAAAAAGTTAAGCTACCCGATGACTAATAAAATAATAAACAATGATAAAAAAAAAAGTGTGATCTCGCTTCTGAAAAATAAGCTTAAATTTATTTCTCCGTATATTGTTAATCTTGTATGTAAACGGAAATATATTTTGAAAACATTTTAAAGTTACTTTGGGGATGATTAAGTTAATATTAAAAGTATTCTTTATATTTATGGTTATGATGGTTATGGGAACTATGAACGAAGCATACCAATTTTTACTTTTGTAGATAAAACAAAGTGGAACCTTTTTAGGCATATATGTAGTTCCATAGAATATAATGGGGGTACGTGATATATATATTTTTTATTCAATTTTTTGTTACTAGTACTACTGCTACTGCTAGATAAAGCATGTTCAACACCTACTACTGCTAGTCGGCATATAAAACAATGTCATGTTTTAGTCTAGTTTGATACTACCTTCCGTCCCATCTTAAGTGTTCACATTTCTATTTTGAGATGTCCCATTTCAAGTATCCACTTGATGTTTCAACCAATCAGAAGAGGTTATTCTGAAGAGAGAAGATTTCTGATTGGTGGAAAATGAAGTTAGTGGAATTTTCTAAAACTGTGTGAAAAAATAAATGGACACTTATAGTGAGACGGAGGGAGTAAAAAGAAAAAAAAAGCAATTACTTTTAGGTTGAAATCAGGTTTATTTTAAACTTAAAAATATAAGGCATGAGAGTAAAGGGTAATGATATGTGCGGGGTATAAATTGGAGCACATTAAAATTAGGGTAAAACACGAAAACTCAAGATTCTAGAGGGTGTAATATGGAAATTATAAGAAGCCGGTATCGATGCCTATCATAGCATTCATCCGTCCACCATCATCGTCAGTCTTTTTTGACAGGACACCTCTACTGCAAATTTTACTTCTTTACCTTTCTGTCTCCATATTTATTCACTCAGTATTTTTTATTTTAACTTTCAACTTCATGTATATGTATATACGAGTAAAGTATACGGAGAGATCATTACCTTTGTGTCTCCTTGTTTTAGTTTCGACGTTAGTTTCGATCGGGTAGTCGTTTTTTTTTTTTTTTTTTTTTTTTTTTTTTTGCCATTGCCAGTTTATTTGTATCTTGTTTAGACTTTCATCTTTTAATGAAATGCCTTTTTTGTATATAGTTTCAATTTTGTCGATTAAAAAAGCAGGACCATCCCACTGATTTCAATTTTTCATATAGACCATGTTCAACTAATAAAGAGTAAAAAATTACGCCTTTTATATACAAATTAACTATTTTTCCTAAATATTAACTACATAAATGATTTTAAACAAGTTGTTGATAACTAGCGTAGGGTTAACCACGCGTGGTTGCGGATGCTTGAAAAAGCGAGTCGCTAATGTGCTTTTTTTTTTTTTCAAGAATAATGTTTATTTTAAAAAATCAAATACGGGAAGAATGAAATGTATAATAAAAACTTGAGGGAAGAAAACAAAAATAAAAAACATAAGGGTTGAAAATGTAAAAACAACAAAAGAGTCTAGCGTTTGAAACCGAGGCGACTAAATTGCAAGTTTCATAAAGGGAGCGCTATACTAACATCACATATACATTATTGACAAAATTGCTCAAATGGTTCCTGTGGTTTGTACTAAAATGCTGGTTTCGTCCCGATACTTTTTTTTGATGAATTTGGTGCCAGTGATTTACAAACGTTGCAGATTTAGTCCCTCTGACTGACGGTCGTCAAAAAATTCCGTTAACTCCAGTCATGTGCCAAACATGTGAGAGTATTTTCGTCTGTTTCTTTTATTTATTGATAAAATTGCTGAAATCGTCCTTGTTGTTTTTACCAAAATTGCTTAAATAATCCCTATGATTTCTTCAACTCTTTCTTCCTCTTCTCTAAACCTTCTTCCGCACCCAAAAAACAAAAAAAATGATGAACTCTAATATTGTACATCAATTAAATCGCACCACCTTCAAAATAAATTAAATCGCACCACCTTCAAAATAAATTGCAGGACTCTCAAATTAAATAGCATAAATCATCTTGTTCCTACAATATTTCACTAGCCCTAATTTTTTCAACACCAACATAAATCAAACCACATCTAATTCATCAAAATGAATAATTTTTTCAACACTAAAATCAAACCCACTAAAATTAAAACTCAATCAAACCCACTGCAAGTGGTTGAAGTTTGAGCACTCATCATATGTGATACTGTATATGTTTATCCACAATTATGGTAATCCTTTTACATCAAACTAATTACTAAAAACTACAAAACTCAGTCAGGTCATGCACGAGATCTATAAAACTCAACACACGATATCTATAAAACTCAACACTTTTGTTTCTTTGGTGATCATAAACTTACCAGCAAAACCTTTAATCGTGAAGCCCACAACCACCCTTAATCACAAGGAGGAACCGGCGCCGCTGTCTGCAACAACCAAAGCTGCCGTCGTCTTCACCAAATCGATGCAAACTTGGAGTTTGTAGAAGGTCATCGAGAACCACCGTTAAACACCGAAATCAAAATCCTTCAGATCTGAATCATGTAGTAGATTTGAAAGCATTTTTAGAGGATTTGAAGCTAATCGAAGGTGATTGAGGAATAAGGCGACCTAATCATTGGTGATTGAGGAAGCGAATCGAAGAAGAAGAAGAGATGTCGTGCTTCAATGGTGTTGACACGTCCTCTATATACGTATATCACTTATTTGTATGTGTATGTTTGTGGATTTGGTGCTCTGTTTGTTATTGAAGTATTGGACACAAGTAAGAAAAAGATTTGTACTTCTTGTTATCTCCTTATGTTTTTATCCACGAATAACAAAAGACAGTGAACAGAGAATAGTTGGTGGAGACCAACTTGTAAATGGGTGTTTGTTAATTTAAGTGAAATATTCATATAATTGAGTTTTTAAATTGTGATAAGTTTTTAAATTTTATTTCGATTTGGGTTTTTGATTTTGATCTTGGGTTTTTGATTTTGATATAAAGTTGCAGGTTATACTTAATTTAGGAAGAAGAAAAAGGTAAAGAAAATTGAGGAAAGGTGAGAGTAATAACCAAATAACTGAAATACCCTCACATGTTTTGCACATGACCCAATTTCACGGAAATATCTGACGGCCGTCACTCAGAAGGACTAAATCAGCAACCTTTGCAAATCACTGGGACCAAATCCATCAAAAAAAGTATAGGGACGAAACCAGCATTTTTGTACAAACCACAGGGACCATTTCAACAATTTTGTCTACATTATTTTTTTGAATAGCAAAGCTTTTATACCAAACAATCAAACGGCTCTCTAGCAACGAACTAGAAGAGCATTACAAGGGACATAAAAGCCAAAAGTTCTAATTACAAACATGATTGCCCCTATATCTAAGCCATGTGAAAGAATAAAATCGAATACAATCTAAAATATTACACTTCTTTAACGATTTATAATTAAAGAGGCTGCAATTTCGAAACCTAAAAATCATCCAAAGCGCGACACCGACGACAGCAAAAATGCGACTCTTTACGTTACTTGAACAGTTCATACCTTCGAGCCAACTCAGGACTTCGGCCCATGAGGAAAACCGGAGAAATACACATACAACCAAGAGAATGTGGCACGCCAAACTTCGAGCGCAAACTGACACTTATACATTTATTATTTAACCTTTAAAAAAGTGTGTTTAACTAAAACAAACATCGTGAATATACGATTTTACCCAAACTGAATAGTAATACGAGCCTATTAATACACTGAATATATAGAAATTAGAAACGGCGTGATTATATGCTACATGTCGAAGATACTATCTCACAACTACCTTTGTTGGGCATTTTGAAGGTTAGAAAGCCCACACAAAGCTCTATAACAAGTAATTTTAGGCTTGATTACTTTCTACTTAATGTTCTATTTCTATATAACGGTCAATGACAAACGTTTTACAAAAGGGTATTATTTAGCGGATGAAATTTATCCTGATTGGGCGACAATTGTGAAATCGTTCAAAAGTACGGTTAAACCAAAAACATCAAAATATAAAAGGTACCAAGAGGCAGCAAGAAAGGATATCGAACAAGCTTTCGGTGTACTTCAAGGTCGTTTTGCTATCATTAAATGTCCTGCAAGGCAATTCTATATGGAGAAAATCCAAAGCATTATGTATACTTTGTGGGTTAGAGGAGAATTATCAGTCAGTTCGTCGTGCATTAACATTACGATAAAGGGTAGATGCACATATCCGAATGGACAAAGAACTACGTGATTCTACAATTCATCGTTTTCTCCGAGAAATGCTTATCGAACACATTAGGAGTTTACCACTTAATGCACGTATTAGATTTAACCCACAAGCAGGACCTTCGGCAATTCCCAATCATGTCAATAATGATGACGAAGTGGAAGACCAAGACGATGATGAAGACGGAGACGAAGATGAAGAAGAAGACGAAGAAGAGTGCGAGGATGAAGACGAGTGCGAGGAGTAGTTTAATTAATGTAATTTTAAATAAATTTTAATTAATGTAATTATTAATTATTATTAAGTTTTTAATTAATGCAATGTCGTTTTTTTAATTTAACGTAATTTTTAATTAATGAAAAAATGTATGTTTAAAAAAAATAATATTTTAAATTATAAAATAAGGGTGGACCATGTCATGGGAATAAGGTGCGTCATAGTTGTTACCAGTTAGTCTTAGATTATTGATGGAAATGAAATGTTGATGTGACGATGATGTGGCAATCAGTTCTGGGAAGGAAGTGCGTCATGGTTGAGAGTGATATCACAAGACAATAAATCATATACTCCGTATTGTTTTTGTTTTTTAGTGCTATTAGTTTCAAGAATTTAGCACCATTTGGTACTAGACCGAAAATACCGGTACTGAACTGGTACCGTTTTCTTAATTCGGCAAGCTATTCGGTTTTTGATTTTAAGAAATTTCGGTTTTGGTACGGTTCAATACGGCTATTACCTAACAAAACGAAATCACAATCTAAATTCTAAAAGGGTGCCCAATTAGAATCGTCAAGCTAAAGATTACGCAGCTTCTAAGAAACACTATGTGACTTCCTACTCCTAAAGCTTTAATGAGTAAGAAATATCTCTATGTGCTAGGCGAAAACAACAAAAATGTTTGTAGCTGAAATATTCCAATTTAAGTATTTACCCATTGTATACAACAAAAGATTCTCGTGTTTTAACCTTTATAAGAAACTTTAGAAGATGTATATTTGGTTTAAAAACATAGAAAAGATACAAAAATAGTGTGAAAATGATCTTAATCGAATTCGAATTTGCAATAATTACACGGTGGAAAGTTGTGATGTGGCCCAGCGATTGGTAGCCTGACTCTTTTAGGAGATGTCAGGAGTTCGATCCCCGTTGGCTACGTATTAAAAACACAATTTCATCCCTACCATGAAGTATCCACCCATGACACCTTTTCCATATCGTTTGTGGGTAAAGGGGATGAGGTTTTACTTGGCCGTGCCCATGGATCTGTAGTGACCCGAACTTTTCCCTATTTATATATATTAATTGAGATTGATATTTACATAATTAAATGTTTTCAACATGTTAAGCAATCAAACTTGTTAAGACTTGATTAATTGAAATATGTTTCATATAGACAATTGACCACCCAAGTTGACCGGTGATTCACGAACGTTAAAACTTGTAAAAACTATATGATGACATATATATGGATATATATATAGTTAACATGATACTATGATAAGTAAACATATCATTAAGTATATTAACAATGAACTACATATGTAAAAACAAGACTACTAACTTAATGATTTTTAAACGAGACATATATGTAACGATTATCGTTGTAAAGACATTTAATGTATATATATCATATTAAGAGATATTCATACATGATAATATCATGATAATATAATAATTTAAAATCTCATTTGATATTATAAACATTGGGTTAACAACATTTAACAAGATCGTTAACCTAAAGGTTTCAAAACAACACTTACATGTAACGACTAACGATGACTTAACGACTCAGTTAAAATGTATATACATGTAGTGTTTTAATATGTATTTATACACTTTTGAAAGACTTCAATACACTTATCAAAATACTTCTATTTAACAAAAATGCTTACAATTACATCCTCGTTTAGTTTCATCAACAATTCTACTCGTATGCACCCGTATTCGTACTCGTACAATACACAGCTTTTAGATGTATGTACTATTGGTATATACACTCCAATGATCAGCTCTTAGCAGCCCATGTGAGTCACCTAACACATGTGGGAACCATCATTTGGCAACTAGCATGAAATATCTCATAAAATTACAAAAATATGAGTAATCATTCATGACTTATTTACATGAAAATAAAATTACATATCCTTTATATCTAATCCATACACCAACGACCAAAAACACCTACAAACACTTTCATTCTTCAATTTTCTTCATCTAATTGATCTCTCTCAAGTTCTATCTTCAAGTTCTAAGTGTTCTTCATAAATTCTACAAGTTCTAGTTACATAAAATCAAGAATACTTTCAAGTTTGCTAGCTCACTTCCAATCTTGTAAGGTGATCATCTAACCTCAAGAAATCTTTGTTTCTTACAGTAGGTTATCATTCTAATACAAGGTAATAATCATATTCAAACTTTGGTTCAATTTCTATAACTATAACAATCTTATTTCAAGTGATGATCTTACTTGAACTTGTTTTCGTGTCATGATTCTGCTTCAAGAACTTCGAGCCATCCAAGGATCCGTTGAAGCTATATCCATTTTTTTCTTTTCCAGTAGGTTTATCCAAGGAACTTAAGGTAGTAATGATGTTCATAACATCATTCGATTATATATAGTTTGAGGTTGATTCCAAAATATATATAGTTTGAGTTGTGATCAATACTGAGATACGTATACACTGGGTCGTGGATTGATTCAAGATAATATTTATCGATTTATTTCTGTACATCTAACTGTGGACAACTAGTTGTAGGTTACTAACGAGGACAGCTGACTTAATAAACTTAAAACATCAAAATATATTAAAAGTGTTGTAAATATATTTTGAACATACTTTGATATATATGTATATATTGTTATAGGTTCGTGAATCAACCAGTGGCCAAGTCTTACTTCCCGACGAAGTAAAAATCTGTGAAAGTGAGTTATAGTCCCACTTTTAAAATCTAATATTTTTGGGATGAGAATACATGCAGGTTTTATAAATGATTTACAAAATAGACATAAGTACGTGAAACTACATTCTATGGTTGAATTATCGAAATCGAATATGCCCCTTTTTATTAAGTCTGGTAATCTAAGAATTAGGGAACAGACACCCTAATTGACGCGAATCCTAAAGATAGATCTATTGGGCCTAACAAACCCCATCCAAAGTACCGGATGCTTTAGTACTTCGAAATTTATATCATATCCGAAGGGTGTCCCGGAATGATGGGGATATTCTTATATATGCATCTTGTTAATGTCGGTTACCAGGTGTTCACCATATGAATGATTTTTATCTCTATGTATGGGATGTGTATTGAAATATGAAATCTTGTGGTCTATTATTATGATGTGATATATATAGGTTAAACCTATAACTCACCAACATTTTTGTTGACGTTTTAAGCATGTTTATTCTCAGGTAATTATTAAGAGCTTCCGCTGTCGCATACTTAAATAAGGACGAGATTTGGAGTCCATGCTTGTATGATATTGTGTAAAAACTGCATTCAAGAAACTTATTTTGTTGTAACATATTTGTATTGTAAACCATTATGTAATGGTTGTGTGTAAACAGGATATTTTAGATTATCATTATTTGATAATCTACGTAAAGCTTTTTAAACCTTTATTGATGAAATAAAGGTTATGGTTTGTTTTAAAATGAATGCAGTCTTTGAAAAACGTCTCATATAGAGGTCAAAACCTCGCAACGAAATCAATTAATATGGAATGTTTTTAATCAATAAGAACGGGACATTTCAGGATCGGTTTCAAGGTTTCCTCCCGGACAGCGATGGGGGTGGGGTTATTATCGCTGCATCGGCATAGTCGAAACGGGAGATGATCGCAATGAGTGGTTTAGTCCCCCTCGGGTGATCCCAATCGCTGTTAAAAAAAAATATATTACCCGGTGGAAATAGTGCAATTGAGCTTATTACTCCCATATTCAGGGGAGGTTCGGAGGGAAATAAAGTAAAGTGATTAATCGATCGCTCAGTGTTTAGGATTTCCAGGGGTCTATTTAAGAAACAGATGAACTAGGGAAACACAATTAAAACAGTAAAAACAAAACACAATAGGTCTAAAAATAACAATCAAAATCCCCAGAAAAAAAAATTTAAAGTCCGCTAACATTCTAGCATAACCGAAAGTGATTTTTTTTATAAATAATTTATATTATTCATTATGGGTTAAGAACATTTTTTCACCTCGTTCTAGGTATTTAAATTCTTGAGACCGACCCTGGCTATATTAATTCAGATATTTATAAAAATATCACAATTACAAAGTTACTAAGATATACGTAGTACAAAACAATTACGGTATGCTTTACTAATACAACATCATTATCACGTCATTAACACTTGCATCTTAGATAAAATTCTATTCTATGACTTTGCTCCATATGGAAATAATGGGATGTGACAAACGACATGGTAGCACTTGAACAAGATTTGCTTGATCTCTCTTTTAAACTTTCTTATATTCTTCTTAAAGAAAATGATACCGAACAATAATTAGAGATGCAATTCAAATACATCCAGAATCTTTATGCTATTCCAAGTTTCGTAACTTCACATCAGAGTTATCCCACCTATATTTTCGTTTCATGAATAACACGCTTAGATATCACTTGTTACAAATATATAACACGCACAAAATGACAAAATCAGTAATAAACATGTAATGCTACCGTTTACGCACACTATATATCACTAACTCGGGAGATTAAACGAGCTTATGAATTTTGAGTATGCGTAATTATACAAAATAACATAAGTTTTAAATACAATCCCGATATTGGCAAAACTTGTTGCTATTTTACCCGACCTCCTAATAACACACTTTTCCTTTATCTTTACTGGTAAAAAGATTTTGGTTCATGGTCGAAAGTCAAGAGTAACTGGACCGGGTTCGAGTCACTAGCCGAACAAAAACTAACACTGTTGACCATGGACCAGTAATTTCAAAGGTTAGGTGCACAACCACTTTCACACTTTAGACAGTGTAATGTGGAAAAAACAAAGTGTTTTAGTGATAGTGGATATGAAGGAAGACTTTATTGTCAATACGTTGTAATGTTTGCAACATAAAAAAAGAATTTGGTTTCTAACTGTTTAAAAAGGTAGTAGAATATTTTTACTTTTTCATAAAAGCAAAGAGAAAATTGTAACTTTTGATTTCGATTTCCATCTGTTTTGTTGGTACATTTGATCTTTTATCGACCCTACAACCCCATCCAGTATGTGAGCGTGCTTCTATAAAGATGTATACTTTGCTGGAAAACAAACATAAAAAATTCATTTTAGTATATTTTTTGTATATATATAATAATAATATATAATATATATGATCCGTATATTAATTAGCCCAAATATCTTAGTCTGATCGTATGTATAACATTGACCTGTAAAATTGGCCCATTGTAGGAATCCATACTTGAAACTCTTACATAACCAGCTAATGAAAAACGTGGAGTATTATTGAATTAATTTTATTTTATTTTATAAAGTCGACCTCAAAATGTAGATAGTGGGATTAAAACTGGATCTTCTTTGGATTTTTCCAAACATCCAACCACGTATTAAGCCCTGGGGTCTCACTCAACCCCAATATAAAGTAAGAACTTGTAAGATGGCTATGGTTCAAAAAAAGTTATATGTTGTACTCTAATATATTTTCATTTCTCAAATTGTATGTATCTTACAAATTCCATATAACTAACCCGAAAATCATGGTGCTGTCATTTAATTAATCAGATATCTATACTCCTAGTTTATGGTTACAAATCCTACCAACAAGTGACTTGACTAGAGGATTAAATCATATGATCTTGGAGCCAATATGCCAACCCTATGCACCATGGGTGGAAGACAATGGTGATGTTGTGTTTAGTCCAACTCTTTTTTTATCACATGGTGGAAAAACACTCATATTCTTATCTTAAAAATGAGTGTGCTACGGGGTTGTATCACACTCGGCTAATAGTTGAATAGATGGTCTGAGTGGTCACCGTCCACCGAGTTAAACATTGAAGCACACCACCGGGGGTTGATTTATGGGTATGCCAAATCACTCATAAAGGTAGTGTGTCTAGAGAGTGCGTATAATGAGCAATTCACAGCGTATCAAGTCTTGCGCTCGGAGTGCTTGATAATCCGAGGTTTACCCTCTATGTAGAGCCATGTGCTCATTCATAGAGGCCAGGTTTCTTCGGTAATAAAAAAAAGTTGAATAGATGGAGCATTGGTGATAGACGATTATGATAACCTGTTTTCAACGGGTTCAAATGACTTTCAACTAGTGCAACTAATTTTGTTTAAAATTTGAGTTTTCCGTCGTTTTATTCGTTTCGGTTAACATTTTTATATAAATGATCTTCAGTCATCCTTAATGATAACTATAACTGTAAGGGAAATTTTATGACAACTAGTTGTCATTAAGAATTAAATCATTGCAAAAAATGATGGTACATGGAGTAGTTATTTTCATGAAGGTGGTTAATTTTTATCAAAGTACAAGATTATTGCATGTTCTAATCTCTTAATTACAATTCTTAAAGTTGTCGTTAACATTTCCCTAACTATAATTATCATTAAAAAATGATCACTACAAATTAGGCACAATCAAATGTCCAAATATTTTAAATATTTTCAATAATATAAGATTGATAGTACGCAGAACGTAAGAGAGGATAAAAAACTAAAAAGGAACGGTCCCTACTATATTCCCTACAGTGACTAGATATTAAAAGGATAAAGAATAAAGATACAAATATAATTAGCCCATTAGTCAATTAATTTAAAATAGTCCAGGCCCATCAAACAAACATCACTAGAATTAATCACAGCCGTCCGATTGTGATTTCCAACATATCACCTTTATAAACCGTAGTACTGATAATTGTAGTCTCTCAATTGGCCAACACCAAATTAGGGTTTTCAAAGATCATCATCTCTACCTAAAAATCTGAATACCGAGAGGTTAAAGTGACAGCAATTGATCGCTGTCCACCTTGGCATAGTATCAATCCCTACGTCTTGGCCCTCGGGTTTCGTTAACCATCATCCTCTCAGTTGTTCAGTTAAATTCTAGCATAAACTTATTATATATATATAAAAACATTATTATAGCAAAAATGGTTGGGAGAGCTTCGAAGGCTGAGAAGAAGATTGCGTATGATGCAAAACTGTGTCAGTTGCTCGATGAGTTTACTCAAGTGCTTGTGGTGGCTGCTGATAACGTCGGATCGAATCAGCTTCAGAACATTCGTCATGGTCTCAGGGGTGATTCTGTAATTCTTATGGGGAAGAACACTATGATGAAGCGATCTATTAGGATCCATGCTGAGAAGACTGGAAATAATGAGATTCTCAATCTGATTCCTCTTCTTATTGTATGTTAGATCCTTAATTTGTTATCGTTTTTACGTATAATTATTTAACGTTTTTGGTTTAATTAGATGATTATTTGTTCATCAATCATTTTTGATTAAGTTGATCCGTACTCACAAAATTTAGGTGATGATTTAGTTTTGCACTAATTATTTATAAGCACGTGTTTCATTTCTATGGTTGTAAATTTCGTATATTGTTTATGATTTTTTATGTACAGATAATATATAAAATTTATATTTATATTGAGTAATCTATTAGAAGCACGTGTCTATATCTCTTGGGCAAGTTGTTTTTTTTTTTTATTCAGCTTATCACTCAAGTATTTATATTTATTGTTTATTTCTCTTGGATATATATGAAGGGTAATGTTGGATTGATCTTCACTAAGGGTGATCTCAAGGAGGTTCGTGAGGAAGTGGCTAAGTATAAGGTGAGATTTTATGAGGCATATAATTGTAGTTGTTTACTTTTTTTAATCAATTAATAGAAATAGAAATAGAAATAGATAGATGGATGTTTCTTGGTTATGTTGATGACTTGATGCTCAGTTAACTTATTGTTTATATTGTGTTTAGTATGCGGTAAAAGGTTGATTAAAATGCTTGAACTGAGCTATATATGTATTGTTTTTTCCCTTTCTTTGTGAACAACCTAGATTTATTGTTTCATCATGCTACGTTGATCTTAGTTTAAGGTGTCCTTTTCAACGAGGCATTACTATCGAGTTTATGAAATTCACAATATATTACTCTGTATTTTCTTTTTTGCAAGTGTCTTTAATGCATAAAACGTCTTTTTTATGTACATGTCTTTTTAATGTGTTTGTTTTCTTAATGATATCTCAGCTATGTTTTGTTTGGATAGAATTTGTTGTTCATAAAACTAGTCACATATTGTCTCTGTTTATTCTGTAATTGTTTTTGTAGATGATTAGTGCATTCTGTAACTGCTGTTTTACGATATGCATTATCTTGTATTATAGGTTGGAGCTCCTGCTCGTGTGGGTCTAATTGCTCCTGTGGACGTGGTTGTTCCACCTGGCAACACTGGTCTTGACCCTTCTCAGACTTCTTTTTTCCAGGTTAAGCTTACAGTTTTTGTTCATCATTCAACTATGTATTCGATTATCTTTATTGTTGTTCTGACTTGAAACGCTTAACTTTTCAGGTTCTTAACATTCCTACTAAGATCAACAAGGGTACCGTTGAGATCACCATTCCTGTTGAGCTCATTAAGAAAGGTGACAAAGTAGGTTCGTCTGAAGCGGCTCTGTTAGCAAAACTTGGCATTAGGCCGTTCTCTTATGGTCTAGTTGTTGTCTCTGTGTATGAAAACGGTTCAACTTTTAGCCCTGATATACTTGATCTTACTGAGGATGACCTTGTTGAAAAGTTTGCCATGGGGTTATCCATGGTCACTTCTGTTGCATTGGCGGTTCATTATCCAACCATAGCAGCTGCTCCTCACATGCTTATCAATGGCTACAAGAATCTGCTTGCAGTTGCTTTGGAGACTGGTTACTCTTTCCCTTTGGCTGATGAGGTGAAGGAGTATCTAGAGGTAGGTGGTTGTGTTTGGTTGTAAAATTTGTTATTATGTTTTGTTTTTAGATATGTATTGACTTTTTGACTGTAGGATCCTAGCAAGTTTGTTGCTGCTGTTGCTCCCAGTGTTGGTGATGTTGCTCCAGCTGGCGCTGAGGTGGCTGCCCCTAAGGAAGAGGAACCCGCTGAAGAATCAGACGATGACATGGGTCTCAGCTTGTTTGATTAAGTTGCTGTGGTGCTTGCTGTGGTGCTATGAGTTGTTGTTATTTGCTGCTATGAACTTGGTTTCGTGCTTTTAGTAACCTTGGTTTGGTACTAGTTATATATAAGCTTGGTTTGGTACTATTAATAATGTTGCTGATGATTATATAAGCCATTAACCATATTAATATATTTTGGTGCATGTAGTTATATTATTGGTGTGGTAATTGTCCTTTTGTTTGAATACTCAGTTTTGGCTTGTTTACCGATGATATGTGTGCTTGTGTGTCTTGAATGACTAGATGGTACGGTAGGTCCGAACTGAGATAAAAAATATCCAGATCATATGTTTAATGATGGATAAATCTGGTATACTTTTAATATGTAATTTAGAGTTCATGTAACATTGCTTGTATGTTCTCTGTTTACATCTTGATGAATCAGCCACAATTTGGTATGCATATCCTTCGTTTGTGTGACACTGCCCCTAATTCTAGGGTTTCTTCTCTATAGATTGACCCAAATGCTTCCAATTATGTTTTTAGCCTTTTCCAATGTATCTGGATAGTTTCTTCTCTAGCTGGTTACCAGTCATCTTGCATGTTGAGATACCGATTTCATTTTGTTTCTGTGTTTCTTCTTTGTGTTATTGCCTTAAATTGTGGTGTATTGTTTGCTGTTGATAGTTTCTGTCATCTGTTCTGTTTGAATGGTTGTTTCACCAAATGGATCTATTTTTGGGCTGTCATGCATATTAAGCAAACTTAGGGTCCAAATTATGATATCTGACCAGATTTTTGTGTCATCAAAGTTCAAGTTTGTGTCCATGTTTGTTAAATTGGTAGTAGTTCAATGCTGTTTAGTATTATGATTTATGATCTCGCATTCAATGTCTGGTTCAGATCATGCAATAGTTCAATGTTGAAGTGAACAAACAAATACTCTGTATTTATAACAGTGTTATTATGGGTGCAAGTTATATACTTGTGCAATCAGTATACTGTTGAGGAAAATGACTCCATTACCATTTGAGTTTTAGTTATTTTCGCTAAAAAAACAAAAAGTTATTTACTGATGTATATCAGATCAATAGAACATTAGAAATAGACTGTTCCTCTAAATTGATTCATTGAATTGATCCCCTTGTACAAAATGAGTCGCCCATGTAGTTGTTGGAACTGAATGTTCAAAGTTTCTTATCAATTAAAGCCACGTTGATTGATGTTTCAGTTGAGTTCTTATTTTAAAATCTTGAAGTAGTGGTGATCATTTCTTGCAAGCAATTCACCACAACCACTTCGAAATAGTATTCAACTCTATATGACAAGTTAAGTATCAACAGCCAATAAAGCATCAATATCAATAACAAATTGATAAATAAACAATTTAGCTTTAAATCTCCTTCATACCGTACGTAATTGAGGACCAAGCAAAGTGTAAAGGTCCTACGTGTTAAAGAGCGATCAATAATTGATGTGATAAAGCTTAGTTAAAGGTGATGATGTTCGATGAATTCTTATACAAAGATGATGGTCATGTTGGTTTGGAACATAACTAGATATATCTAGAGTTTAGGGTCAAGGTGCTTGCTTGGGGACACAAAACATGCCTTGATTATTGGAATTTCTACCATTAGATGATGTCATTTGTATGACCAAATAATTAAGGCTTGATTGGTGGCTTACAAAGGTTTCTTGCAATAATAGTACTTTAATATTTGATCCATATAAGTTCTAGAAACTTGATAACGACCAAATCAATATCAAAACAGCAGGACTTAGAGAAAATCATTAAGTAATAAATAAATAAAATAGAGAACCAAAATATATGTGCTCTTGAAAAGTAATGATACCGCAACCCGCAGGCGCACCGCGAATGTATGCGAACAATCACTATTGTGCGTATGCGTGTTCTTGTGTGCGGTATGCGGCGTGCGAATGCCTTTGTTCCCGGTACGGCGGTTGCTTAGCTGTCAAGTAAATATCTTTTCCATAATTATATCCGTGATTCGGGGGAGTCAGTTATGGATGAGATTATGATGATCTGGGACGATTCAAGAATTAGGGTTTGCCTATAAATACAAACCCTGATCATCGTTTACCGGACACAGCACATTACGTAACCATCGCATACGATACACATTACGTAAAACAGCATCATTCAGCATCTTTTCAAGGTTAACAGGTTAGTCTTTTGTAAGCTAGTACCTACGACCTTATTTGGGGCCTTCCGATCAGCGACCGCTATCGAAGGTGGACTTAATCACTTGGCCACCCCGCCGACATCATCATGTCGGCCAGGGTTATTCACGGTAGCCGGACCGGAGAGCCACGTTCTAAGATCCTTAAACCCCTCTTTACGTATTGAGCAGGCATATTAAACTCCTCGGTTAAAATATGCATGATCAAGTGGTGCTTTCATTGAGAGTCGAATTAATTCAAGACTGTTTAATTGCTTTTTCTTTTAAGGTTTTGAATTGTATGACTCGTTATTTACAAAATTTTTGAATTTTTTCTTTAACAGTATCATGACTTCCGAGGAATCATCGGAACATACCCAAACAGATGTTCAGAACGCACCGTCTGGTAGTCAACATACACCGGTTATGACTACGGAGGCCGCTACTCAGGCGGGATACACGATATACCCTCCACCTATATCCGGCGAACCCTTTCAGAGGTACAAGCCGATATATTCAGACGGGGTCACACCGCCAAGAGCAAACTCACCAGTCACAACCACGCGGCTGGACTTTTCGTCAGATCCAAGGGTCATCTTTGCAGGCGTTGGCGGTGGAACAACGGGGCCGCATGTGGTTTGCTGCGGCCAGGTACCTATTTACAGTACCACTGTTTCAATACCTCTGCATACGCAGAGCATTCAGCAGAATTCGTCATTTACACCGTTGCAACCTTGGCAACCACCGCGCCCAGTTTCACAATTTTTAACTCCTGCGGATGCGCAGGCGTTACTTAATAGTTGGGGATTTGGGGTCATCCCAGATGCGAACTCTCATTGGGCGCCGATAACAGCGCAGCAGCAAAGCACAGTGCATACAGTTGGGCTTTTAAGTGTGTATCCTCAAGTTTCGCAGATATCTGCGCCACAGGTTTCGCTTCCTTTACAGCCACCTGTGTACTATGCGTCTTCAAGTTATCCCTCTTTTCCAACGCAGCAGCCTTGGTCATATCCGCGGACGCAGGGTCAACCTTGGCAAAATGTTCAAGGGCAGGCAAATCTTGCAAGTCAATTCATGCAGGCCGCACCTCCCGATATGGTTCACTTATTTTCACAACCTGACTTTGTTCAGGACATGATGAAGCGTTTCTTTGCAAATTTGAAAGGGGATCCTGTTAAACCACCCTTCGAGCTACCGACTACCTTTGACAAGTTTCCTCCGCATATATCCGCGTACCCGTTTCCATCAGCACCAAAGATACCTAGCACGTTGGGTACTTACAATGGCCTGACCGATCCAGATGATTTTTTACAGCGCTTCGAAGGCGCAATGCGCACTCAAGGCTGGGTGGATCCGGTTGCGTGTCAGATATTTCCTATGACACTACAGGGTATTGCTCGTGAGTGGTTTAATAAGTTGCCGGCGGGTAGTATTGCCGGGTTTATGGATCTGCGGACGAAGTTTTTACTGCAGTATCAGAATCAGAGACCACGCAAGCGCACTCACATTGAATGCCATGACATCGTGCAGAAGCCCAAGGAATCTTTGGGCGAATTTCTCACAAGGTATACTAATGAGTGCCTGCGTATACCAGATCTCAAACCAGAGCAACAGATTTCCGGACTCATACATGGTATAAACTCAGAACGTCATCCAACACTGGTAAGGCGTCTGCGCCATACAGTCCCAACAACTTATGCCGAGGTGCTTAATGAATGCCACGACTATATGCGGAGTGGCGAAGATAATGACATTCCAACAGCTAGCTCACGCAACGAGAGAAAGGACGATGATGATCGTTCGCGCGATCAAGGTCGCGGTAACAACTCTCGTGGAAGGTATCCTAGCGGTGGTCCAATCAGGAATGATAAAGGGAAATCAAGTGGCAATTATCGAAACAATAATCAGCGAGGCATCAATAATCAGAACTATGCGCTACTAAAAAGTTTGTCCAAAACGCCCAAGGAAATTTTGGCAACGGAGTCAGTATGCGCGACCTTCGCGGTTCCAACTCCGCTTACAGAATTTGGCAAGCGGGACAAAACAAAGTATTGTGAATTTCATGACGATTATGGTCACGACACCAATCGATGTAAAAATTTGATGGAACGGGTTCTGGAAGCGCTTCGCGCAGGCAAGTTGGATCATCTAAAACCACCTAAAAAGGACAAGGGAAAGGCCGCAGAAGAGGCTCCGAAGTCTAAGACTTTCGCGTGGCAGAAAGTTGACAAAGCGAAAAATGCCGACTTAACCATTAACATGGTTGACGCAGAGAAAATCAGCCAGCGGAGAAAGTACAACGATCATCAGGATTGGGAGCTTCTCCCGATCACTTTCCCTCCTGTAATGTCAATTGATTCTATTAATGAGCCCATTATCATCAAGTGTCGCATCCCCGATTGCGGAATCCAGGTTTAGCGCATGCATGTTGACACTGGCAGCGGTGTCGATATTATGTATGAGCATTGTTATCGTTTCCTTCCGGCAGAAGTCAAAGCGCAGTTACGTCAGCCTGATATTACGCTATCAGGGTTCTCTGGAGAAAACTCGTGGCCGCTAGGCCGAATAGAATTAATGATAGAGCTTGCGGATGACAGGAACCCGCAGATGATCAGGCGTGAATTGGTCGATTTTTATGTGGTTCGTTCAACTTCACGATATAATGCACTGCTAGGGAGAAACTTTATACGGCGTTTTAACATTATCCCATCGGTAGTGCATGGTTTGATTAAGTTTCCCACAGTAGGAGGCGTTGCCACAGTTGCGTCACATCAAGCAACCGAGCTGTGTGGCTCTGTCGCGTCTGTAAGCGCTCCTAGCGTAGGAGAGCAACTTGCAAACTGTGCAGTAATAGTAAATCGCTTGCATCCGGATAAGCGAATTAAAATCGGCGCAGGCTTGTCAGCCGAAACGAAGGGCAAGTTGCATGGAATACTGTCAGCTAATGCAGATATTTTTGCATGGCGCGAGTCAGACATGACAGGGGTTCCGCGGGATATTGCGGAGCATAAGTTAAACGTTAATCCATCATTGACACCCGTTAGGCAAAAGAAGCGGCATATGGCCCTAGACCGCAGTGATTGGTTGTGCGCAGAGGTGGATAACCTTGTCAAAGCAGGCATTCTGCGGGAAGTGCGTTATCAGACATGGGTTGCAAATCCTGTGTTGGTAAAAAAGGCTGACGGTAACTGGAGGATGTGCGTTGATTTCAAAGATATCAATAAGGCATGTCCCAAGGACAATTACCCTCTCCCGGAGATAGACTGGAAGGTAGAATCACTATCGGGATTTAGGTACAAGTGTTTTCTGGACGCGTACAAGGGTTATCACCAAATCTTAATGGCTGCGGAGGATGAGGACAAGACTGCTTTTCATACGCCGCAGGGTATTTATTGTTACACGAAGATGCCTTTCGGTTTAAAGAATGCTGGCGCGACCTATCAGCGTGTAATTGACGCAGCATTCAAGCACCAAATCGGTAGAAATCTTGAAGCGTACGTCGACGACTTGGTAATTAAAAGTAACACCGAAGAAGACATGCTCGCAGACATCCTGGAAACGTTTGCATCTCTGCGCAGGATCAACATGAAGCTTAACCCGCTAAAATGTAGTTTTGGGGAAGAGGAAGGCAAGTTTTTAGGTCATGTGGTGACAGCGCGGGGTATCAAGGCCAATCCCAAAAAGATTGAAGCCATTGATAATTTGCCATCTCCGAAGACAAAGAAAGATGTGCAGAGTCTAACGGGGAAGCTTGCGGCTATCACACGGTTTCTGTCGAAAGCCTGATGATGTAGCGTGAGGGTACGAAATAGTATTATTTTTACTAGGAAATACTACAAAATATGACACAAGTTTTATTAATTTACGGATGGGATATACCTAAACCTTGCTACAACACTATAGGCAGTGTACCTAATCGTAGAGTAGTGTAGTTTTTAGTAAGTCCGGTTCGTTCCACAGGGAGCTGGTGATACTTACTATATTTTTAATAACTATATTTATACAAAATATATATAATTATATAAGTAGTAATATTATTATAAAAGGGGGGTTTTACCGTTTAATGACCGGTTTGTCGATTCTATATTTTAAGCGTAAAGATAAATGACGATAATTAAAGTGCGTAAAATAATGACAATAAATAAAATGACAGTAAATAAAATTGCGAGTAATAAAATGACAGTAAATAAAGATACGATGAGAAATATAATAAAAGAATTATGCTTATTTAAACTTCCGTAATCATGATGTTTGACGTGTTGATTTTAATTTATTACCATGGGTTAATTGTCTTTTGTCCTGGTTTATTTGATACGTCTATCTGGTTTTTGTCCATAATAGTCCATCGGTCATAAATATAAAGTGCGAGTATCCTCGTCAAATTACCCTTATACCCGAAGTCAAATATTCCAACTGATTAAGGATTTAAACTGTGACGCAGTTATCACTTCTGTCAATAATTACACCAGTTATCACTGTATGTAATCCACCTCTGTTTTAATTATTTTATGAATATTAATTCATCCACTTGATCAGAATGAATAATCAATTACCCAACCCAATTGATTAATTAAATGATTATAACAGATTCCATATGAACATCACTAAATAGGACAACCATAATCATTATTAATTATTAGGTTAATTAATTTGAAGATAGGTTCGACAGACTCCAATGAGTTGTCACTCAATTAGACAATACCCCCCATCTATTAATAGTCAATAGTCCAATTTCCACAAGTGTCGTTCTTTTGTCCAAACCCCAATTATGGTACAAAGCCCAATTACCCAATTTTAGTAATTAGCCCAACATCATGATTACTTCGTTTTAAACAAGCATAATAATAACTTAGCTACGAGACATTAATGTAAAAAGGTTGAACATAACTTACAATGATTAAAAATAGCGTAGCGTTACACGGACAGAATTTCGACTTACACACTCAAACGATCTCTATCATAAATCTTATTATTATCATAATTTAAAATTAAAATTAAGATTATTGTTATATCTGATTACATTAACATTATGATAGAGAATTATAAATATAGATATTGATATTTGATATAGAAAAATAAGAAAAAAAGATAGAAAGAAAAAAAGATCGAAAAAAAATATCTTCCTAATTCATCGAACGTATCGTTCTTTTATAGGTAAATTAGAATTCAAATTTTCATTTACGACCCCTGAACTATGCTCAATTAACAACTTTTTATTATTTAATATTATTCTTATTATGAATTATTTAAATATTATATTTTATTCTTGTGCATAGTTGACTTGTAATTTTTACACCGTTGCGTCGAGCGTTGAGAGTTGGTTCATGTCCTGGTTTCGGATTTTCGAACGTCCTTTCGTATAATTTAATATCTTGTACTTTGCGTTTTGTAACTTGTACTCTTGTCATTTTTAGACGTTTCTCATCAATAAATTGAACCTTTTGAATTGTATCTTGTACATTTGAGCTTTTTGGATGTTTTGGTCTTTCAAATCTTCGTTTTTGTCTTTAAATCTTCATTTTCGAGCGATTTGCGTCTTTCGTCTTCGCACTTATTTATTTAACTATTACAACTAAAAATAAGGAAATTACATTTAAAAACTTTACATATTGGAACGATATTGCTACTAAATATATGTTCATTTGGAGCACTATCAAATATCCCCACACTTGAGCGTTGCTTGTCCTCAAGCAATACAGAACTTGAAATAAAAACATACATGAATCACTTTTTTATTCATCACATTTTGTACATCAGTGATTTTGATATAGCGGTATAAACAATGACAGTAATGATGGTTAAAGGTGGGTGTGTCATCCACAGTTGCCTCGGGTTTAGGTCAACGACACTTGCAATCAAATAGCCGATTTACTTTCGGTTTCCAAAGCAAAGTGCACATTTGAAAGGTGGTTTACAGTCCCACATGACTATGAAAATGTAGATCCTTAAGGAAATTGGATCTTTATGAAAACATTTGATCTTTTTTAAAAATTTAATCTAGCTTTTACCCTAGACAAGTTTTCTGATTTGATCCATCATTGGTGTTGCAAAATATATTTGTGGATCATTATTTTGGCTAAAACTTTTAGGCTCGTGTATTCCACTGCTATCCCGGTATCGGAAAGCACACATCCAGTTTACTTGTTCCGTATATTACCTTTCGGTAAACTACCGTCCGGTTGTAAAGGAAAGCGATGAACAATAAACTGTTAAGGCAATGTCCCGTGACATGCAGATGATTATGGTCTTATTAACGTGTCGGATGCTAGAACTATCCTTGGTAGGAGCGATAGTAAAGATCATCCTATAATTTTTCAGTCTGGCACAAGGTTCTGTCTCCGACCATGCTATGCAACCACCGTTCTTACGGTTGACACCCGATTTGGTTCAGGTGACCTAATGAATTCCAGGTGAATTTCTTAGGATTTTACGTTCAATGGTAATGAACGCATTGAAAATGGTTTTTCAGAAAACAAATCGGTTTGTATTTTTGATCAAAATATTTTCTCGTTCAAGCTCGAGTTTAGACATCATCGAATTCCATGAGTTTGAATTCTCAATCTTTAAGGTCAATCTCTAGGATTGAGTATTATCAGTCTTAAAAGCTGATTTTTAATCTTTAAGGAGATTATCCTTTTCTGGGGATCTGATTCATTAGTCTTATCAAGCTAATTTGCACGTTGCCTCCCCATTGTACGAGATAAATCCTTCTCATGGTTAGGATAAATCTGACCACTTGGCGACCCTGTTTGATGCTGAGGTCCGTGGATTTCCTGCTGATTTTAGAGATGACTTTTCTAGATTTTTCGTCAACCTACAGCTGGTCTGGACGACAACTTCATGACCTAAATCAAGAAGCGCGTGTCTTTTTCGGAAGACTTTACTTCCTTCAAATGATGGAATTGATTCATCGTGTAGATCCATCTTTCTTTCAAAAGTATTATAGTAAATCGGGTAAAACTGATTAGTATTATCCAAAACAAAAGTACCTGCAATAATCTTGTACAAAAATATGTGATATATGTTTTAAATTGAATAACTTGGTACATTCTTCCCACACTTAGTTTCTTTCTTTGCCTTTTTATTTTCTTTTATTTCATTTTAAATGAATTCAAGCGTTTTAGGGTGTTTCTCAATTTATGTCCTTTTCGAGGTAACGATAATTTTGGTATTATCACCTAGTTTTCACCGTTCATAAATATGTATAAACATGATTTTAAATTCATTTAGTTGAAAATTTTTCAAATTTTCACAAAATTTGACAAATAAACTAAGTGCAAACCCGAGAGAATTTATAACCCTTCCCCACACTTGAGATCATGCAATGCCCTCATTTGCATGAAATCAGACTATAATTATAAATTCATGAGGGTGATTAGTGTAGAAAAGTGATTAAAAATACCCAGTTTGTAAGCATATTATTTTACATCACATTTGATATTTTGCTTCTTGTCGTCAAAATCAGTAGCTATTGCTGAACTTAATGTTAGTCTTTGAAAGTGCGTTGTTCTACCCTGTTTTATAATATAAAATACAAACATATATATACATATTTTTGAAGTTGGGTATATTTCCCCACGTTCAAAAATTCATAAAATATAATATTTTTTTGGCATACTTTAGATCAATAAAATTAAAAATAATGATAACAAAATTTTTCGCCCCGCTCTCGGGTAAAGCAATTTCGGCTCAACGACCTAGTCTTCAACTCACGACGAATTTTAGAAATCAATTTTTTTTAACTTAATGAAATAAAGTAAATTTTGTTTTTAAAATCACACAAAACTTAAATTTAAAAAGCATATTAATTTCAAATAAAACCTAAAAAAAATAAAAATTCAGAATGGAGGGAGAAAACTAGTTCTTTAGTGTCTGCTAGCGGAAAAGACCAATCGAATTCCATTCTCGGAACTACACGAGAACAGAACAACTAACTACAAACAGCATTTTCTTTTTAGAACATTCGAATCTCCCCACACTTAGGTAGTTGTGGTGTTGAAATTGTGATTAACTTCATTGTCAATTTCTCTTGGTCCATAATCAACTTGCCTATCTGTGACTTTTTCTTTAAGCCAGTGCCCGGCTTCTTCCGTAATATCCCATAATTCAACTAGCTTCGCCTTTTCTTTAGGCGACAGATTGGATACTAACCGGTTACATAACTTAAAGTTCCCCTTACTTCTAGCATCGATAGCCCGTTTAAAAAATTTCTTCATTGAACTGTTAATAACGGGGTCATTTAATTTCGTATCAACAACGAGGTTCTTTATTATCAAGTCATCATTAGGTTTTACTTCATTTTCCCCACACTTAGGCGTTTTATTATTGCTAAGCACTACCGTTGGAGTTGGTAAAACAACATGGTTATTACCAATCATTTTTACTGGTTCAACGGTTTTAGTTGGTGGAGATTTAGACTTTCGAATCATAAAGGTGATTGATTTGTTACCACTTTTAAGTGTCATTCTTCCATTTCCTACATCAAATAACGCCCCGGTGGACGCAAAGAATGGTCGACCTAAAATTAGAGGAATGTTTGGGTCCTCTTCTATGTCAATGACAATAAATTCGACTAGAAAGGTTAAATTGCCTACTTGAACGGGTAGGTTGTCAGCAATTCCAACTGGGTGCTTAATGGTTTGATCAAAGAGTCGAACACTCATATCCGTTGGACTTAACTCACCTACACCTAATCTCTTATATAAGGAAAGAGGCATAACACTCACACTCGCACCTAAATCTGCTAGTGCATCATACATGACACAATCACTAAGTAGACAAGGAACAATAAATTCACCCGGATCACCTACCCTAGGTGGAGGTTTTGGTGGAACTGTCTTCACCGGGTTTATATTTACGGCTTTTGTTTCTTGCACTTTCTTATTCTTTTTCTTCTTTTTCTTTCCAGAGGTATCACAATCTTTATTACCTATCACTTGCTCATACTCAACTCCTTTTCTTGGAAACGGGATGGGTGGTTTGTATGGTGCCACCACTGGCTTTACATACTCGGGTGGTGGTGGTGTAACTTCTTCATTGTTACTCTCATCTAAAACCTTCCCATCTTCTGATGCTGGTTTTTCAGAATTCGTTGACACCATATTAACATTCTCATTCCGAGGATTTACTTCAGTATTACTCGGTAGCTTTCCTTGTTCCCTCTCACTCATCATGCTAGCAAGAGTACCTACGTGTTTTTCTAGATTCAAAATGGAAGCTTGTTGAGTTCTTAATGACTGATCAAACCTCTCGTTCGTTTGGGTTTGAGATGTAATGAATTGTGTTTGAGATTCAATCAGCTTTGCCATCATTTCTTCTAGATTTGGCTTTTTCTCTTCGGGTTGTTGTGGTGGTTTATACAAGCTAGGTCTTTGTTGATTGAAAGTGTTGTTTTGAGTTGGTTGGTTATTCGGACCTTGTTGGTTATACCAGTTATTTTCGGGTCCTTTTGGATTGTAAAGAATGTTTTGATTTCGATTTAAGTTTAGCCTTGGCGGTTGATAATTATTTTGATAATTATTTCCCGGCCTTTGGTTCATATAGGAAACATTCTCTCGTTGTTCCATCGTTGGTTCAATGTGACAATCTTTCAATAAGTGTGGTCCACCGCATTGCTCACAACTGATTCGTATTGCGTGAATATCTTTATTCATCTTTTCCATTCGTCTTTCGAAAGCATCTATTTTTGCGGAAACGGAATCAAAGTCAGGGCTAGAATCGGCTCTAGCCGCTTTAGATGATCGAAAGATATCTTTTTCTTGGTGCCACTCATGCGAGTGGGAGGCTGTGTTATCAATAATTTTGTAAGCTTCAGTTGCGGTTTTCTTCATAATGGATCCACCAGCGGTTATGTCGATGTCTTTTCGTGTGGCGATGTCTACGCCTTTATAGAAGATTTGTACTATTTGAAAAGTATCTAATCCGTGTTGAGGACATCCTCTCAACATCCTTCCGAATCTTGTCCACGCCTCATATAATGTTTCATTTGGATTTTGCGCGAACGTAACAATTTCTCCTTGAAGTCTCACGGCTTTGGATGCCGGAAAGAATTGTTTAAGAAATTTTTCAATTAAAACATCCCATGTGTCAATCGCCCCTTCAGGTAACGATTCTAACCAATCTTTGGCTTCTCCCTTTAAAGTCCAGGGAAACAACATGAGATAGATCTGCTCATCTTCCACTTCTCGGATTTTGAATAGTGTACAAATTCTTTTAAACGTACGAAGGTGTTCGTTAGGATCTTCATTCGGTGCACCACTGAATTGGCATTGGTTAGTTACCATGTGTAGAATTTGTCCTTTGATTTCATAATCTGACGCATTAACTTCTGGCTTAATAATGGCGTGACCTTGGCCCGTGCGTGTGGCTCTCATTCGATCTTCCATACTTAGAGGTTCTAGATTTTCCATGATTGGAAGTGTTGTATCTGAATCACTAGAGGTTTCTGATTTAATGGTTTCTTCCTCAACAATCTCTGTTTGAATGATTGGTGGTTCCGGAGGAATAATTAATGGATCAGGGTCTCGGAATTGTCCCTGAGTATTCTCCGGATTCTCAATTGTGATATTGGTTTCAAAAACTGGATTATCGGAAATTTGAGTTGAAGTACTCGGTCGACTTGATGACGAGTCTAAAGAAAAATCAACGGCAGCTATATTTGTTAAACGATGTCTTGATCGAGTTACAGGTGGTGAACGTACAAAAGGTGGTGAACGTCTTGCTCGGTGCATTCACTGAATATCCTATTAGTTTTAAAAAGGAAAGAAAAATTATAATAAGTTATCCAACCAATAGACTTTTCTGATTTTGCCCACGTTTCGAATAGCCAAAAGATGCAGCAGAGGGGCAGGATTCGTTTGGTCTCAATATAATTGAGGACTGTTTGGCTCCAATAACCCGGTCCACGTACAAATCCAACTATTACTACGAACCAGAAAATTTTGATGTCTATCAATTTAACCACTTAAAATAAATTTTCGTAATTTTAAGAAATTTAGAGAAGAAGTAGAAAAAAATTCTAAGTCCTAAAAACTAGAATGGCGAGAAATAAGAAAGAAATAGATTGCGCGTCGAAAAATGTCGAAAAATAAAAGGTCGAAAAATAGGCGTCGAAAAATAAAAATAAGAAAGTAGTGCGAAATACGGCGTCGTAAAATTCTAAAGCACCTAAAACTTAGTCTAAGGAATAAGCACTTAAGGGATTTTACGGCAAAGCCTAAAAATTCTAGAAGTAAAAATAACTATGGCAAAACTAAACTTAATACTAAAAGTTGCGACTATAGTCTAAAAATCTAAAGGTAATAAAACTAAAAAAAACATTTTTTTTTTTATAGACAAAATTTTAAAAATATATATATATTTTTTTTTTTTTTTTTTTACGTTTTTTTTTTTTTTTTTTTTTTTTTTTTTTTTTTTTCGTTTTTTTTTTTTTTTTTTTTTTTAAAAAAAACGATTTTTTTTTTTTTTACAAAATTTTTTTTTTTTTTTTTTTTTTAAAAACGATTTTTTTTTTTTTTTATTTTTAAAAAACGATTTTTTTTTTTTTACAAATTAATAATTTTTTTATAATTATAATTTTTTTTTTAAAACTTTTTTTTTTTAATTCATTTACTATTCATGAATAGTAAATGAAAATAAATTAATTAATTTACTATTTACATGAAAGCGACATGATAGCAATTATTAATTATAAGTTACATAATATACCCCTGAAGTATTTAATAAATACGACTTTTGTTTTTAAAATTTACGTAAACTTTTGATTCTTAAATATTTTTATATTATTATATTCTATTTCAATATTATTATATTATTATATTCTATTTCAATATTATTATATTATTATATTTTATTTCAATATTATTATAATTAAAAATATAGCGTTTTAGCGTTCCCCGGCAGCGGCGCCAAAAACTTGATGATGTAGCGTGAGGGTACGAAATAGTATTATTTTTACTAGGAAATACTACAAAATATGACACAAGTTTTATTAATTTACGGATGGGATATACCTAAACCTTGCTACAACACTATAGGCAGTGTACCTAATCGTAGAGTAGTGTAGTTTTTAGTAAGTCCGGTTCGTTCCACAGGGAGCTGGTGATACTTACTATATTTTTAATAACTATATTTATACAAAATATATATAATTATATAAGTAGTAATATTATTATAAAAGGGGGGTTTTACCGTTTAATGACCGGTTTGTCGATTCTATATTTTAAGCGTAAAGATAAATGACGATAATTAAAGTGCGTAAAATAATGACAATAAATAAAATGACAGTAAATAAAATTGCGAGTAATAAAATGACAGTAAATAAAGATACGATGAGAAATATAATAAAAGAATTATGCTTATTTAAACTTCCGTAATCATGATGTTTGACGTGTTGATTTTAATTTATTACCATGGGTTAATTGTCTTTTGTCCTGGTTTATTTGATACGTCTATCTGGTTTTTGTCCATAATAGTCCATCGGTCATAAATATAAAGTGCGAGTATCCTCGTCAAATTACCCTTATACCCGAAGTCAAATATTCCAACTGATTAAGGATTTAAACTGTGACGCAGTTATCACTTCTGTCAATAATTACACCAGTTATCACTGTATGTAATCCACCTCTGTTTTAATTATTTTATGAATATTAATTCATCCACTTGATCAGAATGAATAATCAATTACCCAACCCAATTGATTAATTAAATGATTATAACAGATTCCATATGAACATCACTAAATAGGACAACCATAATCATTATTAATTATTAGGTTAATTAATTTGAAGATAGGTTCGACAGACTCCAATGAGTTGTCACTCAATTAGACAATACCCCCCATCTATTAATAGTCAATAGTCCAATTTCCACAAGTGTCGTTCTTTTGTCCAAACCCCAATTATGGTACAAAGCCCAATTACCCAATTTTAGTAATTAGCCCAACATCATGATTACTTCGTTTTAAACAAGCATAATAATAACTTAGCTACGAGACATTAATGTAAAAAGGTTGAACATAACTTACAATGATTAAAAATAGCGTAGCGTTACACGGACAGAATTTCGACTTACACACTCAAACGATCTCTATCATAAATCTTATTATTATCATAATTTAAAATTAAAATTAAGATTATTGTTATATCTGATTACATTAACATTATGATAGAGAATTATAAATATAGATATTGATATTTGATATAGAAAAATAAGAAAAAAAGATAGAAAGAAAAAAAGATCGAAAAAAAAATATCTTCCTAATTCATCGAACGTATCGTTCTTTTATAGGTAAATTAGAATTCAAATTTTCATTTACGACCCCTGAACTATGCTCAATTAACAACTTTTTATTATTTAATATTATTCTTATTATGAATTATTTAAATATTATATTTTATTCTTGTGCATAGTTGACTTGTAATTTTTACACCGTTGCGTCGAGCGTTGAGAGTTGGTTCATGTCCTGGTTTCGGATTTTCGAACGTCCTTTCGTATAATTTAATATCTTGTACTTTGCGTTTTGTAACTTGTACTCTTGTCATTTTTAGACGTTTCTCATCAATAAATTGAACCTTTTGAATTGTATCTTGTACATTTGAGCTTTTTGGATGTTTTGGTCTTTCAAATCTTCGTTTTTGTCTTTAAATCTTCATTTTCGAGCGATTTGCGTCTTTCGTCTTCGCACTTATTTATTTAACTATTACAACTAAAAATAAGGAAATTACATTTAAAAACTTTACATATTGGAACGATATTGCTACTAAATATATGTTCATTTGGAGCACTATCAAAGCCGCAGAACGACAGTTGCCATTCTTCAATACTTTGAAAAATTGTTTGAAGAAAAAAGACTTCGTATGGACTCAGGAAGCGGAATCAGCCTTTCAGGAGATGAAAAAGGTGCTTGCAGAATTACCAACACTTACTGCGCCAGTATCAGGAGAAACGCTAACGCTGTACCTCGCGGCATCGAAGGAAGCTGTCAGCTCAGTCCTCATCGCGGATCGCGGAAAGACGCAAATGCCAGTCTACTTCGTAAGCAAGACGCTGACATCAAGCGAAGTAAACTACTCACCAATAGAAAAGCTTGTATATGCGCTGGTCCATACGGCGCGGCGTTTGCGCCGATATTTTCAAGCACATCCAATCGTGGTTCTAACTGATCAACCAATCAAACAGGTGTTGTACAAGCCTGAGATTTCTGGCCGAATGGCTAAGTGGGCAGTTGAATTAGGTGAACATGAAATAAATTTTTCTTCGCGCAGTGCGGTTAAGGGTCAAATACTTGCTGATTACCTAGCAGAATTACCTGCGGAGGTCGAGGCATCAGCAGAACATCAGGATCCACCTGCACCAACTTTGTCACCATGGGAATTGTACACCGATGGTGCATGCAGCGCATCTGGTGCAGGTGCCGGTGTAATTTTAACAGGCCCGGATGGCGAAGAGCATACATACGCACTGCGGTTTAATTTTGCTGTTACAAACAACGAAGCAGAGTATGAGGCTCTGTTAGCAGGTATGCGCATTGCGCATAGGTTAAATGTTAAAATTTTGCACGCTTATGTGGATTCAAAGCTAGTATGCAGTCAAGTCAGCAGAGATTTCGAAGCGCATGACATAGCCATGCAGCAATATCTATCGCTTGTTCACAACCTCGCGGACCAGTTTGAAGCTTTTCAAATCTCCCACGTAATGCGGGGGCAAAATAAGAAAGCGGATGCGTTAAGCAAACTGGCTGCCTTGGCTTTTGATCATATGGGGAAGAAAGTTCTAATAGAAGAACTCAATGCGAAATCCATTGTTATGATGCCTTTAGTGGCACCAGTCGAGGAATCAAGCTCAACATGGATGACGCCCATCGTGGCTTTTCTGCGGGATGGCACTTCTCCTGCAGATTCCGCTGATGCAAAGAAAGTCCACGTTAAGGCACCGCTGTATGCCCTTGAGGGTAACGTCCTATATCGAAAGAATTATTTGGGACCGCACTTAAGGTGCATTGGCCCGAAAGAGGCGGAGGAAGTTGTACGCGAGGTGCATGAGGGTGCATGCGCACTCCATTCGGGGCACAGGTCCATTGTGTCAAAAATAATGCGGCTAGGATATTATTGGCCCACCATGTACGCGGATACTGCGCGCATAGTTAAGCAATGTGAATCATGCCAAATACATGCACCTATTAGCAGAGCACCTGCGCATCCAATGATACCAGTCTCCTCACCGTGGCCATTCTGCAAATGGGCAATCGACATAGTCGGACCATTCCCAAAAGGCCGAGGAAACATCAAATTCTTGATTGTTGCAATCGACTATTTCACAAAGTGGGTCGAAGCGAGACCGCTGGCAGCAATCTCAGGAAAAAGGGTTCGAAATTTTGTATGGGAAGGCATCGTCTGTCGATTTGGTATACCAAACGAAATTGTTAGCGATAACGGTACGCAGTTTGCGGGTGACCCTTTCCGCAGCTGGTGCGCGGAGCTTAATATTAAGCAAACTTTTACATCTGTCGCGCATCCGCAGGCGAATGGCCAGTGCGAAGTCACCAACCGGGATATAGTAGCTGGAATCAAAGCTAGGTTGGGTCATGGTCGCGTTGGTTGGGTGGATGAACTACCGAAGGTTTTATGGGCGCATAGAACAACACCCAAAGCAAGCACTGGTGAGACCCCGTTCAGTTTGGTCTATGGATCAGAAGCCGTTGTACCCGCAGAAATTGGGGTACCAACGTTCCGCATACAAAATTTTGATGAGCAAAATAACTCTGAAGCTTTGCGGGAAAATCTTAATTTACTGGAGGAGCGCAGACTCTCTGCGGCTGTCAACGAAGCAAATAACAAGCAAAAAATTGCAAAGTACTATAATCAGCGTGTGCGTTCGCGCTCTTACAAGTGCGGTGACTTGGTTTGGCGTCAAAACGACGCAAGTCATGCGGAGGATACTGGGAAGCTGGGCCCCCGTTGGGAAGGTCCATACAGGGTAGCGAAGGCAAACAATACCGAGGCGTACCATCTCGAGACACTAGATGGAAAACCTGTTAAACGCACTTGGCATGCGACGTTATTGAAAAAATGTTATATGTAGCTAGGTGGACCTGATCACTCCAGTTTATTGTAGCACATTATTTTTTCTATGTATTTTTCGTCCGTTTGGATGTGTCGCGGTTGTAATTGTGATTAATGCCAATTAAATATTTACTCGCGCATACTTTTGTTGTTTAAATCTTTTTTGTATGCGGTTCCTGCCTACTTAAGGGGTGTCCTCTATCCCTCGTGCGGCAGAAGCCTGTTTGGTTACAAGGCTAGACGTTAACGGCAGGCAAAGGGAATTGGTTTTCCCCTAGCCAAGCGCCACGCAGACTAGATGGCTGCAAAGTCGACTTAAAAAATTACAAGCATTGGTTTGCTTGTGCGTAATTACTCTCGCATTGGTTTGCGTGAGGAACTCAAAGCATAAAAACATTGGCTTGTTTTTAGTTGCGTTGCTTACCATACAGCTATAGTGCACCTCTAGTACATGACAAAGCGATAACGCAGTAGCTTTCGAGTCTAAATTATTAAAGGGTAATTGTTAAAGTATTGTTTTATTTTACGCAGTAATACCCGCATACGCATGAGTTTTGGTTAACTATGCGCATGGGCATGCGGTTCACATTTTGTTTTGATTCGCGATATATAAACAAATAAACACACTACGCATGCATATCAGGAATATATATATACATCAAATTAAGTTGTTACATAAGAGGTAATTGTTTGTAACGCCTGCCCAACACGGGACTTAGGGCTGCAAAAATACAAATACCTGCCTAAGCATAGGACTTACGGCGCAATCCAACACTAATAATCCTCCTTTAAAAACCCATCGATTGACATGTTCGGGTCCGCAGCGAATGCGTTGATTAGGGGGATAGGGATGGACTTGATGGCTTCTTCCGCCTCCATTAACGCTGCAGCCGTTCCCTCTTTTAGCTTCTTTTGAACGATGTCGGGGAACGGCGGTGTTAGACCGCAAGCTTGGATTACCTCCTGCACAGCCTTGTTGATCTCATGGTCCCTGACCGCATCAACGCAGGCATTGAACTTGTCGGACACAGGCTCTGAGTCCATCACCTTTTGCGCAATGGTAGGGAGTGCGGTGCGCAGCTTCGCTAGATCCTCCTCTGCCAGCTCGCGGTTGGTAACCGCGTCATCCCTTTCCCTCGTAACTTTCTCAAGCTCCGAACGCAAACGTTCTGCATCCCCCTTCGCCTGCTCAACCGCACCAACCAGCTCACGGCTCTTTTTTCTTTCCTCAATCAGCGCGGCTTTGGTTTCATTCGCGGTCGACTCAACCGCCTTGCGCGCCTCCTCAGCAGCATCCCTATCCTTCTTGACCTGATCTACACCCGCCTGCAGAAGTCCCAGCTCTACCTCTTTGCGCAAAGCTAGCTGGTATATGCTGGAAGAGCGGCGGGCCTGATCCGCAAACATGCCGAAAAATACAAGGCCGTTTTGAATAAAGGCATTGTGTGCCTGGTTAAACGGTAGAGCGGCCAGTTGCTCGCGGAATTCGTCCGGAAAGATTTGCTGCAGGAACGCAGACTGCTCTGCGGCATTTTCTGCGGAAGACTGTGTGAGTTGGCTGAGGTTGGCAACGCGGAAGCTACCTTGCGGAGGAGTTGGTGTGGAATCGGAATCCACGTGTATTGTCTTATCCTTTGATGTGACGGTAGCTTGGAGATCTGGGTTGACCCGCTGGGTGGACGGCTGCGTCTCCTCCACATGCTCTGCATATCAGTAAATAGTTATAACGTGAACTTTATTATGCGGTGAAGACGCAAGAAATGGGCGCTTACCAGTGATGGGGGGAAGTAGTTCTGCGGAGCGTGGCTCGATTGGAACAAAGTTATCGTTCCGCATGTCCTCCCTTTGTTTGGGAGTCATCTTCTTCTTCTTCTGCTGAGCCGCAGAGGTCTCAGCTGCTTTGCGTTTGTTGCCGGATGCCGCCGGCGATTGCTCCACGTTTTCGCTAGTTTTCTCCTGCTCTAGCTGTACGTTCACATCTTGCTTGCGGAAGGAGATCCCCGCAATCTCTTCCGCAGTCAGCACCTTCTTCATCCTCATTTCTGCAAAGATACGCGCATGCGTTAGATAATATACATACAAAAACAGTTTAGTACGCGATTATACTATTCCTACCCTTTCCATCCGGTCCGACTATGGCTGGGCGCACATCCTCCCATGGCCAGTGTGCGGATATCTTCCCTAGCCGCAGCATTACGTTCCCATATGATCGATGCACTAGCTGTGCGTTTGCACACTCCGCTAATAGTTTCCTTTCATCCTCATCCAGGGCGGGGGTCTTGTTTACATCCTTCTCCACCTTCTCGAACCATATCAACGTTTGCGGGAAGTTTGCACTCACCACAGTTTGGTCGACGAAAAAGAATGTCTCTTTCCAATTCCCCGCATTCGATTTTGGGGTCTTGGTGAAGTTTTGACGAGCGAAGAAGGTGAACCACGATTTGTGGTGGTGAGCTAGTCGGTATAAATGGCAAAACACCTTCACCAGGGGCACTTTCTTGAGTGCAACGCACCACATCTCGAACAAGACTATTTTTCCTATAGCGTAAGGGTGTAACTGACCTAATCCGACCTTAAAATGATCTAGCACGTCCAGGAAGAAATCAGTGGGAGGAACCCTAAAGTTGCCATGCTTAAAAGCATGTTCGTAAATAGCCACCTTTTTCTCCGGTGGCTCGTGGGCTCGCTGATTAGACAAAGGGGGCACCGGATTGTACTTGGCTAAGGGAGGATACTGTTTCACTAAGTAATCTATGTGCTTCTGCTCTATAACAGACTCTACGCTATCTACATACGTCTCGTTAGCTTTAGTCATTTTCTAGGAGTAATCGGATGAATACTAACCTTTAAATGGTGGCCGGAATGTTCGATTTTTGATCGGAATTCAAATTGGCAGCGTAACGAGGAAGCTTGAAGCAGGGAAGTGGAAATGAGCTGCGAAATGGAGTATTTATAGGGCAGATTGGATGGAGTGGTGTGATCGTGGCTGTACACGTGTTATGCAATCGACGGCCAGCACTTTATTTGTGCGCGTGGATGCCAGTTGGGTATGATTACATGTGCGCGCGTGGTTGGCACGCGCCTGACACACTGCCACTTTATGTCATGTCCGCCGAATGGGCTTCTGCGATTGTGACAGGCATTTAATGGCATCGAGGCGCACGCGGAATATTAAATGCTAGCCGTTTTCTTGTTTTTTCTTTCGCTTAATAGTTTGATATCATACGCCTCGCGTCATATAACATCAAACTGGGGGGACATAATGATACCGCAACCCGCAGGCGCACCGCGAATGTATGCGGACAATCACTATTGTGCGTATGCGTGTTCTTGTGTGCGGTATGCGGCGTGCGAATGCCTTTGTTCCCGGTACGGCGGTTGCTTAGCTGTCAAGTAAATATCTTTTCCATAATTATATCCGTGATTCGGGGGAGTCAGTTATGGATGAGATTATGATGATCTGGGACGATTCAAGAATTAGGGTTTGCCTATAAATACAAACCCTGATCATCGTTTACCGGACACAGCACATTACGTAACCATCGCATACGATACACATTACGTAAAACAGCATCATTCAGCATCTTTTCAAGGTTAACAGGTTAGTCTTTTGTAAGCTAGTACCTACGACCTTATTTGGGGCCTTCCGATCAGCGACCGCTATCGAAGGTGGACTTAATCACTTGGCCACCCCGCCGACATCATCATGTCGGCCAGGGTTATTCACGGTAGCCGGACCGGAGAGCCACGTTCTAAGATCCTTAAACCCCTCTTTACGTATTGAGCAGGCATATTAAACCCCTCGGTTAAAATATGCATGATCAAAAAGTCATATTCTGAATTAGTTGGTGTCACAACTCACAGACAGTACTTTTTATGGACAAGGTGTTGATGTGCCTAATAATAATAGGTTAAATCAAATTAATACGTAGATAAAATAATTGGACCTCACCAATAATCTTGCAGTAGGTATTTTTCAACTTAACCCGGCCCAGTTGGAATTGAAACCCTATGCCTAAATGTTTTAGCAAATTTAAGAAAGAAAAATTGATATTTTCTTAAAATTATTAATAAATTTTTCAAAATCTACGATTTAAAACATTTACTTTATAAAAGAAAACTGATTCGTAC
This sequence comes from Rutidosis leptorrhynchoides, assembly GCF_046630445.1. Classification (NCBI taxonomy): domain Eukaryota; kingdom Viridiplantae; phylum Streptophyta; class Magnoliopsida; order Asterales; family Asteraceae; genus Rutidosis; species Rutidosis leptorrhynchoides. Next base: position 17,161,754 of record NC_092335.1, on the reverse strand, counting down.
ACCATTATTTTTAACCATACATCACTAAACGTGTATTAGACAATTATCCAGTACAATATTTAATACGAATCATAATCTTTTATAAAACACCACCCAAACTTAAACCCTTTCATTTTAAAATCTGATTTGTTAATGTCTTACCAATTACTCCGTAAAAATTATAGTGGCAAGTTTGATGATTTGACGTGTCACATCAAATAAGATAAAATAAAAGTCAAACTTAATAGCAATATTTAGACGCAACATGCGACCCACAAACATGCTTCCTTTCTTTTACGCATGTCTAACAAATCAAGAACCTTATCGTTCAACCGTTTCTTTTCATAGGAAGAGGGTACTTATAAAAAATTTCTTAATCTATTTTTTTTATTGTGTTTTATCTCTAATAAACCAAAAATAATCGCTTTTTATCAAATACTTTTTACTAATTTACATTATGATAACACAATAAACAAATGCTTTACTCAAATCGCAAACACCTCTTATCTTAATATATTTATAGTATTGTACCAATTTTCTAAAAAAATCATTCCACCAATAAAATTAAAACTAAAATTAAAATAACTATTATCTCAATAGAGTTTATATTAATTCAAATGTTCATAGCCTCATAGGTCCTACCTTCTGTAAACTTACCAATCTTTGTTTCAATTTAATATCTCTCATCTCCATTTTATTTAATTAAAAAAATACGATATTAGCTAATTACGGAGTATCTTATAGATTTTTTTTATAATCAGGTAAGGAAACTTAAATGCTTTTAGTTTTCGTTAATTCAATTGATAAATATATATTTAAAGAAAATTGTCTATATAAACAACTTTTAATCTCATATTCATTAAATTGTACATATTTTGAAAAAATACGATGACACTTCAATATTTTTAGTTTAGAATTGTATTCGGAGGTCACCTACGATTAACATTTAATTTTTTATAATGACATATATATTGATAAATAATTTTGTAAACCACGTAAATTCATACTATGTTGTTATATTATTAGTAAGTGTAAAAAGACATAAATAATCAGGTTGTCTTAAACTCTTTATTACTATATTAAACTTGGTGTTCTTCTATACTTAGGAATGTTTTTTTTTTTTTTTTTTGCTTTTTTTATTTTTTTTATTTTTTTTATTTTAGTATGTACCAGCGAACTCAACGAACCTAAGCAAAAACATAAACCCGCTATGATGAATGTCGAACATGAATTCGATTCATAAATTCAAGACGTTTTAGACGATGATTTCAACATGAAAGTTGCTTAAAATGTTGCATCTAATGCTCGCCAATCGTCAATTTAAGCTGAAACATCATATAGATTATGCATTTGAATCATGAAGAAATTGTTGACTTTTTTTCTTCAAATCTTTGACTCACGAATTCGAGCTCGAATCTAATAGTTATAATCTGAAACTTTGCAGATAGATTCATGAGAAGAATGCTAACATATATGCGTTTTTAATTTTGGTCATGACTTGATTTTTGTGAGATGCATCTACTAAATGCATCTACTTTTCATCTCACTCTCGAGTCTGGAGTTCAATCTGCAAGTTGAGTGTTCAATCTGGAGTTCAATTTGCAAGTTAAGTGTTCAATATGGCTTCAATCCGCAACAGATTAGGTTCAATCTGCAATAGATTGGGTTCAATCTATACAGATCGCATGTTGGTTCTTTTGGTTCTCAATATGCCTACAGATCGAAGTTCAATCTTCCTACTGATCGAAGCTCAATCTGTCTATAGATCGAAGGTCAGTCTACAGATTGTGTGTTGGTTCTTTAAGTTCTCTCCTACCCTTGGTTCTCCCACGATCATATATATATATATATATATATATATATATATATATATATATATATATATATAGCTAATCAAGCGGAATAACTTTTTAGGAGAATGTGGAAGTAAATTTTTATTTTTTCATTTTATTTTTAATTTTTTTTCTAAAAATTAAGATCACATAAAAATATGAACATTTAAAAAAGACACTTTATAATTAATGTTATTATTTTGGCAGAAAAACGTTCGAAGAAATAAATGATAAAATGCATCATGAGTAATGTTTTAATTAGAAAATTTTCATCATTTGTTTTTCATCTTACGTAAAGTGTTTTTTTAAAATTTTGCCCGATTTAGAGTTTAAGGTTTAGTGTTTTGGATTTAATCCCTAAACCCAAAATCCTAAACCCTAAACCGTTCATGTTGAAAATTTAATATAAACCATAATTTCTAAAAACTAAACCCTAATTTCTAAACCTTAATTTCTAAACACTAATTTCTAAACTCTAATTTCTGAACCCTAGTTTCTAAACTCAATTTCTAAACCTTAATTTCTAAACCCTTAAAAAACTCTAATTAAATCATTACTCATGATGCTTGTTATCATTTATTTTCTTCGAGCGTATTCCGCCAAAATAATAACATTCATCACAAAGTGTATTTTTTATATGTTCATATTTTCACGTAATTTTGATTTTTGTAAAAAAAATTCAAAAAAGGGAAAAAAAATTCAAAAAAGGGAAAAAAAAATTTCCTCAAAAAAGTGATTCCCTCTTGATTAAAACAATATATATATATATATATATATATATATATATATATATATATATATATATAATTTCTTAATTACAATGAAGCACACAACTCGAATATGATTTATGGCTACGTCAAATTCAACAGAATGAGAGTGTGACTAGAGGGTAAGCGTAATGCACATTTTACCCGAAATCAGGTCTTGTACTCGGGCAGATTTATTACTAAGGGTTTACTCTTTATGGAGAAGCGAATATGCTTGCTAATACGAGAAGTTTCTCACTAATTCATAAAAAAATCTCTTAATTAATTTTATTTGAGATTGATATATGTATCATTAATTTAGCTAATCTCTATAAATGTGCATTAAGTGTTTGACCAATATAAAAATCTAAATGCACAATTATAATAAATTTATGAAATTCAATATTAAAATTATCATTACCCTTCGTAAATCTTAAATAATCATAAAGCTTAGGCTTAATTGTAAAATGAAAGAGACAAGGTTTAGTTTTGGTTGAAAGGATAACATAAACATAAACTTGATATTTTTGGCTGAACGTAGAAGTCAGATTACTTTTGGAATCATGGGAGGTCTGAAGGGGAGTAATCAAATCGATCGTTCGGGGCACAAATTTTTAGGGGTCGATTTTTTATATGTACAGATACAATCGAAAATTTGAGAAACAAACCAACTAGGTAAACACAGCTGAAGCAGCGAATCCGAAACACAATGACCCAAAACCATAATTAAAAATCACATAAAAATTCAAAGTCCACAAATATTCTAGAAATATCTTTTTTTAAATAGTGTATTATATATTATATTCGTTCGGCTCCGTATTCATTAAATAGTTTATTATATTAGTTTTGGGACGGGCTCTAGTCGGGATGTTCTAACTAATTAACCACTACGTGTCAACGTGTCACACTTTGCTGACATGTCCCCGTCCACCCAATGTAATATATCCACGTTTTAGCATAGTCAAAATCAATGGGCATATGAAAATCACGTGAGTGTCATGAGTCGTGTCGATAGAAAGACATAGAGACTTGGCTTTTGATGCAAGTCACGTGATAGGTTCGCGTGATTAGCTGTAGAAAAGTGAAGGCTTAGCTGGAAAAAAATAGTGGCATTTAATCCAATTGCGGTGCAACACGGTGTCCCAATTAACATTGGTGACGGTAATAAAAGCGTAGTGGAGAACGCGTGGGATTGAATCCCACTCCGATGTTTAAAATACTCCGTATAAACATATCATGACAATTAATTAATATTAAATATGTCGTATAAAGTACTCCGTATTAATTAATATTGAAATTAAAATTTATAAATTAGATACAAATATTAATAAAAATGTAACAAAAAAACACCTATAAACTACTGAAATCTTTGTCGGCATCAGTTGCAATAAGATTATAATTTCGAATGATAAAGTCACTTATGGGGATTTAATTATGTTAAATTTATACTCTTTTATGCAATCTTATTCTTCATATCTTGCTATTTTATGTGTATGTGTTTTTTGTAGGTTGGTGATTTATCTTTGGGCTACTTTTGTTAGAGTTATTGTTGCTGAGTTGTATTATTGCTGTTTTGGTTCTAGAGGGGGCATTCTCGCATGTTTCTCAAAGTCCAAGGGTGATTGTTGCTGTCTCCAGCTCACACGCTCCTTCAACTGATGTATAAATTGGTCTGATGTCTTCTGCCATCAAGCATCGATCACTCTGTTCATCAAAAACCCTAATTGGGTTCTAGTTCACTTTATAATTCTCATTTTGTTCCTTTGTTCAATTGTTCTTATCAAACTACTACTTTGGTCATATTTTTTCTCTTTCAATTTTGGCTAGTATTGTTCGATTGCAATTGATCCCGTGTAATAAAATTTATTGTTCAAAGTTGGGTTTGATTTTGTTGGAGTTGATTCTGCTGATTGTGTAATTGGTTGATTGGTATTTTCGTTCATGGCATCAGAGCTATAGGTTCTCAATTTTTTGATCGTGATTCATCTTCCAACCTAAAGATTCTGCAACCCTAATTAGGGTTTTGGGCGTTTCTTCATATGTGTTATCTTCTGCTGCCTTCCGCTAACTGCTTGCAGATGGGCTAGGGTTTATTCCCTATAGGGGAGTCTCGTTCTATCTCTCTTTACTTCTGAATTTTTTTTTCTTTGTGCACCCTGTTTGACCTAATCCCAAGTGCCCAACTCTTGATCTGCGTTCTTGAAACGTATGAATACCTGATCAAGCACTTGGTTGATTATTGGCCCTGTTTGTTTTTATCTGCTTATTGTCTGCTTGTGTGTTTTTCTTGTCTGTGGTTGTTCTGTGCTTTTTTCCTTTATGGCTGGTGATGGTGGTGATGGATCATCAAAGACTACTCAAGTGAGTAGCCTTGATTTTGGTGATCCTCTCTATCTACATGCCAGTGATACTGGCACTACTGCTCTGGTCTCCTTAAAACTCAAGGGGACAGAGAACTACAATGTCTGGAGTAGAGCTATGACTTTAGCTCTACAAACTAAAAATAAATTTGGTTTTGTTGATGGTACTTGCAAGAAAAGTCAAACTGATAATGTTCTTATGTTACAATGGGATAGATGCAACTCTGTTGTTCTATCCTGGATTTTAAACTCTATTTCTGAAGAATTATTCTCTGGGCAAGTGTTTGCCAAATCTGCCCAAACTGTTTGGGAAGAATCAAAGGAAACCTATGATAAAATTGATGGGTCTGTCACTTTCAGTTTACATCAAAAACTCAACTCTTTAACTCAGGGTAACACTACTGTTTCTGATTATTACCACAAGTTAAATGCTTTATGGAAACAATTTGATGCCCTTGTCAAGTTGCCTACCTGTGTCTGTGATGCTAATAAGGAATTCAAAAATCACAATGACCTAATCAAACTTATGCAATTCCTTATGGGCCTTGATGAATCATATTCCTCTGTAAGGAGCAATATACTGTTAATTGACCCCCTGCCTAGTGTTAAAACTGCCTTTTCTATTGTGTCTAGGGAGGAATCCCATAGGATCTCCTCTCAAACCAGTGGGTCTGGTCCTGTCAAAAGTCAAAATTCTGCCTTCCTTGTGTCTAAGACCTTTGATAACAAAAGAAGAATAGGTAATGGCCCTAACCCTAATCTTAAGTGCACTAAATGCAAAAGACTGGGTCATACTATTGACAGATGCTATGAAATTGTTGGTTATCCCCCTGGGTGGGTTAAGAAGAGTGATCTCAGACCTGCTATGAGTAATAACTCTGTGCCTAATGTTGGTACCTCGAAAAATGTGTCTCAACCTTTTACCACTGAACAAATCTCTCAACTTATGAGTCTGCTGCATAACCAATCCACACAAGGGAATGCTCATGCCAATATGGCAGGTAGCTTTCTAAACTATAATGTTATGTTCAATTCTAAATTTGACACCTTTTTGAAATCCAATGGCACTACTAATAATGGTTTTAATGATGGTCTTGTCAATGTGTTTGATGTTTCAAAACTTAATATGAATGGATCATGTGATGGTCTTGTCAATGTGTTTGATGTTTCAAAACTTAATATGAATGTAGGTCACCCAAATGGCACTCTTGCAAAAATTACCAATATTGGAAACCTACAGCTATCAAAAAACCTTGTTTTAAAAGATATCCTTGTCATACCTGGATATTGTGTCAACTTACTCTCTGTCAACAAACTTTCAAAAGATTATAACATGTTCATTGGTTTTACAAGTGGTAACTGTTTTTTCTAGGATTTGGATCTAAAGAAGGTTGTAGGGATTGGTAATGCTGTTGATGGTTTATACTTGTTTGATAATTGTAGAGTATTGTCTCAAATAAGAGTAGCATTTCACCTAGTATAAATGATAAATGTTATGGATCTGCTACTCTGTGGCATTGCAGATTGGGACACCCTGCAATTCAGGTCCTTAAGGTTCTTAAGGACAGAATTGGGGTCAATCCTGGATCTGTTGATGATGTTTGTGAAATATGTCATAGAGCAAAACAGTCAAGGGATCCCTTTCCTCTAAGTGACCATACATCTTCTAATGTTGGTGATCTTGTTCACCTAGATGTGTGGTGTAACACCCTAGGCAAATCCCACATCGCCCACGAACATGAGTGATCATGGGATTATAAGGTAATACTCACGCTTAAATGATACAACGCGTTTTGGGATCACAGGCTGAGTAGAAGTGCGAGTACGTTGTGGTTAAGCTGTAGTGACCCGAACTTTTCCATGTTTATATATATTAATTGAGATTGATATTTACATGATTAAATGTTTCCAACATGTTAAGCAATCAAACTTGTTAAGACTTGATTAATTGAAATATGTTTCATATAGACAATTGACCACCCAAGTTGACCGGTGATTCACGAACGTTAAAACTTGTAAAAACTATATGATGACATATATATGGATATATATATAGTTAACATGATACTATGATAAGTAAACATATCATTAAGTATATTAACAATGAACTACATATGTAAAAACATGACTACTAACTTAATGATTTTTAAACGAGACATATATGTAACGATTATCGTTGTAAAGACATTTAATGTATATATATCATATTAAGAGATATTCATACATGATAATATCATGATAATATAATAATTTAAAATCTCATTTGATATTATAAACATTGGGTTAACAACATTTAACAAGATCGTTAACCTAAAGGTTTCAAAACAACACTTACATGTAACGACTAACGATGACTTAACGACTCAGTTAAAATGTATATACATGTAGTGTTTTAATATGTATTTATACACTTTTGGAAGACTTCAATACACTTATGAAAATACTTCTACTTAACAAAAATGCTTACAATTACATCCTCGTTCAGTTTCATCAACAATTCTACTCGTATGCACCCGTATTCGTACTCGTACAATACACAGCTTTTAGATGTATGTACTATTGGTATATACACTCCAATGATCAGCTCTTAGCAGCCCATGTGAGTCACCTAACATATGTGGGAACCATCATTTAGCAACTAGCATGAAATATCTCATAAAATTACAAAAATACGAGTAATCATTCATGAATTATTTACATGAAAACAAAATTACATATCCTTTATATCTAATCCATACACCAACGACCAAAAACACCTACAAACACTTTCATTCTTCAATTTTCTTCATCTAATTGATCTCTCTCAAGTTCTATCTTCAAGTTCTAAGTGTTCTTCATAAATTCTACAAGTTCTAGTTACATAAAATCAAGAATACTTTCAAGTTTGCTAGCTCACTTCCAATCTTGTAAGGTGATCATCCAACCTCAAGAAATCTTTGTTTCTTACAGTAGGTTATCATTCTAATACAAGGTAATAATCATATTCAAACTTTGATTCAATTTCTATAACTATAACAATCTTATTTCAAGTGATGATCTTACTTGAACTTGTTTTCGTGTCATGATTCTGCTTCAAGAACTTCGAGCCATCCAAGGATCCGTTGAAGCTAGATCCATTTTTCTCTTTTCCAGTAGGTTTATCCAAGGAAATTAAGGTAGTAATGATGTTCATAACATCATTCGATTCATACATATAAAGCTATCTTATTCGAAGGTTTAAACTTGTAATCACTAGAACATAGTTTAGTTAATTCTAAACTTGTTCGCAAACAAAAGTTAATCCTTCTAACTTGACTTTTAAAATCAACTAAACACATGTTCTATATCTATATGATATGCTAACTTAATGATTTAAAACCTGGAAACACGAAAAACACCGTAAAACCGGATTTACGCCGTTGTAGTAACACCGCGGGCTGTTTTGGGTTAGTTAATTAAAAACTATGATAAACTTTGATTTAAAAGTTGTTATTCTGAGAAAATGATTTTTATTATGAACATGAAACTATATCCAAAAATTATGGTTAAACTCAAAGTGGAAGTATGTTTTCTAAAATGGTCATCTAGACGTCGTTCTTTCGACTGAAATGACTACCTTTACAAAAATGACTTGTAACTTATTTTTCCGACTATAAACCTATACTTTTTCTGTTTAGATTCATAAAATAGAGTTCAATATGAAACCATAGCAATTTGATTCACTCAAAACGGATTTAAAATGAAGAAGTTATGGGTAAAACAAGATTGGATAATTTTTCTCATTTTAGCTACGTGAAAATTGGTAACAAATCTATTCCAACCATAACTTAATCAACTTGTATTGTATATTATGTAATCTTGAGATACCATAGACACGTATACAATGTTTCGACCTATCATGTCGACACATCTATATATATTTCGGAACAACCATAGACACTCTATATGTGAATGTTGGAGTTAGCTATACAGGGTTGAGGTTGATTCCAAAATATATATAGTTTGAGTTGTGATCAATACTGAGATACGTATACACCGGGTCATGGATTGATTCAAGATAATATTTATCGATTTATTTCTGTACATCTAACTGTGGACAACTAGTTGTAGGTTACTAACGAGGACAGCTGACTTAATAAACTTAAAACATCAAAATATATTAAAAGTGTTGTAAATATATTTTGAACATACTTTGATATATATGTATATATTGATATAGGTTCGTGAATCAACCAGTGGCCAAGTCTTACTTCCCGACGAAGTAAAATCTGTGAAAGTGAGTTATAGTCCCACTTTTAAAATCTAATATTTTTGGGTTGAGAATACATGCAGGTTTTATAAATGATTTACAAAATAGGCACAAGTACGTGAAACTACATTCTATGGTTGAATAATCGAAATCGAATATGCCCCTTTTTATTAAGTCTGGTAATCTAAGAATTAGAGAACATACACCCTAATTGACGCGAATCCTAAAGATAGATCTATTGGGCCTAACAAACCCCATCCAAAGTACCGGATGCTTTAGTACTTCGAAATTTATATCATATCCGAAGGGTGTCCCGGAATGATGGGGATATTCTTATATATGCATCTTGTTAATGTCGGTTACCAGGTGTTCAAACCATATGAATGATTTTTATCTCTATGTATGGGATGTGTATTAAAATATGAAATCTTGTGGTCTATTATTATGATTTGATATATATAGGTTAAACCTATAACTCACCAACATTTTTGTTGACGTTTTAATCATGTTTATTCTCAGGTGATTATTAAGAGCTTCCGCTATCGCATACTTAAATAAGGACGAGATTTGGAGTCCATGCTTGTATGATATTGTGTAAAAACTGCATTCAAGAAACTTATTTTGTTGTAACATATTTGTATTGTAAACCATTATGTAATGGTCGCGTGTAAACAGGATATTTTAGATTATCATTATTTGATAATCTACGTAAAGCTTTTTAAACCTTTATTGATGAAATAAAGGTATGGTTTGTTTTAAAATGAATACTGTAGTGACCCGAACTTTTCCATGTTTGTATATATTAATTGAGATTGATATTTACATGATTAAATGTTTCCAACATGTTAAGCAATCAAACTTGTTAAGACTTGATTAATTGAAATATGTTTCATATAGACAATTGACCACCCAAGTTGATCGGTGATTCACGAACGTTAAAACTTGTAAAAACTATATGATGACATATATATGGATATATATATATATAGTTAAAATGGTACTATGATAAGAAAACATATCATAAAGTATATTAACAATGAACTACATATGTAAAAACAAGACTACTAACTTAATGATTTTTAAACGAGACATATATGTAACGATTATCGTTGTAAAGACATTTAATGTATATATATCATATTAAGAGATATTCATACATGATAATATCATGATAATATAATAATTTAAAATCTCATTTGATATTATAAACATTGGGTTAACAACATTTAACAAGATCGTTAACCTAAAGGTTTCAAAACAACACTTACATGTAACGACTAACGATGACTTAACGACTCAGTTAAAATGTATATACATGTAGTGTTTTAATATGTATTTATACACTATTGAAAGACTTCAATACACTTATCAAAATACTTCTACTTAACAAAAATACTTACAATTACATCCTCGTTCAGTTTCATCAACAATTCTACTCGTATGCACCCGTATTCGTACTCGTACAATACACAGCTTTTAGATGTATGTACTATTGGTATATACACTCCAATGATCAGCTCTTAGCAGCCCATGTGAGTCACCTAACACATGTGGGAACCATCATTTGGCAACTAGCATGAAATATCTCATAAAATTACAAAAATATGAGTAATCATTCATGACTTATTTACATGAAAACAAAATTACATATCCTTTATATCTAATCCATACACCAACGACCAAAAACACCTACAAACACTTTCATTCTTCAATTTTCTTCATCTAATTGATCTCTCTCAAGTTCTATCTTCAAGTTCTAAGTGTTCTTCATAAATTCCAAAAGTTCTAGTTTCATAAAATCAAGAATACTTTCAAGTTTGCTAGCTCACTTCCAATCTTGTAAGGTGATCATCCAACCTCAAGAAATCTTTGTTTATTACAGTAGGTTATCATTCTAATACAAGGTAATAATCATATTCAAACTTTGGTTCAATTTCTATAACTATAACAATCTTATTTCAAGTGATGATCTTACTTGAACTTGTTTTCGTGTCATGATTCTGCTTCAAGAACTTCGAGCCATCCAAGGATCCATTGAAGCTAGATCCATTTTTCTCTTTTCCAGTAGGTTTATCCAAGGAACTTAAGGTAGTAATGATGTTCATAACATCATTCAATTCATACATATAAAGCTATCTTATTCGAAGGTTTAAACTTGTAATCACTAGAACATAGTTTAGTTAATTCTAAACTTGTTCGCAAACAAAAGTTAATCCTTCTAACTTGACTTTTAAAATCAACTAAAAACATGTTCTATATCTGTATGATATGCTAACTTAATGATTTAAAACCTGGAAACACGAAAAACACCGTAAAACTGGATTTACGCCGTCGTAGTAACACCGCGGGCTGTTTTGGGTTAGTTAATTAAAAACTATGATAAAATTTGATTTAAAAGTTGTTATTCTGAGAAAATGATTTTTATTACGAACATGAAACTATATCCAAAAATTATGGTTAAACTCAAAGTGGAAGTATGTTTTCTAAAATGGTCATCTAGACGTCGTTTTTTCGACTGAAATGACTACCTTTACAAAAACGACTTGTAACTTATTTTTCCGACTATAAACCTATACTTTTTCTGTTTAGTTTCATAAAATAGAGTTCAATATGAAACCATAGCAATTTGATTCACTCAAAACGGATTTAAAATGAAGAAGTTATGGGTAAAACAAGATTGGATAATTTTTCTCATTTTAGCTACGTGAAAATTGTTAACAAATCTATTCCAACCATAACTTAATCAACTTGTATTGTATATTATGTAATCTTGAGATACCATAGACACGTATACAATGTTTCGACCTATCATGTCGACACATCTATATATATTTCGGAACAACCATAGACACTCTATATGTGAATGTTGGAGTTAGCTATACAGGGTTGAGGTTGATTCCAAAATATATATAGTTTGAGTTGTGATCAATACTGAGATACGTATACACTGGGTCGTGGATTGATTCAAGATAATATTTATCGATTTATTTCTGTACATCTAACTGTGGACAACTAGTTGTAGGTTACTAACGAGGACAGCTGACTTAATAAACTTAAAACATCAAAATATATTAAAAGTGTTGTAAATATATTTTGAACATACTTTGATATATATGTATATATTGTTATAGGTTCGTGAATCAACCAGTGGCCAAGTCTTACTTCCCGACGAAGTAAAAATATGTGAAAGTGAGTTATAGTCCCACTTTTAAAATCTAATATTTTTGGGATGAGAATACATGCAGGTTTTATAAATGATTTACAAAATAGACACAAGTACGTGAAACTACATTCTATGGTTGAATTATCGAAATCGAATATGCCCCTTTTTATTAAGTCTGGTAATCTAAGAATTAGGGAACAGACACCCTAATTGACGCGAATCCTAAAGATAGATCTATTGGGCCTAACAAACCCCATCCAAAGTACCGGATGCTTTAGTACTTCGAAATTTATATCATATCCGAAGGGTGTCCCGGAATGATGGGGATATTCTTATATATGCATCTTGTTATTGTCGGTTACCAGGTGTTCACCATATGAATGATTTTTATCTCTATGTATGGGATGTGTATTGAAATATGAAATCTTGTGGTCTATTGTTACGATTTGATATATATAGGTTAAACCTATAACTCACCAACATTTTTGTTGACGTTTAAAGCATGTTTATTCTCAGGTGAATATTAAGAGCTTCCGCTGTTGCATACTAAAATAAGGACAAGATTTGGAGTCCATGTTTGTATGATATTGTGTAAAAACTGCATTCAAGAAACTGATTTCAATGTAACATATTTGTATTGTAAACCATTATGTAATGGTCGTGTGTAAACAGGATATTTTAGATTATCATTATTTGATAATCTACGTAAAGCTTTTTAAACCTTTATTTATGAAATAAAGGTTATGGTTTGTTTTAAAAATGAATGCAGTCTTTGAAAAACGTCTCATATAGAGGTCAAAACCTCGCAACGAAATCAATTAATATGGAACGTTTTTAATCAATAATGTGATGACCCGGGAATTTCCGACCAAATTTAAATTTAATCTTTATATGATTTCGATACGATAAGCAAAAATCTGTAATGTTGAGTCTCGAAAGTTTTGAAATCTATATTCATGTAATCAATTGACCTTCGACTGCTCTCAACGATTCACGAACAATTGATTGTAAATAGATGCATATATATTTAAAAATAAATATAAATATATATAGGTAATAAAAAAAAAAAAATAATAATAATAAATTGAAAGATTATTACTATATTACTATATATAATATATAGATATGAAATACATTTAATTTGTTATAAATTATTAATATTAATATTATTATTATTAAAATTATTATTTACAATATTATAAATAATTATCATTATACTTATTAATAATAATGTTATTTTTATTATTATTATTATTAATATTAAAAGTGTTATTATCATTACTATAGTTATATTTATTAATTATTAACATTAATTATAAGTCGTAAAGTGAGTTGAATTATATGGAGTTTGTTTTACATCACTATCCCAAATTGATCCTTGTCTAACCAGTACAATATGTCAGACACAGTAAATTGATCCGTGACTTTAAAATTTTCAAAGTGGATTCATTGATTGCACATATAGTTCCAATTTTTATAAGACATTTGTCATATTATATTATAGATAAGTATGTAAGTGGGATAATCACAATCATCATTGAAACAACTTGTCTCCTCTTCTTCAAATTCTGTGCCAACCATCATCATCATATTTCTATTTGTTGTTATGTCCGAAATTCTAAGTAACCATCATCTCGTTTATTTATTTTTTTTTTTATTTCGATGACCACCTTGATCTCTTCTCTATTACTTTGATCAATACTCACCATAACCTCTACGAACTACTACTACAACAATTCATTTAATTTGCTGCTGTTCTTCTTGGATACTAGCGAAAACTATCATCAATCAATCATCACCATCATGTTCTATTAAACAAAAGCACACAAACACAAACCCAAACCATCAACATACCATGTTCAAGAGTCATTAGTCATTACCATAACCCGCCAACTACACGTTCTAATTCTTTTCTTGATAAATCATAAACTTGCTCTCCAAGAACAGCCATACCGTCACCATCATCACCGTCTTCATCAATCAAGCCCACAATCTGCAAATCATTACCACTTCAAAACCGTAAGCCTTCACATTCATTATTATTTTTTATTTTTTTTTTCTCTCGCTGAACAAGCCCAGAAACCATCGGACCATTAACCTGCAAATTTCTTTTTGTTTCATGTTTTATTTAAGACCACCCTTACCCATATCACCACCTTTATTTTTATCTCTCCTTCTTTTATTTCCCTGCTACCCCATCATCATAATGACCACCTACATCACTTTTGCATCTCTGCTACAATATTAATTGTATTTGTTTTTATTCGAAAACAAAACTGTCGTGTTTCTAAACAAGCTGTAAACGAGCTATCACAAATTGTTGTTAGTCTTCTTGCTTCAGATAAAAACTTGAAAGCATGCACACAGACTGCCCATTCGTCTCTTCTTCCAATTCAAAGACCTCAAACCTCAACTAAACATCACTTTACGTATATTTTGGTTCGATGTAAAAACAAGAGAGAAAGAGTTGTAGGGCGGTGAAGACAATGATAGATTATAAATTGGAGTCTAGCTTTTAAAGTGGCAACGTAATATATATATTTTTTTCAGTCCACTTGTGTACCAGAAAAACAAAGTGTGTTCCTCTTTTCTTTGTGCCCACGTGAGCAACACCAACTCTCAATTAAATTAATCAATTTTCCTTTAGTTCTTTGGATTCCTTCTGCTTTTGTTTCCATTTGTTTCCCGTTTCGTTTGGGAACATGCTATAGTTTTCCTTTGGGAGTTTATGCTCCATCAAAAAATACAGTGAATATAAGGGAATTGGTGGCAGACAAGATAAAACACTTTAAAAAGATGTGGGGATTGAAACTTCAATAAACAATGCGTGACACAAGGAGTTAGCTACGATATTAATTTTTTTTTTACATTTTCGATCGGGCTTATGCGAAAAACCAAACAGCCCACATAATTTTGGGCTTGTTAAGTTGTTACAATGTTGGGCCGTAAACTCAGTTTGTCTATTGGGCCGAAAGGTAGCAGTTGGGCCAAGATCATCTTATGATATCTATTATAATTCGATGTAAGAAGATGTAGAAGGAGCAGACGGATAGTAGCTGTATGTATATATATATATATATATATATATATATATTTGGGGAGATATTATTCCAGAGAAATAGAAGTAGAGGGATGGTTTAGCATCGTTTTGTGTTAGCGAGAGGTTACAGGTTCAAGCCCGGTCTCTCCTCTTATTTTTTTGAGAAAACTCATTAAGGTAGTTTTTTTTTTATCATTATTATTATTGTTATTATTAGATATCATTATTATTAATATTATAACAAGTAACATCATATATAAAAAAAAAAATATATGTAACACATAACATAACTATATCATCATTTTGACAAATAATAAGACTTTCATTTAAAACATACAAATAAGTATATATTTTATCAATTTGTTAATAAGGCATATAATTTACAAATATAACAATTATATCACTAATAATAAATATAATTTTATTCGATTACGAGTATATGTTTTAATAAATATACAATTAATATAGGTTCGTGAATCCGAGGTCAACCTTACTTTTGTTCAATGACGTCATATGTATTTTAACTACAAAATACAGTATGGTGAGTTTCATTTGCTCCCTTTTTAAATGCTTTTGCAATATATATTTTTGGGACTGAGAGTACATGCGCTGCTTTTATAACTGTTTTACGAAATAGACACAAGTAATCAAAACTACATTCTATGGCTGGATTATTAAATCGAATATGCCCCTTGTTAGTCTGGTAATCTAAGAATTAGGGAACAGACACCCTAATTGACGCGAATCCTAAAGATAGATCTATCGGGCCCAACAAGCCCCATCCAAAGTACCGGATGCTTTAGTACTTCGAAATTTATATCATGTCCGAAGGAGGATCCCGGAAATGATGGGTATATTCTTATATGCATATTGTGAATGTCGGTTACCAGGTGTTCAATCCATATGAATGATATTTTTGTCTCTATGCATGGGACGTATGTTTATGAGAAATGGAAATATGAAATCTTGTGGTCTATTAAAATTATGAAATGATTATTTATGTTAAACTAATGAACTCACCAACCTTTTGGTTGACACTTGAAAGCATGTTTATTCTCAGGTACGAAAGAAATCTTCCGCTGTGCATTTGATTATTTTAAAGATATTACTTGGAGTCATTCATGACATATTTCAAAAGACGTTGCATTCGAGTTGTTGAGTTTACCAAGATCATTATTTAGTTAATTATAGTTGGATATATTATGAAATGGTATGCATGTCTGTCAACTTCAGATGTAATGAAGGATTGTCTTTTTCAAAACGAATGCAATGTTTGTAAAATGTATCATATAGAGGTCAAGTACCTCGCTATGTAATCAACTGTTGTGAATCATTTATAATCGATATGGACTTCGTCCGGATGGATTAGGATGGGTCCTTTCAGTTGGTATCAGAGCGATGGTCTTAGCGAACCATGTCTGCATTAGTGTGCCTAACTGATAAGTCGTTAGGATACATTATTGAGTCTGGACTTCGACCGTGTCTACATATCAAAAGTTTTTGCTTATCATTGTGTGTCAAAAAAAAATTACCTGCTTATCATTCTTAGAGAATCATTTGCTTATCATTCTTAGTCTAGACACGTTTTACTGCATTGACTGCATAAATAGTGTATAGACAAAATTCATATCTTAGCGTATCTGTTACTGTAGATCTTGCCTGATATCTTTCGTAAATTTCTCCGTAATTTAAGGGATCCTGGTACTATATATATCTATGTAAATTATGCATTGAGAATACCATCCAACTATCAATTACTATCACTAAACTCTTCATATCAAAAATCTTTCCTGAGATCGCGTAAGATGGCCTCTACGAATCGATCAAATTCCTCTGACTCCGAAGACAGCGTGACAGGAGCACATCAATCAATCAACTATCGTGATTACTGGAGAAAATGGGGGTGGGTTCGCGACATACTCACTCTATGGAGAAGGGAAGAAGGTACTCCATATCATGAATCGAATCTACCACCTAACCTTGGAGTACTCGACCCGCTCACTGGCGAACCTGTTCGCAACACCGTTTATACCCTTTTTGCCAGAATTTTTCGTCTTGAGACTACCATTAATGGAACTAGAAAAGATATCCAATCTCTACCTCACATTGATAACCAACCAGGGTTAGTAGAAGAAGTTAAAGAACTCCGAGCTCGAGTGTTAACTTTAGAGAGCACGGTACACAGTCTGCAAACACCAGCAGTATCACCAACACCAGTCACATCACCAACCTTAGCACCAACAACACTAGTACCACCAACAACAACATCCGCATCACCAGCTTCGACATCTCATTCTATACCTCATGTATAATCATCGTTCTACGTATCGTTCTATCTATTTTATTTTCGTTCGACATGGCGATTATGTAATCTCTAATGTTTTAGAAATTATATATTCTTGCTCTAATGATAAATCAAATGAGATCAATATCACATTAACTCATCAACTTCATGATTACATCTAAAGAAAATATATACGTATATATGTTTTCATAAAGATTGTAATTAAAAATTCTTTTGTACAAACTGTTAATGGTGAAAATATTTTAACGGGTAGGTAATACCCGAGGAGTATTTAGATATCACATTAATAAGTTACACTGTACATTCTTCGGAATTGATTCAACGATCATTTACTATCCTATTTACAACCACCAATTTACGTATCCGTTCACCAAAGAATAACTATTTTCATTCAAATTCAATTTCATATTTGGATTTTGATCTATCAGAATCCAACAAGTGGCATAATGAAGAAATAATGGACACAATAAAAATTGATTAGAAACAGACTAATTGACAATATGAAATTTTGTTAAGAAACCACGCTAACAAAATCCTAGCTAACTGTTCCTAGCTAACTGTTAATTCCATATTACATTTTATTTATCGCAATTTATTTTATCGCAATTTTAATTCTCGCAATTTTATTTATCGTTATTTAATTTCTGTTATTTACTTTACGCATTTTATTTATCGTCATTTAATTTCTGTATTTACTTTACGCACTTTAAATATCGGGACACGTATACAAAGTTTTGACATATCATATCGACACATCTATATATATTATTTGGAATCACCATAGACACTCTATATGCAGTAATGATCGAGTTCTCTATACAGGGTTGAGGTTGATTCTATAATAATATATATACTTTGAGTTGTGATCGAGTCTGAGACATGTACACGGGTCACGGTACGTATTAATTAATTCGAATATTATATATTAAATTATATATGAATTATTGGACTGTCAACTATGGACTAATAACATTGGACAATTAAAATGAATTAAAATATTGATTATAATATATGAAACTAAATAATTCTTCAAGTTTGCCACTTGATTTCATTTTAAACCCCATTCGTATCATCACAATTACAATCTGCGTTCAAACCTTTCATGATTCTTGAAAACACCTCAATCGAGAGGATGAATCAACCGCACTTCATTTACGGAAGGAAAGAGTTATGCATATAGTAGTGCACCTGAGAAACTCTCGGCAACTGAGTAAAAGTTTAACATTTAGCCGCGTCAGATCCTTTGACATTTATTAGCAAAAATAACTTAGTAATCTCTTTCCAAAGTAGCAAATTTTGTCACAGCTTCAGCAAATCAACTTCGACTTTTCGTTCGAAACAACCTCATTATCACCTTGACTAATATGTATGTTCATTTATTGTTACCGGGAACCTTTTATATTCCACCATATTACCGTCAGCGTTTAATCATCTAAAAACACAACCTTCTTGAAATCATCTCGGATCGATAACAAATGATTCAGATAGGGTAGCAGTAAATGTAGAGGAATCGGCAATCAGTACTTTGAAAACTCACAGCATATCTACATCAACAGTTATATGTATGACATTTATCTCTTAGAATTATGATCTCTCATTCTGAAATTCTGAAAAGCACTCAGTCACAAATCAATAATCTGAATATTGAAAAAGCTGAATGAAGCAGCAGAAACTGTAGATAACCGTAAACGACCATAATCATCGAAAGTTTGATGATAAAAATTAGTATGTTGGAAAAGCTCAGAAAAGTTGGAACTGGAAAGCGGATTGAGCTAACCATAAAGGAAACCAAGGAGAAATACAAGTAACATACCCTAAATTCATAGAACCCAGATAAATCTAGATCCGTTGAAATCTTTAGAGAATATCTTGCTCCGAAGTCATGTTAAAATCTTGCGGAAAATCTTTCTCCATCAACCATCGAACTTAGAAATTCCAAAATATCATCATCAATATCTTCGATATTTCTGAGGATATTTTCATAAATATTCTCATCCGAAATTATATACCTCCTCGTGCTTCCTGTGTATCATTATGTTGGAAACATTCAATGGAAAATTTAGTATCGAAAAGCGGATTATGCGAAACTATGAAGGAAGCCGTGAACAAATCACAAAGAATAAGTTTGACTTCAAAGAATCCAAATGATTCCGTTTCTGATGAAATATTTAACGAATACCTTGCTTCCGAATCTAAACCCTTACGGATAAATCTTCTTCATCATCCATCGATATTAGAAATTCCAAGATATCATCGTATCTTTCGTTATAAATATCCTCCATATTTCTGAAGATATTTTCATAATTATTCTTATCTGAAATCAATAATCTATTCGTGCTATCAATGTTACATCATATAGAAACTGTTAGTTTCTATATTCGGTAAACTTTCGAGCTTAAAATATGAATGTTTTTGGAAGTAGTGTTGGGATCTGATGCATGAGTTAGTATAATATAATGACACTTGATCAACGTGATTATATTACAGTAAGTCATGCTGAGTTTCTAATGAAACCTGATGATGGTTCACAGTAGATTATACCATCATCATGTGTCGTGTTACATAACTCTTTCATTCTACATAACCTCCGAACATATCAAGAAGAATATATTCTTGATAGTTCTATCATCTGTATTTTTGATAAATTTGAAAATCAAATTGTGCTATCACGTTCCACCCTGCTTAGAACATTATAATCATTTAGAACCCTATATCTACAAATTCTGGACCATTATTCGCTTGATTTAAAGTCGGGAAGAGAAAACAAGAGCATGAAGCTCCGATATATAAGAAAAATATAAAGCCCAACAACACCACCGAAATTACAAACTGTGGATATCAGTGCGTATAGCAATATAAAGACACGGGAGAATTATAAATACAATAATCCCTAGACCATAGTAGAAATAAACAGATTCTTCCGGTGGGAGTTGGAAAAGAAGAATGATCATTGCGATAGTCAGAATAAGAACAAGGATTAGAACCGGATTAAGCATTTTCAGAATCTTTTGGATGTATGAAACAAGAAGGAAAGTATAGGAAGGGTGAGAATAATGGAACGCAAGAGGTTAATTTATAATGGAAGTATCAGACAGAGTAATCAAAGCAGATCACCTCATTTAATTCGAGAGATCTTAATTTCCTTATTCGCCGAAGAATCAAATCTTTTTGATTTCGAAGATTTTCTTTAAATCCTTTGAATTCCGGAATTCAACCCTGACTCTGTCAAAAGTTAAGACGAATCTTTACTTTTCCTATTTCAATCTTTTGCGATAGCTTCGTTCATATTCTTAGAATAATTGAATTATTTTAGCATTATTATTCAATGTTGATAAAACTCTATTTATCAATTCATATTCGTCATGAAAACATTTTTATTGTTAGCCATGACGACCTCACTCAAATTTCGGGACGAAATTCCTTTAACGGGTAGGTACTGTGATGACCCGGGAATTTCCGACCAAATTTAAATTTAATCTTTATATGATTTCGATACGATAAGCAAAAATCTGTAATGTTGAGTCTCGAAAGTTTTGAAATCTATATTCATGTAATCAATTGACCTTCGACTGCTCTCAACGATTCACGAACAATTGATTGTAAATAGATGCATATATATTTAAAAATAAATATAAATATATATAGGTAATAAAAAAAAAAAAATAATAATAATAAATTGAAAGATTATTACTATATTACTATATATAATATATAGATATGAAATACATTTAATTTGTTATAAATTATTAATATTAATATTATTATTATTAAAATTATTATTTACAATATTATAAATAATTATCATTATACTTATTAATAATAATGTTATTTTTATTATTATTATTATTAATATTAAAAGTGTTATTATCATTACTATAGTTATATTTATTAATTATTAACATTAATTATAAGTCGTAAAGTGAGTTGAATTATATGGAGTTTGTTTTACATCACTATCCCAAATTGATCCTTGTCTAACCAGTACAATATGTCAGACACAGTAAATTGATCCGTGACTTTAAAATTTTCAAAGTGGATTCATTGATTGCACATATAGTTCCAATTTTTATAAGACATTTGTCATATTATATTATAGATAAGTATGTAAGTGGGATAATCACAATCATCATTGAAACAACTTGTCTCCTCTTCTTCAAATTCTGTGCCAACCATCATCATCATATTTCTATTTGTTGTTATGTCCGAAATTCTAAGTAACCATCATCTCGTTTATTTATTTTTTTTTTTATTTCGATGACCACCTTGATCTCTTCTCTATTACTTTGATCAATACTCACCATAACCTCTACGAACTACTACTACAACAATTCATTTAATTTGCTGCTGTTCTTCTTGGATACTAGCGAAAACTATCATCAATCAATCATCACCATCATGTTCTATTAAACAAAAGCACACAAACACAAACCCAAACCATCAACATACCATGTTCAAGAGTCATTAGTCATTACCATAACCCGCCAACTACACGTTCTAATTCTTTTCTTGATAAATCATAAACTTGCTCTCCAAGAACAGCCATACCGTCACCATCATCACCGTCTTCATCAATCAAGCCCACAATCTGCAAATCATTACCACTTCAAAACCGTAAGCCTTCACATTCATTATTATTTTTTATTTTTTTTTTCTCTCGCTGAACAAGCCCAGAAACCATCGGACCATTAACCTGCAAATTTCTTTTTGTTTCATGTTTTATTTAAGACCACCCTTACCCATATCACCACCTTTATTTTTATCTCTCCTTCTTTTATTTCCCTGCTACCCCATCATCATAATGACCACCTACATCACTTTTGCATCTCTGCTACAATATTAATTGTATTTGTTTTTATTCGAAAACAAAACTGTCGTGTTTCTAAACAAGCTGTAAACGAGCTATCACAAATTGTTGTTAGTCTTCTTGCTTCAGATAAAAACTTGAAAGCATGCACACAGACTGCCCATTCGTCTCTTCTTCCAATTCAAAGACCTCAAACCTCAACTAAACATCACTTTACGTATATTTTGGTTCGATGTAAAAACAAGAGAGAAAGAGTTGTAGGGCGGTGAAGACAATGATAGATTATAAATTGGAGTCTAGCTTTTAAAGTGGCAACGTAATATATATATTTTTTTCAGTCCACTTGTGTACCAGAAAAACAAAGTGTGTTCCTCTTTTCTTTGTGCCCACGTGAGCAACACCAACTCTCAATTAAATTAATCAATTTTCCTTTAGTTCTTTGGATTCCTTCTGCTTTTGTTTCCATTTGTTTCCCGTTTCGTTTGGGAACATGCTATAGTTTTCCTTTGGGAGTTTATGCTCCATCAAAAAATACAGTGAATATAAGGGAATTGGTGGCAGACAAGATAAAACACTTTAAAAAGATGTGGGGATTGAAACTTCAATAAACAATGCGTGACACAAGGAGTTAGCTACGATATTAATTTTTTTTTTACATTTTCGATCGGGCTTATGCGAAAAACCAAACAGCCCACATAATTTTGGGCTTGTTAAGTTGTTACAATGTTGGGCCGTAAACTCAGTTTGTCTATTGGGCCGAAAGGTAGCAGTTGGGCCAAGATCATCTTATGATATCTATTATAATTCGATGTAAGAAGATGTAGAAGGAGCAGACGGATAGTAGCTGTATGTATATATATATATATATATATATATATATATATTTGGGGAGATATTATTCCAGAGAAATAGAAGTAGAGGGATGGTTTAGCATCGTTTTGTGTTAGCGAGAGGTTACAGGTTCAAGCCCGGTCTCTCCTCTTATTTTTTTGAGAAAACTCATTAAGGTAGTTTTTTTTTTATCATTATTATTATTGTTATTATTAGATATCATTATTATTAATATTATAACAAGTAACATCATATATAAAAAAAAAAATATATGTAACACATAACATAACTATATCATCATTTTGACAAATAATAAGACTTTCATTTAAAACATACAAATAAGTATATATTTTATCAATTTGTTAATAAGGCATATAATTTACAAATATAACAATTATATCACTAATAATAAATATAATTTTATTCGATTACGAGTATATGTTTTAATAAATATACAATTAATATAGGTTCGTGAATCCGAGGTCAACCTTACTTTTGTTCAATGACGTCATATGTATTTTAACTACAAAATACAGTATGGTGAGTTTCATTTGCTCCCTTTTTAAATGCTTTTGCAATATATATTTTTGGGACTGAGAGTACATGCGCTGCTTTTATAACTGTTTTACGAAATAGACACAAGTAATCAAAACTACATTCTATGGCTGGATTATTAAATCGAATATGCCCCTTGTTAGTCTGGTAATCTAAGAATTAGGGAACAGACACCCTAATTGACGCGAATCCTAAAGATAGATCTATCGGGCCCAACAAGCCCCATCCAAAGTACCGGATGCTTTAGTACTTCGAAATTTATATCATGTCCGAAGGAGGATCCCGGAAATGATGGGTATATTCTTATATGCATATTGTGAATGTCGGTTACCAGGTGTTCAATCCATATGAATGATATTTTTGTCTCTATGCATGGGACGTATGTTTATGAGAAATGGAAATATGAAATCTTGTGGTCTATTAAAATTATGAAATGATTATTTATGTTAAACTAATGAACTCACCAACCTTTTGGTTGACACTTGAAAGCATGTTTATTCTCAGGTACGAAAGAAATCTTCCGCTGTGCATTTGATTATTTTAAAGATATTACTTGGAGTCATTCATGACATATTTCAAAAGACGTTGCATTCGAGTTGTTGAGTTTACCAAGATCATTATTTAGTTAATTATAGTTGGATATATTATGAAATGGTATGCATGTCTGTCAACTTCAGATGTAATGAAGGATTGTCTTTTTCAAAACGAATGCAATGTTTGTAAAATGTATCATATAGAGGTCAAGTACCTCGCTATGTAATCAACTGTTGTGAATCATTTATAATCGATATGGACTTCGTCCGGATGGATTAGGATGGGTCCTTTCAAATAAGAACGGGACATTTCAGTTGGTATCCGAGCGTTGGTCTTAGAGAACCAGAATTTTGCATTAGTATGTCTTATCCAGTTTGTTAGGATGCATTAGTGAGTCTGGACTTCGATCGTGTTTACTTGAAAAATGATTGCTTAACAAATTTTGTTGCAAACTATATATTTTTAACATGTAAATATTATGTGATATATTAATCTCTTAACGTGTTTGATATTATGTGATAGATGTCTACCTCTAGAACAAGTCCTATTGACTCACCTAATAATAATGAAGAGTCAAATGTAAATTGGAATGATTCGTGGACTGATTCACAAGTTCCCGAAGAGGAACCGGAAGAAGAGTCGGAACCGGAAGAAGAATCGGAACCGGAAGAAGAATCGGAACCGGATGAAGAAATAGAACCGGTGGGGGAAATAATAAAACGGTTAAGTAAAAGAAAATCCTCAACCAACCGACCAAGGTTAATTATGGTCAATGGTGTTTCCGCCAAGGAAGCAAAATATTGGGAGGATTACCAATTCTCCGATGAATCGGATTCCGACGAGAATTCCGATGATGTTATAGAAATTACCCCAACTGAATTTAAAAAGGCAAAAGAAAATAATAAGGGAAAGGGCATAAAAATAGAGAAATCTAATTCCAACCCCGATGAACTTTATATGTATCGTCAACCCCCGAAGTCCTTAAGTTGTAACAATGACCCGGGAACCTCTAAACCACCAGGTTTTTCTAAACCAATGTGGATTACGACGGCTCGTATTAGGGGAACATCATATATCCCTAGAAACTTGGCAAAACGAACCAAAACCGAAGAAGAAGAAACAAGCGAGTCGGAATAAGATAGTTGTATTCGTGTGGTGTAATATATGTAATATAGTGTGCTTATGCTTTATGATATATGTAAAAATTGCTTGTATTAATA
Organism: Rutidosis leptorrhynchoides; assembly: GCF_046630445.1. Lineage (NCBI taxonomy): Eukaryota > Viridiplantae > Streptophyta > Magnoliopsida > Asterales > Asteraceae > Rutidosis > Rutidosis leptorrhynchoides. The sequence goes on along the minus strand of NC_092335.1, from coordinate 17,136,157 downwards.
AGTATTTTTTTTATGAATCTAACTCTTGTCTATTTTACAGTATAAAAACACAAAATGGATAGACAACCCAATATTTTAAGAGACCTACCCGGAGACATGATTGATGAAATCTTGTTTAGAGTCGGTCAGAATTCTTCTGCACAACTATTTAAGGCGAGATCAGTTTGTAAGGCATTCGAAGAACGTTCCAAGAATGCCTTGGTTTATAAAAGGCTTTCGTTCGGAAGATGGGGAATATCACATTGGGAAATCCATAAGTTACGATGTGTTTACTTTGACGCATATATTGCGGGGAACCCAAATGCTATTTGACGCAACGGGTTAAGAAATTATTTTGACTCAGTATATCCGAATATAGGACTTCGTGATTTAGAAAAAGCGGCTAACATGCAACATAAAGAAGCATGTTATGCTTACGGGTTAGTATTGTTCGCTTCTCACCAAAGTGAGAACAAGAACATCGGGCTACAACTATTAAACAAAACGTTTCCACAAGTGACGGAGTCGGTAATTGGGGTAAGAAATGAGGTTTTTAGATTATTACGGGACTGTTGGACATTACGTAACTCTCGTCCCTTTGACGACGTTACAACACGCTGTCTTATCAACGGCCATAACGGTTATGTTCCACAAGACCAAGGATGGGAAGTAATCCTAGTAAAACCAGAATGCATGACTTGTTTCTGGACGTATGAATTACGTGTCTTTATTGCCTTTGCTGAACGACTTGTGTACTAGCTAGAATTATCTTCACAACTATCTTGTATCAAAGTTATTGTGTGCTATATTTCATGCTTTATGTAAAATAAGCGGTATTGTAAGTTTGTAAAATATTGTATAAAAGTTTGAACGCGAAATATTATTATAATCAGTTTTTCATATAGAATTATAGTAGTTGAATTGTATATTAGCTACTAAGTATGAACTTAACGGGTAGGTACTACCCGAATTTAAACTTATAAAACGCTAATATGAAGAAAAAGCTTTTATAAATGAGTTCATATTATGCTACGAAATACTATTAACTACTCTTAATATTCTGTATGATTAACTTGTTCCATTTGACTATTTTGAAGGAAATGGCACCGACTACTCGACACACCGTGAATATGAATGAAGAGGAATTCCGTACTTTTCTAGCTTCAAACATAGCCGCAGTACAGGCTGCGCTACATACCAACAATAACCTTGGATCTAGCAGTACAGGAAATCGTGTAGGATGCACCTACAAAGAATTCACTGCCTGCAAACCTTTGGAATTTGATGGAACCGAAGGACCGATCGGATTGAAACGGTGGACCGAGAAGGTCGAATCGGTGTTTTCCATAAGTAAGTGCACTGAAGAGGACAAAGTGAAGTACGCTACGCATACCTTCACAGGTTCTGCGTTAACATGGTGGAATACCTATCTAGAGCAAGTGGGACAAGACGATGCGTACGCACTACCGTGGTCAGCATTCAAGCACTTGATGAACGAGAAGTACCGTCCCAGAACCAAGGTCAATAAGCTCAAGACAGAACTTAGAGGGTTACGAACCCAAGGATTTGATATTACCACGTACGAAAGACGATTCACAGAATTGTGCCTATTGTGTCCGGGAGCATTCGAAGATGAGGAAGAGAAGATCGACGCGTTTGTGAAAGGATTACCGGAAAGAATCCAAGAGGATATAAGTTCACACGAGCCCGCCTCCATACAACAGGCATGTAGAATGGCTCACAAACTAGTGAACCAGATTGAAGAAAGAATTAAAGAACAGACTGCTGAAGAGGCCAATGTGAAGCAAGTCAAAAGAAAGTGGGAGGAAAACGGTGATAAGAATCACCAATACAACAACAACAGCAATTACAACAATAATCGCAACAATTATCCCAACAATCGCAACATCAATCGCAACTACAACAAACGGCCCAACAACAACAACAACAACAGCAACTACAACAATCATCCCAACAACAATAATAACCGCAACAACAACAACAATCAGAAGCAGCTATGCCAAAGGTGTGAAAAGAATCACTCGGGGTTCTGCACCAAATTTTGCAACAAGTGTAAAAGAAATGGTCATAGCGCGGCGAAGTGTGAGGTCTACGGACCAGGGGTTAATAGAACGAAAGGAACAAATGGTGTCGGAACGAGTAATGGCGGAGCAAGTAGTGTCGGAGCAAGTTATGCCAATGTAGTTTGTTATAAATGTGGAAAACCAGGCCACATTATTAGAAATTGCCCGAACCAGGAGAACACGAATGGACAAGGCCGTAGAAGAGTTTTCAATATTAATGCGGTAGAGGCACAGGAAGACCCGGAGCTTGTTACGGGTACGTTTCTTATTGACAATAAATCTGCTTACGTTTTATTTGATTCGGGTGCGGATAGAAGCTATATGAGTAGAAATTTTTGTGCTAAATTAAGTTGTCCATTGACGCCTTTGGATAGTAAATTTTTACTCGAATTAGCAAATGGTAAATTAATTTCAGCAGATAATATATGTCGGAATCGAGAAATTAAACTGGTTAGCGAAACATTTAAGATTGATTTGATACCAGTAGAGTTAGGGAGTTTTGATGTGATAATCGGCATGGACTGGTTGAAAGAAGTGAAAGCGGAGATCGTTTGTTACAAAAATGCAATTCGCATTATACGAGAAAAAGGAAAACCCTTAATGGTGTACGGAGAAAAGGGCAACACGAAGCTACATCTTATTAGTAATTTGAAGGCACAAAAACTAATAAGAAAAGGTTGCTATGCTGTTCTAGCACACGTCGAGAAAGTACAAACTGAAGAAAAGAGCATCAATGATGTTCCCATTGCAAAAGAATTTCCCGATGTATTTCCGAAAGAATTACCGGGATTACCCCCACATCGATCCGTTGAATTTCAAATAGATCTTGTACCAGGAGCTGCACCAATAGCTCGTGCTCCTTACAGGCTCGCACCCAGCGAGATGAAAGAACTGCAAAGCCAATTACAAGAACTTTTAGAGCGTGGTTTCATTCGACCAAGCACATCACCGTGGGGAGCTCCTGTTTTGTTTGTCAAGAAGAAAGATGGTACATTCAGGTTGTGTATCGACTACCGAGAGTTGAACAAACTTACCATCAAGAACCGCTAAACACTACCGAGAATCGACGACTTATTTGATCAACTACAAGGCTCGTCTGTTTATTCAAAGATTGACTTACGTTCCGGGTATCATCAAATGCGGGTGAAAGAAGATGATATTCCAAAGACTGCTTTCAGAACACGTTACGGTCATTACGAGTTTATGGTCATGCCGTTTGGTTTAACTAATGCACCAGCTGTGTTCATGGACCTTATGAACCGAGTGTGTGGACCATACCTTGACAAGTTTGTCATTGTTTTCATTGATGACATACTTATTTACTCAAAGAATGACCAAGAACACGGTGAACATTTGAGAAAGGTGTTAGAAGTATTGAGGAAGGAAGAATTGTACGCTAAGTTTTCAAAGTGTGCATTTTGGTTGGAAGAAGTTCAATTCCTCGGTCACATAGTGAACAAAGAAGGTATTAAGGTGGATCCGGCAAAGATAGAAACTGTTGAAAAGTGGGAAACCCCGAAAACTCCGAAACACATACGCCAGTTTTTAGGAATAGCTGATTACTACAGAAGGTTCATCCAAGACTTTTCCAGAATAGCAAAACCCTTGACTGCATTAACGCATAAAGGGAAGAAATTTGAATGGAATGATGAACAAGAGAAAGCGTTTCAGTTATTGAATAAAAAGCTAACTACGGCACCTATATTGTCATTGCCTGAAGGGAATGATGATTTTGTGATTTATTGTGATGCATCAAAGCAAGGTCTCGGTTGTGTATTAATGCAACGAACGAAGGTGATTGCTTATGCGTCTAGACAATTGAAGATTCACGAACAAAATTATACGACGCATGATTTGGAATTAGGCGCGGTTGTTTTTGCATTAAAGACTTGGAGGCACTACTTATATGGGGTCAAAAGTATTATATATACTGACCACAAAAGTCTTCAACACATATTTAATCAGAAACAACTGAATATGAGGCAGCGTAGGTGGATTGAATTGTTGAATGATTACGACTTTGAGATTCGTTACCACCCGGGGAAGGCAAATGTGGTAGTCGATGCCTTGAGCAGGAAGGACAGAGAACCCATTCGAGTAAAATCTATGAATATAATGATTCATAATAACCTTACTACTCAAATAAAGGAGGCGCAACAAGGAGTTTTAAAAGAGGGAAATTTAAAGGATGAAATACCCAAAGGATCGGAGAAGCATCTTAATATTCAGGAAGATGGAACCCGGTATAAGGCTGAAAGGATTTGGGTACCAAAATTTGGAGATATGAGAGAAATGGTACTTAGAGAAGCTCATAAAACCAGATACTCAATACATCCTGGAACGGGGAAGATGTACAAGGATCTCAAGAAACATTTTTGGTGGCCGGGTATGAAAGCCGATGTTGCTAAATACGTAGGAGAATGTTTGACGTGTTCTAAGGTCAAAGCTGAGCATCAGAAACCATCAGGTCTACTTCAACAACCCGAAATCCCGGAATGGAAATGGGAAAACATTACCATGGATTTCATCACTAAATTGCCAAGGACTGCAAGTGGTTTTGATACTATTTGGGTAATAATTGATCGTCTCACCAAATCAGCACACTTCCTGCCAATAAGAGAAGATGACAAGATGGAGAAGTTAGCACGACTGTATTTGAAGGAAGTCGTCTCCAGACATGGAATACCAATCTCTATTATCTCTGATAGGGATGGCAGATTTATTTCAAGATTCTGGCAGACATTACAGCAAGCATTAGGAACTCGTCTAGACATGAGTACTGCCTATCATCCACAAACTGATGGGCAGAGCGAAAGGACGATACAAACGCTTGAAGACATGCTAAGAGCATGTGTTATTGATTTCAGAAACAGTTGGGATCGACATCTACCGTTAGCAGAATTTTCCTACAACAACAGCTACCATTCAAGCATTGAGATGGCGCCGTTTGAAGCACTTTATGGTAGAAAGTGCAGGTCTCCGATTTGTTGGAGTGAAGTGGGGGATAGACAGATTACGGGTCCGGAGATAACACTAGAAACTACCGAGAAAATCATCCAAATTCAACAAAGATTGAAAACCGCCCAGAGTCGACAAAAGAGCTATGCCGACATTAAAAGAAAAGATATAGAATTTGAAATTGGAGAGATGGTCATGCTTAAGGTTGCACCTTGGAAAGGCGTTGTTCGATTTGGTAAACGAGGTAAATTAAATCCAAGGTATATTGGACCATTCAAGATTATTGATCGTGTCGGACCAGTAGCTTACCGACTTGAGTTACCTCAACAACTCGCGGCTGTACATAACACTTTCCACGTCTCAAATTTGAAGAAATGTTTTTCTAAAGAAGATCTCACTATTCCGTTAGATGAAATCCAAATCAACGAAAAACTTCAATTCATCGAAGAACCCGTCGAAATAATGGATCGTGAGGTTAAAAGACTTAAGCAAAACAAGATACCAATTGTTAAGGTTCGATGGAATGCTCGTAGAGGACCCGAGTTCACCTGGGAGCGTGAAGATCAGATGAAGAAGAAATACCCGCATCTATTTCCAGAAGATTCGTCAACACCTTCAACAGCTTAAAATTTCGGGACGAAATTTATTTAACGGGTAGGTACTGTAGTGACCCGAACTTTTCCATGTTTGTATATATTAATTGAGATTGATATTTACATGATTAAATGTTTCCAACATGTTAAGCAATCAAACTTGTTAAGACTTGATTAATTGAAATATGTTTCATATAGACAATTGACCACCCAAGTTGATCGGTGATTCACGAACGTTAAAACTTGTAAAAACTATATGATGACATATATATGGATATATATATATAGTTAACATGGTACTATGATAAGAAAACATATCATAAAGTATATTAACAATGAACTACATATGTAAAAACAAGACTACTAACTTAATAATTTTTAAACGAGACATATATGTAACGATTATCGTTGTAAAGACATTTAATGTATATATATCATATTAAGAGATATTCATACATGATAATATCATGATAATATAATAATTTAAAATCTCATTTGATATTATAAACATTGGGTTAACAACATTTAACAAGATCGTTAACCTAAAGGTTTCAAAACAACACTTACATGTAACGACTAACGATGACTTAACGACTCAGTTAAAATGTATATACATGTAGTGTTTTAATATGTATTTATACACTATTGAAAGACTTCAATACACTTATCAAAATACTTCTACTTAACAAAAATGCTTACAATTACATCCTCGTTCAGTTTCATCAACAATTCTACTCGTATGCACCCGTATTCGTACTCGTACAATACACAGCTTTTAGATGTATGTACTATTGGTATATACACTCCAATGATCAGCTCTTAGCAGTCCATGTGAGTCACCTAACACATGTGGGAACCATCATTTGGCAACTAGCATGAAATATCTCATAAAATTACAAAAATATGAGTAATCATTCATGACTTATTTACATGAAAACAAAATTACATATCCTTTATATCTAATCCATACACCAACGACCAAAAACACCTACAAACACTTTCATTCTTCAATTTTCTTCATCTAATTGATCTCTCTCAAGTTCTATCTTCAAGTTCTAAGTGTTCTTCATAAATTCCAAAAGTTCTAGTTTCATAAAATCAAGAATACTTTCAAGTTTGCTAGCTCACTTCCAATCTTGTAAGGTGATCATCCAACCTCAAGAAATCTTTGTTTCTTACAGTAGGTTATCATTCTAATACAAGGTAATAATCATATTCAAACTTTGGTTCAATTTCTATAACTATAACAATCTTATTTCAAGTGATGATCTTACTTGAACTTGTTTTCGTGTCATGATTCTGCTTCAAGAACTTCGAGCCATCCAAGGATCCATTGAAGCTAGATCCATTTTTCTCTTTTCCAGTAGGTTTATCCAAGGAACTTAAGGTAGTAATGATGTTCATAACATCATTCAATTCATACATATAAAGCTATCTTATTCGAAGGTTTAAACTTGTAATCACTAGAACATAGTTTAGTTAATTCTAAACTTGTTCGCAAACAAAAGTTAATCCTTCTAACTTGACTTTTAAAATCAACTAAAAACATGTTCTATATCTGTATGATATGCTAACTTAATGATTTAAAACCTGGAAACACGAAAAACACCGTAAAACTGGATTTACGCCGTCGTAGTAACACCGCGGGCTGTTTTGGGTTAGTTAATTAAAAACTATGATAAAATTTGATTTAAAAGTTGTTATTCTGAGAAAATGATTTTTATTACGAACATGAAACTATATCCAAAAATTATGGTTAAACTCAAAGTGGAAGTATGTTTTATAAAATGGTCATCTAGACGTCGTTTTTTCGACTGAAATGACTACCTTTACAAAAACGACTTGTAACTTATTTTTCCGACTATAAACCTATACTTTTTCTGTTTAGTTTCATAAAATATAGTTCAATATGAAACCATAGCAATTTGATTCACTCAAAACGGATTTAAAATGAAGAAGTTATGGGTAAAACAAGATTGGATAATTTTTCTCATTTTAGCTACGTGAAAATTGTTAACAAATCTATTCCAACCATAACTTAATCAACTTGTATTGTATATTATGTAATCTTGAGATACCATAGACACGTATACAATGTTTCGACCTATCATGTCGACACATCTATATATATTTCGGAACAACCATAGACACTCTATATGTGAATGTTGGAGTTAGCTATACAGGGTTGAGGTTGATTCCAAAATATATATAGTTTGAGTTGTGATCAATACTGAGATACGTATACACTGGGTCGTGGATTGATTCAAGATAATATTTATCGATTTATTTCTGTACATCTAACTGTGGACAACTAGTTGTAGGTTACTAACGAGGACAGCTGACTTAATAAACTTAAAACATCAAAATATATTAAAAGTGTTGTAAATATATTTTGAACATACTTTGATATATATGTATATATTGTTATAGGTTCGTGAATCAACCAGTGGCCAAGTCTTACTTCCCGACGAAGTAAAAATATGTGAAAGTGAGTTATAGTCCCACTTTTAAAATCTAATATTTTTGGGATGAGAATACATGAAGGTTTTATAAATGATTTACAAAATAGACACAAGTACGTGAAACTACATTCTATGGTTGAATTATCGAAATCGAATATGCCCCTTTTTATTAAGTCTGGTAATCTAAGAATTAGGGAACAGACACCCTAATTGACGCGAATCCTAAAGATAGATCTATTGGGCCTAACAAACCCCATCCAAAGTACCGGATGCTTTAGTACTTCGAAATTTATATCATATCCGAAGGGTGTCCAGGAATGATGGGGATATTCTTATATATGCATCTTGTTATTGTCGGTTACCAGGTGTTCACCATATGAATGATTTTTATCTCTATGTATGGGATGTGTATTGAAATATGAAATCTTGTGGTCTATTGTTACGATTTGATATATATAGGTTAAACCTATAACTCACCAACATTTTTGTTGACGTTTAAAGCATGTTTATTCTCAGGTGAATATTAAGAGCTTCCGCTGTTGCATACTAAAATAAGGACAAGATTTGGAGTCCATGTTTGTATGATATTGTGTAAAAACTGCATTCAAGAAACTGATTTCAATGTAACATATTTGTATTGTAAACCATTATGTAATGGTCGTGTGTAAATAGGATATTTTAGATTATCATTATTTGATAATCTACGTAAAGCTTTTTAAACCTTTATTTATGAAATAAAGGTTATGGTTTGTTTTAAAAATGAATGCAGTCTTTGAAAAACGTCTCATATAGAGGTCAAAACCTCGCAACGAAATCAATTAATATGGAACGTTTTTAATCAATAAGAACGGGACATTTCAAATACAGTCTTTGAAAAATGTCTCATATAGAGGTCAAAACCTCGCAACGAAATCAATTAATACGGAACGTTTTTAATCAATAAGAACGGGACATTTCAGTTGGTATCCGAGCGTTGGTCTTAGAGAACCAGAATTTTGCATTAGTGTGTCTTATCGAGTTTGTTAGGATGCATTAGTGAGTCTGGACTTTGACCGTGTTTACTTGAAAAATGATTGCTTAACAAATTTTGTTGGAAACTATATATTTTTTAACATGTGAATATTATGTGATATATTAATCTATTAACGCGTTTGATATTATGTGATAGATGTCTACCTCTAGAACAAGTCCCATTGACTCACCTAATAATAATGAAGAGTCAAATGTAAATTGGAATGATTCGTGGACTGATTCACAAGTTCCCGAAGAGGAACCGGAAGAAGAGTCGGAACTGGAAGAAGAATCGGAACCGGAAGAAGAATCGGAACCGGAAGAAGAAATAGAACCGGTGGGGGAAATAATAAAATGGTTAAGTAAAAGAGAATCCTCAACCAACCGACCAAGGTTAATTATGGTCAATGGTGTTTCCGCCAAGGAAGCAAAATATTGGGAGGATTACCAATTCTCCGATGAATCGGATTCCGACGAGAATTCCGATGATGTTATAGAAATTACCCCAACTGAATTTAAAAAGGCAAAAGAAAATAATAAGGGAAAGGGCATAAAAATAGAGAAATCTAATTCCAACCCCGATGAACTTTATATGTATCGTCAACCCCCGAAGTCCTTAAGTTGTAACAATGACCCGGGAACCTCTAAACCACCAGGTTTTTCTAAACCAATGTGGATAACGACGGCTCGTATTAGGGGAACATCATATATCCCTAGAAACTTGGCAAAACGAACCAAAACCGAACAAGAAGAAACGAGCGAGTCGGAATAAGATAGTTGTATTCGTGTGGTATAATATATGTAATATAGTGTGCTTATGCTTTATGATATATGTAAAAATTGCTTGTATTAATAAGTATTTTTTTTTATGAATCTAACTCTTGTCTATTTTACAGTATAAAAACACAAAATGGATAGACAACCCAATATTTTAAGAGACCTACCCGGAGACATGATTGATGAAATCTTGTCTAGAGTCGGCCGGAATTCTTCGGCACAACTATTTAAGGCGAGATCAGTTTGTAAGACATTCGAAGAACGTTCCAAGAATGCCTTGGTTTATAAAAGGCTTTCGTTCGAAAGATGGGGGATATCACATTGGGAAATCCATAAGTTAAGATGTGTTTACTTTGACGCATATATTGCGGGGAACCCAAATGCTATTTTACGCAATGGGTTAAGAAATTATTTTGACTCAATATATCCGAATATTGGACTTCGTAATTTAGAAAAAGCGGCTAACATGCAACTTAAAGAAGCATGTTATGCTTACGGATTAGTAATGTTCGCTTCTCACCAAAGTGAGAACAAGAACATCGGGCTACAACTATTAAACAAAACGTTCCCACAAGTGACGGAGTCGGTAATTGGGGTAAGAAATGAGGTTTTTAGATTGTTACGGGACTGTTGGACATTACGTAACCCTCGTCCCTTTGATGACGTTACAACACGCTGTCTTATCAACGGCCATAACGGTTATGTTCCACAAGACCAAGGATGGGAAGTAGTCCTAGTAAAACCAGAATGCATGACTTGTTTCTGGACGTATGAATTACGTGTCTTTATTGCCTTTACTGAACGACTTGTGTACTAGCTAGAATTATCTTCACAACTATCTTGTATCAAAGTTATTGTGTGCTATATTTCATGCTTTATGTAAAATAAGCGGTATTGTAAGTTTGTAAAATATTGTATAAAAGTTTGAACGCAAAATATTATTACAATCAGTTTTTCATATAGAATTGTAGTAGTTGAATTGTATATTAGCTACTAAGTATGAACTTAACGGGTAGGTACTACCCGAATTTAAACTTATAAAATGCTAATATGAAGAAAAAGCTTTTATAAATGAGTTCATATTATGCTACGAAATACTATTAACTACTCTTAATATTCTGTATGATTAACTTGTTCCATTTGACTATTTTGAAGGAAATGGCACCGACTACTCGACACACCGTGAATATGAATGAAGAGGAATTCCTTACTTTTCTAGCTTCAAACATAGCCGCAGTACAGGCTGCGCTACATACCAACAATAACCTTGGATCTGGCAGTATAGAAAATCGTGTAGGATGCACCTACAAAGAATTCACTGCCTGCAAACCTTTGGAATTTGATGGAACCGAAGGACCGATCGGATTGAAACGGTGGACCGAGAAGGTCGAATCGGTGTTTGCCATAAGTAAGTGTACTGAAGAGGACAAAGTGAAGTACGCTACGCATACCTTCACAGGTTCTGCGTTAACATGGTGGAATACCTATCTAGAGCAAGTGGGACAAGACGATGCGTACGCACTACCGTGGTCAGCATTCAAGCACTTGATGAACGAGATGTACCGTCCCAGAACCGAGGTCAATAAGCTCAAGACAGAACTTAGAGGGTTACGAAACCAAGGATTTGATATTACCACGTACGAAAGACGATTCACAGAATTGTGCCTATTGTGTCCGGGAGCATTCGAAGATGAGGAAGAGAAGATCGACGCGTTTGTGAAAGGATTACCGGAAAGAATCCAAGAAGATATAAGTTCACACGAGCCCGCCTCCATACAACAGGCATGTAGAATGGCTCACAAACTAGTGAACCAGATTGAAGAAAGAATTAAAGAACAGACTGCTGAAGAGGCCAATGTGAAGCAAGTCAAAAGAAAGTGGGAGGAAAACGGTGATAAGAATCACCAATACAACAACAACAGCAATTACAACAATAATCGCAACAATTATCCCAACAATCGCAACATCAATCGCAACTACAACAAACGGCCCAACAACAACAACAACAACAACAACAACAACAACAGCAGCAACTACAACAATCATCCCAACAACAATAATAACCGCAACAACAACAACAATCAGAAGCAGCTATGCCAAAGGTGTGAAAAGTATCACTCGGGGTTCTGCACCAAATTTTGCAACAAGTGTAAAAGAAATGGTCATAGCGCCGCGAAGTGTGAGGTCTACGGACCAGGGGTTAATAGAACGAAAGGAACAAATGGTGTCGGAATGAGTAATGGCGGAGCAAGTAGTGTCGGAGCAAGTTATGCCAATGTAGTTTGTTATAAATGTGGAAAACCGGGCCACATTATTAGAAATTGCCCGAACCAAGAGAACACGAATAGACAAGGCCGCGGAAGAGTTTTCAATATTAATGCGGCAGAGGCACAGGAAGACCCGGAGCTTGTTACGGGTACGTTTCTTATTGACAATAAATCTGCTTACGTTTTATTTGATTCGGGTGCGGATAGAAGCTATATGAGTAGAGATTTTTGTGCTAAATTAAGTTGTCCATTGACGCCTTTGGATAGTAAATTTTTACTCGAATTAGCAAATGGTAAATTAATTTCAGCAGATAATATATGTCGGAATCGAGAAATTAAACTGGTTAGTGAAACATTTAAGATTGATTTGATACTAGTAGAGTTAGGGAGTTTTGATGTGATAATCGGTATGGACTGGTTGAAAGAAGTGAAAGCAGAGATCGTTTGTTACAAAAATGCAATTCGCATTATACGAGAAAAAGGAAAACCCTTAATGGTGTACGGAGAAAAGGGCAACACGAAGCTACATATTATTAGTAATTTGAAGGCACAAAAACTAATAAGAAAAGGTTGCTATGCTGTTCTAGCACACGTCGAGAAAGTACAAACTGAAGAAAAGAGCATCAATGATGTTCCCATTGCAAAAGAATTTCCCGATGTATTTCCGAAAGAATTACTGGGATTACCCCCACATTGATCCGTTGAATTTCAAATAGATCTTGTACCAGGAGCTGCACCAATAGCTCGTGCTCCTTACAGACTCGCACCCAGCGAGATGAAAGAACTGCAAAGCCAATTACAAGAACTTTTAGAGCGTGGTTTCATTCGACCAAGCACATCACCGTGGGGAGCTCCTGTTTTGTTTGTCAAGAAGAAAGATGGTACATTCAGGTTGTGTATCGACTACCGAGAGTTGAACAAACTTACCATCAAGAACCGCTACCCACTACCGAGAATCGACGACTTATTTGATCAACTACAAGACTCGTCTGTTTATTCAAAGATTGACTTACGTTCCGGGTATCATCAAATGCGGGTGAAATAAGATGATATTCCAAAGACTGCTTTCAGAACACGTTACGGTCATTACGAGTTTATGGTCATGCCGTTTGGTTTAACTAATGCACCAGCTGTGTTCATGGACCTTATGAATCGAGTGTGTGGACCATACCTTGACAAGTTTGTCATTGTTTTCATTGATGACATACTTATTTACTCAAAGAATGACCAAGAACACGGTGAACATTTGAGAAAGGTGTTAGAAGTATTGAGGAAGGAAGAATTGTACGCTAAGTTTTTAAAGTGTGCATTTTGGTTGGAAGAAGTTCAATTCCTCGGTCACATAGTGAACAAAGAAGGTATTAAGGTGGATCCGGCAAAGATAGAAACTGTTGAAAAGTGGGAAACCCGAAAACTCCGAAACACATACGCCAGTTTTTAGGACTAGCTGGTTACTACAGAAGGTTCATCCAAGACTTTTCCAGAATAGCAAAACCCTTGACTGCATTAACGCATAAAGGGAAGAAATTTGAATGGAATGATGAACAAGAGAAAGCGTTTCAGTTATTGAAGAAAAAGCTAACTACGGCACCTATATTGTCATTGCCTGAAGGGAATGATGATTTTGTGATTTATTGTGACGCATCAAAGCAAGGTCTCGGTTGTGTATTAATGCAACGAACGAAGGTGATTGCTTATGCGTCTAGACAATTGAAGATTCACGAACAAAATTATACGACGCATGATTTGGAATTAGGCGCGGTTGTTTTTGCATTAAAGACTTGGAGGCACTACTTATATGGGGTCAAAAGTATTATATATACCGACCACAAAAGTCTTCAACATATATTTAATCAGAAACAACTGAATATGAGGCAGCGTAGGTGGATTGAATTATTGAATGATTACGACTTTGAGATTCGTTACCACCCAGGGAAGGCAAATGTGGTAGCCGATGCCTTGAGCAGGAAGGACAGAGAACCCATTCGAGTAAAATCTATGAATATAATGATTCATAATAACCTTACTACTCAAATAAAGGAGGCGCAACAAGGAGTTTTAAAAGAGGGAAAGTTAAAGGATGAAATACCCAAAGGATGGGAGAAGCATCTTAATATTCGGGAAGACGGAACCCGGTATAGGGCTGAAAGGATTTGGGTACCAAAATTTGGAGATATGAGAGAAATGGTACTTAGAGAAGCTCATAAAACCAGATACTCAATACATCCTGGAACGGGGAAGATGTACAAGGATCTCAAGAAACATTTTTGGTGGCCGGGTATGAAAGCCGATGTTGCTAAATACGTAGGAGAATGTTTGACGTGTTCTAAGGTCAAAGCTGAGCATCAGAAACCATCAGGTCTACTTCAACAACCCGAAATCCCCGAATGGAAATGGGAAAACATTACCATGGATTTCATCACTAAATTGCCAAGGACTGCAAGTGGTTTTGATACTATTTGGGTAATAGTTGATCGTCTCACCAAATCAGCACACTTCCTGCCAATAAGAGAAGATGACAAGATGGAGAAGTTAGCACGACTGTATTTGAAGGAAGTTATCTCCAGACATGGAATACCAATCTCTATTATCTCTGATAGGGATGGCAGATTTATTTCAAGATTCTGGCAGACATTACAGCAAGCATTAGGAACTCGTCTAGACATGAGTACTGCCTATCATCCACAAACTGATGGGCAGAGCGAAAGGACGATACAAACGCTTGAAGACATGCTACGAGCATGTGTTATTGATTTGGGAAACAGTTGGGATCGACATCTACCGTTAGCAGAATTTTCCTACAACAACAGCTACCATTCAAGCATTGAGATGGCGCCGTTTGAAGCACTTTATGGTAGAAAGTGCAGGTCTCCGATTTGTTGGAGTGAAGTGGGGGATAGACAGATTACGGGTCCGGAGATTATACAAGAAACTACCGAGAAGATCATCCAAATTCAACAACGGTTGAAAACCGCCCAAAGTCGACAAAAGAGCTACGCTGACATTAAAAGAAAAGATATAGAATTTGAAATTGGAGAAATGGTCATGCTTAAAGTTGCACCTTGGAAAGGCGTTGTTCGATTTGGTAAACGAGGGAAATTAAATCCAAGGTATATTGGACTATTCAAGATTATTGATCGTGTCGGACCAGTAGCTTACCGACTTGAGTTACCTCAACAACTCGCGGCTGTACATAACACTTTCCACGTCTCGAATTTGAAGAAATGTTTTGCTAAAGAAGATCTCACTATTCCGTTAGATGAAATCCAAATCAACGAAAAACTTCAATTCATCGAAGAACCCGTCGAAATAATGGATCGTGAGGTTAAAAGACTTAAGCAAAACAAGATACCAATTGTTAAGGTTCGATGGAATGCTCGTAGAGGACCCGAGTTCACCTGGGAGCGTGAAGATCAGATGAAGAAGAAATACCCGCATCTATTTCCAGAAGATTCGTCAACACCTTCAACAGCTTAAAATTTCGGGACGAAATTTATTTAATGGGAAGGTACTGTAGTGACCCGAACTTTTCCATGTTTATATATATTAATTGAGATTGATATTTACATGATTAAATGTTTCCAACAGGTTAAGCAATCAAACTTGTTAAGACTTGATTAATTGAAATATGTTTCATATAGACAATTGACCACCCAAGTTGACCGGTGATTCACGAACGTTAAAACTTGTAAAAACTATATGATGACATATATATGGATATATATATAGTTAACATGATACTATGATAAGTAAACATATCATTAAGTATATTAACAATGAACTACATATGTAAAAACAAGACTACTAACTTAATGATTTTTAAACGAGACATATATGTAACGATTATCGTTGTAAAGACATTTAATGTATATATATATCATATTAAGAGATATTAATACATGATAATATCATGATAATATAATAATTTAAAATCTCATTTGATATTATAAACATTGGGTTAACAACATTTAACAAGATCGTTAACCTAAAGGTTTCAAAACAACACTTACATGTAACGACTAACGATGACTTAACGACTCAGTTAAAATGTATATACATGTAGTGTTTTAATATGTATTTATACACTTTTGGAAGACTTCAATACACTTATCAAAATACTTCTACTTAACAAAAATGCTTACAATTACATCCTCGTTCAGTTTCATCAACAATTCTACTCGTATGCACCCGTATTCGTACTCGTACAATACACAGCTTTTAGATGTATGTACTATTGGTATATACACTCCAATGATCAGCTCTTAGCAGCCCATGTGAGTCACCTAACACATGTGGGGACCATCATTTAGCAACTAGCATGAAATATCTCATAAAATTACAAAAATATGAGTAATCATTCATGACTTATTTACATGAAAACAAAATTACATATCCTTTATATCTAATCCATACACCAACGACCAAAAACACCTACAAACACTTTTATTCTTCAATTTTCTTCATCTAATTGATATCTCTCAAGTTCTATCTTCAAGTTCTAAGTGTTCTTCATAAATTCTACAAGTTCTAGTTACATAAAATCAAGAATACTTTCAAGTTTGCTAGCTCACTTCCAATCTTGTAAGGTGATCATCCAACCTCAAGAAATCTTTGTTTCTTACAGTAGGTTATCATTCTAATACAAGGTAATAATCATATTCAAACTTTGATTCAATTTCTATAACTATAACAATCTTATTTCAAGTGATGATCTTACTTGAACTTGTTTTCGTGTCATGATTCTGCTTCAAGAACTTCGAGCCATCCAAGGATCCGTTGAAGCTAGATCCATTTTTCTCTTTTCCAGTAGGTTTATCCAAGGAACTTAAGGTAGTAATGATGTTCATAACATCATTCGATTCATACATATAAAGCTATCTTATTCGAAGGTTTAAACTTGTAATCACTAGAACATAGTTTAGTTAATTCTAAACTTGTTCGCAAACAAAAGTTAATCCTTCTAACTTGACTTTTAAAATCAACTAAACACATGTTCTATATCTATATGATATGCTAACTTAATGATTTAAAACCTGGAAACACGAAAAACACCGTAAAACCAGATTTACGCCGTTGTAGTAACACCGCGGGCTGTTTTGGGTTAGTTAACTAAAAACTATGATAAACTTTGATTTAAAAGTTGTTATTCTGAGAAAATGATTTTTATTATGAACATGAAACTATATCCAAAAATTATGGTTAAACTCAAAGTGGAAGTATGTTTTCTAAAATGGTCATCTAGACGTCGTTCTTTCGACTGAAATGACTACCTTTACAAAAATGACTTGTAACTTATTTTTCTGACTATAAACCTATACTTTTTCTGTTTAGATTCATAAAATAGAGTTCAATATGAAACCATAGCAATTTGATTCACTCAAAACGGATTTAAAATGAAGCAGTTATGGGTAAAACAAGAATGGATAATTTTTCTCATTTTAGCTACGTGAAAATTGGTAACAAATCTATTCCAACCATAACTTAATCAACTTGTATTGTATATTATGTAATCTTGAGATACCATAGACACGTACACAATGTTTCGACCTATCATGTCGACACATCTATATATATTTCGGAACAACCATAGACACTCTATATGTGAATGTTAGAGTTAGCTATACAGGGTTGAGGTTGATTCCAAAATATATATAGTTTGAGTTGTGATCAATACTGAGATACGTATACACCGGGTCGTGGATTGATTCAAGATAATATTTATCGATTTATTTCTGTACATCTAACTGTGGACAACTAGTTGTAGGTTACTAACGAGGACAGCTGACTTAATAAACTTAAAACATCAAAATATATTAAAAGTGTTGTAAATATATTTTGAACATACTTTGATATATATGTATATATTGATATAGGTTCGTGAATCAACCAGTGGAAGTCTTACTTCCCGACGAAGTAAAATCTGTGAAAGTGAGTTATAGTCCCACTTTTAAAATCTAATATTTTTGGGATGAGAATACATGCAGGTTTTATAAATGATTTACAAAATAGACACAAGTACGTGAAACTACATTCTATGGTTGAATTATCGAAATCGGATATGCCCCTTTTTATTAAGTCTGGTAATCTAAGAATTAGGGAACAAACACCCTAATTGACGCGAATCCTAAGGATAGATCTATTGGGCCTAACAAACCCCATCCAAAGTACCGGATGCTTTAGTACTTCGAAATTTATATCATATCCGAAGGGTGTCCCGGAATGATGGGGATATTCTTATATATGCATCTTGTTAATGTCGGTTACCAGGTGTTCAAACCATATGAATGATTTTTATCTCTATGTATGGGATGTGTATTAAAATATGAAATCTTGTGGTCTATTATTATGATTTGATATATATAGGTTAAACCTATAACTCACCAACATTTTTGTTGACGTTTTAAGCATGTTTATTCTCAGGTGATTATTAAGAGCTTCCGCTATCGCATACTTAAATAAGGACGAGATTTGGAGTCCATGCTTGTATGATATTGTGTAAAAACTGCATTCAAGAAACTTATTTTGTTGTAACATATTTGTATTGTAAACCATTATGTAATGGTCGCGTGTAAACAGGATATTTTAGATTATCATTATTTGATAATCTACGTAAAGCTTTTTAAACCTTTATTGATGAAATAAAGGTTATGGTTTGTTTTAAAATGAATACAGTCTTTGAAAAACGTCTCATATAGAGGTCAAAACCTCGCAACGAAATCAATTAATACGGAACGTTTTTAATCAATAAGAACGGGACATTTCATAAGCGTGCTCGGGCGAGAGCACTACCAGGATGGGTGACCTCCTGGGAAAGTGCTTCTCGTGTGTGGTCGCCAAGAAAAAGCCGGGCGCCTGCGGGCAAAGCGGACAATATTGTGGTCATGTTGCCAAGAAAAAGCCGTGCGCCTGCGGGCAAAGCGGACAATATTGTGGTCATGTTAAGCTGGGGTGTTACAGAATGGTATCAGAGCCACTCATGTGCTGTTGGGGGTGGTGGGGCAAACCTCATCGAGGACGATGAGTCCCTAAGGGGGGGTGAATGTAACACCCTAGGCAAATCCCACATCGCTCACGAACATGAGTGATCATGGGATTATAAGGTAATACTCACGCTTAAATGACACAACGCGTTTTGGGATCACATGCTGAGTAGAAGTGCGAGTACGTTGTGGTTAAGCGTGCTCGGGCGAGAGCACTACCAGGATGGGTGACCTCCTGGAAAAGTGCTTCTCGTGTGTGGTCGCCAAGAAAAAGCCGTGCGCCTACGGGCAAAGCGGACAATATTGTGGTCATGTTAAGGTGGGGTGTTACATGTGGGGCCCCTATAAAGTCAACAGTTATGGTGGTTTTAAGTCCTTTCTCACCATAGTTGATGACTACTCTAGAGCTGTGTGGGTTTACCTTTTGAAAACTAAAACTGATGTCCTTGATAATATCATGAGTTTTGTCTATCTTATTAAAACTCAATTTAATGTTAAGGTTAAAGTTTTTAGAAGTGACAATGGAACTGAATTCATTAATAAAAGAATGGAAGATTTTTGTGTTCAAAATGGTATTATTCATCAAACCAGTTGTGTCTATACCCCTCAACAAAATGGAATTGTTGAGAGAAAGCACAGACATATGTTAAATGTGGCTAGATCCTTATTATTTCAAAGCAAATTACCTCTGTGTTATTAGTCTGACTATATTCTAACTGCCACTTATATCATTAACAGGCTGCCCTCATCTGTGTTACATGGAAAGTCCCCTTTTGAAATGATTTATGGTTATTCTCCTAATCTCTCCCACTTGAGAGTGTTTGGTTGTCTGTGCTTTGCTAGTATTTTAAACAATAATGATAAGTTTAGCAGTAAATCTGAAAAATGTGTTTTCTTGGGATACTCCAATGTCAAAAAAGGGTACAAACTCTTAAGTCTTGAGTCAAAAAACATATTGTTTTCTAGAGATGTTAAGTTTTATGAAACCATTTTTCCTTATAATCTAAAAACTAAAACCCAAAACAGTTCTAGTGATAGTGATAGTGATAGTGATAGTGATAGTGATCACATAAATTTCTTTGAGTCTGTCTTTTTTGAACCAAACACCTCTCAAAGTCCCAATGATGATGGGGGAGACAATAATGAAGACAGTGGCAGTGATCATGATCTCATTGATACTCCAGAGGAGGAGACTGAGATTCATGATACCAATGATTCAAGTGATTATGAGTCAAACCCTGAGGGCACTTCTACTTCTGAGAATAACCATGAACCAAGTAATACAGATCATGACTGTCAAACTGAACCAAGTGGTAGTCCTGAAAACCTAAGAAGGTCTAGTAGGACTAGATCCATGCCCACAAAGTTTAATGATGATGATGTTAATTTCAATGTGAGGTATCCTATGAGCAATTACTGTAATTACGCAAGTGTGCCAGAGGACATCAAATGTCTCAGTGCCTCTCTTGATAAGGTTGTTGAACCTCAATCCTATGAGGAAGCTTGTAAAAACCCCAAGTGGGTGGAAGCTATGAACAATGAAATTGAAGCCTTGCACAGAAACAACACCTGGGTTGTTGCTGACCTGCCAGTTGGCAGAACAGCTATTGGGAGTAAATGGATATTTAAAATCAAATACAAGTCCAGTGGTGAGATTGAAAGGTACAAGGTAAGACTTGTTGACAAAGGGTACAGTCAGAGAGAAGGCCTTGATTATGATGAGACCTTCTCTCCTGTGGCTAAGATGGTCACCATTAGATGTATGTTGAATCTTGCTATGCAATATGATTGGGACTTGTTTCAACTTGATATTAACAATGCCTTTTTATATGGTGACTTGTGTGAAGATGTCTATATGGAGCTACCAGAGGGTTTTAATTCTGGTAGTGGTTCCAAAGTCTGCAAATTAACAAAATCATTATATGGGTTGAAACAAGCCCCTAGAATGTGGAATGCAAAATTAACTTCTGCCTTAACTGAGTATGGGTTTGTTCAGAGTGATAATGATTATTCTTTATATGTTTTATCTAAAAATAACACCTTAGTTGCTCTTCTTGTCTATGTGGATGACATCATCATTACTGGTAACAATAATGATGAAGTCAAGAGTGTCAAAACCTTTTTAAACTCTAAATTTATGATCAAAGACCTTGGAAACCTAAAATACTTTCTGGGTATAGAAATTATAAAGAATAATAATGGTCTGTGCATGACTCAAAGGAAATATTGTTTAGATCTTCTAAATGAATTTGGCATGTCTGGTTGCAAACCCATTGATACTCCCTTAGAAGCTAACTCTGTGTTGGCTTCTGAACCATCTAAGGGTGATGACTTCCTCAAAAGTATCACTGAATATCAAAGACTTATTAGAAAGCTCATCTATCTGACCCATACCAGACCTGACATATCCTATGCTGTCCAAACCTTAAGTCAACACATGCATGCACCCCTTCAATCTCATGTTACAGCTGCCTTAAGGGTTTTAAGATACCTAAAGGGCTCTCCTGGTAAAGGAGTGCACATAAAGAAATCTAATGACATATTTGACCTTTGTGCTTATTCTGATGCTGATTGGGGAAAATGTCTTGAAACTAGAAAATCTGTTTCTGGCTACTGTTTGTTTCTATGTAGGTCTCTTATATCTTGGAAAAGTAAAAAACAACCCACTGTCTCCAGATCCTCTACTGAATCTGAGTAAAGATCCCTAGCTGCTACCACATGTGAAATTATATGGGTTCTCAAAGTGTTAAAAGATTTTGGCATTCAAAACTTACTCCCTATTAATCTTTATTGTGATAACAAGTCTGCCATTTTACTTGCTGCCAACCCTGTGTTTCATGAAAGGTCAAAACACTTTGAGATTGATGTCCATGTGGTTAGGGAAAAGAACTTGTCTGGAATGATAAAACTGGAACACATTGACACAAAAAATCAAATTTCTGATGTATTCACCAAAGGCCTTCCCAAAGCTCAACATCACTTACTATCTAAAGAATTGGGATTATTAAACTGTTTTCAGAATAAGATTGAGGGAGGGTGTCAAATTTATACTCTTTTATGCAATCTTATTCTTCATATCTTGATATTTTATGTGTATGTGTTTTTTGTTGGTTGGTGATTTATCTTTGGGCTACTTTTGTTAGAGTTATTGTTGCTGAGGTATATTATTGCTGTTTTGGTTCTAGAGGGGGCATTCTGGCATGTTTCTCAAAGTCCAAGGGTGATTGTTGCTGTCTCCAGCTCACACGCTCCTTCAACTGATGTATAAATTGGTCTGATGTCTTCTGCCATCAAGCATCGATCACTCTGTTCATCAAAAACCCTAATTGGGTTCTAGTTCACTTTATAATTCTCATTTTGTTCCTTTGTTCAATTGTTCTTATCAAACTACTACTTTGGTCATATTTTTTCTCTTTCAATTTTGGCTAGTATTGTTCGATTGCAATTGATCCTGTGTAATAAGATTTATTGTTCAAAGTTGGGTTTGATTTTGTTGTAGTTGATTCTGCTGATTGTGTAATTGGTTGATTGGTATTTTCGTTCAAATTAGAAAAACATATCACAACACATACTGGAAGCATGCAATTTTTTTTTTTTTGAAAAGTAAGAAATGAATTTCATTAATAAACAGGAGCAAAGTACAGCTGGAGATTATGCATAGAGCATATGCAATTGGCTACATAAAGGGAAACTGGAACTGCTACAAAAACATATACAAGAGAAGGAAAAAAAAATAAAGGAAACTATCTGGTCTATGTAAGTGACTTCGACAATTAGATGCTTTAGCCATGACCATCAAACACACTAGGATTGAGAAGCCATTGGTTCCATTCGATCTTGACCTTTTTAGTTCGTGAGGATATCCATAGGAAACTTTTTGCTTGAATTTCGATAACCATCGTAGGGGCGTTCCAATCTTTGTTTTCGAAAACTTTTAAGTTACGGTATCTCCAAATCAAGTACCCTGTGACCCACTCAATGGCTTGCCATATTTTTGAAGGGGAATTAGGGTCCGAGGGCACAACTTTACCTTTAAACATATCATTCAATCCAGAATAAAGAGTGTTAACATTACCTAAATTGTACCAACGGAAAATACGAACCCAAACATCCATAACTTTTGGACATGAAAGGATCATATGTTCTACCGATTCAGCATCGTTGTCACAAATGGGGCAACGAATCGAGTCAAGGTCGATACCGCACTTATCCAATTCAACACGGACTGGAAGCCTCATTAGTTTGGTATGCCAAATGAAAACACTTAACTATTGAGGAAGCAGATTATTTCGTAATGTTCCTGAATTCAGAAAGGAGTTTTGAAGCATTAAGTTGTTCAATATACCATTGAAGACATAAGCTGAATATACTCCACTGTTGTGCATGTTCCAAATCCACGAGTCCCTCTGATCATTTGCGAATTTAAAACCACTTAAAAGAGAGTTAAGTTGCATGAATTCATCTTCTCTTGTAACACCGTACTTTTTAAAAAAAAAAATACACAGCGGAAGTCTTGATTATGAAAATACCCTTAAACATGCATAAAACATGATTACTACAAATCTATTAAGTTATATTATTACAAACGACCGGTGTTACGTTAAACTACATTTTACATAGACACAAAAGCTTAGATGTAAAGGCCCGTCCTAATCCATCTGAACAAAGTCTTTAACATCTGGTCCCATTGCGAGGTACTGACCTCTATATGATAGGTTTTACAAACATTGCATTCTTTTAAAAGATCAACTCATTTCAAAATATAACCTTTTGATACAAATGATATATAAATCCCATAATATGAATGACCAATCTGTCATAACAATCTTTTTAAACTCAACGACCTGAATGCAACGTCTTTTGAAATATGCATAAACAACTCCATGTAATATCTTTAAAATGAGCAAATGCACAACGAAAGATTTCTTTAATACCTGAGAATAAACATGTATAAAAGTGTCAACCAAAAGGTTGGTGAGTTCATAGGTTTATCATAAACAATAAAAATTCATTAATTTTGATAGACCACAAGATTTAAATACAGTACACCTATCTCGTGTACGAAACCATTTTTCATAAATGCTTGGCAGAGTAGGTTCGTATCCTTTTCTCCCCCGTAGGTTGCCTTGCGATTTTTAATAACCGTACACATATCTCGTATACAAAAATATCAAAAACATAACCTGTGTATAAAAATCATTCTATATATATATATATATATATATATATATATATATATATATATATATATATATAACCTTGCTTGGTAACCGACCTTAACATATAAAGCGCATCATGAATATCCCCAAAATAAACAGAACTTTAAGTCTGTAATATACAAGTATCGTCTGTATATATATAAACCTCGAAGTACTAAAGCAGTTCAAATTCTCTGACTGGGGCTGGTCAGTACCCGTAGATCTACCTTTAGGATTCGCGTCAATTATGAGTCATTTCCCTAATTCTTAGGTTACCAAGCTATAATAATCAGGGGCGATATTCGATATAATAATCCACAGAATAACTCGTCTGTATAATAATTCATTAGAGGAATCTTTTGCTAGTGTCTATCGTGTCAAACATTTATAAAAGCATTTCATGTATTCTCAGTCCCAAAAATATATATTGAAAAAGTATTGAAAAAGGGAGCATATGAAACTCACGATACATATTCTGTAGTTAAAATATGCGTACGACGGAAATGAACAATGCAGGGTTGGCCTCGGATTCACGAACCTATATTAGTTATATATATTAAAACACGTAATCGAACAATTTATATATTATTATTAATTGTTATTTTAGTAAATTATATGTTTCATTAATAACTTAATTAACTATTTTTATTTTATATACTTTAGATAAATAATTAGTATTTATTATAAAAATATTAATATAGTTATGTTATATGTATTAAATATATTTTTATATAATTAATATTTAGTTTGTAAAATAATATCAATAATAATAAATATAAGTTGTATTTGATTATAATAATATTAATAATAACATTACTAATAATAATATTAATTATAGTAATAATAATAAGAATGATAAACAAAATAATAGTAATATCACTAAAATAATAATATTAATAATAATGATACTAATAATAATTCTAATAGCAATAAAAATGATAATTTTAATAAAAATGTTATTTTAAATAATAATGATAATAAAAATGATAATTTCAATAATAATGCTAATAATAATAATAATTAATGATAATTATTTTAGTAATCATATTAATAATAATACTAATATTTATGTTAAATGATAATTCTAATACTAATATTAATGTTAAATAATAATTCTAATACTAATATTGGTAATAATGATACTTAATAATATTAATAATAATAATGATAATACTAATACTAATAATAATAATAATAATAATAATAATAATAATAATAATAATAATAATAATAATAATAATAATAATAATAATAATAATAATAATAATAATAATACTGCCTCAAGATAATAGGCTTTTAAGAAAAAAATACGCCATTGCCCAGGCTCGAACCCAAGACCTCTCGCTTAACGACAACACCCCTAACCATCTGTACTATCAATGCTTATCTATTTTAATTCGAACCTTAATTACTTTAACCCATCGTTTACAGTCATCATCAATCATCACAATTACACTAATCATCATCATCATCATATCATACAACATCATCATCGTTCATCAAGTATATCATTATCTAAACTGTAATCATCCTCACTTTTAATCACATATATCATCACTTGTTCATCGTCTCCTACATCTACATCGTACGATCATCATCAACATACTTAAACCGTCATCATCATCAATACTATCATCATTATTTAACAACATCACGATAGCTACTCTATCGTGATTATCATCAAAACTGTACTTCAACATCGATAATCAATTTAACTACTATTCATCATCTTCTTCATTTCTTCTATCATTCGTTATTTAACAAAACAGTAGAAAGAAATTGGTTTATGTTTTTGACCGTTGCTCAATGAAAAACAAAAAAATATGACAGCATATACAGCAGCGGTTTGACGTGGGTTTGGGTGATAGTTTGTGGTGGTTCTAAGCTGCAAAGATAGCCGTAAAACAGTAGCAATAGTTGCTTCAATGTGTATATGTAGTAGCAGTGACAGAAACATAGCTGTAGCAGTAGTAACAGGTTAGTATAGCAGCAGTTTAGGGTGGCGAAGAACAGGAAATAGATGACAGAAACTGTTAGCAGTAGTGGTTCTCGGTGAATAGGTGGTTTGTGGTTACGTTCTGATCAGGAAAACATATATATGCGAGTAGAAGTGGTGGTTTGCAGCAGGTTGTTGACGAGTTGAGTGGTTGGTCGTGAGAGGTTCTCGAACAGAAATAGATAGAAGACAGGAGTAGGTGATGTGTATGCGAGGTGTATATAAAATAGCTATTATATTTTAGCAGAAAATACTATTAAATACGATACAATTTTACACAAGATATTTATTTATTTAGAGAATGGATATACTTAAACCTTGCTACAACACTTATAAGCAGTGTACCTAATCGTACAGTAGTGTAGTTTTTAGTAAGTCCGGTTCGTTCCACAGGGAAAATCTTAAAACAAAGCTTAACGCTATATTAGTTTACTTTTATAAAAATACAAATATATATACAAGTAATATTATTATTATAAAGGGGGGTTTTTACCGTTTAATGACCGGTTTGTCGATTTTAAAACTTTAGTCGCAGTTAAAACCAAATGTAAAATATTAAAAATAAATACAAGACTTAAATTAAAGCGTAAAGTAAATAACGATAATGAAATTGTTAATAATAAAAGTGCGATAAAATAAACTTGCGATAATTAAAAAGTACGATAATTAAAAGTGCAATTAAATACAATAACAATAAATAAAAATGCGATAATTAGAAGTGCAATTAAATATAAAATAAAGGAAATTAAATATGAAATAAAAGAATTATGCTTATTTAAACTTCCGTAATCATGATGTTTGACGTGTTGATTTTAGTTTTATGCCCATGGGTTAATTGTCCTTTGTCCTGGATTATTTAATATGTCCGTCTGGTTTTTGTCCATAACAGTCCATCAGTCATAAATATAAAGTGCGAGTGTCCTCGTCAAATTATCCTTATACCCGAAGTTAAATATTCCAACTAATTGGGGACTTAAACTGTAACTAGATTTTAATACTTTGTTTAATAATTACACCAGGATGTCGACTGAGTGTAACCCAAGGTTTTAATATTTTGTTATCAATTATACCAAGTGTCCTTGTACATAATTTCACCCCTGTTTGAATTATTCTAGTGGCTATTAATCCATTCTCGTGTCCGGTTAAATGAACGATTATTCGTACATATAAATACCCCGCCCATCGTGTCCGATCGAGTGTATATGGTAATTTATAGGGACGCCCAATTGTAAATCTTTATATTAACATTAACAAACTATTATTTAGTTAAACAAATATAAAGCCCATTAATAGCCCATAGTCTAATTTCCACAAGTGTCGTTCTTTTGTCCAAACCCCAATTATGGTACAAAGCCCAATTACCCAATTTTAGTAATTAGCCCAACATCATGATTACTTTGGATTAAATAAGCATAATAATAACTTAGCTACGAGACATTAAATTAAAAAGGTTGAACATAACTTACAATGATTAAAAATAGCGTAGCGTTACACGGACAGAATTTCGACTTACACCCTTACAACATTTGCTAACATACCCTTATTATTAGAATTAAAATTAAAATTAAAATTAAAATTAAAATATAAATTATAAATATAAATATTACGATATAGATAGAGAGATGGATGGATATATGTTATGAAAAATGATCAGAATTCGGTTGGCTTTATAGGGAATTGAGTTCAGGGGTACTCCGCGACTCGCGGCATTTTTTGCCTTCAAACTCCGCGAGTCGCGGAGTTTGAAATTCCAGCTCACAATCTTTGGAGTCTTTCTTGCCGACGGATTTTTATTATTTATATAATATATAAATAATTATAAGAATTATTTAAATATTATATTATATTTATGTGCATAATTGACTTGTAATTTTTAGTCCGTTGCGTCGAGCGTTGAGAGTTGACTCTGGTCCCGGTTCCGGATTTTCGAACGTCCTTGCGTATAATTTAATATCTTGTACTTTGCGTTTTGAATCTTGTACTCTTGTAATTTCGAGACGTTTCTTATCAATAATTGGAACCTCTTTGATTGTATTTTGTACTTTTGAGCTTTTTGGTCGTTTGCGTCTTTAATTCGTCGAATCTGTCTTTTGTCTTCACCTTTTATTATTTAAACGAATATCACTTTTAAATAGAACAATTGCAACTAAAAGCTTGTCTTTCTTGAGGAATAATGCTATGAAATATATGTTCATTTTTTGCATTATCAAATATTCCCACACTTGAGCGTTGCTTGTCCTCAAGCAATATCGTCTAGAAATACTAGAATCACTTCTTTATTCTTCACACTTTGTACATCAGTGATTTCTATACGGCGGTATAAACAATGGTAGTAACGATATGGTTTACAGTCCCACATGACTATAAAAATTTAGATCCATTAAGGAAATTGGATCTTTATGAAAACATTTGATCTTTTGAAAATTAAATCTAGTTTTTACCCTAGATAAGTTTTCCGGAATAACCCTTTACCGGTATTTGCAAAATATTTTTGTGGGTTTGGTGGGTTTCAGATTTGAAAATTTTAGCTCAAAACTTGCGGTTTTGTGTCACCCACTTGCTAACCTTGTATTTGGAAAGCAACACGTCCAGTTTACTTGTCCCGTATATTACCTTTCGGTAAACTACCGTCCGGTTGTAAAGGAAAGCGTTGAACAAGCAACTGTTAAGGCAATGTCCCCTGACATGCTTTTAATTATGGTCTATAACGTGTCGGACGCAATTACTATCCTTGGTAGGAACAATAGTAAAGCTCACCCTTATGATTTTTCGGTCTGGCACAAGGTCCTGTCTTTGACCACTATGCAACCACCGTTCTTACGGTTGACACCCAATTTAGTTCAGGTGACCTAATGAATTCCAGGTGACCTAATGAATTCCAGGTGAATTCTTAGGATTTTATGTTCAATGGTAATGAACGCATTGAAAATAGGGTTTTCAGAAAACAAATTGGTTTGTAATTTTGATCGAAATATTTTCTCGTTCAAGCTCGAGTTTAGATATCATTGAATTCCATGAGTTTGTAATTCTCAATCTTTAAGGTCAATCTCAAGGATTGAGTAATATCAGGCTTAAAAGCTGATTTTTGATCTTTTAAGGAGATTATCCTTTCTGGGGATCTGATTCATTAGTCTTATCCAGCTAATTTGCATGGTGCCCCCATTGTACGAGATAAATCCTTCTCATGGTTAGGATAAATCTGACCACTTGGCGACCCTGTTTAATGCTGAGGTCCGTGGATTTCCTGTTGATTTTAGTGATGACTTTTCTAGATTTTTCGTCAACCTACAGCTGGTCTGGACGACAACTTCTTGACCTAAATCAAGAAGCGCGTGTCTTTTTCGGAAGACTTTAATTCCTTTTAATGATGGAATTGATTCATCGTGTAGATCCATCTCTTCTTTTCTTTCATCGGGTAAAACAGTTTAGTTTAGTCCAAAGCAAAAGTATTTTCAGTTATTTGTTACAGATATATGTGACATATGTTTAAGATAACTTGGTAAATTTTCCCACACTTGGCTTTTATTTTCCTTTTTATCGTCCTCTATTCCATTTTAAATGAATTTTAACATTTTGGGTTGTTTCTCAATTTATGTCCTTTCTGAGGTAACAATAATTTCGGTGTTAAAACCTAGTTTTATCGTTCATAAATATGTATAAACATGATTTTGAGTTCATTTAATTGAAAATTTTGAAAAATTTTACTAGAATTGGGTAGTCAGTATATAAGACTAGGGCTGTTCTTTATTATCAGAGAGCACTAGATTCTAATACAACTACTACTTTACTAGTATTTCTAATGGTAACCAAGTGTATAAAGTAAAAATTTTAAAATTCGAAAGAATTTAACCCCTTCCCACACTTAAGATCTTGCAATGCCCTCATTTGCAAGAAATCAGTAACAATTTAAATTATTGAGGGTGATTTGTGTGAAAATGATTAAATATTACCAAAGTTTCCAAACATATTGGCGTTTGTTTGCTGAATGATAAATGGTGCACATCATTTGTTCATTCCGTCTTGTTGTTATTTCACATATATTTTGCATCTTGTCGTCAAAATTAGTTGCTTTTGCTGAACTTAATGTCAGTCTTTGAAAATGCGTTGTTTTACCCTGTTGTGTACATAAGAGAAACTGCAAACATATATACAAATTTTTAAAGTTTGGTATATTATCCCACATTCAAAAATTATTAAAATCTAAGAATAAAAGTTAGAAAATTATAAAAACTATTACAATATTAACATAAGTATTAAACGTATCAACATTACAAATTACAAAATAAATAAAACTAAGTAGACTAGGGATGATACTGATACCAATAGGGGTTCCATGCATAACCATAGGTGCTATAGAATGCTTCGGCTGGGTTATACTTAGGATACGGTGGTTGCATCTCTATAGACCAGGGAGGGAATATGGGTTTTGGAGTAGGAATATAGTTTCTACCTATATGTTGGCAATGAGCTATGATTTGGTTTTGATGAACTTGCCAATCTTCAAATGCTCTCTGTCTAGCATTTTCGTACTCCTGTGAAGCTATAAACCTTTGCATTTCTTGCATTTCATTTCCCCCTCCTACATTACCTTGCTGTTGGTTTCTCTCAACCTGTGGATGTCTACCATGGTATTGTACTGCGGCGTTATTTCGCCTCTTCAAAACTTTCGCACCATGGTATACATTTAAACCTATTGTATCGCGGGGTTCTGGTTCTTCGACTAATAATCCCCCCGACTTATATCCACACCGAGATATTCAGCAATCAAAGTAATAAATATACCACCTCCTATTATGCAATGCGGTCTCATCCTCCTAACCATAGCTGATAAATAATAACCCACACAATAAGGTATACTTACAGCGCTTTGTGGGTCTCGAATACACATATGGTAAAACAAATCCTGTTCATTTACCTTTTCCTTGTTCTTACCTCTTTGTGTAATCGAATTAGCTAAAAACCTATGAATCACTCTTAATTCAGCTCTATCTATATCCAAATAAGAGTAATTTCCCCCTTTGAATCGGTGATGGCTTGTCATTTGACTCCATACACCATGTGTATCAAAATTTTCATCTATCTTTCTACCATTTAGTATCAACCCTCTACAATCGGCAGATGCTAACTCCTCAGGCGTATATATACGTAAAGCCTGAGCCATGTCTAGTAAAGACATGTGGCGCATCGAACCTCCTAACAAAAATCTAATAAAAGATCGATCGGTTAAACTAGCTACCCGATCATTTAATTCTATACTACACAATAATTCTTCACACAATACTTTATATACAGGTCTACGCATGGTGAATAAACGTACCCAGTCGTTAAAAGTAGAATTACCATACCTCTGTGCAAGTAATTCCCTAATTGGCCTGGCCAATTCTACAGCTTCTAATGGTCCCCATTCTATGACCCTAGGTACCTCAACAACTTTAGAATGAAGAGTATGCAAACCCCTTTGGTATTTTGGATAATCTATCCGAAGTCTGTCAAATCTCAGGTTCGGGTGCAAATCTTCCAAGTGCATATCAGAAAATGTCATGACTGGATGAGGTATATCTTGTTTGTAGTAGTTATCCACCTCCTGTTGTTCCGCATTTTCAGCAGGAGCATTGCGAGCTTGGGATGAAGATTCACCCCTTTCAGCCTGCAAAACACATCAAACACAATTTTTGTGCATCCAAATATGCATTAGTGTCAGCAAAATCATCAATCAAAATAATTACAATGACATGATCAATTTATATCAAACTTAAGCTCATTTTCATATTTTTATCAAATCTACACTTTTTCAAATAAGCATATACGAAAATGTTCGCCAAGTTCATAAGCATTCAACTCAAATAACATGTCAAAATAATCATTACTAGCAATTAAACAAGTTTCAAATGGCATTATCTCTCAAAAATCAAGTTCATGAATTTTTAGACTTGAAAAAGTCCACTTTAATTCTCAAAATCATGTTTAGGCTAAAAGTTTGGATCATTTAACTACCTAAACATGTTACACTACTTAATTTAGCAACAATTCATGACAAAAATCGGCCATAACCTGTTTATATCAAAAAGCCCCAAATTTGCTCAAGAACACAAACCCTAGATTACTCAAAATTTGAAGTTTAAGGCTTCTAATCATGTTAAATAGCATCAATCTAGGTTATACAAGCATAATACATAAACAATTTAAGCATAATTACACTAAAAAGAATCAAAATCAAATTGGGGAAAAATTGCTCAAGAACACTAATTTTCGGATTAAATGGTGTTTAGGTGTAGAAATTTACCGTTTTTCTTGAGTAATTCCTTGATAGCATCCTTCTTAACATGATTTTAGTAAAAGATTTGATGATTAACGGTTAAAAATTGTGATTTTGGGGGTGTTTTTTCGGGTTTTTGTGGAGTATTTTCGCAGTTTTTTTCTGTGGGTTGGGACTGATCAGTTCGATCAGTATATATTTTTTTCTGGATTTTTCATCCTCCGCGAGTCGCGGTGGATTTCCCTTTCAAACTCCGCGACTCGCGGAGTTTGTATTTTTTTTTATATATATATCTTATACTAATTAAAACAATTGAGTAATTAATTTTAAAATTTTGTTTCCCTTGTTATTTAGGACGAGGTCGTTTCGGATCGATGTCCTAGTCCGTCCCTCGACAAAATTTTAAAATTTGTCTTTTTGTAGCGATTGTTTTAAAAGCTAAGAATTTTGGGTTTTTTAATGTTTTTGGCATACTTTAATTCAATAAGATTAAAAATAATGATAATAAAAGTTCTCGTCCCTCCCTTGGGTAAAGCAATTTCGGTTTAAAGACCTAGTCTTCAACTTACGACGAATTTTAAAAATCATATTTTTAACTTAATGAGATAAAGTAAATTTTTGTTTTTAAATTCACACAATTTAAATATAAAATTCAAAATTAATATTAAAAATTCACACCAAACTTTAAAATTTGAAATGCATAAAATTAAAAATTCATATTTTTAAAAATTAAAGATTCACACCAAACTTAATTTAAAAATTCATATTATAAATTCACCCCAAACTTATATTAATTTTTCAAATATTTACAATTTTAAATATATTGTTTTTACAAAGTTTACAATATTAATTTAAGATTTAAATATTAATTTTAAAAACATGGTAAAAATAAAATTAAAAATCTTTTTGGCTTTTTATCTCACTTTGATCAATCAAATATTATCAAAAATATGCGCCCCTCTTTTCGGTAAAGTAATTTCGGTTCCATGACCTAATTTAACTCATGACGAATTTTTGAAATAAATTGGGTTGATTGATTAAAGATATTTATACATTAAGAATAAACGTTAAATTTCGCAGTGATGTAATAAATTTTTTGAATGATATCAATAATTTTGGTCGCCAAACCTAATTTTATTCAATACCAATTTAATACTTTATAGCGAACAAATTAGCGTTTATTATCAAAAGGTTAAAAAAAAAAAAAAACTGTACAGACTTACCTGTGAGATAGTATTCTTAGTTATATAATCTATCCCATTCATAAGATAGTCGGTTTAATTGGTTTTCCATAGCTACATAGGCGTAACCTCGAGCATTCAGTGTTTTTTCTTCTAAACATATGAACGGTCCGTCTCTGCATAAAGTAACAAATTCGGTATTTGAATAGGTTTGATTATTTGAACATTTACCTCCATGTGACCATTTTCCGCATTTGTGACATCTTTCTAGGTGTCGTGCTCTTCTTTTCGCTGCGGATTTTGATTTTCCTTTACCAAATTGTAACTTATTATCTTCGCATCTGGATTCTTTTCTAACTCCGTCCAATCTTTCTCTGATTACTGATACTATTTCACTCGGAAGTGTATCATTATTACGTTTAGTGATCAAAGCGTGTAGCATTAGACCATGGTTTAGTTCACAGGCAGTCTTCATTTCCTAAAAAAATAAAAATTCAGAATGGGGGGAGAAGACTAGTTCTTTAGGGTCTGCTAGGGAAAGACCATTCAGATTCCATTTTCGAGAACTACATGAAAACAGACAATCTAACTCTAACAGAAATACATATTATCCTTTAAAGACTTGATTCTCCCCACACTTAGTTAACTGTGGTGTCGAAATTGTGATTAACTTCGTTGTCGACTTCCATCGGACTATCTATGTAGTGTTTAACTCTGTGACCATTAACTTTAAATTCAATCCCATTTGAATTTATTAATTCTATCGTTCCGTATGGGAAAACTCTTTTAACTATGAATGGTCCAGACCATCTTGATTTCAATTTTTCAGGAAATAGCTTGAATCGTGAATTGAAAAGAAGAACTCTGTCTCCTTCTTTAAATTCTTTTGAACTTCTGATTCTTTTATCATGCCATTTTTCGTTCTTTCCTTATAGATTAATGAATTATCGTATGCTTCATGTCTTAATTCTTCTAATTCGTTTAGTTGACTTAACCGTAGACGTCCAGCTTCATGTAAATCAAGATTACATGTCTTCAAAGCCCAAAATGCTTTGTGTTCAATTTCTACTGGAAGATGACATGCTTTTCCATAAACAAGTCTAAAAGGTGTGGTTCCAATTGGAGTTTTGTAGGCTGTTCTAAAAGCCCAGAGTGCATCCTCCAATTTAATGGACCATTCCTTCGGATTTGATCCTACGGTTTTCTCTAGAATACGTTTTAAAGCTCGGTTTGTATTTTCAACTTGTCCACTTGTTTGTGGATGATATGCGGTGGAGATTTTATGAGTTACTCCATATCTTTTAAGAACTTTCTCAAGTTGATTATTACAGAAATGAGTACCCCGATCACTTATTAAAGCTTTCGGTGTTCCAAACCTTGCAAAAAGACGTTTTAAAAAGTTGACTACAACTCGTGCATCGTTAGTTGGGAGAGCTTGTGCTTCCGCCCATTTAGATACATAATCAATGGCTACGAGTATATATAGATTATTATGAGATTTTGGAAATGGACCCATAAAGTCAATACCCCAAATGTCAAATACTTCACATACTTGGATGACATTTTGTGGCATTTCATCACGTTGACTTATTTTTCCGGCCCTTTGACATGCATCACAGGATTTGCAAAGAAGGTGTGCGTCTTTGTAAATTGTAGGCCAATAGAATCCAGCATCATAAACTTTTCTTGCTGTTAGTTGAGGCCCATAATGCCCTCCTGTTGGTCCTGTGTGACAATGGTTTAAAATTTTACTAGCTTCATCTCCAAATACACATCGGCGTATTATTCCATCTGGACAACTTTTAAACAGGTGTGGATCTTCCCAAAAATAGTGTTTTATATCACTGAAGAATTTCTTTCGTTTTTGGTACGATAATCCTTTTTCAAGGAATCCACAAACTAAGTAGTTTGCATAGTCTGCAAACCATGGGATTTCTTTATAATCTATCTTCAATAGATATTCATCAGGAAAGTTGTCTTGTATGGCGATTCATTTAGAACTTCTAATTCGAGATTTTCAAGACGAGAAAGATGATCAGCGGCGAGATTTTCTGCTCCTCTTTTATCTTGGATTTCAATATCAAACTCTTGTAAGAGTAAGATCCAACGGATTAATCTTGGTTTAGCATCTTGTTTTGAAAATAGGTATCTAAGAGCAGAATGGTCGGTATAGACCACCGTTTTTGCTAGAACGAGATATGATCGAAATTTGTCAAAAGCAAAGACAATAGCAAGGAGTTCTTTTTCAGTAGTTGTATAGTTCGTTTGTGCTCCTTGTAACGTCTTACTAGCATAATATATAGGTTGAAATCGTTTTTCAATCCTTTGTCCTAAAACGGCTCCCATTGCAAAATCACTTGCATCGCACATTAGTTCAAATGGTAGATTCCAATTTGGTGTTATCATGATTGGCGCATTAGTGAGTTTCTCTTTAAGAATATTAAAAGATTTGATACACTCATCTGAAAAGATGAATGGAGCATCCTTTTCTAGGAGTTTATTCATAGGAGTGGCAATTTTAGAAAAATCTTTTATGAAACGTCGGTAAAAACCGGCATGCCCTAGAAAACTCCTAACTCCTCTAACATTGGTGGGATGTGGAAGTTTAGCAATTACATCTACTTTAGCTCTATCCACTTCAATTCCTTCTTTTGAAATTTTATGTCCAAGAACGATGCCTTCTTTAACCATGAAATGGCATTTCTCCCAATTAAGTACTAGATTTGATTGTTCGCATCTAATAAGCATTCATTCAAGATTAGCTAGACATGTTTCAAATGTATCACCGAAGACTGAAAAGTCATCCATGAAAACTTCCATGCATTCTTCTATCATGTCATGAAAAATTGCCATCATACACCTTTGAAAGGTTGCAGGGGCGTTGCAAAGTCCAAATGGCATGCGTTTGTAAGCAAAAGTACCATAAGGGCACGTGAACGTGGTTTTCTCTTGGTCCTCGGGTGCTATTGGAATTTGAAAATATCCGGAAAATCCATCTAGAAAACAATAGTAACTATTTCCGGCTAATCTTTCCAACATTTGATCAATGAAAGGTAAGGGAAAGTGATCTTTTCTGGTGGCGTCATTTAATTTTCTATAATCAATACACACACGCCATCCTGTTACAGTCCTAGTAATGACAGTCCTGCCACCCTTCTTAGGCACGCATTGAACTGGGCTTACCCATGGACTATCAGAAATTGGATAAATTAGACCTGCATCTAGCAGTTTAATAATCTCTTTCTTAACTACATCTTGCATATTAGGATTTAGTCTTCGTTGGCGTTGCACATACGTTTTATGACCTTCTTCCATAAGGATTTTATGTGTGCAATACGAAGGACTTATTCCTTTAATATCATGAATCTTCCATGCAATGGCTGGTTTATGAGCTTTCAACACAGAAATGAGTTGTGATTTCTCATTTTCAGTAAGAGAAGACGATATTATTACAGGTAATTCAGATTCACCATGTAAATAAGCGTATTCCAAATGGTTTGGAAGTGGCTTTAATTTTAATTTTGGAGGTTCTTCTATCGATGATTTATATCGATATCTGTCTTCTTCTTTTAGCATTTGAATTTCTTCTGTTGTTGGTTCATATCCATTAGCTATAAGTGTAGCTAACATTTCAGCTTCATCAATTGGTTCATTACCTTCTCGTAAAGAACATTCTCCTGTTCCTTGTAATTCTGAAAATTCTTCTAATAATTCTGCATGTGCATCTATAGTTTGAATATAATAACATGTATCATCTGCAGATTGTGCTTGTTGCATTGCTCTATCAACTGAAAAGGTAACACTCTCGTCCTCTATACTTAGGGTCAATTTATTACCGAACACGTCTATCATTGCTTTAGCCGTGTTTAAGAATGGTCTTCCTAATATGAGAGGAACTTGAGAATCTTCTTCCATGTCCAGAACAACAAAATCTACTGGAAATACTAAAGTACCAACTTTAACTAGCATGTTCTCCATTATCCCTCTAGGATATTTTATTGATCTATCGGCTAGTTGTATGCTTATTCTGGTTGGTTTCAATTCTCCAAGGTCTAGTTTAGCGTATAGTGAATATGGAATTAGATTTATACTAGCACCTAAGTCTGCCAATGCTTCTATTGAACTAAGACTACCCAGAAAACATGGAATTGTGAAACTTCCTGGATCAGATAGTTTTTCTGGTATCTTATTCAACAGCACTGCTGAACAAGTAGTATTCATGGTAACAGCCGAGAGTTCTTCCATTTTCTTTCTATTTGAGATTAGATCTTTCAAGAATTTAGCATATCTAGGCATTCCTGAAATCACATCAATGAAAGGAATATTTACATTTATCTGTTTAAACATATCCAAGAATTTGGATTGCTCGGCTTCAAGTTTCTCTTTCTTCATTTTACTCGGGTAAGGAAGTGGTGGTTGGTATGGTTTAACATAAGGTTTAGCCTTAACTGTGTTATCTTCATTAACCTTTTCAACTACCAGTTCTTTTTCCTTATCTTGATTAGGTTGTGGTTCTTGTGGAGTAGGAATAGCTTCATCAGAAGTTACAAGTATTTCAGGTGGTTTAAGTGTTGTACCACTTCTTGTGGTAATGGCTTTAGCTGTTTCATTCCGGGGGTTAGCATTTGTATCACTAGGTAGACTTCCCGGTTTTCTTTCACCTATTAACCTTGCTAGGTTACTTACTTCTTGTTCCAGATTTTGAAAAGAAGCTTGTTGATTTCTAAATGCTTGAGCATTTTGTTCATTGGTTTGTTTCTGAGATGTGAAAAACTGCGTTTGAGTTTCAACTAGCTTCGTCATCATGTCTTCTAAATTCGGCTTTTTATCATCGGTTTGTTGTGGTGGTTTGTTTTGAAAATTAGGTCTTTGCTGATTGTAATTATTATTGGATACTTGTTGATTGCTAGGACCTTGTTGGTTGTTGTATGGAATATTTCGGTTATAGTTCTGGTTTTGATTGTAAATTGGTCTTGGCGGTTGATAATTATTCTGATAATTATTTCCAGGCCTTTGGTTTATGTATGAAATATTCTCTCTTTGTTCCATTGTTAATTCAATACTGAGACAATCTTTTGTCAAATGTGGTCCTCCACACTGCTCACAACTAATTCGTATTGAGTGAATATCCTTAGTCATCTTTTTCATTCGTCTCTCGACAGCATCTATCTTTGCGGAAATGGAATCTAAGTCATGGCTAGAATCGGCTCTAGCTGCTTTAGATGATCTAACGATATCTTTTTCTTGGTGCCACTCATGTGAGTGGGAAGCAGTGTTATCAATAATTTTGTAAGCATCAGTTTCGGTTTTTTTCATAATAGAACCACCAGCTGCTATATCTATGTCTTTTCTTGTAGTGATGTCGCATCCTTGGTAGAATATTTGTACTATTTGACAGGTATCTAAACCATGTTGCGGACATCCTCTTAATAACTTTCCAAATCTTGTCCACGCCTCATATAGAGTTTCATTTGGTTTCTGTGTGAACGTAACAATTTCTCCTTGAAGTCTTACGGCTTTAGATGCAGGAAAGAATTGTTTAAGAAATTTTTCAACTAAAACATCCCATGTATCAATCGCCCCTTCAGGTAACGATTCCAACCAATCTTTGGCTTTTCCCTTTAAAGTCCAGGGAAATAACATGAGATATATCTGTTCATCCTTCACTTCTCGGATTTTAAATAGTGTGCAGATCCTATTAAAGGTACGTAAATGTTCATTTGGATCTTCCTTCGGCGCACCACTAAATTGGCATTGATTAGTCACCATGTGTAGAATTTGTCCTTTGATTTCATAATCTGGCGCATTAATGTCTGGATGAGTAATTGCGTGACCTTGGCCAGTGCGTTTAGCTCTCATTCGGTCTTCCATACTTAAAGGTTCCAGATTCTCCATAATTGAATTTGTTGAATCGGAATCACTAGAGGATTCTGATTTAATGGTTCGTTCCTCAACAATCTCTGTTTGAATGATTGGTGGTTCCGGAGGAAAGTTTAATGGTTCAGGATCTACGAATCGTTCCTGAATATTCTCCGGATTCTCAATTGTGAGGTCGGGTTCAAAAAATGGATTATCGGAAATTTGAACTGAAGTACTTGGTCGACTGGATGACGATTCTAAAGAAAAATCAACGGCAGTAATATTTGCTAAATGTCTTGATCAAGTTACAGGTGGTGAACGTACAAAAGGTGGTGAACGTCTTGCTCGGTGCATTCACTGAATATCCTATTAGTTTTTAAAAGGAAAGAAAAATTATAATAAGTTATCCAATCAATAGACTTTTCTGATTTTGCCCACGTTTCGAATAGCCAAAAGATGCAGCAGAGGGGCAGGATTCGTTTGGTCTCAATATAATTGAGGACTGTTTGGCTCCAATAACCCGGTCCACGTACAAATCCAACTATTACTACGAACCAGAAAATTTTGATGTCTATCAATTTAACCACTTAAAATAAATTTTCGTAATTTTAAGAAATTTAGATAAGAAGTAGAATAAAAATCTATGTCCTAAAACTAGAATAGCGAGAAATAAGAAAGAAAAAGAGCTCGTCGAAAAAGAAAGAAAAATGGTTGAAAAAGGTGACGGAAAATGTAACGACCCGGATTTTTCCGATCGTTTTACACTTATAAGATTAATATTTACATAAATTAAAACTTACCAACATGATAAGCAATCTAAATTGTTGAGATTTATGATTTTGAAAAGAGTTTTACATAACGTTTAACCGTCTAGTTTGACCGATGATATCACGAACTATACAATATATGTTAATTATACGTTTGTGTATATATATGTATATATACATATTTAACATGATTTAAGGATGTTTAAATATCTCATTTTGTATTAATAACAATAAGTTATAAGTATATTTTGAAACTACTAACTTAAGCTTTCAAAACGATAACTATACGTAACGTTATTTGACATAAATACTTACGACCTATAATGTTTATACATATATCGTATATATAATGTATTTAATCACTTTTAAAGACTTAAATACATAAAACAATATAAGTATATTCACAAAAGATAGCTATATTTGAATCCTCATTCCATTTTTCACAAGATTTCTATACGTATATCTAGAGTATATGTACTCGTATCATACCTAGCTTCTATACGTATTTACTATTGGTATATACACATCAAATCACCACCAACCAGCCCTTGTTCATGCCTTATGTATAAGGTAACTACTTTTGTTATTTAGTATGACAATTTCACATGATTAAAAGATCTTTTCACAAAATTACAAATTTATACACCTTTTACACCACCATAAATACATGCATCCATTTTCAATTTTTGGAACATCATTTCTCTAGCTAAACACACACACTTACTAGCCTCATGTCTCTCTAAGAACTCCAGCAAAAATCCTCTCAAGAATCACCTTAAACACCACCATAAAAAGATCAACAAAAACACTACAAAAATACAACTTTCAATTCAAGTTTATGTCTTAAGTTGCTTCCAATCTTTCATCCAATTTCATCACTCTTTTGGTTCTAGGTTTTTACTCCTCTTTTACAGCAATCTTGTCCAAGTAACTTGAGGTAGTAACTTTGTTCATAACCTTATTCGATTCATATATATATAGCTATCTTATTGTATGGTATACAATTTTAACAACAAAAACATAGTTTGAACGATTTCAAACTTGTTTGCAAACTAAATAGATCCTTCTAACTTAACTTTTAAAATACTTCAAGACCTGTAATATAACTTAAATATATGCTAATTTAACAAGGTATAACTTGGTTTTTCAAAGAATACCTTAAAAACTGTTTTTATGACGTCGGAGTGCAACCGGGGGCTGTTTTGGGTTGGATAATTAAAAACCATCTTGAACTTTGAATTGGAGGTTTATATTCTGGAAAAATGATATTTCTTATGAATATGTTAACACATAAAAATTTCATGATTTAATTCATAGTATAAGTATTTTTAGAAAAATGGTCATTAAATGATGTTTTTGTAACAAAAATGATTAACTTCATAAGTTTCACCAAAATTTGACCTATGACCTATGATTTCGAATACAAACTAAGGTATTTACAGTTCATATTCTTAAAGAGGGACTCGATCCAAGGAAGTGGAAAGTTGAATCAACGAAAACGGAGTTGTAACGAAGAAATTATGACCAAAACAAAATCGGATATCCAAGACTAGTTTAGCCACGAAAATAATTGGAGAAAATTAAATAAATCACATCTTCCTAAAGTAACATGATATTTTATACATATGTACTCATAATTTAATTTTATATGGTTCAGGATCACCCGTAAACAATACGAGAAGATTAATCATAAGATCCCATGATTGTACGCAACACGTCATTTGACAACACCGGTACCATGGGTCAAGATTAATCTCGACCAATACATATACGATGGGGGTTTTATTTATTTCATTGGGGGTTTATTAAACAACTAAATATGAACCATTAAAATTGAATTACTAACATCGGACTGCTAACTACGGACTAAGGAATTATTAAAAGTATTAAAAGTATTATAAGTATATATATGTGACGATTGTTTAAAAAGAAAAGGTATTGATATATTATATATGGATAGGTTCGTGATATCAAACAGAGA
Organism: Rutidosis leptorrhynchoides; assembly: GCF_046630445.1. NCBI lineage: Eukaryota > Viridiplantae > Streptophyta > Magnoliopsida > Asterales > Asteraceae > Rutidosis > Rutidosis leptorrhynchoides. The sequence goes on along the minus strand of NC_092335.1, from coordinate 17,093,808 downwards.
CCAAGTCAAAATTACATATCTTCAAGACAAAAGTGAGTATATAGTCCCACTTTTAAACTCTAAATATTTCGGGATGAGAATACATGTATTTTATGTTTTACGCTATGGACACAAGTAACTGAAAAATATATTCTACGTTGAGTTGTACCACTGGCATACTTCCCTGTAGCTTGGTAACTAATATTTACAGCGGTATTGTAAACGCGAATCCTGTTGATAGATCTATCGGGCCTGACAACCCCAACCGGACTGGACGACCAGTATTCAACGGTTGCACAGTACTTCGTTTCGTGACTACACCTTGGTACGGTGTAGTAAGATTTCATAATAAAGGGAATATGCGACGTGATTAAATGTTAAGTATGGTTACCAAGTGCTCAACCACTTAGAATATTTTTATTAAAATGTTTATATATGAAATCTTGTGTTCCATTGTTATAACGCTGCTAGCATCAAACCTATATATCTCACCAACTTTATGTTGACGTTTTAAAGCATGTTATTCTCAGGTATGAATTAAGTCTTCCGCTGTGCATTAGCTCATGTTAAGGATACTACTTGGGACCTTTTAAGCCATGATACAAAGACGTTGCATTCGAGTCATTGGAGTTCAATAGAGAATATAAATAAGTAAATGACAGATTAGGTCATTTGGATATTATGAAATGTTAGACGAAAATGTCAAATATTGATGTAATGATAGTTTGCCTTTTAAGAATAAATGCAACGTTTGTAAAATGTATCATATAGAGGTCAAGTACCTCGCAATGTTATCATATGTTATTGTATTCGTCCCTATGGATTGGGTCGGGTCGTCTCATGTGGTATCAGAGCGTTGGTCTTAGCGAACTAGGCCTTCCATTAGTGTGTCTAACTGGTAGTTGTTAGGATGCATTAGTGAGTCTGGACTTTGACCGTGTCTACATGTCAAAAGTTTTGCTTATCATATCTAGTCGAAAATCATCTGCTTATCATCCTTAAGAATTACCTGCTTAGTATTCTTAAGTCTAGACACGTCTTACTGCATTTGGTGCATCGATAGTGTATAGACAAAATTCGTATCCTAGCGTATCTGTTGTTATAGACATTGCCTGACGAATTTCAAAGATTCTCCGTAATTCACGGGATTTTGAGTATTATAAATACATATGTAAATTATGTATTGAAGAATACCAAACCCAACTCCTATAATCTATTCCAAACCAAAAATTCATTTCCCCGACTGTACAAGATGAACTCCGCGTCCAGTTCGAATTCCTCCGACTCCGACAGCTACGCTGATATGGATTTCCATTCGGGCTCCGAAGGCAGCGTCACTGGAATGGATCAACCAATTTCTCATCATCTATTCTGGATGAATTGGGGATGGGTTCGTAGTATACTAAATTATTGGAGACAAGAAGAAGGTGATCCCTTTCACCCACCGAATTGCCCCATTGGCGACGAACCTGAAGCACTTACCGGCAAACCTGTTCGAGAAACCATTTTCTCTCTCATTTCTCGAGTATCTCGTCACGATTATATCCTATCCCATATTTCGGATCTTGTTCATTCGCTCACTCCAACCGCCAATCATCCTGGTGTACTAGCAGAAATTAACGAACTTCGCGCTCGTGTGACGGCTTTGGAGAACACGGTGCGAAGGTTACAAACACCAGCAGCAGCACCAGCAGCATAACCAGTACCGTTAACAACATCAACCTCGCAATCTTCAGTACCAGTAGCATCATCGACGTCAACGACATCATCAGCATCAACACCAACCGTATCATTACCACCACCAACAATCACATCCGCACCACGTACCTCAACATCATCATCTGAACTTCGAATATGATCTTTGTTCTACATATCATTCTACACCGATTACCTCTTCTTTACGTATCGTTCTTCGTTCGACATGACGATTATGTAATCTCTAATGTTTTGGAGATTATGTAATCTAGTAATAACGATAAATCAAATGAGTTGAATATTTTATTGACTCATTAAATTCATAGTTACCTCCGAAGAAAATATATATGCAAATATATTTTCATAAAGATTGTAATTAAAAATTTCATTCGTACAAACTGTTAATGATGAAAATATTTTAACGGGTGGGTAGTACCCAAGGAATATTTAGAATTCACATTAACAAGTTACACTGTACATTCTTCGAATCTGATTCAACGATCATTTATTATCCTACTTACAATTACCGATATACGTATCCGTTCACCCCAGATTAACCATTTCCATTTAAATTTCATATTTGGATTTTTACCTATCCGAATCCAACAAGTGGCATAATGAAGAAACATTGGCAAAATAAAAATTGTTAGAAACAGATGAATTAATTAATTGAAATTGTGATAGGATTACACGCTAACTGTTCCGGCTAACTGTTCCCAGCTAACTGATTAATATTTAATTTATCGCAATTTACATTCTTGCAATTTTAATTTCTGTACTTTACATACCGTTGGGACACATGTACAACAACACGTCGGATTAATTCTGAGACAACACGTTGTATAATGGGTCATGATATATATTTATTTATTTTACGCATTTTAAATAACGGGACACGTATTCAAGGTTTCGACTTATCATATTGATCCATCTATATATATATTTCGGAACAACCATAGACACTCTATATGTGAAGGTGGGAGTTGGCTATACAGGGTCGGAGTTGATTCCAAAATATATATATACTTTGAGTTGTGATTGACACCGAGACCAGTACACGGGTCACGATACGTATTAAGTAATTCGAATATTATATATTTAGTTCATATATGAATTTATTGAACCATTGGACAATCAGACTATTGGACTGCTAACTTTGGACAATTAAAAATGAGTTAAAATGATGATTATTACATATGAAACTAAACAATCCTTCAAGTTTGCCACTTGATTCTATTTTAAACCTCATTTGTATCTTGACGATTACAATTCGCATTCACAACTTTTCATGATTCTTGAAAACATCTCGATCGAGAAGTTCAACCAGCCGCACCTCGTCTACGGAATAAAGATTTATGCATACATTTATGCACCTAAAAATTTTTGAACTCGAAGTTATAGTTAAAACGTATCCGCATCGAATTCCTTATCATCCATTAGCAAAAACAATCACGCGATTTCTTTTCAATTAACTAATTTTGTCACAGCTCCACTTCGATATCTCAGTAAGACTACTCTTATTACAATCTCGATATATATATATACGTTGTTCTTTGGCCATCGTTACCGGAGAACCTTTTATATTCCATCATATTACCATCAGCGTTTAATCATCTAAAAATACAATTCTCCTTAAACCATCTTGGTTTGATAACCAATGACCCAGATCTGATAACTTTGAAAATACTGACGAAGCAGCATGTTGTAGAAGGTCTTAATGACCAAATGTTGATGATAAAAGAAGGAAGTGTTAGGAACGCTCGATAGAAAATTGGTACTGAAAACCGGATTGAACAAACCATGAAGGAGACTCTGAACAGGTTACAAGGACTAAACTTGTACATAAAGAATTATGACGATTCTGTAGCAAACACCTTGCTTCTGAATCTAAACCCTTACGGGTCAATCTTCATCATCATCCTTCGACATTAGAAATTCCAAGATATTATCATATCTTTCATTATAAATATCCTCAATATTTCTGAAGATATTTTCACCACTATCCTTATCTGAAATCATTTATCTCTCTGTAATATCTGCGTTACAATATAAAGGAAACTGTGTTAGTTTCTAAATCCTTCAAGTTTAAAATAGGAATGTTCTGAAGCAGTGTTGGGAACTGATGCATGAACTAGTATAATATAATGAAACTTGATCAACTTCATTATATTACAGTAAGTCATGTTAAGTTTCTAATGGAATATGATGATTCACAGTACCGTCATCATGTGCCATGTTACACGACTTTTACATTCTATCCAATTCCGAAACATATTAAGAACAAATCATCTTGATAGTTCTATTTTCCTGGATATTCTGGTAATTTGACAAATCAAAATTGTGCCATTACCATTCCTTTCTTAGAGCATTAGCTATGTTCATTCCGAATTTTATACCTACAAATTTCGAACTATTAATCGCTTGACTCAAGGACGGGAAGAAGAAACGAAGGGACAAAGTCCCAAAATAGAAATTGGGGTATAGATTACAGCAAATAGGAGAGAGTATTAACTATGGATGACAATGATTATGGAAAACAGAAGCAGGAGCATCGAAATATAAGGAAAGATATCAAACCCAATAACCACCCAGAAACTACAAACCGTGTGTATCAATACGTATGGCGACGTAAAGACACGGGAGAATTAGAAACATTATAATTCCAAGAAAATCATAAAAGTGAATAGATTCTTCTAGCGGTAGATGAAAGAGAAGAATGAAAGATATGAAAGTTAGAAGTATAACAAAAATCAGAACGGGATGAAGCATTTTAAAGGATACCTTAAGGTATGAATTAGAGGAGGAAGAGTAAGAGATGTGAGGTATGGAAGTAAGAAAGGGAAGGAGGTGGATTTATAGTGAAATATCCGACAAAGAAATCGAAACAGATTATCGCATTAAATCAAAGGAGATCCTGTTTTCTAAATCATCGAAGAACCAAATCTTATTACATAAAATTTTCTTTAAATCCCTTAAATTCTGGAAATCAATCCTAATCTCGACATCGGTTAAAACAATTCTATATTCACTCATTTCATTCTTTTGTGATAGCTTCACTCGTGCGCTTCACATGACCGAATCGTTTTATCCATATCTTCCAATAATGATAAAACTCTATTAATACCTCATATTCGTCATGAAAACATTCCTATTGTTATTTATGACAACCTCTACCAAATTTCGGGACGAAATTTCTTTAACGGGTGGGTACTGTAACGACCCGGATTTTTCCGATCGTTTTACACTTATAAGATTAATATTTACATAAATTAAAACTTACCAACATGATAAGCAATCTAAATTGTTGAGATTTATGATTTTGAAAAGAGTTTTACATAACGTTTAACCGTCTAGTTTGACCGATGATATCACGAACTATACAATATATGTTAATTATACGTTTGTGTATATATATGTATATATACATATTTAACATGATTTAAGGATGTTTAAATATCTCATTTTGTATTAATAACAATAAGTTATAAGTATATTTTGAAACTACTAACTTAAGCTTTCAAAACGATAACTATACGTAACGTTATTTGACATAAATACTTACGACCTATAATGTTTATACATATATCGTATATATAATGTATTTAATCACTTTTAAAGACTTAAATACATAAAACAATATAAGTATATTCACAAAAGATAGCTATATTTGAATCCTCATTCCATTTTTCACAAGATTTCTATACGTATATCTAGAGTATATGTACTCGTATCATACCTAGCTTCTATACGTATTTACTATTGGTATATACACATCAAATCACCACCAACCAGCCCTTGTTCATGCCTTATGTATAAGGTAACTACTTTTGTTATTTAGTATGACAATTTCACATGATTAAAAGATCTTTTCACAAAATTACAAATTTATACACCTTTTACACCACCATAAATACATGCATCCATTTTCAATTTTTGGAACATCATTTCTCTAGCTAAACACACACACTTACTAGCCTCATGTCTCTCTAAGAACTCCAGCAAAAATCCTCTCAAGAATCACCTTAAACACCACCATAAAAAGATCAACAAAAACACTACAAAAATACAACTTTCAATTCAAGTTTATGTCTTAAGTTGCTTCCAATCTTTCATCCAATTTCATCACTCTTTTGGTTCTAGGTTTTTACTCCTCTTTTACAGCAATCTTGTCCAAGTAACTTGAGGTAGTAACTTTGTTCATAACCTTATTCGATTCATATATATATAGCTATCTTATTGTATGGTATACAATTTTAACAACAAAAACATAGTTTGAATGATTTCAAACTTGTTTGCAAACTAAATAGATCCTTCTAACTTAACTTTTAAAATACTTCAAGACCTGTAATATAACTTAAATATATGCTAATTTAACAAGGTATAACTTGGTTTTTCAAAGAATACCTTAAAAACTGTTTTTATGACGTCGGAGTGCAACCGGGGGCTGTTTTGGGTTGGATAATTAAAAACCATCTTGAACTTTGAATTGGAGGTTTATATTCTGGAAAAATGATATTTCTTATGAATATGTTAACACATAAAAATTTCATGATTTAATTCATAGTATAAGTATTTTTAGAAAAATGGTCATTAAATGATGTTTTTGTAACAAAAATGATTAACTTCATAAGTTTCACCAAAATTTGACCTATGACCTATGATTTCGAATACAAACTAAGGTATTTACAGTTCATATTCTTAAAGAGGGACTCGATCCAAGGAAGTGGAAAGTTGAATCAACGAAAACGGAGTTGTAACGAAGAAATTATGACCAAAACAAAATCGGATATCCAAGACTAGTTTAGCCACGAAAATAATTGGAGAAAATTAAATAAATCACATCTTCCTAAAGTAACATGATATTTTATACATATGTACTCATAATTTAATTTTATATGGTTCAGGATCACCCGTAAACAATACGAGAAGATTAATCATAAGATCCCATGATTGTACGCAACACGTCATTTGACAACACCGGTACCATGGGTCAAGATTAATCTCGACCAATACATATACGATGGGGGTTTTATTTATTTCATTGGGGGTTTATTAAACAACTAAATATGAACCATTAAAATTGAATTACTAACATCGGACTGCTAACTACGGACTAAGGAATTATTAAAAGTATTAAAAGTATTATAAGTATATATATGTGACGATTGTTTAAAAAGAAAAGGTATTGATATATTATATATGGATAGGTTCGTGATATCAAACGGAGACCAAGTCGAAATTACATATCTTCAAGACAAAAGTGAGTATATAGTCCCACTTTTAAACTCTAAATATTTCGGGATGAGAATACATGTATTTTATGTTTTACGCTATGGACACAAGTAACTGAAAAATATATTCTACGTTGAGTTGTACCACTGGCATACTTCCCTGTAGCTTGGTAACTAATATTTACAGCGGTATTGTAAACGCGAATCCTGTTGATAGATCTATCGGGCCTGACAACCCCAACCGGACTGGACGACCAGTATTCAACGGTTGCACAGTACTTCGTTTCGTGACTACACCTTGGTACGGTGTAGTAAGATTTCATAATAAAGGGAATATGCGACGTGATTAAATGTTAAGTATGGTTACCAAGTGCTCAACCACTTAGAATATTTTTATTAAAATGTTTATATATGAAATCTTGTGTTCCATTGTTATAACGCTGCTAGCATCAAACCTATATATCTCACCAACTTTATGTTGACGTTTTAAAGCATGTTATTCTCAGGTATGAATTAAGTCTTCCGCTGTGCATTAGCTCATGTTAAGGATACTACTTGGGACCTTTTAAGCCATGATACAAAGACGTTGCATTCGAGTCATTGGAGTTCAATAGAGAATATAAATAAGTAAATGACAGATTAGGTCATTTGGATATTATGAAATGTTAGACGAAAATGTCAAATATTGATGTAATGATAGTTTGCCTTTTAAGAATAAATGCAACGTTTGTAAAATGTATCATATAGAGGTCAAGTACCTCGCAATGTTATCATATGTTATTGTATTCGTCCCTATGGATTGGGTCGGGTCGTCTCAGAAAAATAAAAGAAACTTATAAAACTTAAAAACAATTGACTAACCTAACCTTATTACTACAACTAACTTAAAATTATAATCGCAAATTGAGATTACTAATTGGAATGATAATTGATACATAGGTAAAAGGTGTCTAAAAATATTAAAGCTTACAGGAAAAACTATATCCCAAATGGAAATAACTTAAAAAGAAACTAAAACTTAAAAATGCGTCGCAAAATTCTAAAGTACCTAAATCTTAGTCTAAAGAAAAACACTTAAGGAATTTTACGGCAAAGCCTAAAAATCTAGAAGTAAAAATAACTATGGCAAAAACTAAGTTTAAAACTAAATATGAGCTAAAAATACAAATATTACGCTAAAATAATTAAAAAGGGACAAAATATAAAAATATACTAAAAGTTGTAAAAAGTACAATTTTCATAAAAATATTATTTTTATATTATTTGGTTATTAAAACTATTAATTTTACAATTTAATTAAACTAATTAAACAAAATAATAATAATAACTAAAATAAATAATTAATTAAAACCTAATTAGGGTTTTATAATAATAATTATAATAATTACCCGTAATTAATGCCTGATTAGGGTTCTGTGTACCCGTGTCAGAGTGGCTCCGCGAGTTGCGGTATTCCAAGCAGCAAACCCCGCGAGTCGCGGGGTTCCAAAATTCAACTCTGGTACAGTTTAAATTTTACACGTTTTTTTTTTATATTTTCTGTTTTTATATTTTCTATTTATATCAAAATATTTATATAATAAAAAACTTATATTTTAAAAACTTAAATAAAAATAGAACTACTTTATAATTTTAAAAATATCTTAAAAATAGATTTATATATATTAAATTTTTTTTTTCGGTTTTTTTTTATGTTTTAAATAAAAACAAAATACTTAAATAAAACTCATATAAAAATAAAGAAACTTTATAAAACTTAAATATTTAACAAAATCTTAAAAATACTTATATTTTTGTTTTTCTTTTTATATTTTTGAATAATTAAAAACGTATTTTTATAAAAACGAATTTTAATAAAAGTAAACTAAAAATCTTTTTTTTTTCGTATTAGCGTTGCGCTTCCGGCTTTTAAGTGATATCCCCGGCAGCGGCGCCAAAAATAACTTGATGTGTATGCGAGGTGTATATAAAATAGCTATTATATTTTAGCAGAAAATACTATTAAATACGATACAATTTTACACAAGATATTTATTTATTTAGAGAATGGATATACTTAAACCTTGCTACAACACTTATAGGCAGTGTACCTAATCGTACAGTAGTATAGTTTTTAGTAAGTCCGGTTCGTTCCATAGAGAAAATCTTAAAACAAAGCTTAACGCTATATTAGTTTACTTTTATAAAAATACAAATATATATACAAGTAATATTATTATTATAAAGGGGGGTTTTTACCGTTTAATGACCGGTTTGTCGATTTTAAAACTTTAGTCGCAGTTAAAACCAAATGTAAAATATTAAAAATAAATACAAGACTTAAATTAAAGCGTAAAGTAAATAACGATAATGAAATTGCGAATAATAAAAGTGCGATAAAATAAACTTGCGATAATTAAAAAGTACGATAATTAAAAGTGCAATTAAATACAATAACAATAAATAAAAATGCGATAATTAGAAGTGCAATTAAATATAAAATAAAGGAAATTAAATATGAAATAAAAGAATTATGCTTATTTAAACTTCCGTAATCATGATGTTTGACGTGTTGATTTTAGTTTTATGCCCATGGGTTAATTGTCCTTTGTCCTGGATTATTTAATATGTCCATCTGGTTTTTGTCCATAACAGTCCATCAGTCATAAATATAAAGTGCGAGTGTCCTCGTCAAATTATCCTTATACCCGAAGTTAAATATTTCAACTAATTGGGGACTTAAACTGTAACAAGATTTTAATACTTTGTTTAATAATTACACCAGGATGTCGACTGAGTGTAACCCAAGGTTTTAATATTTTATTATCAATTATACCAAGTGTCCTTGTACATAATTTCACCCCTGTTTGAATTATTCTAGTGGCTATTAATCCATTCTCGTGTCCGGTTAAATGAACGATTATTCGTACATATAAATACCCCGCCCATCGTGTCCGATCGAGTGTATATGGTAATTTATAGGGACGCCCAATTGTAAATCTTTATATTAACATTAACAAACTATCATTTAGTTAAACTAATATAAAGTCCATTAATAGCCCATAGTCTAATTTCCACAAGTGTCGTTCTTTTGTCCAAACCCCAATTATGGTACAAAGCCCAATTACCCAATTTTAGTAATTAGCCCAACATCATGATTACTTTGGATTAAATAAGCATAATAATAACTTAGCTACGAGACATTAAATTAAAAAGGTTGAACATAACTTACAATGATTAAAAATAGCGTAGCGTTACACGGACAGAATTTCGACTTACACCCTTACAACATTTGCTAACATACCCTTATTATTAGAATTAAAATTAAAATTAAAATATAAATTATAAATATAAATATTACGATATAGATAGAGAGATGGATGGATATATGTTATGAAAAATGATCAGAATTCGGTTGGCTTTATAGGGAATTGAGTTCAGGGGTACTCCGCGACTCGCGACATTTTTTACCTTCAAACTCCGCGAGTCGCGGAGTTTGAAATTCCAGCTCACAATCTTTGGAGTCTTTCTTGCCGACGGATTTTTATTATTTATATAATATATAAATAATTATAAGAATTATTTAAATATTATATTATATTTATGTGCATAATTGACTTGTAATTTTTAGTCCGTTGCGTCGAGCGTTGAGAGTTGACTCTGGTCCCGGTTTCGGATTTTCGAACGTCCTTGCGTACAATTTAATATCTTGTACTTTGCGTTTTGAATCTTGTACTCTTGTAATTTCGAGACGTTTCTTATCAATAATTGGAACCTCTTTGATTGTATTTTGTACTTTTGAGCTTTTTGGTCGTTTGCGTCTTCAATTCGTCGAATCTGTCTTTTGTCTTCACCTTTTATTATTTAAACGAATATCACTTTTAAATAGAACAATTGCAACTAAAAGCTTGTCTTTCTTGAGGAATAATGCTATGAAATATATGTTCGTTTTTAGCATTATCAGTAGGCAACCAAAAGAAAAAAATAAATAAATGATAATGATGGTTGATGACTTGATGGGTTTGTGTATGGTGGTGTGTGGTGGTCATTCAGCCCGTCACAGAACTGAAGGAGCTGCAATTATCGGGTGGCGGTTGGGCTATCATCGAGGGATAAAAGGGTGGCGAGATGGTGGTCGAACACAGTCGTAAAAGGCTGCTGCAAGTGCTTTATTGAAGGTGGGAGTTTGAAGGTGATTCGTGGTGGTTGTGGTGGTGTTTAAGAGGTTGTGAGGTAATAACCATGGTGGTTTAATGATGTTGTATTTTCGGTTTTTAAAACAGAAACATAAACAGATGATATGTAGCTGTGGTTATGTGTTGCTGGACATGCGGTTGCAGCAAGGATGATGGTGGAAGATGGTTGTGGGTTCATGACGGTGATGAGGAGCCGTAGGTGGTGGTTATGTACGAACATGATCATAAACCGTGAGATGGTGATGATCTACAAGATGATGAAGGTTCATTGACTCACACAGATAGATAGATGGTTGGTTCTTCATATTTATGTATATATGTATATTCTATATATGAACTAGGAGATATATAATATTTATAATAGTGTAGTGGTCGGATGAAAACAAGAGATACAGTAATCTCAACACAATAATATCAATTAGTGTTCTCTATTCAATAATATGCATTTACAGTTCACGGGTATACCTTCAACCAATGAGAATAAAATAGTAATAACATAAAGTAATAATAATATAATTATAATAATTAAATGAAAATAAAACGTGTGAGAAAATTAGCCGTCATTATTTACGGACTAAACTTCGTACTCCGTTTTTAATCAGTGGCGGATAAAAGTATTCAGAAAAATTCCAAAATTTTAAATTAATTATATTTAATTATTTCGGTCTTTTAGGGTGTAAAATCAATCATAAAAAGTTGATTGATTATTAGTGCTCAATCCCAAGTAAAAATGTACGGAGTATTAAAATAACTTCTAAATATATTTTTAATAACACTACAATTTGTATAACTTATTTTCGGATCAACGTTCACTTTTATATTTTCATAATTTCGTAGTTTAACTTGTTTAAATAACCATCGAGTGCTACAATCGTTTACTAAATGAATTCAAAACCATTTATATTTGAATTACATAATATTTATTATGTTTTAACAACAATTTAATTATTTCGTAGATTATAATTATTTCAAATCATTAATTCATATAATACTTTATTTAATATTCCTAATTATTATTTATACACTTATATATACATATATACATATTTATTTACAGTAAACACTATTTGCTAGTGAAAACACTATTTGCTACAGTAAACACTATTTGCTACAGTAAACACTATTTGCTACAGTAAAACACTATTTGATGTCGACGAACTAGCAAACAAAAACGGATAACGCGGCCATGCGATTGCATGGAAAAAACACTGAAAACTCATGCGATCGCATGAGGTACTGTAGCAGGTCACATATTATAAAAGCTCGGTTCATTCCTCCGAATTATTTTTTTTTATATTATTATTATTATTATTATTATTATTAAGATTAATATTATTATTATTAATCTTATTATAATATTATTATTAGTAGTGTATATACCTAAAATACTACGACGAGGTTATGAGCGTGTCACCTTCAAAATGGGTTTTTGAGCGGGATAGAGCTAAGGAAATTATGGGTTATTGCCAAGGAGGTTATGGGTAATGTTCGGGGGTATATTTGTGAATCAAATCTAGTGTTTATCATCTCCGTTACGTCTATGTACTTTCCTACAATATTGAATCTCAATATTTATACGTAAGCACTCATATTTTATCTTTTATATATTAATTGTGTATCCATGTCTAGTGCTCGAGTATATATATATATTTATATATGCTTGTATGCTAAATTTTGTCGTTAAACAGTTATAATGAATCACGAATTAAATACATATATTACTGGTAAAAAGTATATGATATACATGTTTTTGGAAAGCAGGCGAAAAATCAATAACTTTTCATTTAGATATCGAATAATTTCGATGAACGGATTAAAAGATATGACCAACTGAATTATGATTGACGTTAATTGAAATTGCTTTTGAATCTACAATTAAGATTTAAACAACTCGTTTACGAGATTGATAATTTGGATTTTTGAATATTACCAACCGAGTAAATGAATCCTTATATAAGGTACGTCTCGTTTTGTTAAACAACTGTCAAAATTGACTTTTTGAAACGACATTGGATAACTTTTGTATGTCGATCTCGAGCATTAGGATTGTGATACACTATGACCTGACCTAGCTTGATAGACGTTTATTGACCAACATATGTTCTCTAGGTTGAGATCTACGATTATTTGGTAATCCGAGTTTCGATCACATTTTGGTGAACGACTTTATATGCTGCTAAGGTGAGTTTCATTTGCTCCCTTTTTAATTGCTTTTGCAATATATATTTTTGGACTGAGAATACATGCACTTTATTTTAAACGCAATGGATACAAGTACATACTAAATTCTACACTGAGTTTGAACCGAAAATCCCTTAGCTTTGGTAACGGTTAACTGCCAGTTATAAGAACTGGTGGGCGCGAGTAGTAGTATATGGATCCATAGGGCTTGATATCCCCGTCCGAGCTAGAGCACTAGCCTTTTAACGGATGTATGCTATTTGAGAAGCGTACACGTTGGTTTGCGTGTATTATTAAGATGATTATACAAAGGGTACAAATTATATATACGTTAAAGTTTAGTTACCAGGGTGCTCAATTTCGTAGAATATTTTGATAAACGTTTCTGGATGAAACAACTGAAATCTTGTGATCCACCTTTATATACAGATTATATGAAACATTAAAACTATGAACTCACCAACCTTTTTTTTGTTGACACTTGTTAGCATGTTTATTCTCAGGTTCCCTAGAAGTCTTCCGTTGTTTGATTATATGTTACACAAGCTATGTGCATGGAGTCTTACATGGCATATTTTTTCAAGGAAACGTTGCATTCACCAAATCATCGCCATGTATCTTATTTTGACTGCATTGTCAACGGAAGTACTATTGTAAACTATTATTTATGGTGATTGTCTATATGTAGAAATCATCAGATGTCGAAAACCTTTGATTTAAATATTCATTTATGGTGTGCCTTTTCAAAAGAATGCAATGTTTACAAAATACCTCGCAATGAAATCGATGAATGACGTGTTCGTCCATATGGATTTGGAGCGATCGTCATATATATATATATATACATATATACATATATATATATATATATATATATATATATATATATATATATATATATATATATTACATATATATATATATACATATATACATATATATATACATATACATATACATACATATACATATATATACATATACATATACATATACATATATATATATACATATATATATATATATATATATATATATATATATATATATATATATATATATATATATATATATATATATATATAAACAAAGCTCATATCTAACAAGTGGCATAATAATAACACATATTTCAATTGTATAAACTAATATGAGAATACTCACTTTGCGATCTTGTTTTTAATGATCATGCCGTGCTTAAAATGCTAATAGCTCTAGCTTGCCTTTCTTCCATTAAAATCATCGTTATTTTAATAATATTATAATTGTGTGTATAAGTGATTGACAAAATAAAATGGATGATCTAAAACTAGTACAAGATAAATACATATTTATAGTAGTTAGAATTAGCTTAGTCATAACTCTCAATTATAGCCATTATATGTGGCACTCCCTTATTAACCCTTAACCATTAAGTTATATGACTCATTAACTAAAACACCTTAGTCATAAGTCTATTTAGCTAGCTTTACATATGTGTCAACATAATGTGTGATCCTTAGTAACTAAGGATTCTTACTCATCATATTTATTTTTTAATCACCATGAAGATATTTTAAAGATCATCATGATAAGACACTTGTTAAATTCTTTCCTTAGTCACTAAATAAACTCACCTTTCTAATTAATTTATATCAATTAACCATAACTTAAATATCATATTAAAGTTATATAATAAAATAATATTATTTCTACATTTCGTCCAAACTATTAATCAGGGTGTTACATCTTTCTCCCCATGGGTTCTCTGATCCATTCCCAATTTGCAGACCATGATGTACCATCCTTGGAGATTCGATCAGACACGTGAGCGTCTTCGTTTACCTCTAACCTGAAAATTCTGCTAAATTTCTCGTACAAACGCACATCACTAATCCAAATATATCCTTCCAAAAAAGAGTGTCATTTCTAACGCTAACCATTTTGACAAAAGAACTAGGGAAATTGATGTTCCATTTTTTTTAAAATTACATCAGTTTGTTGAATCGTTCGCCAAATAGAGCTTCTGTTAGTACCTCCTTGAGCCCGAATAGAACCCAACCCCCCGTCCAGACCATGTATGCTTTTGACTATTTTGACCCAAAAAATGTTGTTTTCATTATAGAAGCGCCACCACCATTTTCCCAATAAGGCTAAGTTTTTTGCTTTAAGAGAACCGATGTTAAAACCACCTCGATCAAATGGCGCAAGAATTGTATCCCAACTAACCCAAGACATTTTATTATTTTCACCCGACCCGCCCCAAAAAAAATTACGACGGATACCTTCGAGCAAGTTGATGACACCCGATGGAGCACGGAATAGGGAGAAAGCGTATAACGGTAGGCTACTAAGCACCGACTTAATGAGTGTGAGACGACCGGCAAACGACAGTGTTTTCGATTTCCAACCCGATAATCTATCTCGAATTTTCTCTATATTGGGGTCCCAATCTTTTATTTTATTCATCTTTTTCCCGATCGGTAGCCCGAGGTAAGTCATAGGGAAAGTACCAGAACTACAACCAATATGCAATGCAGACTCCTCAATATTATCTTTTGAAACGCCTACTCCATAAAGACAACTCTTTTTGAATTTAACTTTTAAACCCGACATCTTTTCAAAACACATTAGCAATTTCATGAGATTCTTGGAGTTTCTTCTACTCCATTCTCCAAAAAAGATTGTGTCGTCCGCATATTGAAGATGTGACACGGTAATTTTTTCGACACCTATCTCCACCCCTTTATACAATCCATTTTCAATGGTCGTTTTAGTTAATACGTTCAAACCTTCCGTGGCCAATATGAAGAGGTAAGGTGATAAACGGTCGCCTTGCCTAACACCCTTCTTTAGCATAAACTCGGTGGTCGGAGAACCGTTTACTAGAATCGAAACAAAGGTGGATGTTAGGAAAGCTTCAATCCATGATATCCATCTATTCCCAAAACCCATTCTTTTTAAAAGTTCAATAAGGAAATTCCAATTTAGGCTATCAAAAGCTTTTTCAAAGTCCGCTTTGAAAACTAGACTTTTAATTTTTCTGGCTTTTAGATCATCAACCACTTCATTTGCAACTAAAATTCCATCCATGATATAACGCCCTTTAATAAACGTACTTTGTTCATGTCCTATGAGATTTGGTATTACCTTTTTAGTCGATTAGTAAGGAGTTTTGCGACTATCGTATAGAAGCTTCCAATCAAGCTAATAGGTCGATAGTCTCCTAAACTCATCGGACTTTTCTTCTTCGGGATCAGAGTAAAAAATGAGGCGTTACAACCTTTAGAGAATGATTTGTTTGCCCAAAACCATTCGATTGCTTTCATTAGGTCGTTTTTGATGAGCCACCAGAATTTTTTAAAGAATTTTAGATTGAAACCATCCGGGCCTGGCGCTTTTGAATCGCTACTATCTTTTATTGCTAGCCAAACTTCCGATTATGTAAATGGAAGTTCCAGCCTGTTTGCGTCATTTGAACCAATGGACTTGAAGCTGAGTTCACGAAGATCGAATTAGATTTTTCAAACAGCCTCCTGTAGAAATTAAAAATCTCTTCTTTTACTAGTTGAGGATTTTCCTGCCATGTGTCATAACCCGTCCTTAACCATAAGAACGTGTTAAATAACGTATGATTTCATTGCGAGGTATTGACCTCTATATGCGACATTTTTAAAAGAAAAACTGCATATATTATACATTACAAACCATGATTCTTATTTTTGTTACAAGCTTTGGACAACATAAAATTGATTATCGTTTAGCGATAATCTTCGACTTACAAACTTTACATATAATGATAACAACACGGTTTCTAGCATATTTTACAACACAGATCCTCGGGTATGCAGTTTTATTTTTGACACAAATATGCGTACGCAAGATCCTGCTCAAATTCAACATTATGCAGCGGAAGCTTTAGTAATCTCCTGAGAATAGACATGTTTTAAAAAGTCAACATAAAGTTGGTGAGATATAGGTTTAGTGCCGGCAGCAATATATATATATATATAGACCACAAGATTTCGTATATAAACAGTTTAATAAAAATATTCTAAGTGGTTGAGCACTTGGTAACCATACTTAACATTTAATCACGTCGCATATTCCCTTTAATATGAAATCTTACTACACCGTACCAAGTGTAGTCACAAAACGAAGTACTGTGCAACCGTTGAATACTGGTCGTCCAGTCCGGTTGGGGTTGTCAGGCCCGATAGATCTATCAACAGGATTCGCGTTTACAATACCGCTGTAAATAACAGTTACCAAGCTACAGGGAAGTATGCCAGTGGTACAACTCAACGTAGAATATATTTTTCAGTTACTTGTGTCCATAACGTAAAACATAAAATACATGTATTCTCATCCCGAAATACTTAGAGTTTAAAAGTGGGACTATATACTCACGTTCGTCTTGAAGATATATATATTTTTGACTTGGTCTTCCGGTTGATATCACGAACCTATCCATATATAATATATCAATACCTTTTCTTTTTAAACAAACGTCTCATATATATACTTGTTATACTTTTAATACTTTGAATAATTCCTTAGTCCGTAGTTAGCATTTCGTTGTTAGTAATTCAATTTTAATGGTTCATTTGTAGATGTTTAATATACCCGCAATGAAATAAATAAAACCCCCAACGAAATAAATAAAACCCCATCGTATATGTGTTGGTCGAGATTAATCTTGACCCACGGTACCGGTGTTGTCAAATGACGTGTTGCGTACATAAAGTACCGGTGTTGTCAAATGACGTGTTGCGTACAAACATGGGATCTTATGATTAATCTTCTCGTATTGTTTATGGGTGATCCTGAACCATATAAAATTGAATTATAAGTACATATATATAAAATATCATGTTATCTTAGAAAGATGTGATTTTATTTAATTTTTCCCAATTAATCCCGAAGTTAAACAAGTCTTGGATAACCAATTTTGTTTCGGTCATAGTTTCTTCGTTACAAATCCGTTTTCGTTGATTCAACTTGCCATCTCCTTGGATCGAGTTCCTCTTTAAGACTATGAACTGAAAATACCTTGGTTTGTATTCAAAATCACACGGCATAGGTGAAACTTTAGTGAAACTTATGAAGTTAAACATTTTCCTTTATGTAAACAACCTTAAATGATTATTTTTCTAAAAATACTTATACTTTGAATTAAATCATGAAATTTTTATGTGTTATCATATTCATATTAAAAATCATTTTTCCAGAAGATAAACTTCCAATTCAAAGTTTAAGATGGTTTTTAATTATCCAACCCAAAACAGTCCCCGGTTGCACTCCGACGTCGTAAAAACAGTTTTTAAGGTGTTCTTTGAAAAACCAAGTTATACCTTGTTAAATTAGCATGTAATTAAGTTATATTACAGGTCTTGAAGTATTTTAAAAGTTAAGTTAGAAGGATCTATTTAGTTTGCAAACAAGTTTGAAAACTTTCAAACTATGTTCTTGTTGTTAAAATTTTATACCACAAAATAAGATAGCTATATATATATGAATCGAATAAGGTTATGATCATAGTTACTACCTCAAGTTCCTTGGACAAGGTTGCTGTAAAAGAGGAGTAAGAACCTAGAACTAAAAGGGTGATAGAATTGGATGAAAGATTGGAAGTAAGTTTGTGTTCTTGGAAGGATTCTTGAAGTGTTTTTGTAAGGGTTTTCTTATGGTGATTAAGTGATGTTTTTGAAGCTAAATGATGGGGAAAATGCTTGGAGATGATCAAGTATGAAGTTAAGAGTATTTTGAGAGAGAAATGGGAGTGTAAGTATGAGAAAATGGGGTGAAGAAATGGTGTGCATGCATAAAAACGTTTTTAGGTTATAAAGGAAAAAAAAGATACCTAACTTTGTTTTCTTGCTAAATAATTCATGCTACTTGACAAATGGTTGGTTCCACATGTTTCTTAATCATTTAAGGCTGCTAAGGAGCAGATTTTTATTGGTATATACCAATAGTAAATACATCTAGAAGCTGCGTATGATACGGGTACATATACCCTAGATATACGTGTAGAAATCTTTGAGAAAACGGAACGAGGATTCAAATATAGCTATCTTTTGTAAATATACTTATATTGTTTTATGTATGTAAGCCCTTTAAAAGTGATAAAATACATATCTATACAATGCATGTATAAGTATTATAGGTTATAAGTATTTATGTCGAAGAACGTTACGTATAGTTATCGTTTTGAAAACTTAAGTTAGTAGTTTCAAAATATACTTATAACTCATTGTTATTAGTACCCAATGAGATGTTAAACATCCTTAGATCATGTTAAATATATATAAATACATATATATACATAAACGTATAATTATCGTATGTTATATAGTTCGTGATATCATCGGTCAAATTGAACGGTCAAACGTTGTGTAAAACTCTTTTCGAAGACATAAGTCTCAACAATTTGGATTGCTTGTCATGTTGGTAAGGTTTAATTTATGTAAATATTAATCTTATAAATATAGAATGATCGAAAAAGTGCGGGTCATTACAGTACCTACCCGTTAAATAAATTTCGTCCCGAAATTTTAAAATTGTACCTATTTTGCGTCATCGGGAAACAAGTGTGGATACTTTTGTTTCATTTGATCCTCTCGTTCCCAAGTAAACTCGGGACCCCTTCGAGCATTCCAACGAACCTTAACGATCGGTATGTTGCTCTGCTTGAGCCGTTTAACTTCACGATCCATGATTTCGATTGGTTCTTCGATGAATTGTAGTTTCTCGTCGACATGGATTTCTTCAAGAGGAATGGTGAGGTCTTCCTTTGCAAGACACTTCTTAAGGTTCGAGACGTGAAAGGTATTATGTACTCCGGCGAGTTGTTGCGGTAACTCGAGTCGATAAGCTACCGGTCCAATGCGTTCGATGATCTTGAACGGGCCTACATATCTTGGGTTCAGTTTACCTCTTTTACCGAAACGTATTACACCTTTCCAAGGTGACACCTTTAGCATAACCATGTCACCGATCTGAAACTCTAATGGTTTCCTTCGGACATCGGCGTAGCTCTTTTGGCGACTACGGGCTGTTTTCAATCTCTCTTTGATTTGTACTATCTTTTCAGTAGTTTCATGTATGATCTCGGGACCAGTTAATTGTCGATCTCCTACTTCATTCCAACAGATAGGAGATCTACACTTCCTTCCATACAATGCTTCGAATGGTGCAGCTTTAATGCTCGCATGATAACTATTATTATACGAGAATTCTGCTAATGGTAGATACTTATCCCATCCGTTTCCAAAATCGATCACACATGCCCTGAGCATGTCTTCAAGAGTCTGAATTGTTCTTTCACTCTGCCCGTCCGTTTGCGGATGATATGCGGTACTCATATCCAAACGAGTTCCTAGTGCCTCCTGTAGTGATTGCCAGAACTTTGAGGTAAATCTACTATCACGATCAGATATAATGGAAATAGGTATTCCTTGCCTTGAAACTATTTCCTTTATATATAATCGTAATAATTTCTCCATTCTATCTGTTTCCTTTATAGGCAAGAAATGTGCAGATTTGGTAAGACGATCAACAATTACCCAAATGGTGTCGTATCCCCAGGCAGTCTTTGGTAACTTCGTGATGAAATCCATGGTAATACCGTCCCATTTCCATTCTAGAATTTCTGGTTGTTGAAGTAACCCTGACGGCTTCTGGTGTTCTGCTTTGACTTTGGAACAAGTTAAACATTCCCCAACATATGTTGCAACGTCTGTCTTCAAATTAGGCCACCAATAATGCGTCTTAAGATCTTGGTACATCTTTCCAACTCCAGGATGTATCGAATATCTTGTCTTATGTGCCTCGTTCAATATCAACTTCCTTAATCCACCCAACTTCGGTACCCAAATACGATTTGCAAAATATCGAATTCCATCTTCCCGCATAACGAGTTGCTTCTCATACTTCTTCATTATTTCATTTCCTATATTTTCTTTAGTAAGTGCTTCTCGTTGAACTTCTTTGATTTGTGAGTTGAGATTCATGCGAATTTTTATGTTCATCGCTCGTACTCGAATTGGTTCTCATTCCTTTCTGCTTAATGCGTCAGCCACTACATTCGCTTTCCCGGGATGATAGCGAATCTCACAACCGTAGTCGTTTATCAGCTCGACCCACCTACGTTGCCTCATGTTCAGCTGTTTCTGATCGAAAATATGTTGAAGACTTTTATGATCAGTAAACACAGTGAATCTAACCCCATATAAGTAGTGTCTCCATATCTTTAACGCAAACACGACTGCTCCCAGTTCTAGATCATGCGTCGTATAATTCCGCTCGTGAATCTTCAATTGTCGAGATGCGTATGCAATAACTTTCTTTCGTTGCATAAGAACACAACCAAAACCTTGTCGCGAAGCGTCACAATATATTTCAAAATCATCGTTCCCTTCAGGTAACGATAAAATAGGCGCCGTAGTTAACTTCTTCTTCAGTAATTGAAATGCGTTCTCCTGCTCCGAGGTCCATTCGTATTTCTTCCCTTTTTGCGTTAATGCTGTCAACGGCTTAGCTATTCGGGAAAAATCTTGAATAAACCTTCTATAATAACCGGCTAAACCCAAAAATTGGCGTATCTGCGTTGGTGTCTTAGGAGTCTCCCATTTTTCAATGGCTTCAATTTTTGCTGGATCAACCTGAATTCCTTTGCTACTAACAACGTGGCCAAGAAATTGCACTTCTTTCAACCAGAAAGCACATTTAGAAAATTTAGCATATAGCTGTTCTTTTCTTAACAACTCTAATATCAACCTTACATGCTGCTCATGCTCTTGCTCACTCTTGGAATAGATAAGAATATCATCAATGAAAACGATAACAAACTTATCTAAATATGGACTACAAACTCGATTCATGAGGTCCATGAATATAGCTGGCGCATTCGTCAATCCAAACGGCATAACCAAAAATTCGTAATGACCGTAGCGTGTCCGAAAAGCAGTTTTCGATATATCTTCTTCTTTGACACGTAATTGATGATAGCCCGATCTTAGGTCAATTTTCGAGTACACACATGATCCTTGGAGTTGATCAAATAAGTCGTCAATTCTCGGTAGTGGATACCGATTCTTGATAGTTAACTTATTTAATTCACGATAATCTATACACATTCGGAAAGATCCGTCTTTCTTCTTGACGAATAAAATTGGAGCTCCCCACGGTGAAGTACTTGGTCGTATGAATCCACGATCCAGTAATTCTTTTAACTGACTCTGAAGTTCTTTTAACTCGGACGGTGCAAGTCTATATGGAGCACGGGCAACCGGTGCAGCTCCTGGTACAAGATCTATTTGAAATTCTACAGATCTAAATGGAGGTAATCCCGGCAACTCTTCCGGAAATACTTCAGGAAAATCTCTTGCCACAGGCACGTCATTGATGCACTTCTCTTTTTCTTTCTTTTCGACTTTATTAACATGTGCTAAGATAGCATAGCACCCTTTCTTCAAGCACTTTTGAGCTTTCAAATAACTAATGAGTTTTAGCTTTGAGTTACCCTTCTCTCCATAAATCATTACTGGCGTTTTATCCTTACGAGGAATGCGAATTGCCTTCTTGGCACACACAACTTCAGCTCCTATTTTGGACATCCAGTCCATGCCGACTATTACATCAAAACTTCCTAATTCTACGGGTATTAAGTCAATTTTAAACGTTTCTCCGGCTAAATTTATTTTACAATCACGGCAAATTTTATCGGCTTTAATTAGTTTACCATTAGCTAACTCAATCATGTACTTAGCATCTAGAGGTAATGATGAACAATTCAATTTAGCGTGAAAGTCTCTACACACGTAACTTCTATCAGCACCAGTATCAAATATAATAGATGCGGATAAGTTATTAATGGTAAACGTACCCGTAACAAGCTCCGGGTCTTCACACGCCTCTCTAGCATTAATAACAAATGCTCTCCCTCGTGCAGGTCCGATATTTTTCTCTGGATTCGGGCACTGGCTCTTATAGTGACCTTGTTTTCCACACCCATAACAAGTAATGGTAGCCAAAGCAGTTCTATTTGCATTGGTGGCAGGAGTCTTGGTACCATTTGTATTTGTAACGAGAGCCCTACAATCTTCAGCAAGATGACCCTTTCGATTACATTTGTTGCATACTACATTACAGTAGCCAGAGTGATGTTTGTGGCATCGGTTGCATAAAGGATTTTGTCCTTTATAACCAAAGCTTAAACCACTACCCGTACCTTGCGTGTTTTCTTGTTTCTTAAAAGATTGTTGTTGGTTACCTCGATCATAATTTCCATTCCACTTTCTTTTGTTACCTGATACCTTCACATCAGTATTGGATACTTTCTTATCCATGATGACCTGATCCATTAGCTCGTTTGCCATGGTTATAGCTTCATGAATTGTCTTAGGTTTCGATGCTGTAACATTTGCCTTGACCTTTTTGGGCAAACCATCTTTGTACATTTCAATCTTCCGTTCTTCGGTTGGAACCAATTCAGGACATAGCAAAACTAATTCCATGAATCGCTGATTGTAGTTGGTGATTTCAGTACCAATAACCTTCAGACTTCGTAACTCATCTTCCAACTTCCTAACCTCGTTCCTTGGACAATATTCGTTGATTAACATTGTTTTGAATTCTTCCCACGGAGTATCATAAGCTACATCTCCTCCTACAGCCTTCACATAATTTTTCCACCACGTGAGTGCACTATCTTGTAAAGTGCACGATGCATACTTGGTCATGTCCTTTTCAACACAACCACTGATTTTAAACACAGTCTCCATCTTTTCTATCCACCGGGTTAAACCGATCGGTCCTTCTGTTCCACTGAATGATGAGGGCTTGCAAGCTTGAAAAGTTTTGTAAGTGCACCCCACACGAGGATTTGGGTTAACTGCAGCACCTCTTGCAGCCTTGACCCATAACATTCTGTCGTTCACTCGCTGATTGATGAGTTCCTGGATTTCTTGTTCCGTCATTCGGTTCAATCGCGCCATATTCTTCTATAAGAATGAAAAGAAAATAATTATTCACATGGAATATTATAGATGTAGTGTATATTTACAGTACATTATAGCTTATTAATAATATGAACCAGGTATTATTATAAAAGCCTTTTCTTCTTATTAGCGTTTTATAATTATATCTAGGGTAGTACCTACCCGTTAATGTCCATACTTAATAGCTTAGTACAGAATCAATTACTACCATCTAAATAATACTTAACCATGGAAAATTATTGCATTTCACACTTCACTATTTTACATATGCTTATCTTACATCGAACATTAAACAAACCACACTAATAATATTATACAAAACATTATATGATCCCATGGTTTAATACGGCAGCACATCGTTTGGTATATTTTCTAGGACGTTTAGGTTCAAAGAATCGCTTAACGCTAATCCTGGCTGTCTGCCTATATTTTGGCTGTGGGACTGAAGAACTGGATGCCGGGATAGAACGAATAGGAATAGCGGGAATAGGGGTGGTAGTGTCTAGTGGAGTTGGTGCCACATCATTCTCACTAAACTCGGGATTTGAATTTTCTAATTCATTAGCCTTTCGTTTCTTTCCTAGTTCGAACTCGTCTTTTGTAATTTCCTGTATTTCTTCCTCGGGTTCACTTTCCTCCTCGGGTTCACTTTCCTCCTCGGGTTCACTTTCCTCCTCGGGTTCACTTTCCGGGTTCTCTATAGTTGGTTCATCCGGAATTTGTGAGTCTTCCCCAAAGATATCATTTTCGTCATCGGATAGGTTAATGACTGGAACACCATCTGAAGATTCTGGTTTGGAGTTGCTGAACGTGATGACAAGTTTTGAGCCCGACATCTATCACACAACAACTAACCCATTAGTACTACATAATATTTACATATAAATTTTAACCAACAATGATAAGCAATGGTTTTTAAATCAGACCCGGTCAAAGTCCAGACTTACTAATGTATCCTAATGACTTATCAGTTAGACACACTAATGCAAACCTGGTTCGCTAAGACCACCGCTCTGATACCACATGTCATAACCCGTCCTTAACCATAAGAACGTGTTAAATAACGTATGATTTCATTGCGAGGTATTGACCTCTATATGCGACATTTTTAAAAGAAAAACTGCATATATTATACATTACAAACCATGATTCTTATTTTTGTTACAAGCTTTGGACAACATAAAATTGATTATCGGTTAGCGATAATCTTCGACTTACAAACTTTACATATAATGATAACAACACGGTTTCTAGCATATTTTACAACACAGATCCTCGGGTATGCAGTTTTATTTTTGACACAAATATGCGTACGCAAGATTCTGCTCAAATTCAACATTATGCAGCGGAAGCTTTAGTAATCTCCTGAGAATAGACATGTTTTAAAAAGTTAACATAAAGTTGGTGAGATATAGGTTTAGTGCCGGCAGCAATATATATATATATATAGACCACAAGATTTCGTATATAAACAGTTTAATAAAAATATTCTAAGTGGTTGAGCACTTGGTAACCATAGTTAACATTTAATCACGTCGCATATTCCCTTTAATATGAAATCTTACTACACCGTACCAAGTGTAGTCACAAAACGAAGTACTGTGCAACCGTTGAATACTGGTCGTCCAGTCCGGTTGGGGTTGTCAGGCCCGATAGATCTATCAACAGGATTCGCGTTTACAATACCGCTGTAAATAACAGTTACCAAGCTACAGGGAAGTATGCCAGTGGTACAACTCAACGTAGAATATATTTTTCAGTTACTTGTGTCCATAACGTAAAACATAAAATACATGTATTCTCATCCCGAAATACTTAGAGTTTAAAAGTGGGACTATATACTCACGTTCGTCTTGAAGATATATATATTTTTGACTTGGTCTTCCGGTTGATATCACGAACCTATCCATATATAATATATCAATACCTTTTCTTTTTAAACAAACGTCTCATATATATACTTGTTATACTTTTAATACTTTGAATAATTCCTTAGTCCGTAGTTAGCATTTCGTTGTTAGTAATTCAATTTTAATGGTTCATTTGTAGATGTTTAATATACCCGCAATGAAATAAATAAAACCCCCAACGAAATAAATAAAACCCCATCGTATATGTGTTGGTCGAGATTAATCTTGACCCACGGTACCGGTGTTGTCAAATGACGTGTTGCGTACATAAAGTACCGGTGTTGTCAAATGACGTGTTGCGTACAAACATGGGATCTTATGATTAATCTTCTCGTATTGTTTATGGGTGATCCTGAACCATATAAAATTGAATTATAAGTACATATATATAAAATATCATGTTATCTTAGAAAGATGTGATTTTATTTAATTTTTCCCAATTAATCCCGAAGTTAAACAAGTCTTGGATAACCAATTTTGTTTCGGTCATAGTTTCTTCGTTACAAATCCGTTTTCGTTGATTCAACTTGCCATCTCCTTGGATCGAGTTCCTCTTTAAGACTATGAACTGAAAATACCTTGGTTTGTATTCAAAATCACACGGCATAGGTGAAACTTTAGTGAAACTTATGAAGTTAAACATTTTCCTTTATGTAAACAACCTTAAATGATTATTTTTCTAAAAATACTTATACTTTGAATTAAATCATGAAATTTTTATGTGTTATCATATTCATATTAAAAATCATTTTTCCAGAAGATAAACTTCCAATTCAAAGTTTAAGATGGTTTTTAATTATCCAACCCAAAACAGTCCCCGGTTGCACTCCGACGTCGTAAAAACAGTTTTTAAGGTGTTCTTTGAAAAACCAAGTTATACCTTGTTAAATTAGCATGTAATTAAGTTATATTACAGGTCTTGAAGTATTTTAAAAGTTAAGTTAGAAGGATCTATTTAGTTTGCAAACAAGTTTGAAAACTTTCAAACTATGTTCTTGTTGTTAAAATTTTATACCACAAAATAAGATAGCTATATATATATGAATCGAATAAGGTTATGAACATAGTTACTACCTCAAGTTCCTTGGACAAGGTTGCTGTAAAAGAGGAGTAAGAACCTAGAACTAAAAGGGTGATAGAATTGGATGAAAGATTGGAAGTAAGTTTGTGTTCTTGGAAGGATTCTTGAAGTGTTTTTGTAAGGGTTTTCTTATGGTGATTAAGTGATGTTTTTGAAGCTAAATGATGGGGAAAATGCTTGGAGATGATCAAGTATGAAGTTAAGAGTATTTTGAGAGAGAAATGGGAGTGTAAGTATGAGAAAATGGGGTGAAGAAATGGTGTGCATGCATAAAAACGTTTTTAGGTTATAAAGGAAAAAAAAGATACCTAACTTTGTTTTCTTGCTAAATAATTCATGCTACTTGACAAATGGTTGGTTCCACATGTTTCTTAATCATTTAAGGCTGCTAAGGAGCAGATTTTTATTGGTATATACCAATAGTAAATACATCTAGAAGCTGCGTATGATACGGGTACATATACCCTAGATATACGTGTAGAAATCTTTGAGAAAACGGAACGAGGATTCAAATATAGCTATCTTTGAAGGCCAAATGGGCCGCGACTCGCGGAGCTGTTAGAAATCAAAACGCCTATATAAGGCCATGCATTCGTTCGATTTTAATATATAAAAAAAACACAATAATAATAATACTCTGTAAGATATAATAAATATATATATATATATATATATATATATATATATATATATATATATATATATATATATATATATATATATATATATATATATATATATATATATATAGTATAGGGTAGTTTTATATTAGATTAGTTCGGGTTATGTAAAGGTTATTTTACGAGTTTTTGAAGTCGAAATTCTGTCCGTGTAACACTACGCGATAAATACTCAATGTAAGTTATGTTCTCCTTTTTAAATTAATGTCTCGTACTTAAGTTATTATTATGCTTATTTAAACCAAAGTAATCATGATGTTGGACTAAATATTAAAGACGGGGTAATTGGGCTTTGTACCATAATTGGGGTTTGGACAAAAGAACGACACTTGTGGAAATTAGACTATGGGCTATTAATGGGATTTATATTTGTTTAGCTAAATGATAGTTTGTTAATTTTAATATAAAGATTTACAATTGGACGTCCCTATAAATAACCATATACACTCGATCGGACACGATGGGCGGGGAATTTATATGTACGAATAATAGTTCATTTAACCGGACACGGGAATGGATTAATAGTCACTAGAATTATTAAAACAGGGGTGAAATTATGTACAAAGACACTTGGAATAATTGATAACAAAGTATTAAAACCTAGGGTTACACGCAGTCGATAACCTGGTGTAATTATTAAACAAAGTATTAAAACCTTGTTACAGTTTAAGTCCCCAATTAGTTGGAATATTTGACTTCTGGTATAAGGATAATTTGACGAGGACACTCGCACTTTATATTTATGACTGATGGACTGTTATGGACAAAAACCAGACGGACATATTAAATAATCCAGGACAAAGGACAATTAACCCATGTGCATAAAACTAAAATCAACACATCAAACATCATGATTACGGAAGTTTAAATAAGCATAATTATTTTATTTTATATTTCATCGCACCTTTAATTATTCGTCATTTATATTTTTGTTATTTATTTTATTTTGTTAATTAAATTTACTTTACGCTTCGCTTAAAATATAAAATCGACAAACCGGTCATTAAATGGTAAACCCCCTTTTATATATTATTATATATATATATTTATATATTTTTGTACAAATGTAATTATATAAAAATATAGTGTAACCGTCTCCCTGTGGAACGAACAGGACTTACTAAAAACTACACTACTCTACGATTAGGTACATTGCCAATAGTGTTGTAGCAAGGTTTAGGTATATCCATTTTGTAAATAAATAATTAAAACTTGTGTAATATTTCGTCGTATTTCGTATTTAAATTAATACTATTTCATATACACCTCGCATAACATCACTTTTACCCTAGATAAGTTTTTCGGAATAACCCTTCACCAGTTTTTGCAAAATGTTTTTGTGGGTTTTGTGGGTTTCAGATTTGAAAATTTTAGCTCAAAACTTGCAGTTTTGTGTCACCCACTTGCTAACCTTGTATTAGGAAAGCAACACGTCCAGTATACTTGCTCCGTATATTACCTTTCGGTAAACTACCGTCCGGTTGTAAAGAAAAGCGTTGAACAAACAACTGTTAAGGCAATGTCTAATGGCATGCTTTTAATTATGGTCTATATCGTGTCAGATGCAATTACTATCCTTTGTAGGAGCAATAGTAAAGATCACCCTATAGTTTTTCGATCTGGCACAAGGTCCTGTCTTCGACCATGATATGCAACCACCGTTCTTACGGTTGACACCCGATTTGGTTCAGGTGACCTGATGAATTTCGGGGAATTCTTAGGATTTTACGTTCAATGGTAATGAACGCATTGAAAATGGGTTTTCAGAAAATAAATCGGTTTGTAATTTGATCAAAATATTTTCTCGTTCAAGCTCGAGTTTAGATATCATCGAATTCCATGAGTTTGTAATTCTCAATCTTTAAGGTCAATCTCAAGGATTGAGTAATATCAGGCCTAAAAGCTGATTTTTGATCTTTAAGGAGATTATCCTTTGTATTGAGTATCTAGTTTTATGAGCTTCTCTAAGTACCATTTCTCTCATATCTCCAAATTTTGGTACCCAAATTCTTTCTGCCCTATACCGGGTTCCGTCTTCCCGAATATTAAGATGCTTCTCCGATCCTTTGGGTATTTCATCCTTTAAATTTCCCTCTTTTAAAACTCCTTGTTGCGCCTCCTTTATTTGAGTAGTAAGGTTATTGTGAATCATTATATTCATAGATTTTACTCGAATGGGTTCTCTGTCCTTCCTGCTCAAGGCGTCGGCTACCACATTTGCCTTCCCTGGGTGGTAACGAATCTCAAAGTCGTAATCATTCAACAATTCAATCCACCTACGCTGCCTCATATTCAGTTGCTTCTGATTAAATATATGTTGGAGACTTTTGTGGTCGGTATATATAATACTTTTGACCCCATATAAATAATGCCTCCAAGTCTTTAATGCAAAAACAACAGCACCCAATTCCAAATCGTGAGTCGTATAATTTTTCTCGTGAATCTTCAATTGTCTAGACGCATAAGCAATCACCTTCGTTCGTTGCATTAATACACAACCGAGACCTTGCTTTGATGCGTCACAATAAATCACAAAATCATCATCCCCTTCAGGCAATGACAATATAGGTGCTGTAGTTAGCTTTTTCTTCAACAATTGAAACGCCTTCTCTTGTTCATCCTTCCATTCAAATTTCTTCCATTTATGCGTTAATGCAGTCAAGGGTTTTGCTATTTTGGAAAAATCTTGGATGAATTTTCTGTAATAACCAGCCAATCCTAAAAATTGACGTATATGCTTCGGAGTTTTTGGGGTTTTCCACTTTTCAACGGTTTCGATCTTTGCTGGATCCACCTGAATACCTTCTTTGTTCACTATGTGACCGAGGAATTGAACTTCTTCCAACCAAAATGCACACTTTGAAAACTTAGCGTACAGTTTTTCTTTCCTCAATACTTCTAGCACTTTTCTCAAATGTTCTTCGTGCTCTTGATCATTCTTTGAGTAAATAAGTATGTCATCGATGAAAACAATGACAAATTTGTCAAGATATGGCCCACACACTCGGTTCATGAGGTCCATGAACACAGCTGGTGCGTTAGTCAATCCAAACGGCATAACCATAAACTCGTAATGACCATAACGCGTCCTAAAAGCAGTTTTTGGAATATCATCCTCCTTTACCCGCATTTGATGATATCCAGAACGTAAATCGATCTTCGAATAAACCGACGAGCCTTGTAGTTGATCAAACAAGTCGTCGATTCTCGGCAGTGGGTAACAGTTCTTGATGGTAAGTTTGTTCAACTCTCTGTAGTCGATACACAACCTAAATGTACCATCCTTCTTCTTGACAAACAAAACAGGAGCTCCCCATGGTGATGTGCTTGGTTGAATGAAACCACGTTCTAATAGTTCTTGCAGTTGGCTGTGCAGTTCTTTCATCTCGCTGGGTGCGAGTCTATAAGGAGCACGAGCTATTGGTGCAGCTCCTGGTACAAGATCTATTTGAAATTCAACAGATCGATGTGGAGGTAGTCCCGGTAATTCTTTCGGAAATACATCGGGAAATTCTTTTGCGACGGGAACATCATTGATGCTCTTTTCTTCAGTTTGTACTTTCTCGACGTGTGCTAGAACAGCATAGCAACCTTTTCTTATTAGTTTTTGTGCCTTCAAATTACTAATAAGATGTAGCTTCGTGTTGCCCTTTTCTCCTTACACCATTAAGGGTTTTCCTTTTTCTCGTATAATGCGAATTGCATTTTTGTAACAAACGATCTCTGCTTTCACTTATTTCAACCAGTCCATACCGATTATCACATCAAAACTCCCTAACTCTACTGGTATCAAGTCAATCTTAAATATTTCGCTAACCAGTTTAATTTCTTGATTCCGACATATATTATCTGCTGAAATTAATTTACCATTTGCTAATTCGAGTAAAAATTTACTATCCAAAGGCATCAATGGACAGCTTAATTTAGCACAAAAATCTCTACTCATATAGCTTCTATCCGCACCCGAATCAAATAAAACGTAAGCAAATTTATTGTCAATAAGAAACGTACCCGTAACAAGCTCCGGGTCTTCCTGTGCCTCTGCCGCATTAATATTGAAAACTCTTCCGCGGCCTTGTCCATTTGTGTTCTCCTGGTTCGGGCAATTTCTAATAATGTGGCCTGGTTTTCCACATTTATAACAAACTACATTGGCATAACTTGCTCCGATACTACTTGCTCCACCATTACTCGTTCCGACACCATTTGTTCCTTTCGTTCTGTTAACCCCTGGTCCGTAGACCTCACACTTTGCCGCGCTATGACCATTTCTTTTACACTTGTTGCAAAATTTGGTGCAGAACCCCGAGTGATACTTTTCACACCTTTGGCATAGCTGCTTCTGATTGTTATTGTTGTTGCGGTTATTATTGTTGTTAAGATGATTGGTGTAGTTGTTGTTGTTGTTGTTGTTATTGTTGTTGGGCCGTTTGTTGTAGTTGCGATTGATGTTGCGATTGTTAGGATAGTTGTTGCGATTATTGTTGTAATTGCTGTTGTTGTTGTATTGGTGATTCTTATCACCGTTTTCCTCCCACTTTCTTTTGACTTGCTTCACATTGGCCTCTTCAGCAGTCTGTTCTTTAATTCTTTCTTCAATCTGGTTCACTAGTTTGTGAGCCATTCTACATGCCTGTTGTATGGAGGCGGGCTCGTGTGAACTTATATCTTCTTGGATTCTTTCCGGTAATCCTTTCACAAACGCGTCGATCTTCTCTTCCTCATCTTCGAACGCTCCCGGACACAATAGGCATAATTCTGTGAATCGTCTTTCGTACGTGGTAATATCAAATCCTTGGGTTCGTAACCCTCTAAGTTCTGTCTTGAGCTTATTGACCTCGGTTCTGGGACGGTACTTCTCGTTCATCAAGTGCTTGAATGCTGACCACGGTAGTGCGTAAGCATCATCTTGTCCCACTTGCTCTAGATAGGTATTCCACCATGTTAACGCAGAACCTGTGAAGATATGCGTAGCGTACTTCACTTTGTCCTCTTCAGTACACTTACTTATGGCAAACACCGATTCGACCTTCTCGGTCCACCGTTTCAATCCGATCGGTCCTTCGGTTCCATCAAATTCCAAAGGTTTGCAGGCAGTGAATTCTTTGTAGGTGGATCCTACACGATTTCCTGTACTGCTAGATCCAAGGTTATTGTTGGTATGTAGCGCGGCCTGTACTGCGGCTATGTTTGAAGCAAGAAAGGCACGAAATTCCTCTTCACTCATATTCAAGGTGTGTCGAGTAGTCGGTGCCATTTTCTTCAAAATAGTCAAATGAAACGAGTTAATCATATAGAATATCAAGAGTAGTCAATAGTATTTCGTAGCGTAATATGAACTTATTTATAAAAGCTCTTTCTTCATATTAGCGTTTTATACTCTTTAATTCGGGTAGTACCTACCCGTTAAGTTCATACTTAGTAACTAACATACCATTTTAACTACTACAATTCTATATGAAAAACTAATCACAAAAAAAAAATATCATATTCAAACCTTTATACAATAACTTGCAAACTTACAATACCGTTATTTTACATATAGCATGAAATATAGCACATAAAACTTTGATACAAAGTAGTTGCGAAGATAATTCTAGTTAATAAATAAGGCGTTCAGCAAAGGCAACAAAGACACGTAATTCATACGTCCAGAAACAAGTCATGCATTCTGGTTTTACTAATACCACTTCCCATCCTTGGTCTTGTGGAACGTAACTGTTGTGACCGATAGTATGACAACGTGTTGTAACGTCATCAAAAGGACGAAGGTTACGTAATGACCAACAGTCTCGTAATAACATAAAAACCTCATTTCTTACCCCAATTACCGACTCCGTCACTTGTGGGAACGTTTTGCTTAATAGTTGTAGCCCGATGTTCTTTTTCTCACTTTGGTGAGAAGCGAACATTACTAACCCGTAAGCATAACATGCTTCTTTATGTTGCATGTTAGCTGCTTTTTCTAAATCATGAAGTCCTATATTCGGATACATTGAGTCAAAATAATTTCTTAACCCGTTGCGTAAAATAGCATTTGGGTTCCCCGCAATATATGCGTCAAAGTAAACACATCGTAACTTATGGGTTTCCCAATGTGATATCCCCCCATCTTTCAAACGAAAGTCTCTTATAAACCAAGACATTCTTGGAACGTTCTTCGAATGTCTTACAAACTGATTTCGCCGTAAATAGTTGTGCCGAAGAATTCTGACTGACTCTAGACAAGATTTCATAAATCATGTCTCCGGGTAGGTCTTCTAAAATATTGGGTTGTCTATCCATTTTGTGTTTTTATACTGTAAAATAGACAAGAGTTAGATTCATAAAAAAAATACTTATTAATACAAGCAATTTTTACATATATCATAAAGCATAAGCACACTATATTATATATATTACACCGCACGAATACAATTATCTTATTCCGATTCACTCGTTTCTTCTTCTTCGAACTTGGTTCTTTTTGCTAAGTTTTTAGGGATATATGATGTTCCCCTAATACGAGCTGTCGTTTTCCACAACGGTTTAGAAAAACCTGGTGGTTTAGAGGTTCCCGGGTCATTGTTACAACTTCTGGACTTCGGGGGTTGACGATACATATAAAGTTCATCGGGGTTGGAATCAGATTTCTCTATGTTAATACCTTTCCCCTTATTATTTTATTTTGCCTTTTTAAATTCAGTTGGGGTAATTTCTATAACATCATCGGAATTCTCGTCGGAATCCGATTCATCGGAGAATTGGTAATCCTCCCAATATTTTGCTTCCTTGGCGGAAACACCATTGACCATAATTAACCTTGGTCGGTTGGTTGAAGATTTTCTTTTACTTAACCGTTTTATTATTTCCCCCACTGGTTCTATTTCTTCTTCCGGTTCCGATTCTTCTTCCGGTTCCGACTCTTCTTCCGGTTCCTCTTCGGGAATTTGTGAATCAGTCCACGAATCATTCCTATTTATATTTGACTCTTCATTATTATTAGGTGAGTCAATGGGACTTGTTCTAGAGGTAGACATCTATCACATAATATCAAACACGTTAAGAGATTAATATATCACATAATATTTACATGTTAATAATATATAGTTTCCAACAAAAATGTTAAGCAATCATTTTTAAAGAAAACACGGTCGAAGTCCAGACTCACTAATGCATCCTAACAAACTCAATAAGATACACTAATGCAAATTTTCTGGTTCTCTAAGACCAACGCTAGGATACCAACTGAAATGTCCCGTTCTTATTGATTAAAAACGTTCCATATTAATTGATTTCGTTGCGAGGTTTTGACCTCTATATGAGACGTTTTTTCAAAGAATGCATTCATTTTTAAAACAAACCATAACCTTTATTTCATAAATAAAGGTTTAAAAAGCTTTACGTAGATTATCAAATAATGATAATCTAAAATATCCTGTTTACACACGACCATTACATAATGGTTTACAATACAAATATGTTACATCGAAATCAGTTTCTTGAATGCAGTTTTTACACAATATCATACAAACATGGACTCCAAATCTTGTCCTTATTTTAGTATGCAACAGCGGAAGCTCTTAGTATTCACCTGAGAATAAACATGCTTTAAACGTCAATAAAAATGTTGGTGAGTTATAGGTTTAACCTATATATATCAAATCGTAACAATAGACCACAAGATTTCATATTTCAATACACATCCCATACATAGAGATAAAAATCATTCATATGGTGAACAACTGGTAACCGACATTAACAAGATACATATATAAGAATATCCCCATCATTCCGGGACATCCTTCGGATATGATATAAATTTCGAAGTACTAAAGCATCCGGTACTTTGGATGGGGTTTGTTAGGCCCAATAGATCTATATTTAGGATTCGCGTCAATTAGGGTGTCTGTTCCCTAAGTCTTAGATTACCAGACTTAATAAAAAGGGGCATATTCGATTTCGATAATTCAACCATAGAATGTAGTTTCACGTACTTGTGTCTATTTTGTAAATCATTTATAAAACCTGCATGTATTGTCATCCCAAAAATATTAGATTTTAAAAGTGAGACTATAACTCACTTTCACAGATTTTTACTTCGTCGGGAAGTAAGACTTGGCCACGGATCGATTCACGAACCTATACAAATATGTACATATATATCAAAGTATAATCAAAATATAATTACAACCATTTTTATTATGTTTTAATGATTTGAGTGTATTAAGTCAGTTGTCCTCGTTAGTAACCTACAACTAGTTGTCCAAAGTTTGATGTACATAAATAAATTGATATAAATTATCTTGGATCAATCCACGACCCAGTGTATACATATCTCAGTATTGATCACAACTCAAAGTATATATATATTTTGGAATCAACCTCAACCCTGTATAGCCAACTCCGACATTCACATATAGAGTGTCTATGGTTGTTCCGCAATATATATATATAGATGGTTCGACATGATAGGTCGAAACATTGTATACGTGTCTATGGTATCTCAAGATTACATAACATACAATATAAGTTCATTAAGTTATGGATGGAATAGATTTGTTACTAATTTTCACGTAGCTAAAATGAGTAGTTTTTACCAATCTAGTTTTACTCGCCATTTCTTCGTTTCTAATCCGTTTTAAGTGATTTAAGAGGCTACGGTTTTGTATTGAACTTAACTTTATGAAACTAAACAGAAAAAATATAAGTTTATAGTTGGAAATCCAAGTTACAAGTCGTTTAGTAAAAGGTAGTCATTTCCGTCGAAAGAACGACATCTTGATGACCATTTTGAAAAACATACTTTCACTTTGAGTTTAACCATGATTTTTGGATATAGTTCCATGTTCATAAGAAAAATCATTTTTCCAGAAGTATAGCTTTTAAATCAAAGTTCTTCATAGCTTTTAATTATCCAAACCAAAACAGCCCCCGGTTGTACTATGACGGCGTATATCCGGTTTTACGGTGTTCTTCGTGTTTCCAGGTTTTAAATCATTAAGTTAGTATATCATATAGATATAGAATATGTGTTTAGTTTATTTTAAAAGTGTAGTTAGAAGGATTAACTTTTGTTTGCGAACAAGTTTAGAATTAACTAAACTATGTTCTAGTGATTACAAGTTTAAACCTTCGAATAAGATAGCTTTATATGTATGAATCGAATGATGTTATGAACATCATTACTACCTCAATTTTTCTAGATAAAGCTACTGGAAATGAGAAAAATGGATCTAGCTTCAAAGGATCCTTGGATGGCTTGAAAGTTCTTGAAGCAGAATCATGACACGAAAACAGTTCAAGTAAGATTTTCACTCGAAATAAGATTGTTATAGTTGTAGAAATTGAATCAAAGTTTGAATATGAATATTACCTTGAATTAGAAAGATAACCTACTGTAAATGACAAAGGTTCCTTAATCTTGGATGATTACTTGGAATGGATTAGAAAGCTTGGAAGTAAACTTGCAAACTTGGAAGTATTCTTGATTTTTATGAAACTATACTTATGGAATTTATGAAGAACACTTAGAACTTGAAGATAGAACTTGAGAGAGATCAATTAGATGAAGAAAATTGAAGAATGAAAGTGTTTGTAGGTGTTTTTGGTCGTTCATAATGGATTAGATATAAAGGATGTGTAATTTTGTTTACTTGTAAAAAAGTCATGAATGATTACTAATATTTTTGTAATTTTATGTAATCATTCATGCTAGTTGCCAAATAATGGTTCCCACATGTGTTAGGTGACTCACATGGGCTGCTAAGAGCTAATCATTGGAGTGTATATACCAATAGTACATACATCTAAAAGCTGTGTATTGTACGAGTACGAATACGGGTGTATACGAGTAGAATTGTCGATGAAACTGAACGAGGATGTAATTGTAAACATTTTTATCAAGTAGAAGTACTTTGATATATGTCTTTAAGGCTTTCAAAAGTGTACTAATACATCTCAAAATACTACATGTATATACATTTTAACTGAGTCGTTAAGTCATCGTTAGTCGTTACATGTAAGTGTTGTTTTGAAACCTTTTGGTTAACGATCTTGTTAAATGTTGTTAACCCAAAGTTTATAATATCAAATGAGATTTTAAATTATTATATTATCATGATATTATGATACATTAATATATCTTAATATGATATATATACATTTAAATGTCATTACAACGATAATCATTACATATATGTCTCGTTTCGAAATCCTTAAGTTAGTAGTCTTGTTTTTACTTATGTAGTTCATTGTTAATACACTTAATGATATATTTAATTATCATTTTATCATGTTAAACATAGTGTAACAATATCTTAATATGATTCATATGTATTTAGTAAGACGTTGTTATAACGATAATCGTTATATATATCGTTTTCGTGTTTCTTAACTCAATAATCTCATTTTTATGTATATAACACATTGTTAATATACTTAGTGAGATACTTACTCATCATAATCTCATGTCAACCATATATATATGTCTATATATACCACAACATGTAGTTTTTACAAATTTGTAACGTTCGTGAATCGCCGGTCAACATGGGTGATCAATTGTCTATATGAAACTTATTTCATTTAATCAAGTCTTAACAAGTTTGATTGCTTAACATGTTGAAAACACTTAATCATGTAAATATCAATTTCATTTAATATATATAAACATGGAAAAGTTCGGGTCACTACATGGATCACGAATGACGAAACAATAACTGGTTGTGAAATCTGTGGAGATTATCACTCAACATGGGAATGTTATTATTACGTTCCTATGGAAAATTATGAACCCATAGAACCTGAATGGAATGATTATGAGGAATACAATTCTAATTGGGATTTTTCCAAGAATATATCCAAACTCAACAACCAGAGGACGAGGAAAAGTATGTGTCTGAAAATTCTTTAGATTATATGAAAATCAAACTCGAAGAACTTCATGCTCAAAATGAACAAATGAGAGAGTTTGTAAATAGGCAAGTTGAAACTCTATCAGATTATACAGCTGTTGATCTGAGGAGTAGTGTGCAAGAAAATCTCAGATCATCGAATTTTGATGAATTCAAGAGCTCCGAAATCACCAACTATCCCGATGATACTTTTTATTCAGTCTTACCAATTTCACAACATAATGACACATTAGCCTCTACCGACGAAATCATCAATCCATCAATGGATGATGAAGAAGAAGTAAGGGTGACAAATTGGTACTCTTGGGAAAACGATAACGTTGAAAATTTTACCCCCGAGGCCAAACTGAACTTCACCATTACACAACCTTCCAACCCAATATTCTCAATAGACGAGTCATCTACCGAAGATGAACTACGAGCTGTAATAGATAATGACACCTCGGATTTCACCCAATCGGGTAATAGAGGTGAAAACTTTGATCACGAGAATAAAAGGAAGGAAATATTAGGAATTGTCCACCCTATAGAAATAAGTATGTCGGTGTATATCGATCCATTTGACCAAGAACCAGAAAAGAGACATATCCATTTACTAAAAGCTACACTTAAAAAAGAATTAGGTAGTGACGATCGGGTGGGTCTAAACTTTAAACCCATTGATATAATATATACCACCCGAGATGTAAATAACTGGCTCACTATTTTAATTCGTGGAACTTATTCTACCGACTTCACATGTCGTCAGCTAAGTGTGGGAAAGTCTAACCCCACTTAACATTAAATTAGGGGTTCGGGTTAGTGCATAACTCGTTAATAAAAATGCATGATTAGGGTAAAAGATGCTTTTTCAAATATTAGTAAACAGTTCAGAAAAGCAGCCATTTTTGAAAAAAAGCATGTGTGATAAAACAAGAAGGAATGAACGATGAGGCGCGCCATCTATCATTCGACGAGCTTTGTAATTACAAACTGGGTATTTTCAATCACTTTTCTACACTAATCACCCTCATGAATTTATAATTAGAGTCTGATTTCATGCAAATGAGGGCATTGCATGATCTCAAGTGTGGGGAAGGGTTATAAATTCTCTCGGGTTTATACTTGCTTTATTTGCCAAATTTTATGAAAATTTGAAAAAATTTCAACTAAATGAATTTAAAATCATGTTTATATATATTTATGAACGGTGAAAACTAGGTGTTAATACCAAAATTATCGTTACCTCGGAAAGGACATAAATTGAGAAACACCCTAAAACGCTTGAATTCATTTAAAATGGAATAAAGGAGAATAAAAAGGAAAAGAAAGAAACTAAGTGTGGGGAGAATGTACCTAGTTATTCAATTAAAAACTATCTAGCACATGTTTCTGTAAAGTTTATTGCAGGTGCTTTTGTTTTGGACTAAATTAACTATTTTACCCGATGAAAGAAAAGAAAAGATGGATCTACATGATGAATCAATTCCATCATTAAAAGGAAGTAAAGTCTTCCGAAAAAGACACGCGCTTCTTGATTTAGGTCAAGAAGTTGTCGTCCAGACCAGCTGTAGGTTGACGAAAAATATAGAAAAGTCATCACTAAAATCAGCAGGAAATCCACGGACCTCAGCATCAAACAGGGTCGCCAGGTGGTCAGATTTATCCTAACCATGAGAAGGATTTATCTCGTACAATGGGGGGCACCGTGCAAATTAGCTTGATAAGACTAATGAATCAGATCTCCAGAAAGGATAATCTCCTTAAAGATTAAAAATCAGCTTTTAAGCCTGATATTACTCAATCCTTGAGATTGACCTTAAAGATTGAGAATTACAAACTCATGAAATTCAATGATATCTAAACTCGAGCTTGAACGAGAAAATATTTTGATCAAAATTAAAACCGATTTGTTTTCTGAAAAACTATTTTCAATGCGTTCATTACCATTGAACGTAAAATCCTAGGAATTCGCCTGGAATTCATTAGGTCACCTGAACCAAATCGGGTGTCAACCGTAAGAACGGTGGTTGCATAGCATGGTCGGAGACAGGACCTTGTGCCAGACCGAAAAATTATAAGGGTGAGCTTTACTATTGCTCCTACAAAGGATAGTAATTGCGTCCGACACGTTATAGACCATAATTAAAAGCATGTCAGGGGACATTGCCTTAACAGTTGCTTGTTCAACGCTTTCCTTTACAACCGGACGGTAGTTTACCGAAAGGTAATATACGGAGCAAGTATACTGGACGTGTTGCTTTCCTAATAGAAGGTTAGCAAGTGGGTGACACAAAACCACAAGTTTTGAGCCAAAATTTTCAAATCTGAAACCCACAAAACCCACAAAAACATTTTGCAAACACCTGTGAAGGGTTATTTCGGAAAACTTATCTAGGGTAAAAGCTAGATTAAATTTTCAAAAAGATCAAATGTTTTCATAAAGATCTAATTTCTTTAAGGATCTACATTTTCATAGTCATGTGGGACTGTAAACCGCCTTTCAAATGTGCACTTTGCTTTGGAAACTGAAAGTAAATCGGCTATTTGATTGCAAGTGTCGTTGACCTAAACCCGAGGCAACTGTGGATGACACACCCACCTTTAACCATCGTTACTATCATTGTTTATACCGCTATATCAAAATCACTGATGTACAAAGTATGAAGAATAAAGAAGTGATTCGTGTGATGTATTATATTATCTCAAGTTATGTATTGCTTGAGGACAAGCAACGTTCAAGTGTGGGGATATTTGATAGTGCTCCAAATGAACATATATTTAGTAGCAATATCCTTTCGATATGTAAAGTTTTCAGTTGCAATTGTTCTATTTTCAAGTAATATTCGTTTAAATAAATAAGTGCGAAGACAAAAGGTGGAAACAAAGATTTGAAGACAAAAACATCCAAAAAGCTCAAAAGTACAAAGTACAATACAAGAGGTTCAATTTAATGATGAGAAACGTCTGAAAATGACAAGAGTACAAGACGCAAAACGCAAAGTACACGATATAAAATAGTACGAAAGGACGTTCAAAAATCCGGAACCGGGACATGAGTCAACTCTCAACGCGCGACGCAACGGTGCAAAAATTACAAGTCAGCTATGCACATAAATAAAATATAATATATAAATAATTCTTAAAAATTATATATATATATATATTATATTATTATTTAATAACGTCGACAAGCAAAGATCCAAAATCATGTGAGCTGGAAAATCGAACTACGTGACTCGCGGAGTTTGAAGACCAAATGGGCCGCGACTCGCGGAGCTGTCAGAAATCAAAACGCCTATAAAAGGCCATGCATTTGTTCGATTTTAA
The DNA here is from genome assembly GCF_046630445.1 of Rutidosis leptorrhynchoides. Taxonomy (NCBI): domain Eukaryota; kingdom Viridiplantae; phylum Streptophyta; class Magnoliopsida; order Asterales; family Asteraceae; genus Rutidosis; species Rutidosis leptorrhynchoides. The sequence continues at coordinate 17,051,693 of NC_092335.1, read as the reverse complement.
TATATAAAAAAATACAATAATAATAATACTCTGTAAGATATAATAAATAAATATATATAGAATATATATATATATATATATATATATATATATATATATATATATATATATATATATATATATATATATATATATATATATATATATATATATATATATATATATATATATATATATATATATATATATATATATATATATATATATAGTATAGGGTAGTTTTATATTAGATTAGTTCGGGTTATGTAAAGGTTATTTTACGGGTTTTTGAAGTCGAAATTCTGTCCGTGTAACACTACGCGATAAATACTCAATGTAAGTTATGTTCTTCTTTTTAAATTAATGTCTCGTACTTAAGTTATTATTATGCTTATTTGAGCCAAAGTAATCATGATGTTGGACTAAATATTAAAGACGGGGTAATTGGGCTTTGTACCATAATTGGGGTTTGGACAAAAGAACGACACTTGTGGAAATTAGACTATGGGCTATTAATGGGCTTTATATTTGTTTAACTAAATGATAGTTTGTTAATTTTAATATAAATATTTACAATTGGACGTCCCTATAAATAACCATATACACTCGATCGGACACGATGGGCGGGGAATTTATATGTACGAATAATAGTTCATTTAACCGGACACGAGAATGGATTAATAGTCACTAGAATTATTAAAACAGGGGTGAAATTATGTACAAGGACACTTGGCATAATTGATAACAAAGTATTAAAACCTTGGGTTACACGCAGTCGATAACCTGGTGTAATTATTAAACAAAGTATTAAAACCTTGTTACAGTTTAAGTCCCCAATTAGTTGGAATATTTGACTTCGGGTATAATGATAATTTGACGAGGACACTCGCACTTTATATTTATGACTGATGGACTGTTATGGACAAAAACCATATGGACATATTAAATAATCCAGGACAAAGGACAATTAACCCATGGGCATAAAACTAAAATCAACACATCAAACATCATGATTACGGAAGTTTAAATAAGCATAATTATTTTATTTTACATTTCATCGCACCTTTAATTATTCGTCATTTATATTTTTTGTTATTTATTTTATTTTGTTAATTAAATTTACTTTACGTTTCGCTTAAAATATAAAATCGACAAACCGGTCATTAAACGGTAAACCCCCTTTTATATATTATTATTATATATATATATATATTTATATATTTTTGTACAAATGTAATTATATAAAAATATAGTGTAACCGTCTCCCTGTGGAACGAACCGGACTTACTAAAAACTACACTACTCTACGATTAGGTACACTTCCTATAGTGTTGTAGCAAGGTTTAGGTATATCCATTTTGTAAATAAATAATTAAAACTTGTGTAATATTTCATCGTATTTCGCATTTAAATTAATACTATTTCATATACACCTCGCATAACATCACTTTTACCCTAGATAAATTTTTCAGAATAACCCTTCACCAGTTTTTGCAAAATGTTTTTGTGGGTTTTGTGGGTTTCAGATTTGAAAATTTTAGCTCAAAACTTGCAGTTTTGTGTCACCCACTTGCTAACCTTGTATTAGGAAAGCAACACGTCCAGTATACTTGCTCCGTATATTACCTTTCGGTAAACTACCGTCCAGTTGTAAAGGAAAGCGTTGAACAAATAACTGTTAAGGCAATGTCTAATGACATGCTTTTAATTATGGTCTATATCGTGTCGGATGCAATTACTATCCTTTGTAGGAGCAATAGTAAAGATCACCCTATAGTTTTTCGATCTGGCGCAAGGTCCTGTCTTCGACCATGATATGCAACCACCGTTCTTACGGTTGACACCCGATTTGGTTCAGGTGACCTAATGAATTTCGGTGAATTCTTAGGATTTTACGTTCAATGGTAATGAACGCATTGAAAATGGGTTTTCAGAAAACAAATCGGTTTATAATTTGATCAAAATATTTTCTCGTTCAAGCTCGAGTTTAGATATCATCGAATTCCATGAGTTTGTAATTCTCAATCTTTAAGGTCAATCTCAAGGATTGAGTAATATCAGGCTTAAAAGCTGATTTTTGATCTTTAAGGAGATTATCCTTTGTGGGGATCTGAATCATTAGTCTTATAAGCTTATTTGAACGGTGCCCCCCATTGTACGAGACAGATCCTCTCATGGTTAGGATAAGTCTAACTACTTGGCGACCCTGTTTGATGCTGAGGTCCGTGGATTTCCAGCTGATTTTCGAGAAAACTTTTCAAGGTTTTTCGTAGTCTCTACAACTGGTCTGGACGACAACTTTCTGACTTAAATCAAGAAGCGCGTGTCTTTTTCTCGGAAGACTGTACTTCCTTATAAATTCTATTTATATTACAATAAACTGGGTAAAACTGATTAATATTGTCCAAAACAAAAGTATTTTCAATTATTTGTACAAAAATATGTGATATATGTTCTAAATAACTTGGTAAATTTTTCCTACACTTGGCTTTTATTTTTCTTTCTTTGCCTTTTTATTCTCCTCTATTCTATTTTAAATGAATTCAAGCATTTTGGATTGTTTCTCAATTTATGTCCTTTCCGAGGTAACAATAATTTAGGTGTTAACACCTAGTTTTATCGTTCATAAATATGTATAAACATGATTTTGAGTTCATTTAGTTGAAAATTTTTAAATTTTTTTACTAGAAGTGGGTAGTCAGTATATAAGACTAGGGCTGTTCTTTATTATCATAGAGCACTAGATTCTAATACAACTACTGCGTTACTAGTAAAATTTAACGGTGGCTATTAAACCAAGTGTATAAGTCAAATTTTTTTTTTTTTAAAACTGAAGGAATTTAATCCCTTCCCACACTTAAGATCTTGCAATGCCCTCATTTGCAAGAAATCAGTAGCAATTTAAATTATTGAGGGTGATTAGCGTAGAAAAAAATTAAATTTTACCAAAGTTTCCAAACATATTGTTGTTTGTGTTGAATGATAAATGGTGCACATCATTTGTTCATTCCTGCAGTTGTTATTTCACATTTATTTTGCATCTTGACGTCAAAATTAGTAGCTTTTGCTGAACTTAATGTCAGTCTTTGAAAATGCGATGTTTTACCCTGTTGTGTACATGAGATAGAATACATACAATACAAATATCAACATGCATGGTAATTTGAAATGAGACTTAATATCCAACTTTCAAATTACAAAAATGAAATATTAGTACAAAATAATAAAAATATTAAACATTACATTAAAGTATTAAAATGTTAAATATTTAACATAAATAGGAAAAAAAATAAAAGATAAGAAATCACCAATGGAACACTATTGATTTGGATAGGGGTTCCAGTTCATATCATCGCTTGGGTTCCATGGTTAGTGATAGGTGTTCTGGTAGGCTTGGTTTGGGTCGTACAGGTCAAAGGGTGGTCGCATGTCGGGCTGATGTGGTGGATAGTAAGCAGGTCGAGTCGGGATGTAGTTATTTGGTACCTAATATGATAGCTGGCTCATGATTTGGTGCTGATGAACTTGCCAGCTATCGCGTTGACGTCACCTGGAAGTCTCATATGCATTCGTGGCTTGCCACTGCTCATACTGACGATGCCTATCCTCATTACTCATTTTCACCTCATCTATACGCTGGAAAACGTCGGTAAAACTATCCCTAATGACATTCCTGATGTCATCTACTTCCTCCATCTCCTCATTTGAACCCCTCTCTACCTGTGGATGGGTACCATGATATGGTATTGGTATATTGTGCCTTCGTTTTAGTACCTTTGCACCCTGATATACCTGCAAACCTATAGTATCGGTTTGTTCCTTAACTACCATCATTGGACCCCCGTGTTCCCTATCTACACCTAAATACTCTCCAATGAGAGTAACAAAAATGCCTCCTCCTATTATTCCCCCGTCCTGTATACCTTCCACAACTTTGGACAAATAAAATCCAACACAGTAGGGAATATTAACAAAGCCTCTAGTGTCTCGAATGCACTTAGGGTAAAATAAATCGTTTAGATTCATTTTCTCCTTGTTTTTACCTCTTTGTGTAATCGAGTTAGCTAAAAATCTATGTATTATACGAAGCTCGGCTCTATTAATATCTAAATAGGAGTGTCTTCCTCCCCGTGTAAAAACATTAAAATTTGACATACGCCTCCATATGGCGTTAGCGTCAAAATCTCTATCTACCCTCTCACCGTGATAAATTAAAGCTGTACAATCAGGTGATAATAATTCAGTGGAGGTGTAAATCTGTAAAGCTCTAGCCATGTCTATCATAGACATCCTGTACATCCTACCTCCAAGTAAAAACCTAAGAAAAGTCTTATCGTCTAACCTATCTACATTCTTATTTAAGGCTATAGTACTCATTAGCTCAACACACCACTCCTTATATACAGGCCTACGAGTGGTAAATAAACGTTCCCAGTCAGAAAAAGCAGAGTTCCCATACCTTTGGATTAGTAGCTGCCTAACTGAGTTAGCTAGGTCAACCCTTACCAAAGGCTCCCAATCGATTTCCCTCGGTACTTCCACATTTTTAGTCACCAGTTTATATTTGTTACTTTAGTACGTTGGGTAATCTCTCCAGCTTCGATCAAATCTAAGACTGGGATGTAACTCCTCTTCATGAATTCTTGAGTGCTCTATTACATGGTGAACAGGAAATACTACGTAGGCAATAAAAAATTGTGGTTCTGGTTCATAGTATGGCACGTGTTGATTATAGTGTTGTTGTTGTTCAGGTTGTGGTTCCAGTTGCGGTTCTTGATCAGGTTCTTGTTCATGTCGTCTAGACGATGATGCACCGTCCGTATCTGTATTTCTCTGCAAAACACATAAAACACAAAATTTGTGCATCCAAATATGCATTAGTGTTAGCAAAATAATAAATTAAAACAATTACAATAACATGTTTAATCCATATTAAACTTATACTCATTTTCATATTTTTATCAATTCTACAATTTTTCAAATAAGCACATATGAAAATGCATACATTGTTCCTATGTATTCTACTCAAATAACATGTTAAAATAACCATTACTAGCAATTAAATAAGTTTCAAATGGCATTTATATCAAAATAATCAAGCTCATGAATTTTAGACTTAAAAAGTCCACTTTGATGCTCAAAAATCATGGTTAGGATCAAAGTTTGGATCATTTAGCTACCTAAACATGTTACACTACTTAATTTAGTAATAATTCATAACAAAAATCAGCCATAACCTGTTTATATTAAAAAGCCCCAAATTGCTCAAGAACACAAACCCTAGATTTCTAAAAATTTTGAAGTTTAAGGCTTCAAATCATGTTAAATAGCATCAATCTATGTTATACATGCATAATATACTAACAATTTAACTCTAAAATTTGTTACGGTATGTTTACCTAGTCCATCCCTCGATAAAATTTTAAAATTTGTCATTTTAAAGCGATTATTTTAAAAGCAAAGATTTTTGGGTTTTTTAAATGTTTTTGGCATACTTTAAATCAATAAGATTAAAAATAATGATAACAAAATTTCTCGTTCGGCCTTCGGGTAAAGCAATTTCGGTTCAACGACCTAGTCTTCAACTCACGACGAATTTTAGAAATCATATTTTTAACTTAATGAAATAAAGTAAATTTTGTTTTTAAATTCACACCAAACTTAATTTAAAATGCATAAAATTTCATATAAATATTAATAATATTTATAAACATTAATTTTACAATCTTACATTTGGAAATAATATAGTTATATATTAATTTAAAAAAAAACAAGGTAAAAATAAAAATCTTTTTGGTCTTTTATCCCACTTTAATCAATCAAATATTATCAAAAATATACGTCCCTCTTGTGTGTAAAGTAATTTCGGCTATTTTACCTAGTTTTACTCCTGACGATTTTTTGAAATATTTTGGATTGATTGATTAAAGATATTTATACCTTATGATTAAACGGTAAATTTCGCAGTGATGTAATAAATTTTTGTATGATATCAATAATTTTGGTTTTGCATACCTAATTTTATTGAATATCAATTTAATACTTTATAGCGAACGATTCAGCGTTTATTATCAAAAGGTTAAAAGTAATAAAATAAAATAAAATAAAAACTGTACATACCTACCCGTGAGATAGAATTCTCAGAGACCTGCTTTAGCCGACTTATAGGAGAGTCGTGTGATTTGGTTTTCCATAGCTACATAAGCGTAGCCTCGATTTTTCAATAACTTTTTTTTCTAAACATATGAACGGTCCTTCTCTGCATAGAGTAACAAATTCGGTATTTGAATATGTTTGATTGTTCGAACATTTACCTTAGTGTGACCATTTTCTGCATTTATGACATCTTTCAAGGTGTCGTGCTCTTCTTTTTGTTGCGGATTTTGATTTTCCTTTACCAAAATGTGTCTTATGGTGATCTTTCCCGAGTTCTTTCCTCACTTCGTCCATTTTGCCTCTTATGAATGATACCAGCTCACTCGAAAAAGTGTTATTATTACGTTTAGTAATCATAGCGTGTAGTAGTAGACCATAGTTCAGATCAAAGGAATTCTTCATCTCGTAAAACCTAAAAGAAATAAAAATTCAGAATGGAGGGAGAAGACTAATTCTTTAGGGTCTGCTAGAGAAAGACCATCCGGATTCCATTCTCGAGAACTACACGAAAACAGAACATCTAACTCTAACAGAAATTCATATTATCCTTAAAAAGACTTAATTCTCCCCAAACTTAGTTAGTTGTGGTGTTGAAATTGTGATTAACTTCATTTTTATCTTCAATTGGATCATCAACAACTTGCATATCTCTGACTTTGGCTTCAAGCCATTGATTGATTTCTTCTGTAACATTCACAAATTCAATTAACATTGCCTTTTCTTTAGGCGAAAAATTGGATACTAATCGGTTACATAACTTAAAGTTCCCCTTAATCCCAAGATCTTGAATCCGTTTATAAAGTTTCTTCGTTGAACTGTTAAAAACCGGTTCATCTAATTTCGTATCAATAACGGGGTTCTTTGTTATCAGGTTATCATTAGGCATTTCTTCATCTTCCCCACACATAGGCATTTTTATGGGTTCAACAGTTTTGGTTGGTGGAGATCTAAACTTTCGGTTCACAAAGGTAACCGATTTGTCACCATTCCTAAGTGTCATTCTACCTTCTCTTACATCAATGAATGCTTCGGTGGTTGCTAAAAATGGGCGACCTAAAATTAGAGGAATATCAAGGTCTTCCTCCATATTAATAACTATGAAGTTTGCAACAAAGGTCAAGCTTTCCACTTTAACAAGTAAATTATTGGCTATTCCAACCGGGTGTTTAATGGTTTGGTCAAATAATTGAACACCTATGCTGGTTGGTCTTAATTTACCCACACCTAATCTTTTGTATAAGGAAAGAAGCATAACATTTGCACTTGCTCCTAAATCTGCGAGTCCATTATACATAGCACCATCATTAAGCAAGCAAGAAATGATAAATTCACCTAGGTCTCCTACTTTAGTAAGTAGAGTTGGTTTGTTAACCTTTTTCGGGTGATCTTTTCTTGGTTCTTTCACTTCTACTTGAACTTCTTGTTCACATTTTTCTTCGTTTCTTGGAATGGGAGGTTTGTATAGGAATTCTTCTTCATCACTCCAATTTGAAGCTTCCCTGTCTTCCAATTTTGGTTTTTCATATGTTGTTGATAACATATTTATGTTTTCATTCTGAGGGTTTTCTTGGGTGGTGAAATTATGATTGACTTCATTGTCAACTTCTATTGGATCATGTATGTAATGTTTAACTCTGTGACCATTAACTTTAAATTCAATCCCATTTGAATTTATCAACTCTATTATTCCATATGAGAAAACTCTTTTGACTATGAATGGTCCAGACCATTGATAATGCTAAAAACGAACATATATTTCATAGCATTATCCCTCAAGAAAGACAAGTTTTTAGTTGCAATTGTTCTATTTACAAGTGATATTCGTTTAAATAATAAAAGGTGAAGACAAAAGACAGATTCGACGAATTGAAGACGCAAACGACCAAAAAGCTCAAAAGTACAAAGTACAATCCAAGAGGTTCAATTTATTGATGAGAAACGTCTCAAAATTACAAAAGTACGAGCCGCGAAACGCAAAGTACAAGATATTAAATAGTACGCAAGGACGTTCGAAAATCCGGGACCGGGACATGAACCAACTCTCAACGCGCGACGCAACGGAGTGAAAATTACAAGTCAACGGAGTACAAAAATATAATATAATTTATAATTAATTATATATAATTAATTATATTATATTATAAATATTATAAAAATCCAGCAGCCCACGTTTTGGAATCTTTGTGAGCTGGAAAAGCAAGCCATGAGATCGCATGACCTGGAAGTGCAAAATCCATGCAGTTGCATGGTGAACAGTATCAGCTGACATCCTATAAATTTCGCGTGTTTTGGTCGAATGTTTTACACACCTTTTTCTCTCTATCTCTCACGTAATATATATATATATATATATATATATATATATATATATATATATATATATATATATATATATATATTATAATTTTAATTTTAATTTTAATTTTAATTTAATAATAATAAGGGCATGTTAGCGAATGTTGTAAGTGTGTAAGTCGAAATTCTGTCCGTGTAAAGCTACGCTATTATTAATCATTGTAAGTTATGTTCAACCTTTTTAAATTAATGTCTCGTAGATAAGTTATTATTATTCTTATTTAAGCCGAAGTAATCGTGATGTTGGGCTAAAATATTAAGACGGGGTAATTGGGCTTTGTACCATAATTGGGGTTTGAACAAAAGAACGACACTTGTGGAAATTAGACTATGGGCTATTAATGGGCTTTATATTTGTTTAATTGAATGATAGTTCGTTAATTTAATATAAAGATTTACAATTGGATGTAATTATAAATAACCACATACACTCGATCGGACACGATGGGCGGGATATTTATAAGTACTAATAATCGTTCATTTAACCAGACACGGGAATGGATTAATAGTTAATAGACTTATTAAAATAGGGGTGAATTACATACAAGGAAAATTGGTGTAATTATAGTTTAAGTCCCCAATTAGTTGAAATATTTGATGTCGGATATAAGGATAATTTGACGAGGACACTCGCACTTTATATTTATGACTGATGGACTGTTATGGACAAAAACCTGATGGACATATTGAATAATCCAGGACAAAGGACAATTAACCCATGGTAATAAACTAAAATCAATACGTTGAACATCATGATTACGGAAGTTTAAATAAGCATAATTCCTTTATTTCATATTTCATCGCACTTTTATTTACTGTCATTTTATTTAATTGCACTTTTAATTATCGTACTTTTTAATTATCGCAATTTTATTTATCGCATTTTAATTATTGTCAATTACTTTACGTTTTAAATTAAGTTATTTTTATTTTTAATATTTTACATTAGGTTTTAACTGCGACTAAAGTTTTAAAATCGACAAACCGATCATTAAACGGTAAAAACCCCCTTTTATAATAATAATACTACTTATATATATATTTATATATTTACAAATATAGTTTTAAAAATATAGCGTTAAACTTGGCTAGTTCCCTATGGACGAACCGGACTTACTAAAAACTACACTACTGTACGATTAGGTATACTGCCTATAAGTGTTGTAGTAAGGTTTAGGTATATCCACTCTATAAATAAATAAATAAATAACTTGTGAAAAATTGTATCGTATTTAATATTATTTCATAGTAAATATATAACTATTTCGTATACACCTCTACGCACATCAAGTATTTTTGGTGCCGCTGCCGGGGAGAAACATCGCCGAAAGCGAAACGCTATAAAAAAAGATTTTTACTAAGTTTTAATTTCTTTTTGTAAAAATATGTTTTAAATATTAAAAATACAAAAATATAAAAAGAAAAACAAAATATATATATTTTTAAGAGTTGTTCAAAATATAAAAAAAAAATTAAAAAGATTGTATTTTCTTTTAGTTACAAAAACTAATAGGTAGTTTTTTTTTTTAAATTAAGTTTTTATTTATTTTATATAAATACTTTATATAAATATAAAACAGAAAAAGTAAAAACAAATATATAAAAGTAAACGGGCCTGACACTGTTGCAGCCCAGACTTCTGGCCCGGATACAAGTCATGCGATATCATGGCCCATATGAATAAAACTCATGCGACCGCATGAGAGGTTCTGACACGCCCAACTGAACCTGGTACTGCAATAATTACGGAGTATTAATTATTAATAATTATTATTATTATTTAACCTTAATTAGGGTTACTTATTATAATAATTTAGTTTTAGTTTTTAATTAATTTGTATTTTAAGTTAAAATTAGTTTTATTAAATATATAAACTTATTACTTTTATAAAATAAATAATATAAAAATAATATTTTTATAAAAATTGTATTTTTATAACTTTAGTTTTATTTTTATTTTTGTATCTTTTTAATTAGTTTAATTCGTAATTGTATACTTTTCGTTCGTAATTAGTTTTAAGATATAGTTTTTGCCGTAGTTTATTTTTATTTCTAGATTTTTAGGTTTTGCCGTAAAATCCCTTAAGTGCTTTTTCTTTAGATTAAGATTTAGGCGCCTTAGAATTTTACGACGTCACTTATCGCTTTAGTTTTTAATATATTTTAGTACCTTTTTAAGTAATTGCCGTTTTGGATATAGAATTCCTTTAAGCTTTAATACCTTTAGACACAACTTTTAATTCTTAGTTTTTAGACTTTTAAGTTTCGACGCGCTACGTTCTTTTTATTATTTTTCGACCTTTTATTTTTCGACGTTTTCCGACGCGCTCTTTTTCTTTCTTATTTATCGACGCTCTAGTTTTTAGGATATAGATTTTTATTTCAAAACTTCAACGAAAAATTATTTTAAGTGGTTAAATTGATAGACATCTAAAATTTTCTGGTTCGTAGTAATAGTTGGATTTGTTAGTGGCGAGTTGTGGGCTTCCGATTTAAAGGGTCCTCTGTCTCTCTTCTCTACTTCCATTTTTGGAACTTAAACACCCAACTCACAAAATCATCATCTAAATTCGGATCAAGAGGCAAACATCAAAACAAATTATATTTTCGTGATCCTCTCTTCATCCTCTACATTTTGGTACCAATTTTATTAAGTTTTGGTAACTTTCTAAAAACACTAAATTTATCTAAATTCGTTTTATATACTTGAAATGATGTTAGTTAGTGTCTATGGCTCGTGTATAACATGAATATATGTTTTATTTGCTCGATTTGTTGTTTTGAAGTAACTAGCATGAACTTGAAAATGGGTGTGCTTAATCTTTGATTTTGGATGAGTTAATGTTGTTAAATTGTTAAAGTTCATGTTTTAATTGTGTTACTAGTATCACTAGCTTCGTTTTGATGCGTTGGTTGATTAAGAAAACTTCAAACATATGATTATTGATTTTTGTGAATTTTGGTTAGGGTTTGATAGACCTAAAATGAACTTTTGATGTTTTGAATGCCATGAAATGTTATTAGTAAGTGTTTAGTTGTAATGTATGTTTCATTACCTTCAAAACGGCATATCATGTGTGTGAATTGGTTTCTCGAATCTTAAAATGCATTTTGAGAACTTGAAACTTTGAAAATAAACCTTTAATGATCACTTGACGAGATTTCGGTTATTGTAATTGATGTTTTTGCTTGATGAAAAGTGGTTAGTTGTATTCCTTGTCAAAAGAGCTTTCTAACGATATAAGATACGTATTCTAAGTGTTTACGGTTTGTGTTTTGTGCTAAATTGAATTTTGGATCAAGACTTGATCTTTTGAAACAGACCAGGCACCAGGACACGCCTATTGGCGCGGCGCGACACCAGGGGCCGCGGCGCGGCATTTGCCGTGTTTGGCTTCTGACCTACTTTGTCAAATTTCGGGAAATGTTTGCTATGATACGCACCTCCGATTCACATGTAACTTGTTCTAACATGCTTATATATGATTAAAAACCTCAGAAAAATAGTTCGAGACCCGACCCAAATGTGTTGACTTTTTCATTGACTTTGACTTGACCGAGTTTGACTTTTAGTCAAACTTAACCAAACACTTATGCAATCGTTCAAATCTTATTTTATACTTGATTCTTGCATGAAACTTGACAACGTGATTCACATGCTATATTTAATCGAGTCGTAACGAGCCATAGGACTAATTGAGCACATTTCGCCCGACCTTGTGTCGTAACCGGTTAATTGATACAACTTACTTGTTTAGGTCAAGGCTAAGCAACTTTCATGCGCACGTTTACTTTGTGAAGTACATTTATACTCGTGCACTCGAGGTGAGATCATAGTCCCACCTTTTCAACAACTTTTTATACTTTAAATTGTGGGCTGAGAAACATATACTTTGTTATATTTTGTACTACTTACTTTTATACTTTGAACACAAGTACAAGGAAACAAACATTCCACAGCGAGTTAGAACAAAAATCCTCAATTCGATTATCATTAGTTACAATTGCAGGGTGTAAGCGAGAACTTATATTGTGTGGCCATACGGGTTTGACAAACCCTCAATTCGGATGGTTCGCTACTGTCTACGGATGAAATATATTTTCGAGAAACAGTGGATGTTCTAACACTATTGTGATGGGGTTCTATGGAAGGAAACGTTAAGTCTTGATAATTGGGTGCTCGCGAACAATACTTTTGGAATGCAAACGATTTGGATAATCAACTATACAAAATCTTGTGATTCAAAAACAACGTTTACAAACACCTATGATTTCACCAACATTTTTCGTTGACAGTTTTCTATATGTTTTCTCAGGTTCATACTTGGCTATTTGATACATGCTTCCACGTTTAATTATACTTGCTTGGAGTCAAGCATACATGCATACACTCTGATTTCTTGCTTGGGGTCAAGCATACATACATACATACGCTAGGGATAGCATCTTTGGATTCAAATTTAAAGCATACATACTTACGCTATTTATAGCAACTGTGATTTTCAACTAATTGTGTCACAAGTTATTTCATTTATACATTACTACTTTTGTAAACTTAAGCTTGTTGTCGATCCATTTGGTAAACTAAATTTTGCAAGTCTTGTACTTTACAAATGAATGCGACATAATTTTAGTCAAACGCGTCTCATATGGGGACTATGACCACGTAACGGGACCTAAGTTAGCGGCGCCATCAATGATGATTTTGGTCGGGTTGCTACAGATGGTATCAGAGCGTTGGTTGTAGGGAACTAGGATATGGATTAGTGTGTCTGACAGAGTCGTTAGGACGCATTAGTGAATCTAGACTACAACCGGATAGTTATCCATTACATTCTGACATACATTTGCTATAGATAGCACTTACTTGACTACTTGTGCTTTATACTTGAATCATTCTTAGGTAAACTTTTTAATGGTACCAAGTTTTCATCATACGAATCTGTAAGCTACCACTTTCGGGTAACACTCGTAAACTTAAGATTCATACGTGTAAGGACGACGACGATTTCATTAGTCATACTTGTTCAGGAACTCTGTTTCCCAGATTGTTATTCGCCACCGTTTCAACTTACTATCGGTGTCACACCGGTGTTCCTTACTATCTACCACTTCTTGTTACTACCATCACTACTCTAGGTGAGTATCGTCATCGCTAATTATCACTACGGTTATGTACTATTCGTTATCATGATTCGTTACACTTCTCGTACCGGAATACATTATTGTTTGACTTGAACTGCATTGACGTGAACAATCATTTATACACTTCCCTCGGGGAACGCTTCTTTAGAGTTGCACTAATTCTTTCGATTCAATACGAGTCACGTTAGAGACGTCGTTACACTTTGTTCATTTTAAAACTTCATGATCACACGAACTTGATTCTATGGAGTGATGTGGGAATGGAGGTATGAGTTAGCGTAATATAACGACACTCGATCAACGTGATTATATTACGGTAAGTCATACCAAAGTTCTAATGACTCGTGATGGTGATTGGACTCGATCAACCTAATCACCACCATGTGCCATATACATGACTTCATTTTTCTTATTTGAACATCCGAAAACTCCGAGAATACTGATAACAACCATACCCGGGACACATCTTCGATTAATGTCGAACCATATTTATGCTTCCAAATGAATGGCAAATTGTTTCAACATCAGACGTATGTTACACATGTATACTATCTCGTTTTCGCACAGTTTTATCGACGAATTACAAAATGTTGGTATGCTCACATCGAGGTGGAAACTTCTCTCACATCACACTCGTACTTCCGTTTAAGGAAATATTTATTCTAAATTCTCAATGGAGAGAGAGACTCTTCACATTATACTAGTATTCGCCACGAGGGTGAATAGTCCTAACGAACGTTTTCGGAACCCGATAAGAAACTTGCTCTAACGAACTTTTTCGGAAACTAATAAATCTTCCGCGGTGCGAAATTCTTGAGAAACAAAAACTTGTTCAAAATATATCTTAAGGAGACATACTTCGTTTTTATGATCGAGATGCTCGTTTCACTTCTAAATTTCGGGGTGCCTTACAAAAAGCCTCGGGACCACGTTTAAACATGAGTACAACGCATCAACCACAAATTGACGGACCGAGCAAACATACGATTCAAACCTTGGAAACCGTAATACGAATTCGTGTTATCGACTTCAAAATTTCTTGAGAAAAGTCTTTGCCTTTAACCAAATTCTCTTACAACGATGGTTATCACTCAAGTCTTAACCTCACACCTTTTGAAATCTTATATGACCGGAAACGTCATTCACCTTTTGTAGAACCAAGTAAATGATAATCAAATCATCGGACCCGCACTCATTCATGAAATAACCATTAAGATTGTTCAAATCCAAGAAAGGCTCAAGACGGCCGTAGTTGCCAAAGCAGCTATATCGATGTTAGACGTAAACCTCTCGAATTCCTAGTGGGTAACCGCGTAACATTAAAAGTCGCACCTTGAAAAGGTGTAGTCCATTTCAGGAAAGGTAGAAAGCTAAATCCGCGATATTTTGTTCCTTTTAAAAATCTTGGGGCGTTTTGGACCCATTGATAGCCATTTAGATTTTCCGATTCATTTGAGCTCCGTTCATCCTACATTCTATGTATCAAACTTAAAGAAGTGTCTTGCCGAACAAGAACTTGTTATTCCTTTTGATAAACATACTATCGATGACAAACTTCACTTCCTAGGAGAACCGGTTGAAATTGTGAATCCTGTGAAAATCAAACCTTAAAACAACGTAAAATCCCGACTGCCAAAGTTCGTTGAAATGCTCAAGGAAGTACCTTCACCTATTCGAGGAATTGGCAACGCAAGATTTCGAGGGAGAAACAACAACTACTACTTCTAACTAAATTTCGGGACGAACTTTCTTTTAAGGTGTGGGTAATGTAACATCCCGCATTTTTCTGTTAAATTTATTTTTAACACTGTCTTTTTTTTAATAATATCTTTCGTTATTTAAATTCGTAGTTTCCATTGACTAACGTTCATAATATTTCCGTTAATTAATTATAACATCACTCGTTTACTCTAGCACTTTTGAAAATATTCGTTCGGTTAATTTACGCACCCGCTTTGAAACTTGAGGGACCGAAGTTGTCAAGTAGGCAAACTAGTTGACTAGGTCAACTAGTCAACCCACCTTTCTCATCCATTCATTTCATTCATCTCCCACCTCCTCTTTCACTCTTCTCTACTTCCATTTTTGGAACTTAAACACCCAACTCACAAAATCATCATCTAAATCCGGATCAAGAGGCAAACATCAAAACAAATTATATTTTCGTGATCCTCTCTTCATCCTCTACATTTTGGTACCAATTTCATCAAGTTTGGGTAACTTTCTAAAAACACTAAATTTATCTAAATTCGTTTTATATACTTGAAATGATGTTAGTTAGTGTCTATGGCTCGTGTATAATATGAATATATGTTTTGTTTGCTCGATTTGTTGTTTTGAAGTAACTAGCATGAACTTGAAAATGGGTGTGCTTAATCTTTGATTTTGGATGAGTTAATGTTGTTAAATTATTAAAGTTCATGTTTTAATTGTGTTACTAGTATCACTAGCTTCGTTTTGATGCGTTGGTTGATTAAGAAAACTTCAAACATATGATTATTGATTTTTGTGAATTTTGGTTAGGGTTTGATAGACCTAAAATGAACTTTTGATGTTTTGAATGCCATGAAATGTTATTAGTAAGTGTTTAGTTGTAATGTATGTTTCATTACCTTCAAAATGGCATATCATGTGTGTGAATTGGTTTCCCGAATCTTAAAATGCATTTTGTGAACTTGAAACTTTGAAAATAAACCTTTAATGATCACTTGAAAAGATTTCGGTTATTGTAATTGATGTTTTTGCTTGATGAAAAGTGGTTAGTTGTATTCCTTGTCAAAAGAGCTTTCCAACGATATAAGATACGTATTCTAAGTGTTTACGGTTTGTGTTTTGTGCTAAATTGAATTTTGGATCAAGACTTGAACTTTTGAAACAGACCAGGCACCAGGCCACGCCTATTGGCGCGGCGCGATACCAGGGGCCGCGGCACGGCATTTGCTGTGTTTGGCTTCTGACCTACTTTGTCAAATTTCGGGAAATGTTTGCTATGCTACGCACCTCAGATTCACATGTAACTTGTTCTAACATGCTTATATATGATTAAAAACCTTAGAAAAATAGTTCGAGACCCGACCCGAACGTGTTGACTTTTTCGTTGACTTTGACTTGACCGAGTTTGACTTTTAGTCAAACTTAACCAAACACTTATGCAATCGTTCAAATCTTATTTTATACTTGATTCTTGCATGAAACTTGACAACGTGATTCACATGCTATATTTAATCGAGTCGTAACGAGCCATAGGACTAATTGAGCACATTTCGCCCGACCTTGTGTCGTAACCGGTTAATTGATACATTTTACTTGTTTAGGTCAAGGCTAAACAACTTTCATGCACACGTTTACTTTGTGAAGTACATTTATACTCGTGCACTCGAGGTGAGATCATAGTCCCACCTTTTCAACAACTTTTTATACTTTAAATTGTGGGCTGAGAAACATATACTTTGTTACATTTTGTACTACTCACTTTTATACTTTGAACACAAGTATAAGGAAACAAACATTCCACGGTGAGTTAGAACAAAAATCCTCAATTCGATTATCATTAGTTACACTTGCAGGGTGTAAGTGAGAACTTATATTATGTGGCCATACGGGTTTGACAAACCCTCAATTCGGACGGTTCGCTACTGTCTACGGATGAAATATATTTTCGAGAAACAGTGTATGTTCTAACACTATTGTGATGGGGTTCTATGGAAGGAAACGTTAAGTCTTGATAATTGGGTGCTCGCGAACAATACTTTTGGAATGCAAACGATTTGGATAATCAACTATAAAAAATCTTGTGGTTCAAAAACAACGTTTACAAACACCTATGATTTCACTAAGGTTTTTCGTTGACAGTTTTCTATATGTTTTCTAAGGTTCATACTTGGCTATTTGATACATGCTTACGCGTTCACTTATACTTGCTTGGAGTCAAGCATACATGCATACACTCTGATTTCTTGCTTGGGGTCAAGCATACATACATACATACGCTAGGGATAGCATCTTTGGATTCAAATTTAAAGCATACATACTTACGCTATTTATAGCAACTGTGATTTTCAACTAATTATGTCGCAAGTTATTTCATTTATACATTACTACTTTTGTAAACTTAAGCTTGTTGTCGATCCGTTTGGTAAACTAAATTTTCCAAGTCTTGTACTTTACAAATGAATGCGGCATAATTTTGGTCAAACGCGTCTCATATGGGGACTATGACCACGTAACGGGACCTAAGTTAGCGGCGCCGTCAATGACGATTTTGGTCGGGTCGCTACAGATGGTATCAGAGCGTTGGTTGTAGGGAACCAGGATATGCATTAGTGTGTCTGACAGAGTCGTTAGGATGCATTTGTGAATCTAGACTACAACCGGATAGTTAGCCATTGCATTCTGACATACATTTGCTATAGATAGCACTTACTTGACTACTTGTGCATTATACATGAATAATTCTTAGCCAAACTTTTTAATGGTACCAAGTTTTCATCATACGAATCTGTAATCTACCACTTTCGGGTAACACTCGTAAACTTAAGATTCATACGCGTAAGGACGACGACAATTTCATTAGTCATACTTGTTCGGGAACTCTGTTTCCCAGATTGTTATTCGCCACCATTTCAACTTACTATCGGTGTCACACCGGTGTTCCTTACTATCTACCACTTCTTGTTACTACCATCACTACTCTAGGTGAGTATCGTCATCGCTAATTATCACTACGGTTACGTACTATTCGTTATCATGATTCGTTACACTTCTCGTACCGGAATACATTATTGTTTGACTTGAACTGCATTGACGTGAACAATCATTTATACACTTCCCTCGGGGAACGCTTCTTTAGAGTTGCATTAATTCTTTCGATTCAATACGAGTCACGTTAGAGACGTCGTTACACTTTGTTCATTTTAAAACTTCACGATCACACGAACTTGACATCGTTACACTTTGTTCATTTTAAAACTTAACGATCACACGAACTTGATTCTATGGAGTGATGTGTAACGACCCTACTTTTTCCGTTATCTTTTACCGTTAATTATTTAACGACCGTTAACTGTTATTCGTGCCACGTCATTTCTATGACCTATATTATTATTTTTGTAATAATATATTAATTATTATGTGTTAAATGAATATTTGTATTCATATTTTAAATCGTACGTTTCTACGTGTCGCGGATTTCTATCCGGCGAATCTTTTCGGTTTTCAAACCAACGGTTGAGCTTTTGGGATTTTTAAATCCTAATTATTTTAAATATGATATTTTAATTTCATATGATTATATATAGCATTTATATATATTTTTCGTCGCGTATTTGTTATCTCTCCGAATTTTCAATCGCGTAGTCGTGTTTTCGCATTTCGGGCTTCGTTCGGGCATTTGGGCCACAAGACTTCCATCATTTATCAAATTTGGGCCATATGGGGCCCACCCCATACCATTTTCTTCCAGACCTCCCAAGGGAGGGGTTGGTTTTGCCATTCCTTGTAACTTGTGATTATTTTGATCAAAACCACAAAATCCATCTCATTCTAACCTAGCAACCATTTTATTTTTTTTTCTCCTCCTCCTTGCTCCTTTGGCCATCGCCTACCACCTCCCCAACATCATCATCTTCATCAATTTTTATAGCTTGGATCAAGGATCAATTAACACCAACGCGTTCCTCGTTCCGTTCTCTACGCGATTATACTTCTCGTTTCTTGATTAGGGTATAAACCCTAACCCTAGAACTTTTGATTTTTCATTATATTTCTGTATTTTGATTATATATTAATAGTATGATGATTACTTGTTGTTGTAATAGTGTTTGGATGCGTAGAATTACTCGAATACATATGTTTTCGGTTTGATATAATTGGGACAGCAGCTTTTTATTTAATTCTGGAATTGTGACTGTTATAAAAGATAAAATAAAGTATCTATATGAGTTCCTCTCATCAAGACATTAATTTTAGACTCCGGATTCATGTCGCTTCGATTCCCGGAGCCCTAAATATGATCATAATGGTATTTTGTTAAGATTGAATTGTGATATTGGTATGAACCAGATTTGGTCCGACTTTGTGACCATATTTGGTGACTTTAGGGTGTGTTAGTGTGTTAGGACTGATGGTGGGGCGAACTTTCATGTTCGGGTCATCTCAATCCGAGCCACGAATCACCTATTGCGTCTAAAACACGATTTTGAGTGAATTGAAGTTCCAAGTAGTGTAATGGCTGTACATCACGACTTGTGGACTGTTATTAGGGTGTTCTTGAGTGTATCAAAGTGTCGGGTGGTTTGCTTAGGCGGAGATATATGTAAGGCTCGCCGAAAACCGACACCCGGGGCTCAGGATACGACCCGATGAACTTTTGATTTAAAACTTGTGACTAATTATTAAACTTATGATATAAATAATGGATTTCATTATCATTTAATTACTTATGATAAAAAAAGTAATTATTATTATTTACAACTTATGATATATATTTATTATATCATTTAATTAATACTTATGATTTAATTAACATTTTAATTAAACATATGATCAATAATACTTCTTTATTAATGGAAAATACTTATGATAAGTATTAAACTTATATGATGAGATTATTATAATATGACTTATAATAAGGATTAATTAATTATTTAATTATTATAAGGCTTAGTTATTATTTAATTATAATTTAATTATTAAATAATTATGATTTAATAATTATAATTAGAAACTTATGATATGATTAATAATTCATTATTAATTAATAATACTTATGATATGATTTAAAATTTATTATTAATTAATAATACTTATATTATGACTAATATTTAATTAATTAATTAAATACTTATGTTATATTAATTATATCATTTAAACTTAAATTAACTTTAATAAATCATTTTAATTTAATTAAACTTATGTTATGACATAATTAGACATATTTAACTTTAATAAACGTTATAACTTATATTATTATAACTTACACTTTTAAAATTTAACGTTGACTATGTTTGACCAAGGTTGACTTTTGAGTTGACTTTCGGTTGACTTTGACTTTCAGTTGACTTTTGTTGACTTTCTAAGTAAGGAAATTTTCCTAACTTATAAACTTTCCTAAAATAGCAACTTTCTAAATTTGGAAACTTTCCAAAAATAGAAACTTTCCAAAAATAGAAACCTATTAAAAATAGAAACTTTCTAAAAATAGAAAGTGTGTGTCCGTAAGCTGTTCCGATTAAACTAATGCATATTGAGTATTGTTCTATGACTACTTGAAACATGTACAATAGCTATCATACTAAGACTTGACCTAAGTTAGTTATTTTTATCGACCTGCTTTATTTATAGGTCGGCGTTGTGATCATTCCTGATCACTGTACTACATTTGTTGTTCGCTTAATTGTGTTGGTTACTTCGTTACTATTAAGGTGAGTTATAGTCCCATTTTTCTATTTAAATCTTTTGGGATGAGAATACATGCAATTTATTTATATTTTGAGCACAAGTGAAGGTTGGTTTAAATTATTCATTGTGAGTTGAACAAAAAATATTCCCTAGTCTGGTAACTGTAATCACTGGTTTCTACTGGTGAACGCGAATCATATGGATAGATCTATCGGGTTTGACAACCCCATTTTGAGCTAGTCGCGCTAGCAAATTTATAATCGGAATGTTTAGTACTTCGTATTTTGTTGTAGATACACTTGTTCGGTGTATATTATTTATTGTGTTTGGTAAGGGTAAATAAATGGTTAAGTGGTTACCAGGTGGCTCACGGTAAATGGAATAATATTTTTATATGTTTTCTAGCATATAATTTTGTGGTCCAAAAAGGAGTTTTTATGTTTTCAAACATAAATTTTACGGTTTAAATTAAATATTGTTTGCAATATTAAACCTATAATTCACTCAACATTTTTGTTGATAGTTACTCGCATGTTTTATTCTCAGGTTCATGATTGATTGCTTCCGCTGTGCTTAGAGAGTCTGCATATTTATGATGGCAGCTTTTGTTAAACAATAACTTGCATTCTATTTTGATACATTTAATAGTGGATGTTGTTGACTTTGTTTAGGTCAACTTTTGGTTAAGTAATAATGTATGGTTTTTCTAAACTTGCATATTTTGGTAGGTTTCCTTTATAGAAAATCATTTTTAAATAAAGAATGCAAGGTTATTTATCAAATTCATATAAAGTTATGATCAAGCTGTGGGACCAAGATAACGATGGTCGTCAAGTGTACTTTGACAGGTCGTTAAAGTTGGTATCAGAGCGTTGGTTGTAGGGAATTAAGCTGCATTGATGTCGTTACCCGAGTCAATAGGGTGCATTAGTGAGTCTAGTCTACAGCCCGGCCTATAATATATTATTATATGTGATTATTTGTATCGTATTGGTATGTATATTGTTATCATACATACATCTCTATTATGTTCTGAATCTGGGAGGAACTCCCATTCCGATTTAAACGTATTCTTCGACTCATGCGAACTTATCCTTATAAGAACACCTCGGGTAGTGAAACCGAGGGATGTCATTCTTGACTTCTGAAATTCTCGACATTTCTATGTCATCTATTATGGTTATGTATATAACGTTTGAGTCATATTACGCGAGATGTCATTCCTGACTTCTAAATGCTCGGCATTTCAATGTCAGCTATTATGTTTAGGTATATAACATTCTTGTTATATTACGTGCCTTTGTGCTGTTGTGCCTATGTGCTTTGGTTTTTGAACCGGAAGACGTTATTCTTGACTTTTAGAGATTTTTGGTACTTCGAAGACATTTCTATGTCATCGTTACTCCTCTTCGTTACTTATGATGTTTTGTCTCTTGTGCTATCCTTAGCCCATTGTTTAAGAAATTGTTTTAGAGAAATTGTGTGAAAATTCGAGGTTGATCGCGTGTCCTGACCTCATGTAGTGCTATTGGAATGGAACTATGAATTAGTGAAATATAATGGCGTCAGGCCAACGTGATTATATTATGTTAATTCATAAAGA
This sequence comes from Rutidosis leptorrhynchoides, assembly GCF_046630445.1. Taxonomy (NCBI): domain Eukaryota; kingdom Viridiplantae; phylum Streptophyta; class Magnoliopsida; order Asterales; family Asteraceae; genus Rutidosis; species Rutidosis leptorrhynchoides. The sequence goes on along the minus strand of NC_092335.1, from coordinate 17,029,057 downwards.
AGTCCCAATATTGTGACATGAGGAATAGAAAGCGAGTCAAAGAAATTTTTTTTACACTACTCGTTTAGAAATTCCGATGTATTACATGGGTTGGGAAAATATTCATTATCTCATTTGTTGATATACGAGAAGCTCGTTTTTACCAGATTATCTATCTCATGCTCTATCCTTCATAACTCGCTTGTTAGCAACAGCTTCGCTCCGGAACAGTTTTGGCCCAAGGACTTATGTCCTGATAATAGTCAAAATAACATTTAACTCATTGGTTTTCATGACCTCGTAACATTAGTTGGTTAAATGTCGCACGACGATTTAAGTCATTTACTCGATCTTTCACAATCTTACTTCAACTTGTAACCTCTGAAATACAGATACTCTGTTTATCATCGGGAGTTTTACACATTTGTTTAATTGGGTGGTTCTCATCGATTTATGGGTGAATAGAAGTAATGAAATATTTTATCATGTATACAATTTATAAAATCATATATGTACGTATGGATTCAAATGAATAAATTTACCCTTACCTATTTTGGCTAGTATAAACTAAATCATACCTTCAAAATCATTTTAAAACCACTCATTTATTGAGCTGTTTGACTAAGTCAATTTGTTTTATATAAAATGGTACACGATGTACATACTTCTAAATTTACTAAGAACTTCGTTTCGTTTATGTTGTCACATCAAACATTTAAAGCTTTTTCAAAACTCCTTTGATTTATTTTATCAAATTTTCGCATTACTCTCCAGAGTGTTTAGATCACAGTTCTTCTCATCCTCCGTTTAAGGATGAAACTTACCATTAAGTTCATTGATTGAAGCTCTTACACCACTTTGGATGCCGGTTTTATAAAATTTGTGTGAGAGTCTTCGCGTTCATAAAATTTTCCCTCTTATGGTTGGACATGGCCGAAACGCGGACCGATAAATCAATTTTCTAGGGTACACTCTATAGTGACCCGAACTTTTCCATGTTTATATATATTAATTGAGATTGATATTTACATGATTAAATGTTTCCAACATGTTAAGCAATCAAACTTGTTAAGACTTGATTAATTGAAATATGTTTCATATAGACAATTGACCACCCAAGTTGACCGGTGATTCACGAACGTTAAAACTTGTAAAAACTATATGATGACATATATATGGATATATATATATAGTTAACATGATACTATGATAAGTAAACATATCATTAAGTATATTAACAATGAACTACATATGTAAAAACAAGACTACTAACTTAATGATTTTTAAACGAGACATATATGTAACGATTATCGTTGTAAAGACATTTAATGTATATATATCATATTAAGAGATATTCATACATGATAATATCATGATAATATAATAATTTAAAATCTCATTTGATATTATAAACATTGGGTTAACAACATTTAACAAGATCGTTAACCTAAAGGTTTCAAAACAACACTTACATGTAACGACTAACGATGACTTAACGACTCAGTTAAAATGTATATACATGTAGTGTTTTAATATGTATTTATACACTTTTGAAAGACTTCAATACACTTATCAAAATACTTCTACTTAACAAAAATGCTTACAATTACATCCTCGTTCAGTTTCATCAACAATTCTACTCGTATGCACCCGTATTCGTACTCGTACAATACACAGCTTTTAGATGTATGTACTATTGGTATATACACTCCAATGATCAGCTCTTAGCAGCCCATGTGAGTCACCTAACACATGTGGGAACCATCATTTGGAAACTAGCATGAAATATCTCATAAAATTACAAAAATATGAGTAATCATTCATGACTTATTTACATGAAAACAAAATTACATATCCTTTATATCTAATCCATACACCAACGACCAAAAACACCTACAAACACTTTCATTCTTCAATTTTCTTCATCTAATTGATCTCTCTCAAGTTCTATCTTCAAGTTCTAAGTGTTCTTCATAAATTCCAAAAGTTCTAGTTTCATAAAATCAAGAATACTTTCAAGTTTGCTAGCTCACTTCCAATCTTGTAAGGTGATCATCCAACCTCAAGAAATCTTTGTTTCTTACAGTAGGTTATCATTCTAATACAAGGTAATAATCATATTCAAACTTTGGTTCAATTTCTATAACTATAACAATCTTATTTCAAGTGATGATCTTACTTGAACTTGTTTTCGTGTCATGATTTTGCTTCAAGAACTTCGAGCCATCCAAGGATCCATTGAAGCTAGATTCATTTTTTCTTTTCCAGTAGGTTTATCCAAGGAACTTAAGGTAGTAATGATGTTCATAACATCATTCGATTCATACATATAAAGCTATCTTATTCGAAGGTTTAAACTTGTAATCACTAGAACATAGTTTAGTTAATTCTAAACTTGTTCACAAACAAAAGTTAATCCTTCTAACTTGACTTTTAAAATCAACTAAACACATGTTCTATATCTATATGATATGCTAACTTAATGATTTAAAACCTGGAAACACGAAAAACACCGTAAAACCGGATTTACGCCGTCGTAGTAACACCGCGGGCTGTTTTGGGTTAGTTAATTAAAAACTATGATAAACTTTGATTTAAAAGTTGTTATTCTGAGAAAGTGATTTTTATTATGAACATGAAACTATATCCAAAAATTATGGTTAAACTCAAAGTGGAAGTATGTTTTCTAAAATGGTCATCTAGACGTCGTTCTTTCGACTGAAATGACTACCTTTACAAAAATGACTTGTAACTTAGTTTTCCGACTATAAACCTATACTTTTCTGTTTATATTCATAAAATAGAGTTCAATATGAAACCATAGCAATTTGATTCACTCAAAACGGATTTAAAATGAAGAAGTTATGGGTAAAACAAGATTGGATAATTTTTCTCATTTTAGCTACGTGAAAATTGGTAACAAATCTATTCCAACCATAACTTAATCAACTTGTATTGTATATTATATAATCTTGAGATACCATAGACACGTATACAATGTTTTGACCTATCATGTCGACACATCTATATATATTTCGGAACAACCATAGACACTCTATATGTGAATGTTGGAGTTAGCTATACAGGGTTGAGGTTGATTCCAAAATATATATAGTTTGAGTTGTGATCAATACTGAGATACGTATACACTGGGTCGTGGATTGATTCAAGATAATATTTATCGATTTATTTCTGTACATCTAACTGTGGACAACTAGTTGTAGGTTACTAACGAGGACAGCTGACTTAATAAACTTAAAACATCAAAATATGTTAAAAGTGTTGTAAATATATTTTGAACATACTTTGATATATATGTATATATTGTTATAGGTTCGTGAATCAACCAGTGGCCAAGTCTTACTTTCCGACGAAGTAAAAATATGTGAAAGTGAGTTATAGTCCCACTTTTAAAATCTAATATTTTTGGGATGAGAATACATGCAGGTTTTATAAATGATTTACAAAATAGACACAAGTACGTGAAACTACATTCTATGGTTGAATTATCGAAATCGAATATGCCCCTTTTTATTAAGTCTGGTAATCTAAGAATTAGGGAACAGACACCCTAATTGACGCGAATCCTAAAGATAGATCTATTGGGCCTAACAAACCCCATCCAAAGTACCGGATGCTTTAGTACTTCGAAATTTATATCATATCCGAAGGGTGTCCCGGAATGATGGGGATATTCTTAAATATGCATCTTGTTAATGTCGGTTACCAGGTGTTCACCATATGAGTGATTTTTATCTCTATGTATGGGATGTGTATTGAAATATGAAATCTTGTGGTCTATTATTATGATTTGATATATATAGGCTAAACCTATAACTCACCAACATTTTTGTTGACGTTTTAAGCATGTTTATTCTCAGGTGATTATTAAGAGCTTCCGCTGTCGCATACTTAAATAAGGACGAGATTTGGAGTCCATGCTTGTATGATATTGTGTAAAAACTGCATTCAAGAAACTTATTTTGTTGTAACATATTTGTATTGTAAACCATTATGTAATGGTCGTGTGTAAACAGGATATTTTAGATTATCATTATTTGATAATCTACGTAAAGCTTTTTAAACCTTTATTGATGAAATAAAGGTTATGGTTTGTTTTAAAATGAATGCAGTCTTTGAAAAACGTCTCATATAGAGGTCAAAACCTCGCAACGAAATCAATTAATATGGAACGTTTTTAATCAATAAGAACGGGACATTTCAGTTGGTATCCGAGCGTTGGTCTTAGAGAACCAGAATTTTGCATTAGTGTGTCTTATCGAGTTTGTTAGGATGCATTAGTGAGTCTGGACTTCGACCGTGTTTACTTGAAAAATGATTGCTTAACAAATTTTGTTGGAAACTATATATTTTTAACATGTGAATATTATGTGATATATTAATCTCTTAACGCGTTTGATATTATGTGATAGATGTCTACCTCTAGAACAAGTCCCATTGACTCACCTAATAATAATGAAGAGTCAAATGTAAATTGGAATGATTCGTGGACTGATTTACAAGTTCCCGAAGAGGAACTGGAAGAAGAGTCGGAACCGGAAGAAGAATCGGAACCGGAAGAAGAATCGGAACCAGAAGAAGAAATAGAACCGGTGGGGAAAATAATAAAACGGTTAAGTAAAAGAGAATCCTCAACCAACCGACCAAGGTTAATTATGGTCAATGGTGTTTCTGCCAAGGAAGCAAAATATTGGGAGGATTACCAATTCTCCGATGAATCGGATTCCGACGAGAATTCCGATGATGTTATAGAAATTACCCCAACTGAATTTAAAAAGGCAAAAGAAAATAATAAGGGAAAGGGCATAAAAATAGAGAAATCTAATTCCAACCCCGATGAACTTTATATGTATCGTCAACCCCCGAAGTCCTTAAGTTGTAACAATGACCCGGGAATCTCTAAACCACCAGGTTTTTCTAAACCAATGTGGACAACGATGGCTCGTATTAGGGGAACATCATATATCCCTAGAAACTTGGCAAAACGAACCAAAACCGAACAAGAAGAAACGAGCGAGTCGGAATAAGATAGTTATATTCGTGTGGTGTAATATATGTAATATAGTGTGCTTATGCTTTATGATATATGTAAAAATTGCTTGTATTAATAAGTATTTTTTTTATGAATCTAACTCTTGTCTATTTTACAGTATAAAAACACAAAATGGATAGACAACCCAATATTTTAAGAGACCTACCCGGAGACATGATTGATGAAATCTTGTCTAGAGTCGGTCAGAATTCCTCGACACAACTATTTAAGGCGAGATCAGTTTGTAAGACATTCGAAGAACGTTCCAAGAATGTCTTGGTTTATAAGAGACTTTCGTTTGAAAGATGGGGGATATCACATTGGGAAACCCATAAGTTACGATGTGTTTACTTTGACGCATATATTGCGGAGAACCCAAATGCTATTTTACGCAACGGGTTAAGAAATTATTTTGACTCAATATATCCGAATATTGGACTTCGTGATTTAGAAAAAGCGGCTAACATGCAACATAAAGAAGCATGTTATGCTTACGGATTAGTAATGTTCTCTTCTCACCAAAGTGAGAACAAGAACATCGGGCTACAACTATTAAACAAAACGTTCCCACACGTGACGGAGTCGGTAATTGGGGTAAGAAATGAGGTTTTTAGATTGTTACGGGATTGCTGGACATTACGTAACCCTCGTCCCTTTGACGACGTTACAACACGCTGTTTTATCAACGACCATAACGGTTATGTTCCACAAGACCAAGGATGGGAAGTAATCCTAGTAAAACCAGAATGCATGACTTGTTTCTGGACGTATGAATTACGTGTCTTTATTGCCTTTGCTGAACGACTTGTGTACTAGCTAGAATTATCTTCACAACCATCTTGTATCAAATTTATTGTGTGCTATATTTCATGCTATATGTAAAATAAGCGGTATTGTAAGTTTGTAAAATATTGTGTAAAAGTTTGAATGCGAAATATTATTATAATCAGTTTTTCAGATAGAATTGTAGTAGTTGAATTGTATATTAGCTACTAAGTATGAACTTAACGTGTAGGTACTACCCGAATTTAAACTTATAAAACGCTAATATGAAGAAAAAGCTTTTATAAATGAGTTCATATTATGCTACGAAATACTATTAACTACTCTTAATATTCTGTATGATTAACTTGTTCCATTTGACTATTTTGAAGGAAATGGCACCGACTACTCGACACACCGTGAATATGAATGAAGAGGAATTCCGTACTTTTCTAGCATCAAACATAGCCGCAGTACAGATCTGGCAGTACAGGAAATCGTGTAGTATGCACCTATAAAGAATTCACTGCCTGCAAACCTTTGGAATTTGATGGAACCGAAGGACCGATCGGATTGAAACGGTGGACCGAGAAGGTCGAATCGGTGTTTGCCATAAGTAAGTGTACTGAAGAGGACAAAGTGAAGTACGCTACGCATACCTTCACAGGTTCTGCGTTAACATGGTGGAATACCTATCTAGAGCAAGTGGGACAAGATGATGCGTATGCACTACCGTGGTCAGCATTCAAGCACTTGATGAACGAGAAGTACCGTCCCAGAACCGAGGTCAATAAGCTCAAGACAGAACTTAGAGGGTTACGAACCCAAGGATTTGATATTACCACGTACGAAAGACGATTCACAGAATTGTGCCTATTGTGTCCGGGAGCATTCGAAGATGAGGAAGAGAAGATCGACGCGTTTGTGAAAGGATTACCGGAAAGAATCCAAGAAGATATAAGTTCACACGAGCCCGCCTCCATACAACAGGCATGTAGAATGGCTCACAAACTAGTGAACCAGATTGAAGAAAGAATTAAAGAACAGACTGCTGAAGAGGCTAATGTGAAGCAAGTCAAAAGAAAGTGGGAGGAAAACGGTGATAAGAATCACCAATACAACAACAACAGCAATTACAACAATAATCGCAACAATTATCCCAACAATCGCAACATCAATCGCAACTACAACAAACGGTCCAACAATAACAACAACAACAACAACAACAACAACAACAACTACAACAATCATCCCAACAACAATAATAACCGCAACAACAACAACAATCAGAAGCAGCTATGCCAAAGGTGTGAAAAGTATCACTCGGGGTTCTGCACCAAATTTTGCAACAAGTGTAAAAGAAACGGTCATAGCGCGGCGAAGTGTGAGGTCTACGGACCAGGGGTTAATAGAACGAAAGGAACAAATGGTGTCGGAACGAGTAATGGCGGAGCAAGTAGTGTCGGAGCAAGTTATGCCAATGTAGTTTGTTATAAATGTGGAAAACCGGGCCACATTATTAGAAATTGCCCGAACCAGGAGAACACGAATGGACAAGGCCGTGGAAGAGTTTTCAATATTAATGCGGCAGAGGCACAGGAAGACCCGGAGCTTGTTACGGGTACGTTTCTTATTGACAATAAATCTGCTTACGTTTTATTTGATTCGGGTGCGGATAGAAGCTATATGAGTAGAGATTTTTGTGCTAAATTAAGTTGTCCATTGACGCCTTTGGATAGTAAATTTTTACTCGAATTAGCAAATGGTAAATTAATTTCAGCAGATAATATATGTCGGAATCGAGAAATTAAACTGGTTAGCGAAACATTTAAGATTGACTTGATACCAGTAGAGTTAGGGAGTTTTGATGTGATAATCGGTATGGGCTGGTTGAAAGAAGTGAAAGCAGAGATCGTTTGTTACAAAAATGCAATTCGCATTATACGAGAAAAAGGAAAACCCTTAATGGTGTACGGAGAAAAGGGCAACACGAAGCTACATCTTATTAGTAATTTGAAGGCACAAAAACTAATAAGAAAAGGTTGCTATGCTGTTCTAGCACACGTCGAGAAAGTACAAACTGAAGAAAAGAGCATCAATGATGTTCCCGCCGCAAAAGAATTTCCTGATGTATTTCCGAAAGAATTACCGGGATTACCCCCACATCGATCCGTTGAATTTCAAATAGATCTTGTACCAGGAGCTGCACCAATAGCTCGTGTTCCTTACAGACTCGCACCCAGCGAGATGAAAGAACTACAAAGCCAATTACAAGAACTTTTAGAGCGTGGTTTCATTCGACCAAGCACATCACCGTGGGGAGCTCCTGTTTTGTTTGTCAAGAAGAAAGATGGTACATTCAGGTTGTGTATCGACTACCGAGAGTTGAACAAACTTACCATCAAGAACCGCTACCCACTACCGAGAATCGATGACTTATTTGATCAACTACAAGGCTCGTCTGTTTATTCAAAGATTGACTTACGTTCCGGGTATCATCAAATGCGGGTGAAAGAAGATGATATTCCAAAGACTGCTTTCAGAACACGTTACGGTCATTACGAGTTTATGGTCATGCCGTTTGGTTTAACTAATGCACCAGCTGTGTTCATGGACCTTATGAACCGAGTGTGTGGACCATACCTTGACAAGTTTGTCATTGTTTTCATTGATGACATACTTATTTACTCAAAGAATGACCAAGAACACGGTGAACATTTGAGAAAGGTGTTAGAAGTATTGAGGAAGGAAGAATTGTACGCTAAGTTTTCAAAGTGTGCATTTTGGTTGGAAGAAGTTCAATTCCTCGGTCACATAGTGAACAAAGAAGGTATTAAGGTGGATCCGGCAAAGATAGAAACTGTTGAAAAGTGGGAAACCCCGAAAACTCCGAAACACATACGCCAGTTTTTAGGACTAGCTGGTTACTACAGAAGGTTCATCCAAGACTTTTCCAGAATAGCAAAACCCTTGACTGCATTAGCGCATAAAGGGAAGAAATTTGAATGGAATGATGAACAAGAGAAAGCGTTTCAGTTATTGAAGAAAAAGCTAACTACGGCACCTATATTGTCATTGCCTGAAGGGAATGATGATTTTGTGATTTATTGTGATGCATCAAAGCAAGGTCTCGGTTGTGTATTAATGCAACGAACAAAGGTGATTGCTTATGCGTCTAGACAATTGAAGATTCACGAACAAAATTATACGACGCATGATTTGGAATTAGGCGCGGTTGTTTTTGCATTAAAGACTTGGAGGCACTACTTATATGGGGTCAAAAGTATTATATATACCGACCACAAAAGTCTTCAACACATATTTAATCAGAAACAACTGAATATGAGGCAGCGTAGGTGGATTGAATTATTGAATGATTACGACTTGGAGATTCGTTACCACCCGGGGAAGGCAAATGTGGTAGCCGATGCCTTGAGCAGGAAGGACAGAGAACCCATTCGAGTAAAATCTATGAATATAATGATTCATAATAACATTACTACTCAAATAAAGGAGGCGCAACAAGGAGTTTTAAAAGAGGGAAATTTAAAGGATGAAATACCCAAAGGATCGGAGAAGCATCTTAATATTCGGGAAGACGGAACCCGGTATAGGGCTGAAAGGATTTGGGTACCAAAATTTGGAGATATGAGAGAAATGGTACATAGAGAAGCTCATAAAACCAGATACTCAATACATCCTGGAACGGGGAAGATGTACAAGGATCTCAAGAAACATTTTTGGTGGCCGGGTATGAAAGCCGATGTTGCTAAATACGTAGGAGAATGTTTGACGTGTTCTAAGGTCAAAGCTGAGCATCAGAAACCATCAGGTCTACTTCAACAACCCGAAATCCCGGAATGGAAATGGGAAAACATTACCATGGATTTCATCACTAAATTGCCAAGGACTGCAAGTGGTTTTGATACTATTTGGGTAATAGTTGATCGTCTCACCAAATCAGCACACTTCCTGCCAATAAGAGAAGATGACAAGATGGAGAAGTTAGCACGACTGTATTTGAAGGAAGTCATCTCCAGACATGGAATACCAATCTCTATTATCTCTGATAGGGATGGCAAATTTATTTCAAGATTCTGGCAGACATTACAGCAAGCATTAGGAACTCGTCTAGACATGAGTACTGCCTATCATCCACAAACTGATGGGCAGAGCGAAAGGACGATACAAACGCTTGAAGACATGCTACGAGCATGTGTTATTGATTTCGGAAACAGTTGGGATCGACATCTACCGTTAGCAGAATTTTCCTACAACAACAGCTACCATTCAAGCATTGAGATGGCGCCGTTTGAAGCACTTTATGGTAGAAAGTGCAGGTCTCCGATTTGTTGGAGTGAAGTGGGGGATAGACATATTACGGGTCCGGAGATTATACAAGAAACTACCGAGAAGATCATCCAAATTCAACAACGGTTGAAAACCGCCCAAAGTCGACAAAAGAGCTACGCTGACATTAAAAGAAAAGATATAGAATTTGAAATTGGAGAGATGGTCATGCTTAAAGTTGCACCTTGGAAAGGCGTTGTTCGATTTGGTGAACGAGGGAAATTAAATCTAAGGTATATTGGACCATTCAAGATTATTGATCGTGTCGGACCAGTAGCTTACCGACTTGAGTTACCTCAACAACTCGCGGCTGTACATAACACTTTCCACGTCTCGAATTTGAAGAAATGTTTTGCTAAAGAAGATCTCACTATTCCGTTAGATGAAATCCAAATCAACGAAAAACTTCAATTCATCGAAGAACCCGTCGAAATAATGGATCGTGAGGTTAAAAGACTTAAGCAAAACAAGATACCAATTGTTAAGGTTCGATGGAATGCTCGTAGAGGACCCGAGTTCACCTGGGAGCGTGAAGATCAGATGAAGAAGAAATACCCGCATCTATTTCCAGAAGATTCGTCAACACCTTCAACAGCTTAAAATTTCGGGACGAAATTTATTTAACGGGTAGGTACTGTAGTGACCCGAACTTTTCCATGTTTATATATATTAATTGAGATTGATATTTACATGATTAAATGTTTCCAACATGTTAAGCAATCAAACTTGTTAAGACTTGATTAATTGAAATATGTTTCATATAGACAATTGACCACCCAAGTTGACCGGTGATTCACGAACGTTAAAACTTGTAAAAACTATATGATGACATATATATGGATATATATATAGTTAACATGATACTATGATAAGTAAACATATCATTAAGTATATTAACAATGAACTACATATGTAAAAACAAGACTACTAACTTAATGATTTTTAAACGAGACATATATGTAACGATTATCGTTGTAAAGACATTTAATGTATATATATCATATTAAGAGATATTCATACATGATAATATCATGATAATATAATAATTTAAAATCTCATTTGATATTATAAACATTGGGTTAACAACATTTAACAAGATCGTTAACCTAAAGGTTTCAAAACAACACTTACATGTAACGACTAACGATGACTTAACGACTCAGTTAAAATGTATATACATGTAGTGTTTTAATATGTATTTATACACTTTTGAAAGACTTCAATACACTTATCAAAATACTTCTACTTAACAAAAATGCTTACAATTACATCCTCGTTCAGTTTCATCAACAATTCTACTCGTATGCACCCGTATTCGTACTCGTACAATACACAGCTTTTAGATGTATGTACTATTGGTATATACACTCCAATGATCAGATCTTAGCAGCCCATGTGAGTCACCTAACACATGTGGGAACCATCATTTGGAAACTAGCATGAAATATCTCATAAAATTACAAAAATATGAGTAATCATTCATGACTTATTTACATGAAAACAAAATTACATATCCTTTATATCTAATCCATACACCAACGACCAAAAACACCTACAAACACTTTCATTCTTCAATTTTCTTCATCTAATTGATCTCTCTCAAGTTCTATCTTCAAGTTCTAAGTGTTCTTCATAAATTCCAAAAGTTCTAGTTTCATAAAATCAAGAATACTTTCAAGTTTGCTAGCTCACTTCCAATCTTGTAAGGTGATCATCCAACCTCAAGAAATCTTTGTTTCTTACAGTAGGTTATCATTCTAATACAAGGTAATAATCATATTCAAACTTTGGTTCAATTTCTATAACTATAACAATCTTATTTCAAGTGATGATCTTACTTGAACTTGTTTTCGTGTCATGATTTTGCTTCAAGAACTTCGAGCCATCCAAGGATCCATTGAAGCTAGATTCATTTTTCTCTTTTCCAGTAGGTTTATCCAAAGAACTTAAGGTAGTAATGATGTTCATAACATCATTCGATTCATACATATAAAGCTATCTTATTCGAAGGTTTAAACTTGTAATCACTAGAACATAGTTTAGTTAATTCTAAACTTGTTCACAAACAAAAGTTAATCCTTCTAACTTGACTTTTAAAATCAACTAAACACATGTTCTATATCTATATAATATGCTAACTTAATGATTTAAAACCTGGAAACACGAAAAACACCGTAAAACCGGATTTACGCCGTCGTAGTAACACCGCGGGCTGTTTTGGGTTAGTTAATTAAAAACTATGATAAACTTTGATTTAAAAGTTGTTATTCTTAGAAAGTGATTTTTATTATGAACATGAAACTATATCCAAAAATTATGGTTAAACTCAAAGTGAAAGTATGTTTTCTAAAATGGTCATCTAGACGTCGTTCTTTCGACTGAAATGACTACCTTTACAAAAATGACTTGTAACTTAGTTTTCCGACTATAAACCTATAATTTTCTGTTTATATTCATAAAATAGAGTTCAATATGAAACCATAGCAATTTGATTCACTCAAAAAGGATTTAAAATGAAGAAGTTATGGGTAAAACAAGATTGGATAATTTTTCTCATTTTAGCTACGTGAAAATTGGTAACAAATCTATTCCAACCATAACTTAATCAACTTGTATTGTATATTATGTAATCTTGAGATACCATAGACACGTATACAATGTTTTGACCTATCATGTCGACACATCTATATATATTTCGGAACAACCATAGACACTCTATATGTGAATGTTGGAGTTAGCTATACAGGGTTGAGGTTGATTCCAAAATATATATAGTTTGAGTTGTGATCAATACTGAGATACGTATACACTGGGTCGTGGATTGATTCAAGATAATATTTATCGATTTATTTCTGTACATCTAACTGTGGACAACTAGTTGTAGGTTACTAACGAGGACAGCTGACTTAATAAACTTAAAACATCAAAATATGTTAAAAGTGTTGTAAATATATTTTGAACATACTTTGATATATATGTATATATTGTTATAGGTTCGTGAATCAACCAGTGGCCAAGTCTTACTTCCCGACGAAGTAAAAATCTGTGAAAGTGAGTTATAGTCCCACTTTTAAAATCTAATATTTTTGGGATGAGAATACATGCAGGTTTTATAAATGATTTACAAAATAGACACAAGTACGTGAAACTACATTCTATGGTTGAATTATCGAAATCGAATATGCCCCTTTTTATTAAGTCTGGTAATCTAAGAATTAGGGAACAGACACCCTAATTGACGCGAATCCTAAAGATAGATCTATTGGGCCTAACAAACCCCATCCAAAGTACCGGATGCTTTAGTACTTCGAAATTTATATCATATCCGAAGGGTGTCCCGGAATGATGGGGATATTCTTAAATATGCATCTTGTTAATGTCGGTTACCAGGTGTTCACCATATGAGTGATTTTTATCTCTATGTATGGGATGTGTATTGAAATATGAAATCTTGTGGTCTATTATTATGATTTGATATATATAGGCTAAACCTATAACTCACCAACATTTTTGTTGACGTTTTAAGCATGTTTATTCTCAGGTGATTATTAAGAGCTTCCGCTGTCGCATACTTAAATAAGGACGAGATTTGGAGTCCATGCTTGTATGATATTGTGTAAAAACTGCATTCAAGAAACTTATTTTGTTGTAACATATTTGTATTGTAAACCATTATGTAATGGTCGTGTGTAAACAGGATATTTTAGATTATCATTATTTGATAATCTACGTAAAGCTTTTTAAACCTTTATTTATGAAATAAAGGTTATGGTTTGTTTTAAAATGAATGCAGTCTTTGAAAAAGGTCTCATATAGAGGTCAAAACCTCGCAACGAAATCAATTAATATGGAACGTTTTTAATCAATAAGAACGGGACATTTCACACTCGATGGTCACCCTATTGTAGAAAAGGCGTTAGGTGGGTTTCTACCCCAACTGTAGTTATAGTGGGTATCATGGATATATATTACACTAGACCGTTTGAGGAGTTTCTACTCTCAATATTCGCTGTCAACCGACAACACCCTCGTAAACATCAATCCTAGGATTCAATACTTTGAGGTGCACGAAATTATTTTTCGAGATTCATCTCACCTGGAGTCGGCCATTCTTTATAGTCCACGATTCACGTTTCCTTTCATCCGCATATAAGTTTAAGAATATGGATGAATCCTAGATTTCCTCGCTCATTATACAAGGTAGTTCACTCTCGTTGAAATATCACACCTTTCGTACGTCTTCCTTTCGGAAATGTAATGAAAATTTACTTTGAAGTCCATGATCATCGTTATCTCCCTTGAGAGAATTGCCTTATATATCTATGCCGCCGATGTGACTACTCTATATATTTCTTCCTTCATTGTTGCAACTATATTTCATTCATCCCAGTTCGTCCCCTTGGGGAGATCCTGTTTTGTTTATTAAGAAGAAAGATGGTTCGTTCCGGATGAGCATTGATTATCGTGAATTGAACAAGCTTACGGTTAAGAATCATTACCCTCTTCCGAGAATTGATAATCTGTTCGATCAACTTCAAGGTTCGTCCGTTTATTCTAAGATTGATCTTCGTTTCGGTTATCACCAATTGTGGGCTAAAGAAACTGATATTCCGAAAGCTGCTTTCCGTACCCGTTATGGTCACTATGAATTTCTTGTTATGTTGTTTGGATTAACCAACACACCTGCTGTGTTCATGGACCTCATGAACTGTGTGTGTATACCCTATCTGGATAAATTCGCTATTGTTTTCATCGACGACATCCTTATTTATTCCAAGAGTGATGAAGAGCACGAAGAACATTTGAAGTTAGTGCTTGATTTATTGAGAAAAGAAGAGTTGTACGCTAAGTTCTCTAAGTGTTCTTTCTAGTTAAGAGAAGTTCAATTCCTTGGACATATTGTTAGTGAACAAGAAATACAAGTTGATCCTGCTAAGATTGAGGCGATTGAAAGGTGGGAAACTCCGAAAACTCCTAATCAAATTCGTCAGTTCCTAGGATTAGCAGGTTAATATCGAAGGTTCATTCAAGATTTCTCTCGTATAGCGAAACCTCTGACTGCTTTAACACATAAGGGGAAGAAGTATGAGTGGAAGGATGAACAAGAGGCTGCTTTTCAGATTTTAAAGAAGAAGTTGACTACCGCTCCGATATTGTCACTACCTGAGGGTAATGATGATTTTGTTGTTTATTGTGATGCTTCGCATCAAGGCTTTGGTTGTGTTTTGATGCAACGAAAGAAAGTTATCGCGTACGCATTACGTCAATTGAAGATTCACGAGCAGAACTATACAACTCACGATTTAGAGTTGAGGGCCGCTGTTTTTGCACTTAAGATTTAGAGACATTATTTGTATGGGGTCAAGAGTACTGTGTACACAGATCACAAAAGTCTTCAACATATCCTCGGTCAGAAACAGTTGAACATGAGACAACGAAGATGATTGAGACGTTGAATGATTACGATTGTGAACTTTTGTATCATCCGGGTAAGGCCAATGTTGTGGCGGATGCATTGAGTCGTAAAGAAAGGGCTAAACCTCGCAGGTTTAGGGCCTTGAATATGACAATTAGAACAAACCTCGCAAGGCAGATTCTTGAGGCACAACAAGAAGCCTTAAAGGAAGAGAATTTTGTGAAAGAGAACGTAAGAGGTATGGCTAAGAAATTTGAGATTCGAGCAGATGGTACTAGGTACTTTGCAGGACGTCTTTGGGTTCCGAAGTTTGGTGAACTGCGACAACTTGTTTTGGATGAGGCTCATAAGTCTAGGTACTCTATTCGTCCTGGTTCAGGAAAGATGTATCATGATCTTAAGGAGCTGTATTGGTGGCCTAATTTGAAAGGTGATGTGGCTACGTATGTGGCTAAGTGTTTGACCTGTGCAAAGGTTAAAGCTGAACATCAAAAACCATCTGGACTGTTGGTGCAACCTGAGATTCCCGGGTGGAAGTGGGAAGGAATCACG
The DNA here is from genome assembly GCF_046630445.1 of Rutidosis leptorrhynchoides. Lineage (NCBI taxonomy): Eukaryota > Viridiplantae > Streptophyta > Magnoliopsida > Asterales > Asteraceae > Rutidosis > Rutidosis leptorrhynchoides. The sequence goes on along the minus strand of NC_092335.1, from coordinate 17,012,945 downwards.
ATGGATTTTATTACTAAGTTACCGAGAGTTGCGGGTGGCTATGACACTATTTGGGTGATTGTAGATCGACTCACTAAGTCAACTCACTTTTTGCCGATTAAGGAAAAGGATTTAATGGAGAAGCTCACTCGTTTGTATTTAAAGGAGATTGTTTCTAGACATGGTGTTCCTGTATCAATTATTTTAGACCGAGACAGTAGATTTATATCGAGGTTGAGGTGATCCTTACAGGAAGCTTTAGGAACTAAGTTAGACATGAGCACCGCTTATCATCCTCAGACGGATGGTCAGAGTGAAAGGACCAATCAAACGTTAGAAGACATGTTACGAGCGTGTGTTATTGATTTTGGTAATGGGTGGGATAGATATTTTCCGCTAGCTGAATTTTCTTATAACAACAGTTATCATGCAAGTATTAAAGCCGCACCGTTTGAAGCTCTGTATGGTAGAAAGTGTAGGTCTCATGTCTGCTGGAATGAAGTTGGGAATGCTCAACTCACAGGCCTAGAGATTATTCATGAGACTACCGAGAAGATCGTACAGATCAAAGAAAGGTTAAGAATCTCCAGGAGTCGGCAAAAGAGTTATGCCGATGTTAGAAGAAAAGATTTAGAATTTCAAGTTGGTGATCTTGTCATGTTGAAAGTATCACTCTGAAAGGGTGTGGTACAATTTGGTAAGAGGGGAAAGTTGAATCCTCGACTTGTTGGACCATTTGAGATTATCGAAAGAATTGGACCCGTGGCTTATCGTTTGAAATTGCCACAAGAGCTTAGCGCTTTTCATAACATTTTCATGTATCGAATTTGAAGAAGTGTTTGGCCGAAGCCAATGAAACCATTCTTCTTGATGAACTTCATGTTGATAAACAACTCCATTTTATTGAGGAACCTGTCGAGATTATGGATGGAGAGGTTAAGACTCTTAAGCAGAGTAGAATTCCTATTGTTCGAGTTAGATGGAACGCCAGACGCGATCTCGAGTTCACTTGGGAGCGTGAAGGTCAGATGAGGCAGAAGTACCCGCATTTGTTCCCAAATGATGAGGAAACCCCTGCACCTGCTTAAATTTCGGGACCAAATTTCCGTAACGGGAAGGTACTGTAACGACCCTACTTTTTTCGTTATCTTTTACCGTTAATTATTTAACGACCGTTAACTGTTAATCGTGCCACGTCATTTCTATGACCTATATTATTATTTTTGTAATAATATATTAATTATTATGTGTTAAATGAGTATTTGTATTCATATTTTAAATCGTACGTTTCTACGTGTCGATGATTTCTATCCGGCGAATCTTTTCGGTTTTCAAACCAACGGTCGAGCTTTTGGGATTTTTAAATCCTAATTATTTTAAATATGATATTTTAATTTCATATGATTATATATAGCATTTATATATATTTTTCGTCGCGTATTTGTTATCTCTCCGAATTTTCAATCGTGTAGTCGTGTTTTCGCGTTTCGGGCTTCGTTCGGGAATTTGGGCCACAAGACTTCCTTCATTTATCAAATTTGGGCCATATGGGGCCCACCCCATACCATTTTCGTCTAGACCTCCCATGGGAGGGATTGGTTTTGCCATTCCTTGTAACTTGTGATTATTTTGATCAAAACCACAAAATCCATCTCATTCTAACCTAGCAACCATTTTTTTTTTTCTTCTCCTCCTTGCTCCTTTGGCCGTCACCTACCACCTCCCCAACATCATCATCTTCATCAATTTTTATAGCTTGGATCAAGGATCAATTAACACCAACGCGTTCCTCGTTCCGTTCTCTACGCGATTATACTTCTCGTTTCTTGATTAGGGTATAAACCCTAACCCTAGAACTTTTGATTTTTCATTATATTTCTGTATTTTGATTATATATTAATAGTATGATTATTACTTGTTATTGTAATGGTGTTTGGATGCGTAGAATTACTCGAATACATATGTTTTCGGTTTGATATAATTGGGACAGCAGATTTTTATTTAATTCTGGAATTGTGACTGTTATAAAAGTCAAAATAAATTATCTAGATGAGTTCCTCTCATCAAGACATTAATTTTAGACTCCGGATTCATGTCGTTTCGATTCCCGGAGCCCTAAATATGATCATAATGGTATTTTGTTAAGATTGAATTGTGATATTGGTATGAACCAGGTTTGGTCCGACTTTGTGACCATATTTGGTGACTTTAGGGTGTGTTAGTGTGTTAGGACTGATGGTGGGGCGAACTTTCATGTTCGGGTCATCTCAATCCGAGCCACGAATCACCCGTTGCGTCTAAAACACGATTTTGAGTGAATTGAAGTTCCAAGTAGTGTAATGGCTGTACATCACGACTTGTAGACTGTTCTTAGGGTGTTCTTGAGTGTATAAAAGTGTCGGGTGGTTTGCTTAGGCGGAGATATATGTAAGGCTCGCCGAAAACCGACACCTGGGGCTCAGGATACGACCCGATGAACTTTTGATTTAAAACTTGTGACTAATTATTAAACTTATGATATAAATAATGGATTTCATTATCATTTAATTACTTATGATAAAAAAAGTAATTATTATTATTTACAACTTATGATATATATTTATTATATCATTTAATTAATACTTATGATTTAATTAACATTTTAATTAAACATATGATCAATAATACTTCTTTATTAATGGAAAATACTTATGATAAGTATTAAACTTATATTATGAGATTATTATAATAAGACTTATAATAAGGATTAATTAATTATTTAATTATTATAAGGCTTAGTTATTATTTAATTATAATTTAATTATTAAATAATTATGATTTAATAATTATAATTAGAAACTTATGATATGATTAATAATTCATTATTAATTAATAATACTTATGATATGATTTAAAATTTATTATTAATTAATAATACTTATATTATGACTAATATTTAATTAATTAATTAAATACTTATGTTATATTAATTATATCATTTAAACTTATATTAACTTTAATAAATTATTTTAATTTAATTAAACTTATGTTATGACATAATTAGACATATTTAACTTTAATAAACGTTATAACTTATATTATTATTATAACTTACACTTTTAAAATTTAACGTTGACTATGTTTGACCAAGGTTGACTTTTGAGTTGACTTTCGATTGACTTTGACTTTCAGTTGACTTTTGTTGACTTTCTAATTAAGGAAACTTTCCTAACTTATAAACTTTCCTAAAATAGCAACTTTCTAAATTTGGAAACTTTCCAAAAATAGAAACTTTCCAAAAATAGAAACTTTCCAAAAATAGAAACTTTCCAAAAATGGAAACCTGCTAAAAATAGAAACTTTCTAAAAATAAAAAGTGTGTGTCCGTAAGCTGTTCCGATTAAACCGATGCATATTGAGTATTGTTCTATGTCTACTTGCAACATGTATAATAGCTATCATACTAAGACTTGACCTAAGTTAGTTATTTATATCGACCTGCTTTATTTATAGGTCGGTGTTGTGATCATTCCTGGTCACTGTACTATATTTGCTGTTCGCTTAATTGTGTTGGTAAATTCGTTACTATTAAGGTGAGTTATAGTCCCATTTTTCTATTTAAATCTTTTGGGATGAGAATACATGCAATTTATTTATATTTTGGACACAAGTGGAGGTTGGTTTAAATTATTCATTATGAGTTGAACAAAAATATTCCCTAGTCTGGTAACTGTAATCACTGGTTTCTACTGGTGAACGCGAATCCTATGGATAGATCTATCGGGTTTGACAACCCCATTTCAAGCTAGTCTCGCTAGCAATTTATAATCGGAATATTTAGTACTTCGTATTTTGTTGTAGATACACTTGTTCGATGTATAATATTTATTGTGTTTGGCAAGGGTAAATAAATGGTTAAGTGGTTATTAGGTGGCTCACGGTAAATGGAATAATGTTTTTATATGTTTTCTAGCATATAATTTTGTGGTCCAAAAAGGAGTTTTTATGTTTTCAAACATAAATTTTACGGTTTAAATTAAATATTGTTTGCAATATTAAACCTATAATTCACTCAACATTTTTGTTGACAGTTACTCGCATGTTTTATTCTCAGGTTCATGATTGATTGCTTCCGCTGTGCTTAGAGAGTCTGCATATTTATGATGGCAGCTTTTGTTAAACAATAACTTGCATTCTATTTTGATACATTTAATAGTGGATGTTGTTGACTTTGTTTAGGTCAACTTTTGGTTAAGAAATAATGTATGGTTTTTCTAAACTTGCATATTTTGGTAGATTTCCTTTATAGGAAATCATTTTTAAATAAAGAATGCAAGGTTATTTATCAAATTCATATAGAGTTATGATCAAGCTGTGGGACCAAGATAACGATGGTCGTCAAGTGTACTTTGACGGGTCGTTAAATGATGTGGGAATGGAGGTATGAGTTAGCGTAATATAACGACACTCGATCAACGTGGTTATATTACGGTATGTCATACCAAAGTTCTAATGACTCGTGATGGTGATTGGACTCGATCAACCTAATCACCACCATGTGCCATGTACATGACTTCATTTTTCTTGTTTGAACATCCGAAAACTCCGAGAATACTGATAACAACCATACCCGGGACACATCTTCGATTAATGTCGAACCATATTTATGCTTCCAAATGAATGTCAAATTCTTTCAACATCAGACGTATGTTACACATGTATACTATCTCGTTTTCGCACAGTTTTATCGACGAACTACAAAATGTTGGTATGCTCACATCGAGGTGGAAACTTCTCTCACATCACACTCGTACTTCCGTTTAAGGAAATATTTATTCTAAATTCTCAATGGAGAGAGAGACTCTTCACATTATACTAGTATTCGCCACGAGGGTGAATAGTCCTAACGAACGTTTTCGGAACCCGATAAGAAACTTGCTCTAACGAACTTTTTCGGAAACCAATCAATCTTCCGCGGCGCGAAATTCTTGAGAAACAAAAACTTGTTCAAAATATATCTTAAGGAGACATACTTCGTTTCGGATCGAGATCCTCGTTTCACTTCTAAATTTCGGGGTGCCTTACAAAAAGCCTCGGGACCACGTTTAAACATGAGTACAACACATCAACCACAACTCGATGGACCGAGCAAACATACGATTCAAACCTTGGAAACCGTAATACGAATTTGTGTTATCGCCTTCAAAATTTCTTGAGAAAAGTCTTTGCCTTTAACCAAATTCTCTTACAACGATGGTTATCACTCAAGTCTTAACGTCACACCTTTTGAAATCTTATATGACCGGAAACGTCATTCTCCTTTTGTAGAACCAAGTAAATGATAATCAAATCACCGGACCCGCACTCATTCATGAAATAACCGTTAAGATTGTTTAAATCCAAGAAAGGCTCAAGACGGCCGTAGTTGCCAAAGGAGCTATACCGATGTTAGACGTAAACCTCTCGAATTCCTAGTGGGTAACCGCGTAACGTTAAAAGTCGCACCTTGAAAAGGTGTAGTCCGTTTCGGGAAACGTAGAAAGCTAAATCCGCGATATTTTGTTCCTTTTAAAAATCTTGGGGCGTTTTGGACCCGTTGATAGCCATTTAGATTTTCCGATTCATTTGAGCTCCGTTCATCCTACATTCTATGTATCAAACTTAAAGAAGTGTCTTGCCGAACAAGAACTTGTTATTCCTTTTGATGAACATACTATCGATGACAAACTTCACTTCCTAGGAGAACCGGTTGAAATTGTGAATCGTGAAAATCAAACCTTAAAACAACGTAAAATCCCGACCGCCAAAGTTCGTTTAAATGCCCAAGGAAGTACCTTCACCTATTCGAGGAATTGGCAACGCAAGATTTCGAGGGAGAAACAACAACTACTACTTCTAACTAAATTTCGGGACGAAATTTCTTTTAAGGTGTGGGTAATGTAACATCCCGCATTTTTCCGTTAAATTTATTTTTAACACTGTCTTTTTTTTTTAATAATATCTTTCGTTATTTAAATTCGTAGTTTCCATTGACTAACGTTCATAATATTCCCGTTAATTAATTATAACATCACTCGTTTACTCTAGCGCTTTCGAAAATATTCGTTCGCTTAATTCATGCACCCGCTTTGAAACTTGAGGGATCGAAGTTGTCAAGTGGGCAAACTAGTTGACTAGGTCAACTAGTCAACCCACCTTTCTCATCCATTCATTTCATTCATCTCCCACCTCCTCTTTCTCTCTTCTCTACTTCCATTTTTAGAACTTAAACACCCAACTCACAAAATCATCATCTAAATCCGGATCAAGAGGCAAACATTAAAACAAATTATATTTTCGTGATCCTCTCTTCATCCTCTACATTTTGGTACCAATTTCATCAAGTTTGGGTCACTTTCTAAAAACACTAAATTTCTCTAAATTCGTTTTATATACTTGAAATCCTCAATTCGATTATCATTAGTTACACTTGCAGGGTGTAAGCGAGAACTTATATTGTGTGGCCATACGGGTTTGACAAACCCTCATTTCGGACGGTTCGCTCCCATCTACGGATGAAATATATTTTCGAGAAACAGTGTATGTTCTAACACTATTGTGATGGGGTTCTATGGAAGGAAACGTTAAGTCTTGATAATTGGGTGCTCGCGAACAATACTTTTGGAATGCAAACGATTTGGATAATCAACTATACAAAATCTTTTGGTTCAAAAACAACGTTTACAAACACCTATGATTTCACCAACGTTTTTCGTTGACAGTTTTCTATATGTTTTCTCAGGTTCATACTTGGCTATTTGATACATGCTTCCGCGTTTACTTATACTTGCTTGGAGTCAAGCATACATGCATACACTCTGATTTCTTGCTTGGGGTCAAGCATACATACATACATACGCTAGGGATAGCATCTTTGGATTCAAATTTAAAGCATACATACTTACGCTATTTATAGCAACTGTGATTTTCAACTAATTATGTCGCAAGTTATTTCATTTATACATTACTACTTTTGTAAACTTAAACTTGTTGTCGATCCGTTTGGTAAACTAAATTTTGCAAGTCTTGTACTTTACAAATGAATGCGACATAATTTTGGTCAAACGCGTCTCATATGGGGACTATGACCACGTAACGGAACCTAAGTTAGCGGCGCCGTCAATGACGATTTTGTTCGGGTCGCTACATTCACCACCTTTTATACGTTCACCACCTGTAACTCGATCAAGACATTTAGCCAATATTGTCACGGTTGATTTTTCTTTAAAATTGTCATCAAGTCGACCAAGTACTCCAATTCAAATTTCCGATAATCCATTTTTTGAACCCGACCTCACAATTGAGAATCTGGAGGATATTCAGGGACAAATCAGAGATCCTGAACCATTAATCTTTCCTCCGGAACCACCAATCATTCAAACAGAGATTGTCGAGGAACAAACCATTAAATTAGAATCCTCTAGTGATTCAGATTCAACAAATTCAATCATGGAAAATCTGGAACCTCTAAGTATGGAAGACCGAATGAGAGCTAAACGCACTGGCCAAGGTCATGCAATTATTCAACCAAACATTAATGCGCCAGATTATGAAATCAAAGGACAAATCCTGCACATGGTGACTAATCAATGCCAATTTAGTGGTGCGCCAAAGGAAGATACAAACGAACATCTTCGAACCTTTAATAGGATATGTACTTTATTTAAAATACGAGAAGTAGAGGATGAACAAATCTATCTCATGTTATTTCCCTGGACTTTAAAGGGAGAAGCCAAAGATTGGTTAGAATCGTTACCTGAAGGGGCGATTGATACATGGGACGTTTTAGTTGAAAATTTTCTTAAACAATTCTTTCCGGCATCTAAAGCCGTGAGACTTCAAGGAGAAATAGTTACGTTCACACAAAAGCCAAATGAAACTCTATATGAGGCGTGGACAAGATTTGGAAAGTTATTGAGAGGATGTCCGCAACATGGTTTAGACACTTATCAAATAGTACAAATATTCTACCAAGGATGCGATATCACTACACGAAAAGACATCGATATAGCAGCTGGTGGTTCTATTATGAAGAAAACTGCAACTGAATCTTACAAAATTATTGATAACACTGCTTCCCACTCACATGAGTGGCACCAAGAAAAAGATATCATTAGATCATCTAAAGCAGCTAGAGCCGATTCTAGCCATGACTTTGATTCCATTTCTGCAAAGATAGATGCTGTCGAGAGACGAATGGAAAAGATGACTAAAGATATTCAATCAATACGAATTAGTTGTGAGCAGTGTGGAGGACCACATTTGACAAAAGATTGTCTCAGTATTGAACAAACAATGGAATAAAGAGAGAATGTTTCATACATTAACCAAAGGCCTGGAAATAATTATCAGAATAATTATCAACCGCCAAAACCAATCTACAATTAAAATCAGAATTATAACCGAAATGTTCCATACAACAACCAACAAGGTCCTAGCAATCAACATGTATCTAACAATGCTTACAATCAGCAAAGACCTATTTTTCAAAACAAACCACCACAAAACCGATGATAAAAAGCCAAATTTTGAAGACATGATGTCGAAGCTAGTTTAATCTCAAACTCAATTTTTCACATCTCAGAAACAAACCAATGAACAAAATGCTCAAGCATTTAGAAATCAACAAGCTTCTATCCAAAATCTGGAACAAGAAGTAAGCAACCTAGCAAGGTTGATAGGTGAAAGAAAACCGGGAAGTTTACCTAGTGATACAAATGCTAACCCCTGGAATGAAACAGCTAAAGTCATTACCACAAGAAGTGGTATTACACTTAAACCACCTGAAATACCTGTAATTTCTGATGACTCTATTCCTACTACACAAGAACCACAACCTGAGCAAGATAAGGAAACAGAACCGGTAGTTGAAAAGGTTAATGAAGATAACATAATTAAGGCTAAACCTTATGTTAAACCATACCAACCACCACTTCCTTACCCGAGTAAAATGAGAAAAGAAAGACTTGAAGCCGAGCAATCTAAATTCTTGGATATGTTTAAACAAATAAATGTAAATCTTCCTTTCATTGATGTGATTTCAGGAATGCCAAGATATGCCAAATTCTTGAAAGATCTAATCACAAATAGAAAGAAAATGGAAGAACTCTCAGCTGTTACAATGAATGCTAATTGTTCCACAGTACTGTTGAATAAGATACCAGAAAAATTATCAGATCCAGGAAATTTCACAATTCCATGTTTTCTGGGTAGTCTTAGTTCAATAGAAGCATTGGCAGACTTAGGTGCTAGTATAAATTTAATGCCGTATTCACTATACGCTAAAATAGACCTCAGAGAATTAAAATCAACAAGAATAAGTATACAACTAGCCGATCGATCAGTAAAATATCCTAGAGGGATAATGGAAAACATGCTAGTTAAAGTTGGTACTTTAGTATTTCCAGTAGATTTTGTTATTCTGGACATGGAAGAAGATTGTCGAGTTCCTCTCATATTAGGAAGACCATTCTTAAACACGGCCAAAGCAATAATAGACGTGTTCGGTAAGAAACTAACCCAAAGTATAGAGGACGAGAGTGTTACCTTTTCAGTTGATAGAGCCATGCAACAACCGCAATCTGCAGATGATACATGTTATTATATTCAAACTATAGATTCACATGCAGAATTGTTAGAAGAATTTCAATAATTACAAGGAACAGGAGAATGTTCTTTAGGAGAAGGAACTGAATCAATTAATGAAGCTGAAATGTTAGCTACACTTATGGCTAATGGATATGAACCAACAACAGAAGAAATTCAAATGCTAAAAGAGGAAGACAGATGTCGATACAAATCATCGATAGTAGAACCACCGACATTAGAGTTAAAGCCACATCCAAACCATTTGGAATATGCTTATTTACATGGTGAATCTGAATTACCTGTAATAATATCGTCTTCTCTTACTGAAAATGAAAAATCTCAACTCATTTCTGTTCTAAAATCTCATAAACCAGCTATTGCATGGAAGATTCATGACAATAAAGGCATAAGTCCTTCATATTGCACACATAAAATCCTTATGAAAGAAGGTCATAAAACATATGTGCAAAACCAATGAAGACTAAATCCTAATATGCAAGATGTTGTTAAGAAAGAAATTATTAAACTGCTAGATGCAGGTTTAACTTATCCAATCTCTGATAGTCCATGGGTAAGCCCAGTTCAATGCGTACCTAAGAAGGTTGGTATGACTGTCATCACAAATGAAAAAAAATGAGCTTATTCCTACTAGGACTGTAACAGGATGGCGTGTTTGTATTGATTATAGAAAATTAAATGACGCCACCAGAAAAGATCACTTTCCTTTACCTTTCATGGATCAAATGTTGGAAAGATTAGCCGGAAACAGTTACTATTGTTTTCTTGACGGTTTTTCCGGATACATTCAAATTCCAATCGCACCCGAGGACCAAGAGAAAATCACTTTCACGTGCCCTTATGGTACTTTTGCTTACAAACGCATGCCATTTGGACTTTGCAACGCCCCTGCAACCTTTCAAAGGTGCATGATGACGATTTTTCACGACATGATAGAAGAATGCATGGAAGTTTTTATGGATGACTTTTCAGTCTTCGGTGATACTTTTGAAACATGTCTAGTTGAACGAATGCTTATTAGATGCGAAAAATCAAATCTAGTTCTTAATTGGGAGAAATGCCATTTCATGGTTAAAGAAAGCATCGTTCTTGGTCATAAAATTTCAAAGGAAGGAATTAAAGTGGATAGAGCTAAAGTAGATGTAATTTCTAAACTTCCACATCCCACCAATGTTAGAGGAGTTAGGAGTTTTCTAGGGCATGCCGGTTTTTACCGACGTTTCATAAAAGATTTTTCTAAAATTGCCACTCCTATGAATAAACTCCTAGAAAAGGATGCTCCATTCATCTTTTTGGATGAATGCATTAAATCTTTTAATATTCTAAAAGAAAAACTCACTAATGCGCCGATCATGATAACTCCAAATTGGAATCTACCGTTTGAACTTATGTGCGATGCAAGTGATTTTGCAATGGGAGCCGTTTTAGGACAAAGGATTGAAAAACGATTTCAACCTATTTATTACGCTAGTAAGACATTACAAGGAACACAAACAAATTACACAACTACTGAAAAAGAACTCCTTTCTATTGTATTTGCTTTTTGACAAATTTCGTTCATATCTAGTTTTAGCTAAAACGGTGGTCTATACCGACCATTCTGCTCTTAGATATCCATTTTCGAAACAAGATGCCAAACCACGATTAATCCGTTGGATCTTACTCCTACAAGAATTCGATATTGAAATCCGAGACAAAAAGGGAGCAGACAATCTCGCTGCTGATCATCTTTCTCGTCTTGAAAATCCTGAATTAGAAGTTCTAAATGAATCGGCCATACAAGATAACATTCCTGATGAATATCTTTTGAAGATCGATTATAATGAAATTCCATGGTTTGCAGACTATGCAAATTACTTAGTATGTGGATTCCTTGAAAAAGGGTTGTCGTACCAAAAACGAAAGAAATTCTTTAGTGATATAAAACACTATTTCTGGAAAGATCCACATTTGTTTAAAAGTTGTCCCGATGGAATAATACGCCGATGTGTATTCGGAGATGAAGCTAGTCAAATCTTAAACCATTGTCACACAGGACCAACAGGAGGGCATTATGGGCCTCAACTCACAACAAGAAAAGTCTACGATGCTGGATTCTATTGGCCTACAATTTTCAAAGACGCACACCTTCTTTGCAAATCCTGTGATGCTGGTCAAAGGGCCAGAAAAATAAGTCAACGTGATGAAATGCCACAAAATGTCATTCAAGTATGTGAAGTATTTGACATTTGGGGTATTGACTTTATGGGTCCATTTCCAAAATCTCATAATAATCTCTACATTCTCGTTGCTATTGATTATATATCTAAATGGGCGGAAGCACAAGCTCTCCCAACTAATGATGCACGAGTTGTAGTCAACTTCTTAAAACATATTTTTGCATGGTTTGGAACAACGAAAGCTTTAATAAGTGATCGGGGTACTCATTTTTGTAATAATCAACTTGAGAAAGTTCTCAAAGGATATGTAGTAACTCATAAAATCTCAACCGCTTATCATCCACAAACAAGTGGACAAGTTGAAAATACCAACCGAGCTTTAAAACGTATTCTAGAGAAAACCGTAGGATCAAATCCGAAGGAATGGTTCATGAAATTGGAGGATGCACTCTGGGCTTTTAGAACAGCCTACAAAACTCCAATTGGTACCACACCTTTTAAACTCGTTTACGGAAAAGCATGTCACCTTCCAGTAGAAATTGAGCACAAAGCATTTTGGGCTTTGAAGACATGTAATCTTGATTTACATGAAGTCGGACGTCTACGGTTAAGTTAACTAAACGAATTAGAAGAATTAAGACATGAAGCATACAAAAATTCGTTAATCTATAAGGAAAGAACGAAGAAATGGCATGATAAAAGAATCAGAAGTTCAAAAAAAAATTTAAAGAAGGAGACAGAGTTCTTCTTTTCAATTCACGATTCAAGCTATTTCCTGGAAAATTGAAATCAAGATGGTCTGGACCAATCATAATCAAAAGAGTTTTTCCGTACGGAACAGTAGAATTAATAAATTCAAATGGGATTGAATTTAAGGTTAATGGTCACAGAGTTAAACATTACATAGATAGTCCAATGGAAGTTGAAGATGAAGTTAATCACAATTTCGACACCACAGCTAACTAAGTGTGGGAAGATTCGAATCTTTTTAGGGTAATATATATTTCTGTTAGAGTTAGATTTTCCGTTTTCGTATAGTTTCCGAGAATGGAATCCGAATGGTCTTTCCCTAGCAGACCCTAAAGAACTAGTCTTCTCCCTCCATTCTGAATTTTTATTTTTTTTAGGTTTTACGAGATGAAGAATTCCTTTGATTTGAACCATGGCATAATGCTACACACTTTGATTACTAAACGTAATAATGACACACTCCCGAGTGACCTGGTGTCAGTAATAAGAAGCAGATGTGACAAAGTAAGGAAAGAACTCAGGAAAGATCATCATAAGACACATTTTGGTAAAAGAAAATCAAAATCCGCAACAAAAAGAAGAGCACGACACCTTGAAAGATGTTATAAATGCGGAAAATGGTCACACGAAGGTAAATGTTCAAATAATCAAACATATTCAAATACCGAATTTGTTACTCTATGCAGAGAAGGACCGTTCATATGTTTAGAAGAAAAGATATTGAAGAATCGAGGTTAGGCTTACGTAGCTATGGAGAACCAAATCACACGACTCTCCTATGAGTCGGCTAAAGCAGGTCCCTGAGAATTCTTTCTCACAGGTAAGTATGTACAGTTTTTATTTTTAATTTTATTACTTTTAACCTTTTGATAATAAACGCTGAATCGTTCGCTATAAAGTATTAAATTGGTATTCAATAAAATTATGTATGCGTAACCGAAATTATTGATATCATACAAAAATTTATTACATCACTGCGAAATTTACCGTTTATTCTTAAGGTATAAATATCTTTAATCAATCAACCCAAAATATTTCAAAAATTGGTCAGGAGTAAAACTAGGTTATGGAACCGAAATTACTTTACCGAAAAGTGGGGCGTATATTTTTGATAATATTTGATTGATTAAAGTGGGATAAAAGACCAAAAAGATTTTTTTATTTTAATTTTTACCTTGTTTTTAAAATTAATATATAAATATTAAATTAATATTGTAAACTTTTTAAAATCAATATATTTAAGTTTGTAAATATTTGAAAAAATTAATATTTTTAATATAAGTTTGTATGTATAAAAATATTAATAATATGAATTTTTAATTTTATGCATTTTAATTTTAAGTTTAGTGTGAATTTTAAAACAAAAATTTACTTTATTTCATTAAGTAAAAAATTTGATATCTAAAAATTCGTCGTGAGTTGAAAACTAGGTCGTTGAACCGAAATTGCTTTACCCAAGGGAGGGACGAGAAATTTTGTTATCATTATTTTTAATCTTATTGAATTAAAGTATTTTAAAAACATTAAAAAAACTCAAAAATCTTTGCTTTTAAAACGAAATGTCAAATTTTAAAAGTTTGTTGAGAGACAGACTAGGACAACGATCTGAAACGCCCTCACTTCTAAAAGAAACAAATTTTTAAAATTTATTAATTTATGTTTTCTTAGTTGAAGGTTTTTTTAAAAAAAAAAAAAAAAAAAGTCAGACCCCATGCGATCGCATGGGGTTTCCTCTTAGGATCCATGCGGTCGCATGGCCAAGAAAATCTGGGCAGGAATAAAATCAGTCGACCTGTTCTATTTCCTCACTCCACACACAAACATACACGAACATAACCTAAAAACTCTCTCAAGTTTCACCAATTTTTCACCAAAATCAACCAAATTTCTTGCTATAGTCCACTCTAATCATGAATTTGTTAAGAAGTTTCTCAAGAAAGGTAACAATTACATCCTCTAAACTCTTTAAATTTGATTTTTAGTGTTCTTGAGCTATAATTTACCTAATTTGATTTTGTTAATTTCTAGTGTAATTAGAGTTAAATTATTAGTATATTATGCATGTATAACCTAGATTGATGCTATTTAACATGATTTGAAGCCAAAAACTTCAAAAATTTTAGAAATCTAGGGTTTGTGTTCTTGAGCAATTTGGGATTTTTTTGATATAAACAAGATATGGCCGATTTTTGTCATGAATTATTGCTAAATTAAGTAGTGTAACATGTTTAGGTAGCTAAATGATCCAAACTTTGATCCTAAACATGATTTTTGAGAATTAAAGTGGACTTTTTAGGTCTAAAATTCATGAACTTGATTAAATTGATATAAATGCCATTTGAAACTTGTTTAATTACTAGTAATGGTTATTTTAACATGTTATTTGAGTAGAATGCTTATGAACTTTGTAAACATTTTTATATATGCTTATTTGAAAAAGTGTAGAATTGTTAAAATTGTGAAAATGTGTATAAGTTTAACTTTGATTAAACATGTTATTGTAATTGTTTCAAGTTGTTATTTTGCTAACACTAATGCATATTTGGATGCACAAATTTTGTGTTTAATATGTTTTGCAGAGATTTACCGATACTGATGGTGCATCATCATCATCTAGGCAACCTGCTCCGAAACCTGAACCAGAAATGCAATATGAACCGGAGCAACAACAGGAACAACAACAACCTGATCAACACGTACCATATTATGATCCGCAACAAGAATATGTTAATGCCTACGTAATTTTTCTGATTCATCCGATAATAGAACACCCAATGATTCATGAAGAACAGTTGCATCCTAATCTGAGATTTGATCGAAGCTGGAGAGATTACCCGACGTACCAAAGTAACAAATTTAAACTGGTAACGAAAAATGTAGAAGTACCGAGGGTAATTGATTGGGAGCCTTTGGAAAGGGTCCAACTAGTTAACTCAGTTAGGCAGCATCTGATTCAAAGGTATGGCAGCTCTTCTTTTCCCGATTGGGAACGTTTATTCACCATTCGTAGGCCTGTATATAAAGAGTGGTGCGTTGAGCTTATGAGTACTATTTCACTTAATGCGGATGTAGTTAGGTTAGATGATAGAAGTTTTCTTAGATTTTTACTTGACCGTAGGATGTACAGGATGTCCATGCTGGACATGGCCAGGGCTTTACAGATTTACACTCCTAGTGAATTACTACTACCCGATTGTACAAATTTGATTTATCATGGGGAGCGGGTAGATAGGAATTTTGACGCGGACGCCGTCTGGAGGCGTATGTCAAATTATAATGTTTTTTTCTCTAGGAGGAAGACACTCCTACTTAGATATTAACAAAGCAGAGCTACGTATTATACATAGATTTTTAGCTAATTCGATTACACAAAGAGGTAAAAACAAGGAGAAGATGACCTTACACGACTTATTTTACCTTAAGTGTATTCGAAATACTAGAAGCTTTGTTAATATCCCCTACTGTGTTGATTTTTATCTGTCCAAAATAGTGGCATGAATACAGGACGGGGGAATAATAGGAGGAGGTATTTTTGTTACTCTCATTAGAGAGTATTTGGGTGTAGATAGGGACCAAGGGGGTTCACTGATGGTGTGTAGGGAACAGGTTGATACTTTAGGATTGAAGGTCTATCAGGGTGCAAAGGTATTAAAGAGCAGACGCAATCAGGCAATACCATATGATGGTCGTCATCCACAGGTAGAGAGAGGTTCAGATAAGGAAATCGAGGAACCGGATGACATTAGGGATGTCATTAGGGAGGCTATGACTGACGTCTACCAGCGTATAGATGAGGTAGAAATGACAAACCAGGATAGACATAGTCGGTACGAGCAGTGGCAAGCCGAGAATGTATACGAGCATTCCAGGCAATGACAGCATGATAGATGGAACTATCATCAGCATCACATCATGAGCCAGCTATCACCTCATGTACCAAATAACTACGTACCGACCCGACCTTCTTACTATCCTCCACACCAGCCCGATATGCGACCACCATTTACTCTCTACGACCCTAACCAGGCCTATCAGTACACCTATAACCAACCATGGAATCCGCCCGACGACATGAACTGGAACCCCTATCCAGATTGATATAGTTCCGTTGGTGATTTCTATGATTTTTATCTTTTTATTATTTTTATTTATTTATGTTTAAACATATAATATTGTGATACTTTTATGTAAGTTTTAACATTTTTATTATGTTGTACTAATATTTCATATTTGATTTGAAAATGAGATGTTAAGTCCCATTTCAAATTACCTTGCATGTTATTATTTGTATGTATGTATATTGTCAATTGTACACAACAGGGTAAAACAGCGCATTTTCAAAGACTGGCATTAAGTTCAGCAAAAGCTACTAATTTTGACGACAAAACGAAAAACAAATGTGATGTAACAACAAGACGGAATGAACAAATGATGTGCACCATTTATCATTCAACAAACAAACGCCAATATGTTTGAAAACTTTGGTAAAATTTAATCATTTTTCTACGCTAATCACCCTCAATAATTTAAATTGTTACTGATTTCTTGCAAATGAGGGCATTGCAAGATCTTAATTGTGGGAAGGGGTTAAATTCTTTCGGATTTTTAAAATTTTTAACTTAAACACTTGGTTACCATTAAAAAATACTAGTAACGCAGTAGTTGTATTAGAATCTAGTGCTCTCTGATAATAAAGAACATCCCTAGTCTTATATACTGACTACCCAATTCTAGTAAAATTTTTCAAAATTTTCAAATAAATGAACTCAAAATCATGTTTATACAAATTTATGAACGATAAAACTAGGTGTTAACACCGAAATTATTGTTACCTCAGAAAGGACATAAATTGAGAAACAACCCAAAATGTTAGAATTCATTTAAAATGGAATAGAGGACAATAAAAAGCAAAGAAAGGAAAATAAAAGCCAAGTGTGGGAAAAATTTACCAAGTTATTTAGAACATATGTCACATATTTTTGTACAAATAATTGAAGATACTTTTGTTTTGGACAATTTTAATCAGTTTTACCCAGTTTATTGTAATATAAATGAAATTTAAAAGGTAGTAAAGTCTTCCGAAAGAAAAAGAAACGTGCTTCTTGATTTAGGTCAGGAAGTTGTCATCCAGACCAGTTGTAGAGTCTACAAAAAACCTTGAAAAGTTTTCTCAAAAATCAGCTGGAAATCCACGGACCTCAGTATCAAACAGGGTCGCCAAGTGGTCAGACTTATCCTAACCATGAGAGGATCTGTCTCGTACAATGGGGGGGCACCGTGCAAATTAGCTTATAAGTCTAATGAATCAGATCCCCAAAAAAGATAATCTCCTTAAAGATCAAAAATCAGCTTTTAAGACTGATATTACTCAATCCTTGAGATTGACCTTAAAGATTGAGAATTCAAACTCATGGAATTCAATGATATCTAAACTCGAGCTTGAACGAGAAAAAATTTTGATCAAATTACAAACCGGTTTGTTTTCTGAAAACTCATTTTCAATGCGTTCATTACCATTGAACGTAAAATCCTAGGAATTCACCTGGAATTCATTAGGTCACCTGAACCAAATCGGGTGTCAACCGTAAGAACGGTGGTTGCATAGCATGGTCGAAGACAGGACCTTGTGCCAGACCAAAAAACTATAGGGTGATCTTTACTATTGCTCCTACAAAGGATAGTAATTGCATCCGACATGGTATAGACCATAATCAAAAGCATGTCACGGGACATTGCTTTAACAGTTGCTTGTTCAACACTTTCCTTTACAACTGGACGGTAGTTTACCGAAAGGTAATATACGGAGCAAGTATACTGGACGTGTTGCTTTCCCAATACAAGGTTAGCAAGTGTGTGACACAAAACCGCAAATTTTGAGCTAAAATTTTCAAATCTGAAACCCACCAAACCCACAAAAACAATTTGCAAACACCGGTGAAGGGTTATTCCGGAAAACTTATATACGGTAAAAGCTAGATTGTATTTTCGAAAGATCAAATGTTTTCATAAAGATCCAATTTCCTTAAGGATCTAAATTTTCATAGTCATGTGGGACTGTAAACCACAATGTTACTATCATTGTTTATACCACCAAATCAAAATCACTGATGTACAAAGTGTGAAGAATAAAGAAGTGATTCTAGTATTTTTATTTCAAGACTATATTGCTTGAGGACAAGCAACGCTCAAGTGTGGGAATATTTGATAATGCTAAAAACGAACATATATATCATAGCATTATCCCTCAAGAAAGACAAGCTTTTAGTTGCAATTGTTATATTTACAAGTGATATTCGTTTAAATAATAAAAGGTGAAGACAAAAGACAGATTCGACGAATTGAAGACGCAAACGACCAAAAAGCTCAAAAGTATAAAGTACAATCCAAGAGGTTCAATTTATTGATGAGAAACGTCTCAAAATTACAAAAGTACGAGCCGCGAAACATAAAGTACAAGATATTAAATAGTACGCAAGGACGTTCGAAAATCCGGGACCGGGACATGAACCAACTCTCAACGCGCGGAGTACATGAATATAATATAATTTATAATTAATTATATATAATTAATTATATTATATTATAAATATTATAAAAATCCAGCAGCCCACGTTTTGGAATCTTTGTGAGCTGGAAAAGCAGGCCATGAGATCGCATAACCTAGAAGTGCAAAATTCATGCGGTCGCATGGTGAACAGTATCAGCTGACATCCTATAAATTTCGCGTGTTTTGATCGAATGTTTTACACACCTTTTTCTCTCTATCTCTCACGTAATATATATATATATATATATATATATATATATATATATATATATTATAATTTTAATTTAATAATAATAAGGGCATGTTAGCGAATGTTGTAAGTGTGTAAGTCGAAATTTTGTCCGTGTAACGCTACGCTATTATTAATCAATGTAAGTTATGTTCAACCTTTTTAAATCAATGTCTCGTAGCTAAGTTAGTATTATGCTTATTTAAGCAGAAGTAATCGTGATGTTGGGCTAAAATATTAAGACGAGGTAATTGGGCTTTGTACCATAATTGGGGTTTGAACAAAAGAACGACACTTGTGGAAATTAGACTATGAGCTATTAATGGGCTTTATATTTGTTTAATTGAGTGATAGTTCGTTAATTTAATATAAAGATTTACAATTGGACGTAATTATAAATAACCACATACACTCGATCGGACACGATGGGCGAGATATTTATAAGTACTAATAATCGTTCATTTAACCGGACACGGGAATGGATTAATAGTTAATAGACTTATTAAAACAGGGGTGAATTACATACAAGGAAAATTGGTGTAATTATAGTTTAAGTCCCCAATTAGTTGGAATATTTGACGTCGGATATAAGGATAATTTGACGAGGACACTCGCACTTTATATTTATGACTGATGGACTGTTATGGACAAAAACCAGATGGACATATTGAATAATCCAGGACAAAGGACAATTAACCCATGGTAATAAACTAAAATCAATACGTCGAACATCATGATTACGGAAGTTTAAATAAGCATAATTCCTTTATTTCATATTTCATCGCACTTTTATTTACTGTCATTTTATTTAATTGCACTTTTAATTATCGTACTTTTTAATTATCGCAATTTTATTTATCGCATTTTAATTATTGTCAATTCCTTTACGCTTTAAATTAAGTTATTTTTATTTTTAATATTTTACATTAGGTTTTAACTGCGACTAAAGTTTTAAAATCGACAAACCAGTCATTAAACAGTAAAAACCTCCTTTTATAATAATAATACTACTTATATATATATATATATATATATATATATATATATATATATATATATATATATATATATATATATATATATATATATATATATATATATATATTACAAATATAGTTTTAAAAATATAGCGTTAAACTTGGCTAGTTCCCTCTGGACGAACTGGACTTACTAAAAACTACACTACTGTACGATTAGGTACACTACCTATAAGTGTTGTAGTAAGTATTAGGTATATCCACTCTATAAATAAATAAATAACTTGTGTAAAATTGTATCGTATTTAATAGTATTTCATAGTAAATATATAACTATTTCGTATACACCTCTACGCACATCAACCATCTTGATTTCAATTTTCCAGAAAATAGCTTGAATCGTGAATTGAAAAGAAGAACTCTGTCTCCTTCTTTAAATTCTTTTGAACTTCTGATTCTTTTATCATGCCATTTCTTCGTTCTTTCTTTATAGATTAACGAATTTTCATATGCTTCATGTCTTAATTCTTCTAATTCGTTTAATTGACTTAACCGTAGACGTCCGGCTTCATGCAAATCAAGATTACATGTCTTCAAAGCCCAAAATGCTTTGTGCTCAATTTCTACTGGAAGGTGACATGCTTTTCCGTAAACAAGTTTAAAAGGTGTGGTTCCAATTGGAGTTTTGTAAGCTGTTCTAAAAGCCCATAGTGCATCCTCCAATTTCATGGACCATTCCTTCGGATTTGATCCTACGTTTTTTTCTAGAATACGTTTTAATGCTCGGTTGGTATTTTCAACTTGTCCACTTGTTTGTGGATGATAAGCGGTTGAGATTTTATGAGTTACTCCATATCTTTTGAGAACTTTCTCAAGTTGATTATTACAAAAATGAGTACCCCAATCACTTATTAAAGCTTTCGGTGTTCCGAACCTTGCAAAAAGACGTTTTAAGAAGTTGACTACAACTCGTGCATCGTTAGTTGGGAGAGCTTGTGCTTCCGCCCATTTAGATACATAATCAATGGCAACGAGAATGTAGAGATTATTATGTAACACCCTAGATTTTTTTTTTTTAAATCACAGCGGAAGTCTTAATTCACATAAATACCCTTAGTTAATTACAAACATGATTATCACAAATCATTAGCTAGTTACTTATTACAAATCACCGGTGTTACGTTAAACAACTAGTTACATATTTATAAAGGTGAAGACATTAGAGTTCGTCTTGTCAAACATATCGTCAACCCAACTCCCGTCCCTACCAGCACTAAGATCCAAAACCTGTAAGGGAGGAGGTGAGGGGGATTAGCACTAGGCTAAGTGAATGGAATCATCTAACAGATCTAGCATACAGTACCAACTTGTACAACTACAGCAACTACAACAATCCATAACCGGAAACCGTCAACTAATCATCTGGCAACTATCAACTAGCAACTATGCTCCAACTAGAGACTCGGCGGCTTGTACGAGCACACGACCACTAGCTGATCAGTCTAGCATCTACCGAATGTCCTTACTACTGAATCTCCAGTATAGTAAATCCACACGCAGGTGATGCGTCATTCAGTACTATACTCAACAAACAGTAGCCAACTGGACCCAACCACAACAAGGTTGACCTCTCTGAGCTGAACCTAACAACAATAGGTTCCAACAGGCAACTACAACTTGTGCACACAACTGTTAAGCAACTACCACTGCAAAAAACTGTCCCTACGACTAGCATGGCAACTCTACAATGATCATTATTACAACATATCTACTAAGCATAGCAACTAAAACAGTATAACATGGTAGCACAACTTGCTACTCCATACTACACCCGGAGATAATCCCACTCACCGATTACCAGCAACAGAAGGCACTCAGAATTCTAATCTTACTGAGCCTTTTCTTCGTCCTTATCACCTGAGAATAGACATAACACAATCAGTAATCATGCCTTGATAACAACTCAACAATAAAACAATAACACCAATACCAACACTTAATCACTTTACAACTGGTCTGTCAACTGTACGAGTAACACCATCACACGCACGTTTGAGAACACTCAACCGTGCAATTGACAACTCACTCGTACGTTTGGTCTATGACCAAACATCCAATAATGACTCACCTGATCTGTACGGTTCACTACACGAGTGACTAGTGACTCGTACGAGTCACATCTCAACCGTACGTATCATCACAATCAAAACATAGTTCCCATCACCACTCACTCGCACAGTTCACCACACGGTTGACTACCTCAACCGTACGAGTGAAGGCTCACTCGTGCGAGTGATGAAGAACAGTAGCAGCAACTATTTATTATTTGTTTCAACCCATAAGCACAACATCAAACATCAATACATACACTAAATCAACACCTACAAACATGTAATCACTATATGATAAGTCTACATCATAATTTCAACCCATAACAACACTCAAAAGCGTGCAAAACAAGGCATACACACTAAAACTCCTTTTTTGACCCAAAAATAATTTGATCTAGTTTCTTTAAAGTTCACCATTGAAAAGTATTCTTTATTACGATTCTAACGATAGTTTAATCATCAAAAACGGAGTTACGTTTTGAAAGTTACGCTCGTTTCAATTTCATAAAAGGTACTGTAGCAAATAGTGGTTTCCGAATACTGTAGCAAATAGTGACAATGTAGCAAATAGTGACACTGTAGCAAATAGTGACACTGTAGCAAATAGTGACCATGTAGCAACTCGGGTACTGTAGCAAACTGGGTTTCGAACCAATTCGATGATTTTGTATTTTTTTCCCCAAAAACTCGATTTCTAAGTGTTTTTGACCAAATTTTAAGCACAAGAAAGTTATTAAACATATATACAACCTATTTCTAACATCAATTGATGTTTTTATACATCAAACAACTAGATTTAAACTAATTTCTATCAAAAACCCATTTAATCAAGAAATCAAACAATGATTCAATCTTACAAACCTGGATAGATGATCACTAAGAAGTAACAATTCAATCCTTAAAGCTTCTTGATCCAATTCCACACTTGAATTAGATTAGGGTTTGAGAGTGATAAATGTTAGGTACGGAGTACTTGATTTTTTTTTGGGGAAAATGGAAGAATAGTCTGGAAACAGGCTTATATATGGGTTAAAAAACCCATACACCATAACACACGGGTATTTATCAGTTATCTGATATCTTTCGTACTTCGTTAGGAGGCCCTAACGGAGTCCAAATTCAACAAACGAACCTGTTCTGTGACCCTTGTCACAAATTGGTCTCAACTAAACAACCAAATAATTATAAACATATAATTATAAAAATCACTAATTACGCCCTACCCCAGGGTACAATGGTCATTTCATCTAGGCCCAAAATGCGGGTGTTACAAATCTACCCTCCTTAAAAGAGATTCCGTCCTCGAAATCGGGTCAACTATGGTCAACAAACCCAAAAATTGTTACTCGCACCGCCAAAACACACGGTTAACTTTATCGATCTTATCCCCGATACCGACAATATCCACCACAATTGCATAGGGAAATGAGATTCCTGACGTCAATACACTCCCGATACCAAATAACTTGTCACAATCTCCGTCGATCAACGTCCATTAATCCACTTAAGTCCACAAATTACACGATCAAGTCAAATAATCAGAGTCAAATTCATGTTTCTTCGCCATTCCGTATCATAAATTTCACGATATGTCATCCAATTCAACTCTTTATACAGTCCACTTTTCCCAATTATCCAAAGCTTAGGCAATTAAATTAGTCATCATGCTAAAATCTATACCTAGGTCCACGAAATTGTCTCATAAGTCAACAGAACTTCACAGGTTATTCGTCTCATATCCAGTCACATCACAATCCAATATAGCACAGGCCGCCTAATTTTCCTTCAGCTTCCCAGAAATTCCGTATGATTTATCACAATATACTTCTGTTGGCCAGGCACAAGCATATTATCCTAAATCATACCTTCATTCTGAGTTGCTCGTAATGGAAAAATTCTACTTGTCTCATTCACTAACTTATGTCCAATCAATTTCCTCAATAAGCATCGGTAATTAATTTAACTACTTTATAACTAATCAATCACAACATCTGTCCAATCATAGTTACTCAAACCTTGTCTATCAATCATCCAAATATAATCTATCAACCAGATCATACATCCAACAAGCTTAGGAAATACCGTCATAACAATCATACTCATGCCACTATCCAACAACTTCATGTCATCCAAAAGTCCACTACACAAACATACTCAACGCATCTCTATCCAAGTCACGGTTCTCAATCCCAAAAAGTCAACCTAAGGGTCACCCTTACCCCACATGGCACAGAAGGGTCGTAACTAAAACATAAACAACATAATGCAACAAAATAAATCTTACACTACTATCAAGATCTACTAATCTACCACACATATATATACACCCAATCATATACATGTATATGACTAAACAATACAAGGATTTTGAAGCATACCTGTATTCACATCACATTCAACATCTGCATCTGCAACCATCTGATAAGCTCTTGCTGTTTCTGTAGGTGGATTCTTTCTTTTCTGCCCAACTGGAGAACCAGAAGATACACCTACTGATCCCGACTGCGCTCCTGGCCCTGCCCCAGAACTTGATCCTCTTACATACGGATACTGAGCTGACCTATGCCCCACTTGATGACATCTCCAACATACATCCTCTTGGAACGAACACATCCGAATCTCGTGTCCCACAATACCACATCTCAAACATCTTTTGGTTGAATCTGAACAAGGACCACTATGAGATGATCTGCAACTATAACACCAAGAATTCTGACTTGATGCTGACCCACTCTATTCTGACCCACTCTTATGTTTCAACTTAACAGACTTCCTTGACCTAGAGTCCGAATGACTCATAACCTGATCTTGTTGTGACATCTCATAACCTACTATTCTATTCCTTGCTGCTCTGACATCATCCTCTACCATCTTGGCCATAACAAATGCTTGCGATAACGTCGTCGCCATCCTAACCATTGTTCTGTACTCTGGTAAAATTATGTTAACAAAGTGCTGAATTCTGGACTGCTCATCTGGAACCCACTGTTGCACAAACCTTAATTTATCCATATACTGCTCAATCACCTCATCTATCGTCATCTGAGGTGTCATTTTCATTGCCAGATATTTCGTCTTAATTCGATTGAGGTCATAAGACGAACAATACTGCTCACAAACTTTACTATAAAATTGTTCCAAGTAATCATGTTCACTTGCTCTTTTGGTATACTAGAAATAACCGTATCCCACCAAACCATTGCCCTATTCTTCAGCATACGACTAGCATAAATAACCTGCAATTCTAGTTCGCACTGACATGCCTTAAAAACCTTTTCTATCTCTCTTAACTAGTTAAGGGTTACTGTTGGGTTGAAACTTCCTGAGTACTCTGGTGGATTACAATTCAGAAACTGTCTAAAGGTACATTTCTTCGTTTGTTGAAACGTCGGCATCTGATACGGACCCTACATCTGATTTGGGAACTGTTGATTAAACTGTGGTGGCATCTGATACTGTTGAGGAAACTGATTCTGAGATGGTATCCATTGTTGTTGTTGGAAAGCACTTCCAGTTTGCTGATGAATATTTGACTGCACCGGATACCCACTAATCATCTGATTCGGTACACTACCACTTGGATTCACTGTTACTTGACATTGTTCTAATTCCCGTATTCGATCACGTGCTTCCTTTAACTTACTTTGCAAATCTATTATTTGTTCCTGTGGATCCTCTTCTGACACGTACCTGTCTTCATTTGGGGCTCTGAATGTTCCGGGGGCTGACGGACCAGTTGCGTTTCCTGTATTATCTGCCAGATCTGCACTACCACAACATCTCACACAAACTCTTAGTGGAAAACAGGTTAGTACCTATCAACTAATGCATGTAATCCCTACATTCACTTAACCCGTACCCTCAGATATGTTGGACACAACACAAGGTTTGGGAACATGACATTCAACACAATGTACATGCGGCCAAACCTATGCTCTGATACCAAGTTGTAACACCCTAGATTTTTTTTTTAAATCACAGCGGAAGTCTTAATTCACATAAATACCCTTAGTTAATTACAAACATGATTATCACAAATCATTAGCTAGTTACTTATTACAAACCACCGGTGTTACGTTAAACAACTAGTTACATATTTATAAAGGTGAAGACATCAGAGTTCGTCTTGTCAAACATATCGTCAACTCAACTCCCGTCCCTACCAGCACTAAGATCTAAAACCTGCAAGGGAGGAGGTGAGGGGGGTTAGCACTAGGCTAAGTGAATGGAATCATCTAACAGATCTAGCATACAGTACCAACTTGTACAACTACAGCAACTACAACAATCCATAACCGGAAACCGTCAACTAACAACTAATCATCTGGCAACTATCAACTAGCAACTATGCTCCAACTAGAGACTCGGCGGCTTGTACGAGCACACGACCACTAGCTGATCAGTCTAGCATCTACCGAAAGTCCTTACTACTGAATCTCCAGTATAGTAAATCCACAAGCAGGTGATGCGTCATTCAGTACTATACTCAACAAAAAGTAGCCAACTGGACCCAACCACAACAAGGTTGACCTCTCTGAGCTGAACCTAACAACAATAGGTTCCAACAGGCAACTACAACTTATGCACACAACTGTTAAGCAACTACCACTGCGAACAACTGTCCCTACGACTAGCATGGCAACTCTACAATGATCATTATTACAACATATCTACTAAGCATAGCAACTAAAACATTATAACATGGTAGCACAACTTGCTACTCCATACTACACCCGGAGATAATCCCACTCACCGATTACCAGCAACAGAAGGCACTCAAAATTCTAATCTTACTGAGCCTTCTCTTCGTCCTTATCACCTGAGAATAGACATAACACAATCAGTAATCATGCCTTGATAACAACTCAACAATAAAACAATAACACCAATACCAACACTTAATCACTTTACAACTGGTCTGTCAACCGTACGAGTAACACTATCACATGCAAGTTTGAGAACACTCAATCGTGCAGTTGACAACTCACTCGTACGTTTGGTCTATGACCAAACATCCAATAATGACTCACCTGATCTGTACGATTCACTACACGAGTGACTAGTGACTCGTACGAGTCACATCTCAATTGTACGTATCATCACAATCAAAACATAGTTCCCATCACCACTCACTCGCACGGTTCACCATACGGTTGACTACCTCAACCGTACGAGTGAAGGCTCACTCGTGTGAGTGATGAAGAACAGTAGCAGCAACTATTTATTATTTGTTTCAACCCATAAGCACAACATCAAACATCAATACATACACTAAATCAACACCTACAAACATGTAATCACTATATGATAAGTCTACATCATAATTTCAACCCATAACAACACTCAAAAGCGTGCAAAACAAGGCATACACACTAAAACTCCTTTTTCGACCCAAAAATAATTTGATCTAGTTTATTTAAAGTTCACCATTGAAAAGTATTCTTTATTACGATTCTAGCGATAGTTTATTCATCAAAAACGGAGTTACGTTTTGAAAGTTACGCCAGTTTCAATTTCATAAAAGGTACTGTAGCAAATAGTGGTTTTCAAACACTGTAGCAAATAGCGACACTGTAGCAAATAGTGACACTGTAGCAAATAGTGACACTGTAGCAAATAGTGACACTGTAGCAACTCGGGTACTGTAGCAAACTGGGTTTCGAACCAATTCGATGATTTTGTGATTTTTTCCCCAAAAACTCAATTTCTAAGTGTTTTTGACCAATTTTTAAGCACAAGAAAGTTACTAAACATATATACAACCTATTTCTAACATCAATTGATGTTTTTATACATCAAACAACTAGATTTAAGCTAATTTCTATCAAAACCCCATTTAATCAAGAAATCAAACAATGATTCAATCTTACAAACCTGGATAGATGATCACTAAGAAGTAACAATTCAATCCTTAAAGCTTCTTGATCCAATTCCACACTTGAATTAGATTAGGGTTTGAGAGTGATAAATGTTAGGTACGGAGTACTTGATTTATTTTGGGGAAAATGGAAGAATAGTCTGGAAACAGGCTTATATATGGGTTAAAAAACCCATACCTCATAACACACGGGTATTTATCAGTTATCTGATATCTTTCGTACTTCGTTAGGAGGCCCTAACGGAGTCCAAATTCAACAAACGAACCTGTTCTGTGACCCTTGTCACAAATTGGTCTCAACTAAACAACCAAATAATTATAAACATATAATTATAAAAATCACTAATTACGCCCTACCCCAGGGTACAATGGTCATTTCATCTTGGCCCAAAATGCGGGTGTTACATATTATGAGATTTTGGAAATGGACCCATAAAGTCAATACCCCAAACTTCAAATATTTCACATACTTGAATGATATTCTGTGGCATTTCATCACGTTGACTTAATTTTTTCGACCCTTTGACAAGCATCACTGGATTTACAGAGAAGGTGTGCATCTTTGAAAATTGTAGGCCAATTGAATCCAGCGTCGTAGTCTTTTCTTGCTGTGAGTTGAGGCCCATAATGCCCTCCTGTTGGTCCTGTGTGACAATGGTTTAAGATTTGACTAGCTTCATCTCCGAATGCACATCGGCGTATTATTCCATCGGGACAACTTTTAAACAAATGTGGATCTTCCCAGAAATAGTGTTTTATATCACTAAAGAATTTCTTTCGTTTTTGGTACGATAACCCTTTTTCAAGGAATCCACATACTAAGTAGTTTGCATAGTCTGCAAACCATAGAATTTCATTATAATCGATTTTCAAAAGATATTCATCAGGAAAGTTGTCTTGTATGGCCGATTCATTTAGAACTTCTAATTCAGGATTTTCAAGACGAGAAAGATGATTAGCGGCGAGATTTTCTGCTCCCTTTTTGTCTCGAATTTCAATATTGAATTCTTGTAAGAGTAAGATCTAACGGATTAATCGTGGTTTGGCATCTTGTTTTGAAAATAGGTATCTAAGAGCAGAATGATCGGTATAGACCACCGTTTTAGCTAGAACGAGATATGAACGAAATTTGTCAAAAGCAAAGACAATGGCAAGGAGTTCTTTTTCAGTAGTTATGTAATTTGTTTTTGCTCCTTGTAACATCTTACTAGCGTAATAAATAGGTTGAAATCGTTTTTCAATCCTTTGTCCTAAAACGGCTCCCATTGCAAAATTACTTGCATCGCACATGAATTCAAATGGTAGATTCCAATTTGGAGCTATCATGATCGGTGCATTAGTGAGTTTTTCTTTAAGAATATTAAAAGATTTGATGCATTCATCTGAAAAGATGAATGGAGCATCCTTTTCAAGGAGTTTATTCATAGGAGTGGCAATTTTAGAAAAATCTTTTATGAAACGTCGGTAAAAACCGGCATGCCCTAGAAAAATTCTAACTCCTCTAACATTGGTGGGATGTGGAAGTTTAGCAATTACATCTACTTTAGCTCTATCCACTTCAATTCCTTCCTTTGAAATTTTATGACCAAGAACGATGCCTTCTTTAACCATGAAATGGCATTTCTCCCAATTAAGTACTAGATTTGATTGCTCGCATCTAATAAGCATTCGTTCAAGATTAACTAGACATGTTTCAAAAGTATCACCGAAGACTGAAAAGTCATCCATGAAAACTTCCTTGCATTCTTCTATCATATCGTAAAAAATCGCCATCATGCACCTTTGAAAGGTTGCAGGGGAGTTGCAAAGTCCAAATGGCATGCGTTTGTAAGCAAACGTACCATAAGGGCACGTGAACGTGGTTTTCTCTTGATCCTCGGGTGCTATTGGAATTTGAAAATATCCGAAAAAACCGTCAAGAAAACAATAGTAACTATTTCCGGCTAATCTTTCCAACATTTGATCAATGAAAGGTAAGGGAAAGTGATCTTTTCTGGTGGTGTCATTTAATTTTCTATAGTCAATACAGACACGCCATCCTGTTATAGTCCTAGTAGGAATAAGCTCATTTTTTTCATTTGTGATGACAGTCATGCCACCCTTCTTAGGTACACATTGAACTGGGCTTACCTATGGACTATCAGAGATTGGATAAATTAAACCTGCATCTAGCAGTTTAATAATTTCTTTCTTAACAACATCTTGCATATTGGGATTTAGTCTTCGTTGGCGTTGCACATAGGTTTTATGGCCTTCTTCCATAAGAATTTTATGTGTGCAATACGAAGGACTTATTCCTTTAATATCATGAATCTTCCATGCAATAGCTGATTTATGAACTTTTAGCACAGAAATGAGTTGAGATTTTTCATTTTCCGTAAGAGAAGACGATATTATTACAGGTAATTCAGATCCACCATGTAAATAAGCGTATTCCAAATGGTTTGGAAGTGACTTTAACTCTAATGTCAGTAGTTCTTCTATCGATGATTTGTATCGATATCTGTCTTCCTCTTTTAGCATTTGAAGTTCTTCTGTTGTTGGTTCGTATTCATTAGCCATAAGTGTAGCTAACATTTCAGCTTCATCAATTGGTTCAGTTCGTTCTCCTAAAGAACATTCTCCTGTTCCTTGTAATTCTGAAAATTCTTCTAACAATTCTGCATGTGAATCTATATTTTGAATATAATAACATGTATCATCTGCAGATTGCGGTTGTTGCATGGCTCTATCAACAGAAAAGGTAACATTGTCGTCCTCTATACTTAGGGTCAGTTTCTTACCGAACACGTCTATTATTGCTTTGGCCGTGTTTAAGAATGGTCTTCCTAGTATGAGAGGAACTCGAAAATCTTCTTCCATGTCCAGAATAACAAAATCTACTGGAAATACTAAAGTACCAACTTTAACTAGCATGTTCTCCATTATCCCTCTAGGATATTTTACTGATCGATCTGCTAGTTGTATACTTATTCATGTTGGTTTCAATTCTCCGAGGTCTAGTTTAGCGTATAGTGAATACGGCATTAAATTTATACTAGCACCTAAGTCTGCCAATGCTTCTATTGAACTAAGACTTCCCAGAAAACATGGAATTGTGAAACTTCCTGGATCTGAGAGTTTTTCTGGTAGCTTATTCAATAGCACTGCAGAACAATTAGCATTCATAGTAACAGCTGAAAGTTCTTCCATTTTCTTTCTATTTGTGATTAGATCTTTCAAAAATTTAGCATATCTAAGCATTCCTGAAATCACATCAATGAAAGGAAGATTTACATTTATTTGTTTAAACATATCCAAAAATTTGGATTGCTCGGCTTCAAGTCTTTCTTTTCTCATTTTACTTGGGTAAGGAAGTGGTGGTTGGTATGGTTTAACATAAGGTTTAGCCTTAACTGTGTTATCTTCATTAACCTTTTCAACTACCGATTCTAATTCCTTCTCTTATTCAGGTTGTGGTGCTTGTGGAGTAGGAATAGCGTCATCAGAAATTACAGGCATTTCAGGTGGTTTAAGTGTAATACCACTTCTTGTGGTAATGGCTTTAGCTGTTTCATTCCGGGGGTTAGCATTTGTATCGCTAGGTAGACTTCCCAGTTTTCTTTCACCTATCAACCTTGCTAGGTTGCTTACTTCTTATTCCATATTTTGAATAGAAGCTTGTTGATTTCAAATTGCTTGAGCATTTTGTTCATTAGTTTGTTTCTGAGATGTGAAAAACTGCGTTTGAGATTCAACTAGCTTCGACATCATGTCTTCTAAATTTGTCTTTTTATCATCGGTTTGTGGTGGTTTATTTTGAAAAATAGGTCTTTGCTGGTTGTAAGTATTGTTAGATACTTGTTGATTGCTAGGACCTTGTTGGTTGTTGTACGGAACATTTCGGTTATAATTCTGATTGTAGTTTGGTCTTGGCGGTTGATAATTACTTTGATAATTATTTCCAGGCCTTTGGTTCATGTATGAAACATTCTCTCGTTGTTCCATTGTTTGTTCAATACTGAAACAATCTTTTGTCAAATGTGGTCCTCCACACTGCTCACAACTAATTCGTATTGCGTGAATATCTTTAGTCATCTTTTCCATTCGTCTTTTGAAAGCATCTAACTTTGTGGAAATGGAATCAAAGTCATGGATAGAATCGGCTCTAGCCGCTTTAGATGATCTAACGATGTCTTTTTCTTGATGCCACTCATGTGAGTGGGAAGCTGTATTATCAATAATTTTGTAAGCTTCAGTTGCGGTTTTCTTCATAATGGAATCACCAGCTGCTATGTCGATGTCTTTTCGTGTAGTAATGTCGCATCCTTGGTAGAATATTTGTACTATTTGATAAGTGTCTAAACCATGTTCAGGACATCCTCTCAACAACTTTTCAAATCTTGTCCACACCTCATATAAAGTTTTATTTGGCTTTTGCGTGAACGTAACAATTTCTCCTTGAAGTCTCACGGCTTTAGATGCCGGAAAGAATTGTTTAAGAAAATTTTCAACTAAGACATCCCATGTATCAATCGCCCCTTCAGGTAACGATTCTAACCAATATTTGGCTTCTCCCTTTAAAGTCCAGGGAAATAACATGAGATAGATCTGTTCATCATCAACTTCTCTGATCTTAAATAGAGTACAAATCCTATTAAAGGTTCGAAGATGTTTGTTTGGATCTTCCTTCAGCGCACCACTAAATTGGAATTAATTAGTTACCATGTGTAGTATTTTTCCTTTGATTTCATAATCTAGCGCATTAATGTCTGGTTGAGTAATTACGTGACCTTGGCCAGTGCATTTAGCCCTCATTCGATCTTCCATACTTAGAGGTTCCGGATTTTCCATGATTGAATTTGTTGAATCTGAATCACTAGAGGATTCTGACTTAATGGTTTCTTCCTCGACAATCTCTGGTTGTATGATTTGTGGTTCAGGAGGAATGATTAGTGGTTCAGGATCTCTGAATTGTCCCTGAATATCCTCCGGGTTCTCAATTGTGAGGTGGGGTTCAAAAAATGGATTATCGAAAATTTGAATTGGAGTATTTGGTTGATTCGATGATTCTAAAGAAAAATCAACGACGACAATATTGGCTAGATGTCTTGATCGAGTTACAGGTGGTGAACGTATGAAAGGTGGTGAACGTTTTGCTCGGTAAATTCACTGAATATCCTATTAGTTATAAAGATAAAAATTATATAAGTTATCAAATTAATAGACTTTTCTGATTTTGCCTACGTCTCGAATAGCCAATAGATGCAGCAGGTAGTCAGGACCCTTTAAATAGGAAGCCCATAACTCGCCACTAACAAATCCAACTATTACTACGAACCAGAAAATTTTGGATGTCTATCAATTTAACCGCTTAAAATAATTTTTTCGTCGAAGTTTAAAGAAAATAAAGAAAATTCTATGTCCTAAAAACTAGAGCGTAGAAATGAAAAAGAAAAGCGCGTCGAAAAATAAGATGTCGAAAAATAATAATAAGAAAGTAAAGCGTCGAAACTTAAAAGTCTAAACACTAAATATTAAAAATTTGCGTCTAAAGGTATTAAAGCTTAAAGGAATTCTATATCTAAAACGGCAATAACTTAATAGGCACTAAAATTTATTTAAAACTAAAGCGATAAGTAACGTCGTAAAATTCTAAAGCGTCTAAATCATATTCTAAAGAAAAAGTACTTAAGGGATTTTACGGCAAAGCCTACAAATCTAGAAATATAAAGTAACTACGGCAAAATACTAAGTTTAAAACTAATTACGAACGAAAAATTATAAAAGTTACGAATTAAACGTTTAAAATATACAATTTATAAAAAGATACAAAAAATGATAAAATTACTTATTTTTATAAAAAAAATTATTTTTTTATAAAAGTATTAATTTTATATAATTAATAAAAACTGAATATTACAAGTTATAAATTAAAACTTAAAATTAAAAACTAATTAAATAACTAAAACCTAATTAGGGTTAATAATAATAATAATAATAATTAAATTAAAACCTAACCCTAATCATAGTAAACGAGGATTTAGGCCTGTCACCTCAGCTCATGAGATCGCATGAGTTGAGGGTTTAAAAGCCATGCGGTCGCATGACCATGCAGGCTCAGAAAAATGCAGACTCAAAATTTACAGGTACAACGTTTTATTTTTTTTTATTTTTTTTTCTATACCAAATTAAAATAAGTAATATTTATAAACTTATATTTTTAATAACTAAAAAATACTTTTATACTTTAAAAAAATATATATTTTCTTTTTATTTAAACACTTAAATAGATAGAAATATATTATTTTTTCATATTTTTGTATTTTTATGTTTAAAACTTCTTATATTTTTACAAAAATAGATTAAAAACTAAATATTTTTTTATAGCGTTTCGCTTTCGGCGTTGTTGAGTTCCCCGGCAGCGGCGCCAAAAATACTTGATCTGTGCAGAGTAGTATACGAAATAGTTATATTTTTATTGCGAAAAACTATTAAATACGATACAATTTTACACAAGTTATTTATTTATTTATTGAATGGGATATACCTAAACCTTGCTACAACACTTATAGGCAGTGTACCTAATCGTAGAGTAGTGTAGTTTTTAGTAAGTCCGGTTCGTTCCACAGGGAAACAACTAAATTTAACGCTATATTGTATTTTAAACTATATTTGTATATATATATATATATATATATATATATATATATATATATATATATATATATATATATATATATATATATATATATATATATATATATATATATATATATATATATATATATATATATATATATAAGTAGTATTATTATTATTATAAAAGGGGGTTTTTACCGTTTAGTGACCGGTTTTTTGATTTTATGTCTTAAGTCACAATTAAAACCTAATGTAAAATATTAAATATAAAAATAACTTAATTTAAAGCGTAAAATAAATGACGATAAATAAAAGTGCCATAAATAAAAGTGCAGTAATTTAAAGTACGATAAATAAAATGACGGTAAGTACGATGAGATATAAATTAAAGGAATTATGCTTATTTAAACTTCCATAATCATGATGTTTGACGTGTTGATTTTAATTTATTACCATGGGTTAATTGTCCTTTGTCCTGAATTATTTGATATGTCCATCTGGTTTTATCCATAATAGTCCATCGGTCATAATTATAAAGTGCGAGAGTCTTCGCCAAATTAACCTTATACCCGAAGTCAAATATTCCAACTAATTGGGGATTCGAACTGTAACAAGGTCTTAATACTTTGTTTAATGAATACACCAGGTTATCGACTGCGTGTAATCCAAGGTTTTAATACTTTGTTAACAATTACACCAATTACCCTTGAATGTAATCCACCCCTGTTTTAATGAGTCCAGTGACTATTAATCCATCCCCGTGTCAGGTCAAATGAACAATAATTCGTATTTATAAATATCTCGCCCACCGTACTCGATTAAGCGTATGTGGTTATATATAGATACGTCAAATTGTAACCTTTATATTAAATTAACGAGATATCATTTAGTTAATATAAAGCCCATTAATAGCCCATAGTCTAATTTTCACAAGTGTCGATCTTTTGTCCAAATCCCAATTATAGTACAAAGCCCAATAACCCTGTCTTTAATATTTAGCCCAACATCACGATTACTTTGATTTAAATAAGCATAATAATAACTTAGCTACGAGACATTAATTTAAAAGGTTGAACATAACTTACAATGAGTATTAATCGCGTAGTGTTACACGGACAGAATTTCGACTTACAAACTTAAAACATTCGCCACTATAACCTTATTATTATTAACTTAAAATTAAAATTAAAATTATAAATATAAATATATTGAGAGAGAGAGAGAGAGAGTAAGATATATGATATGGTGTACATAAATTTGACTGAATTCGTTGCAATTTATAGATCTGGCCTGACTTTAGCTGCCATGCGATCGCATGGAATTTGTGCTTCCAGGCCATGCGATCGCATGGCCCCCTGGGACAGCTCACACACTTTTGTTTTTTTTATTTGCCGACAGTTTTTAATATAAATATAATATATAAATAATTTATAGAATTATTTATATATTATATTATATTCGTGTGCATAGTTGACTTGTAATTTTAGTTCCGTTGCGTCGCACGTTGATAGTTGGTTCATGTCCCGGTTCCGAATTTTCGAACGTCCTTTCGTACGATTTAATATCTTGTACTTTGGGTTTTGTGGCTTGTACTCTTGTAATTTCTAGACGTTTCTCATCAATAATTTGAACCACTTGGATTGTACTTTGTACTTTTTAGCTTTTTGATCGTTTGCATCTTCAAATCGTCTATTCTGTCTTTTGTCTTCACCTTTTTTTATTTAAACGAATATTACTTGAAAATAGAACAATTGCAACTAAAAGTTTGTCTTTCTAGAAGGATAATGCTATGAAATATATGTTCGTTTTTAGCATTATCAAAAGTCAACATAATGGTTGAGTGAATTCATATGTTTAGTTTCGTAACTAAATGCATAGACCACGAGATTTCAGTTGTTTATAAACATTTGCAAAATAATGTATATAACATGAGCACTCGAAATACGATGTTTAACACCGCGCATGCTATCCCAACACATCTTCCTTTTAACCTTAGTTTAGTTTTGCACATAATTTTCTGAAGTAAAAAGCACCTCTAGTTGGCGGTATGAGGTTGTCAAACCTCGATAGATCTACCTTTGTGATTCGCGCATAATTATCGTATTTGAGCTATAGGCTTTTTAGATTTTCTACTCATGCATATCAAGTTTTAGTTACTTGTGTCTACGTTGTAAAACAGTTTTTAAAAAACATGCATTCTCAGCCCATAGTTGAAAATAGCTAAACAATATAAAAAGTTGAAACTATGAACTAACCTTAAGAGCACAGCAAATTCAAGTAAGTGTTACGAAAGTAGTAAACAAAGTCCGAAGCAATTATGCTAGTATTTGTGTTTGTTTATTATAGTTACTTTCGATATTTATATAACTCGTGTAATGATTTCAAAGCTATCAAGTAAACCAAATAGACAGCTAGATGACTGGGGGCCAGGATCCTTTTGGTCAGACTAAGTCATGATTGTTCGAAAAATCCAACAAACTGTATCCCATAATAGTCAATCATAGACACCATCTATGTGATCGTAAGTAGTGATGAAATGCATTGAGTTATAAGTTATACATGTTTATAATACATTTGAATATCTAAGTATTTATAAAAGTTAATACGTATTATAGTACCATTAGATTTTAATATAAAAGTCGTTATAATTGTATCCAAAAATTATGAATTACAGCTTTATTAAATTTTATAAATATATATACACACACGTACATATATGCACGTATGCACGCATACCTGGATCAATCGGCCTTCATGGTTTGATTGGTTTAATAATAATACGACATCTTTTATATGTTTAACCAAACCATAATACTTTTAACAACTTTTAATTCATATTCATAATACTATTATATAGTCGTATTTAAATTTAAATAACTTAGATTTTTATAATTTGTACCTTCGGTTAGTTGAACAAGAGAACGAGTGATCGAGTGTTGTTTGGGAGTGGAGCACGACCAAAGCAGCAGCCAGTCGCACATCAATAATGAAGAGTCGACTTTGTGGAGTCCTTGGACTTGTCGAACAACAGCAACAATAAAAGGTTTTCGATTTTGGGTTGTTAGTCGACAAAAGTCAATTATGAGTTGGTTTAATGATCGATGAAACAACAACAACAAACAAGGAGGGTTCGGGTGGTCTTGGTCCTTGTCGAACAGCATCATCACAACCAAATGATACAGTTTTTGAATAGATATCAAGCAGGAGCAGCCACAAAATGTGACAACCCGGAATTTTCCAACCAAATTTAAACTTTATCTTTATATTATTCTGACACGATAAGCAAAGTTTGTTAAGTTAAATCTCAAGAATTTTAAATTGTGTTCATACATTCATTATAACCTCGACCAAATTCCGACGATTCACGAACCGTTATATATAAATAAATATGTATATATATATTATAACTTGAGAATATTAATAAAGTATTAAATGTATAATACTTTACATGAACGTATTTGTTTCAATATGTTTATCGATGGAATTAGAAGATAATATCAAATGATTGATTTATCAGATACATTGTGATATGATTACGGGTCTATGTTATGAGGTCCACTGTGATTTAAGAAATCTATTCTTTTTGACAACATTCGAAAAATGGTAAACTGATTTATTAGTAAGAACGTGGAGTGTAAATAACTTAGATGTTGGATATCGACAAGTTAAATAACTCGACATTTTTCATTAAGATGATTTCATACGTTTATTTAACCTTTGAACTTTATCCCATGCTTCACCAACAGACTGTAATTGAAAAACTTGAAACCTATTATGAATATATATGATTATACTTTTCTAAAACATTTTATGATATAACGATTTCCATTATTTTAACCTTTAAACAAAATGATTCTTAAATATATTCAGTTTTGGAAAACAAAATTATGATATTTATTTGATTTAGTTTCAAACCTACAAAAACGTTTTCAGTTTAAAATGAACTTTATTATTAAAACGTATATAACTTTTATAAATATCTAGAATCACTTTTGACAACTCATTACTTAACCAGTATGATAAAGATAACGATATTTATATTTTATTTTATTAAATATATATAACGATTTAAATTAATATTATATATATTTATATGCGTATTATACGTACATAGTTTTATACTTTTACTATACTTAAACTTTACCTTTACTTTATTTTTACTTTACTTTAACTTTATTAATTCATTTTAATAATTCATACTTTAATAATTCACTTTAATAATTCATACTTTAATAATTCACTTTAATAATTCATACTTTAATAATTCACTTTAATAATTCATACTTTAATAATTCACTTTAATAATTCAAAAATCTATTATAAATAGAATTTAATAGGTTTCATTATTTCATAGAAACTTGAAAATATTTTTCTCTAAACTCTCTCAATCGATTTACATATATATATTTACTCCGTATTATTTCAAGATATTATTAGTATACATAAAATATTACGACGGAGTGTTATCCGAGTGATTTCGAAATTGTTTTTCGAGTGGGATAGAGCTAAGAAAATTATGGGTTATAGCTATGGAGGTTATGGGTATGGTTCGGGAGTATTGCTCATGAGTCAAACTAGTGTTTATCATCTCCGTTGCGTCTACGTACTTTTTCTGCAATATTGAATCTCAATATTGATACGTTAGCACTCATAACTTAACTTTTATATATTATTAGTGTATCCCTGACTAGTGCTCGAGTATATAGGATTATGCATGCTTATACGTTCGTTATTGTCGTTAGATAGGTTATGTCGAATCTTGAATTAAATGCATATGCTATTAAGATAAGGTATATGATATGCATGTCGTTGGAAAGTTAGCAAAAAATTGAGAACTTTTCATTTAGATATCGAATGGTTTTGACGAACGGTTTAGAAGTTATAGTCAATTGAATTTTTGTATTATTATTAAAAATGATTATTATTATCGTCGTTATTATCGTCGTTATAATCTAATTATTATTATTATTATTATTATTATTATTATTATTATTATTATTATTATTATTATTATTATTATTATTATTATTATTATTATTATTATTATCATTGTCGTTATTGTTATTTTTATTATTATTACTATCGTTATTATCGTTAAGGTTATAATTAGTATTATTATTATTATTATTTTATTATTATTATTATTATTATTATTATTATTATTATTATTATTATTATTATTATTATTATTATCATTCAAATAGTTATTAGTATTATCATTAATATTATTATTATTAGTATTATTATAATTAAAACTAATATTTGTAACATCTAATTATTATGATTACTATTATTATTATTAATATGAACGCGATATAAAAGACGACTAAAAGCTATTAAACGAAGCGATTAGGAAATAATGAGTATGAGTATCATGATGAAATTAAGATATTGTAAGATATTGTTTTAAAGGAAAAATATCGTTTTCATTATTTTACTATTATTATTATTAAAAGTATTATTAATATTAAAACTATCATTTTTACTAAAATTATTATTTTTAATAAAAATATCATTGTTAATATGAAACATCATTATTATTATTATTATCATTTTAGTACTATTGTTAATAAAAATTATCATTTTATTATTTTTAGAAAATGTAATTATTGTTATTTTTATTAGTAGAATAATAATAATTATTGCAAAATAATACAACTTTTACTTGTTATTATTATTATCAATATTATTTTATCAAATAAATATGTGATACAAAGATATTTTACTACGTATAATATAATTACATTAATAATACCTATTACATTATTTTTATGATATTAAATGAACTTTATAAATTTTATTACTTAAGATATATAAAAGTATATTTTTATTATATAAATTTTAATATAAAATTTTATTTATTAATAAAAGAACTATATTATTTACTTTAATAAAATCTATTAAAAAATATTTAAATAAATAAAACGACTATATTTAAACTATATAATAATTATGTATAAATTTTGGAAGACATTTTGGTCAATATGACTTTTGTTGACTTTTGCATATTTAGTCTCGAGCATTAGGATTGTGACACACTACGACTTGACCTAAATTGTTAGACAGATATTGATCAAACATATAAATATATATAATTAATATAGGTTCGTGAATCCAAGGCCAACATTGCACTTGTTCAATGACGTCATATGTATTTTTACTACAAAATACAGTATTGTGAGTTTCATTTGCTCCCTTTTTAAATGCTTTTGCAATATATATTTTTGGGACTGAGAATACATGCGCTGTTTTTTATAAATGTTTGACGAAATAGACACAAGTACTCAAACTACATTCTATGGTTGGATTATCGAAATCGAATATCACCCCTTTAGCTTGATAACCTAAGAATTA
Source organism: Rutidosis leptorrhynchoides (assembly GCF_046630445.1). Lineage (NCBI taxonomy): Eukaryota > Viridiplantae > Streptophyta > Magnoliopsida > Asterales > Asteraceae > Rutidosis > Rutidosis leptorrhynchoides. The sequence goes on along the minus strand of NC_092335.1, from coordinate 16,971,716 downwards.
GGGAACAGTACCCCTAATTGACGCGAATCCTAAAGATAGATCTATGGGCCTAACAAACCCCATCCAAGGTACGGATGCTTTAGTACTTCGATTTCTATACATACGAGAGGATTCTGTTTTGGGGATATTCTATATGCATCTTGTTAATGTCGGTTACCAGGTGTTCACCATATGAATGATTTTACCTTAATGCAGACGAGAGGATTCTACTTGAGGATTATGTTTATGAAAAATGAAAATCTTGTGGTCTATTATATTATTGAAAATGATTTTACCTTTATGCAGACGAGAGGATTCTGCTATTGGAATTATGTTTAATAAAAATCTTGTGGTTTATTAAAATAATGGAAATGAATGAGTATGATAAACTAATGAACTCACCAACCTTTTGGTTGACACTTGAAAACATGTTTATTCTCAGGTTTGAAAGAAATACTCCGATGTGCATTAGCTCATTTTAAGGATATTAATTGGAGTCATTCATGGCATATTTCAAAAAACGTTGCATTCGAGTCATTGCGTTCATCAAGATTATTATTAAGTCAATTATAGTTGGATGTATTATGAAATGGTATGCATGCCGTCAACTTTAGATGTGAATAAAGTTTGTCTTTTAAAAACGAATGCAATGTTTGTAAAATGTATCATATAGAGGTCAAGTACCTCACGATGTAACCAAATGTAATGTATTCATCCAGATGGATTAGGACGGGTCATTGTAACAGACTGAAATCCGGACTAGTTGTAAGTTGCCTATTTTGCCCTTAGAGTTTGTGTTTAGTCTTAAGTGCTTTTATTTTAATTATTTTATTAGTGTTTTATTATAATTGTGTTGTGACTAGTTTGTGACAAGGGTCCCAGAACAGGTTGGTTTATTTAATTTGGACTCCGTTAGGACCGCCTAAGGAGATACGAAAGGTTATCAGATAAGATAACTGGTAAATACCCGTGTGATATGGGGTATGGGTTTATAACCCATTTATATGTATGTTTCTGGAGGTTATTAAACTGCTAGATGCAGGTTTAATTTATCTAATTTCTGATAGTCCATGGGTAAGCCCAGTTCAATGCGTGCCTAAGAAGGGTGGCATGACTGTCATCACAAATGAGAAAAATGAGCTTATTCCTACTAGGACTGTAACAGGATGGCGTGTGTGTATTGATTATAGAAAATTAAATGACACCACCAGAAAAGATCACTTTCCTTTACCTTTTATTGATCAAATGTTGGAAAGATTAGCCGGAAATAGTTACTATTGTTTTCTTGATGGTTTTTCCGAATATTTTCAAATTCCAATAGCACCCGAGGACCAAGAGAAAACCACATTCACGTGCCCTTATGGTACTTTTGCTTACAAACGCATGCCATTTGGACTTTGCAACGCCCCTGCAACCTTTCAAAGGTGCATGATGGCGATTTTTCACGACATGATAGAAGAATGCATGAAAGTTTTCATGGATGACTTTTCAGTCTTCGGTGATACATTTGAATCATGTTTAGTTAATCTTGAACGAATGCTTATTAGATGCGAACAATCAAATCTAGTACTTAATTGGGAGAAATGCCATTTCATGGTTAAAGAAGGCATCGTTCTTGGACATAAAATTTCAAAGGAAGAAATTGAAGTGGATAGAGCTAAAGTAGATGTAATTGCTAAACTTCCACATCCCACCAATGTCAGAGGAGTTAGGAGTTTTCTAGGGCATGCCGGTTTTTACCGACGTTTCATAAAATATTTTTCTAAAATTGCCACTCCTATGAATAAACTCCTAGAAAAGGATGCTCCAATCATCTTTTCAGATGAATGCATTAAATCTTTTAATATTCTTAAAGAAAAACTCACTAATGCGCCGATCATGATAACACCAAATTGGAATCTACCGTTTGAACTTATGTGCGATGCAAGTGATTTTGCAATGGGATCCGTTTTAGGACAAAGGATTGAAAAACGATTTCAACCTATATATTATGCTAGTAAGACGTTACAAGGAGCACAAACGAACTACACAACTACTGAAAAAGAACTCCTTGCTATTGTCTTTGCTTTTGACAAATTTCGTTCATATCTCGTTCTAGCAAAAACGGTGGTCTATACCGACCATTCTGCTCTTAGATACCTATTTTCGAAACAAGATGCCAAACCAAGATTAATCCGTTGGATCTTACTCTTACAAGAGTTCGATATTGAAATTCGAGATAAAAGAGGAGCAGAAAATCTCGCCGCTGATCATCTTTCTCGTCTTGAAAATCCCGAATTAGAAGTTCTAAATGAATCGGCCATACAAGACAACTTTCTTGATGAATATCTATTGAAGATAGATTATAATGAAATTTCATGGTTTGCAGACTATGCAAACTACTTAGTATGTGGATTCCTTGAAAAAGGATTGTCGTACCAAAAACGAAAGAAATTCTTCAGTGATATAAAACACTATTTCTGAGAAGATCCACATTTGTTTAAAAGTTGTCCCGATGGAATAATATGCCAATGTGTATTCGAAGATGAAGCTAGTCAAATCTTAAACTATTGTCACACAGGACCAACAGGAGGGCATTATGGGCCTCAACTAACAGCAAGAAAACTTTATGATGCTGGATTCTATTGGCCTACAATTTACAAAGACGCACACCTTCTTTGCAAATCCTGTGATGCTTGTCAAAGGGCCAGAAAAATAAGTCAACGTGATGAAATGCCACAAAATGTCATTCAAGTATGTGAAGTATTTGACATTTGGGGTATAGACTTTATGGGTCCATTTCCAAAATCTCATAATAATCTCTACATTCTCGTTGCCATTGATTATGTATCTAAATGGGCGGAAGCACAAGCTCTCCCAACTAACGATGCACGAGTTGTAGTCAACTTTTTAAAACGTATTTTTGCAAGGTTTGGAACACCGAAAGCTTTAATAAGTGATCGGGGAACTCATTTCTGTAATAATCAACTTGAGAAAGTTCTTAAAAGATATGGAGTAACTCATAAAATCTCCACTGCATATCATCCACAAACAAGTAGACAAGTTGAAAATACCAACCGAGCTTTAAAACATATTCTAGAAAAAACCGTAGGATCAAATCCGAAGGAATGGTCCATAAAATTGGAGGATGCACTCTGGGCTTTTAGAACAGCCTACAAAACTCCAATTGGAACCACACCTTTTAGACTCGTTTATGGAAAAGCATGTCATCTTCTAGTAGAAATTGAACACAAAGCATTTTGGGCTTTGAAGACATGTAATCTTTATTTACATGAAGCCGGACGTCTACGGTTAAGTCAATTAAACGAATTAGAAGAATTAAGACATGAAGCATACGAAAATTCGTTAATCTATAAGGAAAGAACGAAGAAATGGCATGATAAAAGAATCAGAAATTCAAAAGAATTCAAAGAAGGAGACAGAGTTCTTCTTTTCAATTCACGATTCAAGCTATTTCCTGGAAAATTAAAATCAAGATGGTCTGGGCCATTCATAGTCAAAAGAGTTTTCCCATACGGAACAATAGAATTAATAAATTCAAATGGGATTGAATTTAAGGTTAATGGTCACAGAGTTAAATATTACAAACATGGTCCGATGGAAGTTGACAACGAAGTTAATCACAATTTCGACACCACAGCTAACTAAGTGTGGGGAGAATCATGTCTTTAAAGGATAATATGTATTTCTGTTAGAGTTAGATTTTCTGTTTTCGTGTAGTTCTCGAAAATGGAACCCGAATGGTCTTTCCCTAACAGACCCTAAAGAACTAGTCTTCTCCCCCCATTCTGAATTTTTATTTTTTTTAGGTTTTTACGAAATGAAGACTTCCTGTGAGCTAAACCATGGTCTAATGCTACACGCTTTGATCACTAAACGTAATAATGACACACTTCCGAGTGAAATAGTATCATTAATCAGAGGTAAATTGGACGGAGTAAGAAAAGAATCCAGATGCGAAGATAATAAGTTACAATTTGGTAAAGGAAAATCAAAATCCGCAGCGAAAAGAAGAGCACGACACCTTGAAAAATGTCACAAATGTGGAAAATGGTCACACGAAGGTAAATGTTCAAATAATCAAACCTATTCAAACACCGAATTTGTTACTTTATGCAGAGATGGACCGTTCATATGTTTAGAAGAAAAAACATTGAATGCTCGAGGTTACGCCTATGTAGCCATGGAAAATCAATTAGTCCGACTATCTTATGAGTGGGCTAGAGCATATCACTAAGAATACTATCTCACAGGTAAGTTTGTACAGTTTTTTTATTTTTATTCTTATTTTTATTTTTAACCTTTTGATAATAAACGCTAATTTGTTCGCTATAAAGTATTAAATTGGTATTCGATGAAATTAGGTCTTGCGACCGAAATTATTAATATCATACAAAAATTTATTACATCACTGCGAAATTTAACGTTTATTCTTAAGGTATAAATATCTTTAATCAATCAACTCAAAATATTTCAAAAATTCGTCATGAGTTAAATTAGGTCATGGAACCAAAATTACTTTACCGAAAAGAGGGGCGCATATTTTTAATAATATTTGATTGATTAAAGTGGGATAAAAGCCAAAAAGATTTTTAATTTTATTTTTACCATGTTTTTAAAATTAATATTGTAAACTTATTTAAAATTGTAAATATTTGAAAAATTAATATTTTTAAGTTTGTATGAATTTTTAATTAAGTTTGGTGTGAATTTTTAATTTTATGCATTTTAAATTTAAGTTTGGTGTGAATTTAAAAACAAAAATTTACTTTATTTCGCTAAGTTAAAAATATGATTTTTAAAATTCGTCGTGAGTTGAAGACTAGGTAGTTGAACCGAAATTGCTTTACCCGAGGGAGGGACGAGAACTTTTATTATCATTATTTTTAATCTTATTGAATTAAAGTATGCCAAAAACATAAAAAAAAAAAAACAAAAATCTTTGCTTTTAAAACCGCGCTTTAAATTGACAAATTTTAAAATTTTGTCGAGGGACGGACTAGGACATCGATCCGAAACGACCTCGTCCTAAATAACAAGGGAAACAAAATTTTAAAATTAATTAATTAATTGTTTTAATTAGTAAAAGATTGTTAAAAAAAATCAAACACCGCGACTCGCGGAGTTTGAAAGAGTCAAACACCGCGACTCGCGGAGCTTGCAAAATACAGAAAAAAAAATAAAATGCATCAGATCAGACAGTCCCAACCCACACTCTTCAAAATACTGCGAAAAATACCGAAAAAACACTCTCAAAATCGAATTTTTTCACCAAAAATCATCACATTTTTTACTAAAATCATGTTGAGAAGGATGTTATCAAGGAATTACTTAAGGAAAACGGTAAATTTCTACACCTAAACACCATTTAATCCGAAAATTAGTGTTCTTGAGCAAATTTATACCCAATTCGATTTTGATGCTTTTTAGTTTAATTATGCTTAAATTGCTTATGTATTATGCTTGTATAACCTAGATTGATGCTATTTAACATGATTAGAAGGCTTAAACTTCAAATTTTGAGTAATCTAGGGTTTGTGTTCTTGAGCAATTTGGGGCCTTTTGATATAAACAGGTTATGGCCGATTTTTGTCATGAATTATTGCTAAATTGAGTAGTGTAACATGTTTAGGTAGTTAAATGATCCAAACTTTGAGCCTAAACATGATTTTTGAGAATTAAAGTGGACTTTTTCAAGTCTAAAATTCATGAACTTGATTTTTGAGAGATAATGCCATTTGAAACTTGTTTAATTGCTAATAATGATTATTTTGACATGTTATTTGAGTTGAAAGCTTATGAACTTGGCGAACATTTTCGTATATGCTTATTTGAAAAAGTGTAGATTTGATAAAAATATGAAAATGAGCATAAGTTTGATATAAATTGAACATGTCATTGTAATTATTTTGATTGATGATTTTGCTGACACTAATGCATATTTGGATGCACAAAAATTGTGTTTGATGTGTTTTGCAGACTGAAAGGGGTGAATCTTCATCCCAAGCTCGCATTGCTCCTCCTGAGAATGCGGAACAACAGGATGTTGATAACTATTACAAACAAGATATACCTCATCCAGTTATGACATTTTCAGATATGCACGTGGAAGATTTGCACCCGAACTTGAGATTAGACAGACGTTGGATAGATTATCCAAAATACCAAAGGGGCTTGCACACTCTTCATTCTAAAGCTGTTGAAGTACCTAGGGTCATAGAATGGGAACCGTTAGAAGCCGTAGAATTGGGCGAACGGATTAGAGAATTACTTACACAGAGGTATGGTAATTCTACTTTTAACGACTGGGTACGATTATTCAACATGCGTAGACCTGTATATAAAGTATGGTGTGAAGAATTATTGTGTAGTATAGAAATAAATGATCGGGTAGCTAGTTTAACCGATCGATATTTTATTAGATTTTTGTTAGGAGGTTCGATGCGCCACATGTCTCTACTAGACATGGCTCATGCCTTACGTATATATACGTCTGAGGAGCTAGCATATGCCGATTGTCGAGGGTTGATACTAAATGGTAGGAAAATTGATGAAAATTTTGATACGCATGGTGTGTGGAGTCAAATGACTAGCCGTCACCGATTTAAAGGGGGAAATTACTCTTATTTGAATATAGATAGAGCTGAGTTAAGAGTAATTCACAGGTTTCTAGCGAACTCGATTACACAACGAGGTAAGAATAAGGAAAAGGTAAATGAACATGATTTGTTTTACCACATGTGTATTCGAGACCCACAAAGCGCTGTAAGTATACCTTATTGTGTGGGTTATTATTTATCAGCTATGGTTAGGGGGATGAGACCGCACAGTATAATAGGAGGTGGTATATTTATTACATTAATTGTTGAGTATCTCAATATGGATATAAGTCGGGGGGAATTATTAGTCGAAGAACCAGAACCCCACGATACAATTGGTTTAAATGTATATCATGGTGCTAAAGTTTTGAAAAGGAGAAATAACGCCGCAGTAAGATATAATGGAAGACATCCACAGGTTGAGAGAAATCAACAGCAAGGTAATGTGGGAGGGGGAAATGAAATGACAGAAATGCAAAGGTTTATAGCTTCACAAGAGTATGAAAATGCTAGACATCGAGCATTTGAAGATTGGCAAGTTCATCAAAACCAAATCATAGCTCATTGCCAACATGTAGGTAGAAACTATATTCCTACTCCAGCGCCCATATTTCCTCCCTGGTCTATAGAGATGCAACCACCGTATCCTACTTATAACCCAGCTGAAGCATTTTATAACACATATGGTTATGCATGGAACCCCTACTGGTATCAGTAACAACCCTAGTTTATTTAGTTTTATTTATTTTATTTTTGTAATGTTACTACATTTAGCACTTATGTTGATATTGTAATATTTTTTATAATTTTCTAACTTTTATTATTAGATTTTAATAATTTTTGAATGTGGGGTAATATACCAAACTTCAAAAATATGTATATATGTTTGCAGTTTATCTTATGTACACAACAGGGTAAAACAACGCATTTTCAAAGACTGGCATTAAGTTCAGCAAAAGCTACTAATTTTGACGACAAGATGAAAAATATATGTGAAATAACAACAAGACGGAATGAACAAATGATGTGCACCATTTATCATTCAACACAAACAACAATATGTTTGGAAACTTTGGTAAAATTTAATCATTTTTTTGCGCTAATCGCCCTCAATAATTTAAATTGTTACTGATTTCTTGCAAATGAGGGCATTGCAAGATCTTAAGTGTGGGAAGGGATTAAATTCTTTCGGATTTTAAAATTTTTACTTTATACACTTGGTTACCATTAAAAATACTAGTAAAGCAGTAGTTGTATTAGAATCTAGTGCTCTCTGATAACAAAGAACAGCCCTAGTCTTATATACTAACTACCCAATTCTAGTAAAATTTTTCAAAATTTTCAATTAAATAAACTCAAAATCATGTTTATACATATTTATGAACAATAAAACTAGGTGTTAACACCGAAATTATTGTTACCTCGGAAAGGACATAAATTGAGAAACAAACCAAAATGTTAGAATTCATTTAAAATGGAATAGAGGACAATAAAAAGGAAAATAAAAGCCAAGTGTGGGAAAATTACCAAGTTATTTTAAACATATGTCACATATTTCTGTAACAAATAATTAAAGATACTTTTGCTTTGGACTAAACTAAACAGTTTTACCCGATTTACTGTAAGAAAGATGAATCTACCCGATGAATCAATTCCATCATTAAAAGGAAGTAAAGTCTTCCGAAAAAGAAACGCGCTTCTTGATTTAGGTCATGAAGTTGTCGACCAGACCAGCTGTAGGTTGACGAAAAACCTAGAAAAGTCATCTCTAAAATCAGCAGGAAATCCATGGACCTCAGCATAAAACAGGGTCACCAAGTGGTCAGACTTATCCTAACCATGAGAGGATCTGTCTTGTAAAATGGAGAGGACGCCGTGCAAATTAGCTTGATAAGACTAATGAATCAGATCCCCAGAAAGGATAATCTCCTTAAAGATCAAAAATCAGCTTTTAAGACTGATATTACTCAATCCTTGAGATTGACCTTAAAGATTGAGAATTCAAACTCATGGAATTCGATGATATCTAAACTCGAGCTTGAACGAGAAAATATTTTGATCAAAATTACAAACCGATTTATTTTCTGAAAACCCATTTTCAATGCGTTCATTACCATTGAACGTAAAATTTTAAGAATTCACCTGGAATTCATTAGGTCACCTGAACCAAATCGGGTGTCAACCGTAAGAACGGTGGTTGCATAGCATGGTCAAAGACAGGACCTTGTGCCAGACCGAAAAATTATAAGGGTGAGCTTTACTATTGCTCCTACAAAGGATAGTAATTACGTCCGACACATTATAGACCATAATTAAAAGCATGTCAGGGGACATTGCCTTAACAGTTGCTTGTTCAACGCTTTCCTTTACAACCGGACGGTAGTTTATCGAAAGGTAATATACGGAGCAAGTAAACTGGACGTGTTGCTTTCCCAAAACAAGGTTAGCAAGTGGGTGACACAAAACCACAAGTTTTGAGCTAAAAATTTCAAATATGAAACCCACCAAACCCACAAAAAGAATTTGCAAACACCGGTGAAGGGTTATTCCAGAAAACTTATCTAGGGTAAAAACTAGATTGAATTTTTGAAAAGATCAAATGTTTTCATAAAGATCCAATTTCCTTAAAGGATCTAAATTTTTATAGTCATGTGGGACTGTAAACCATACCGTTACTATCATTGTTCATACCGCCGTAAAGAAATCACTGATGTACAAAGTGTGAAGAATAAAGAAGTGATTCTAGTATTTCAAGACTATATTGCTTGAGGACAAGCAACGCTCAAGTGTGGGAATATTTGATAATGCTATAAATGAACATATATTTCATAGCATTATTCCTCAAGAAAGACAAGCTTTTAGTTGCAATTGTTCAATTTACAAGTGATATTCGTTTAAATAATAAAAGGTGAAGACAAAAGACAGATTCGACGAATTGAAGACGCAAACGACCAAAAAGCTCAAAAGTATAAAATACAATCAAAGAGGTTCCAATTATTAATAAGAAACGTCTCGAAATTACAAGAGTACAAGATTCAAAACGCAAAGTACAAGATATTAAATTGTACGCAAGGACGTTCTAAAATCCGGAACCGGGACATGAGTCAACTCTCAACGCTCGACGCAACGGACTAAAAATTACAAGTCAACTATGCACATAAATATAATATAATATATAATTAATTCTTAAAATTAATATATATATTATATTATATTTAAAAAACGTCGGCAAATTAAAAGACAAAATGGTGTGAGCTGGTTTTACAAACTCCGCGACTTGCGGAGTTTGAAGAGGAAAAATGCCGCTAGTCGCGGAGCCCCAATTTCTGAAACTGCCGATAAAACCCAACGAATTCTGATCGTTTTTAATATCCTAAAATCTATCTCTCTCTCAATATATACGTAAATATATATATACAATTTATATTTTAATTTTAATTTTAATTTTAAATCCTAATAATAAGGGTATGTTAGCAAATGTTGTAAGGGTGTAAGTCGAAATTCTGTCCGTGTAACGCTACGCTATTTTTAATCATTGTAAGTTATGTTTATATTATTTTCATTAATGTCTCGTAGCTAAGTTATTATTATGCTTATTTAATCCGAAGTAATCATGATGTTGGGCTAAAAATATTAAAATTAGGTAATTGGGCTTTGTACCATAATTGGGGTTTGGACAAAAGAACGACACTTGTGGAAATTAGACTATGGGCTATTAATGGGCTTTATATTTGTTTACCTAAATGATAGTTTGTTAATTTTAATATAAAGATTTACAATTGGACGTCCCTATAAATAACCATATACACTCGATCGGACACGATGGGCGGGGTATTTATATGTACGAATAATCGTTCATTTAACCGGACACGGGAATGGATTAATAGTCTATGGAATTATTAAAACAGGGGTGAAATTATGTACAAGGACACTTGGCATAATTGATAACAAAGTATTAAAACCTTGGGTTACACGCAGTCGATATCCTGGTGTAATTATTAAACAAAGTAATAAAACCTTGTTACAGTTTAAGTCTCCAATTAGTTGGAATATTTAACTTCGGGTATAAGGATAATTTGACGAGGATACTCGCACTTTATATTTATGACTGATGGACTGTTATGGACAAAAACCAGACGGACATATTAAATAATCCAGGACAAAGGACAATTAACCCATGGGCATAAAACTAAAATCAACACATCAAACATCATGATTACGGAAGTTTAAATAAGCATAATTCTTTTATTTCATATTTAATTTCCTTTATATTTAATTGCACTTCTAATTATCGCACTTTTATTTATTGTTATTGTATTGAATTGCACTTTTAATTATCGTATTTTTTAATTATCGCAAGTTTAATTTATCGCACTTTTATTTATTGCAATTTCATTATCGTTATTTATTTTATGCTTTAAATTAAGTTTTTTATTTATTTAATATTTTACATTAGGTTTTAACTGCGACTAAAGTTTTTAAAATCGACAAACCGGTCATTAAACGGTAAAAACACCCCTTTATAATAATAATATTACTTATATAAATATTTGTATTTTTATAAAATAAAACTAATATAGCGTTAAGCTTTGTCTAAAAGATTCCCTGTGGAACGAACCGGACTTACTAAAAACTACACTACTGTACGATTAGGTACACTGCCTATAAGTGTTGTAGCAAGGTTTAAGTATATCCATTCTATAAATAAATAAATATCTTGTGTAAAATTGTATCGTATTTAATAGTATTTTCTTGTAAAATTTAATAGTATTTTATACCCCTTAGCTTTAACCATCAAAGATTCAAGCTAGAAAGCTTGCATCTTGGTTGTTCTTGAAGATCTTGAAACATAAAGCTTAGATCTTTAAGATATATGAAGATAACAAACAAAAGTTTGAATCTTTTTAACAAAACAACAAGATTAAAGTAAGAAAAATATAGATCTACAAAGTTGGTGAAGATTCAAAGCTAGAAAGCTTGAATCTTCCATGTTCTTGAAGGATTCATGCTTGAATCAACAAGATATAATCAAGATCAAAGCTAAAGAGCTTGATCTTCCATGATGATGATGATATGTCACAAAAATGATGAAGGAAAAGGAAGAAGAAAAAGAAAACTTACAAGTAATACAAGAAAGGAAGGAAAGAAAGAGCAAGTGTGTGTGAAAATCAAATGAGCAAGTGATTGAATGAGAGGTAAATGGCTAGTATTTATAAGCAAAATTTGACATGGATTGATGACTTGGAGGGCCTCTTGGCCGTGATTTTCAAGGGGGAGGGGAGGGGCACCATTTTGCTTTTTGGTTAGTGGTTGTCTAAAGCATGTACTTATGCTAGAATCCCATGTAACAATATGGATAATCCTTATCCAAATACTTGTATGACTCACTAATTAATTTATTTTATTTATTTTATTTATTATGGGTCACTAGTAATAATACTTGGGCTAATTAATTGGGCCACTAGCTAGTGTAGGGTGGGCTAAGGTCCAATAAGGTAGAAAGTCCAACAAGACTAACTATTGTGATCTAGTAAATAATTAATTAAAATTAAGCATCCAAAAACTCAGGTAATTATTATTATAAAATAATAATTAATATTTCGAAGTCATAATATTCCGGTTACGAAAAAAGTCAAACGTGTGCGCAGTCCGCGGTTTATTCGAAACGTTAAATAACACTAACGGTTATAAAAGCATCCGGTGAACAAGTTAAGTATCCTACGTACTCTAAGGCACGTTTTAACATATAATTGGAAGTAAACCACGTATATCAAGTTTCTAAAGTATAGAGTAACACAGTACGCACAGATACACAGTTTCGCTAAAATACAAGGCACAAAAGCAAGTCGAAAAAGTCGGGTCGTTACATTACCCACCTGTTATTGGAAATTTCGTCCTGAAATTTAAGCTGAAGGTGATGGAGTAGGAAAAAGGTGAGGATACTTCTGCTTCATTTGATCCTCTCGCTCCCAGGTAAACTCAGGTCCACGCTTGGCATTCCATCAACTCGGACAATTGGAATCTTATTGCGTTTCAAGGTTTTGACCTCACGGTCCATAATTTCGATAGGTTCTTCCATGAAGTGGAGTTTGTCATCAATCGTAAGTTATTCCAATGGTATGACAAGTTCCGGCAGAGCAAGGAACTTCTTCAAATTTGATACATGGAAGGTAGGATGAACGGCACTCAACTGAGTCGGAAGATCCAAACGGTAAGCGACGGGTCCAACACGCTCCAAAATTTCAAAAGGGCCAACATATCGCGGGTTTAACTTTCCGCGCTTTCCAAAGCGAATTACACCTTTCCAAGGTGCGACCTTCAACATTACTCGGTCACCTACGTTAAATTCGAAGTCTTTACGTTTAAGATCAGCATAACTCTTTTGGCGATCGCGGGCCGTCTTAAGTCTCGCTTGAATCTGAGAAATCTTCTCCGTCGTTTCATGGACTATCTCGGGTCCAGTGATTTGCACTTTGCCTAACTCAGCCCAACAAATAGGAGAACGGCACTTGCGACCATACAACGCTTCAAAAGGCGCAGCTTTAATACTCGAATGATAACTGTTGTTGTAAGATAATTCGGCTAGCGGCAGATGCCTTTCCCAAGACTTTCCAAAGTCAATAACACAGGAACGCAACATGTCCTCCAATGTCTGAATCGTTCGTTCACTCTGACCGTCGGTCTATGAGTGATAAGCGGTGCTCATGTCGAGACGAGTTCCCAAGGCTTCTTGCAAGAAACGCCAGAATCTGGAAGCAAAATGGGTATCGCGATCTGAGGTAATTGATAGTGGCACGCCATGGCTAGATACAACCTCTTTAATGTACAGTTGAGAAGTCTCTCCATTGTATCTGTTTCTTTCATCGCTAGAAAATGATCAGATTTGGTAAGATGGTCAACGATAACCCAGATTATATCGTATCCGCCCACCGTCTTTGGTAGCTTCGTGATGAAATCCATCGTAATTGCTTCCCATTTCTATTTTGGGATTTCTGGTTGTTGAAGTAATCCAGATGGCCTCTGATGTTCAGCTTTAACCTTCGAACAAGTTAAACACCTCCCAACATAAGTTGCAACATCCTTCTTAAAATTTGGCCACCAATACTGTTCCTTGAGATAGTGGTACATTTTGCCGGCTCCTGGATGAATCGAATATCTCGACTTGTGGGCTTCATCAAGTAAAAGGCTTCGTAAATCTCCATAACGAGGTACCCAATTTCTTCCGGCATAACATCGAAGTCCAGACTCCTTAACCTCGAATTTAGAGACTAGGATGTTCAGGTATTCACCAGATATGTTCTCCTCCTTGAGATCCTCTTCTTGGGCTACTCGAATCTGGCTATGGAGGTTTGAATGGATGGTGATGTTCAGAGCCCGAACACGAAGAGGTACCGTTCTCTCCTTTCGACTCAGAGCGTCGGCTACAACATTGGCCTTACCAGGATGGTAACGAAGTTCACAATTATAGTCGTTCAGCGTCTCAATCCATTGTCGTTGTCTCATGTTCAGCTGCTTCTGATCAAAGATGTGCTGGAGGCTTTTGTAATCGGTGAATATGGTACTCTTTGTTCCATAGAGATAGTGTCTCCACAGCTTCAATGCGAAGACCACGGCTCCAAGTTCGAGATCGTGAGTAGTGTAGTTTCACTCATGAATCTACAGCTGACGAGATGCATAAGCAATGACCTTCATTCTTTACATCAATACACAACCAAAACCATTCTTCGAAGCATCGCAGTACACAACGAAGTCGTCACTGCCTTCGGGAAGAGATAAGATAGGTGCGGTAGTTAACTTCTGCTTCAGGGTTTGAAATGCTGCTTCTTGTTCGGTTTCCCAAACGAACTTCTTTCCTTTGTGAGTCAGTGCGGTCAAAGGACGTGAAATCAACGAAAAACCTTCAATAAACCTTCTGTAATAACCGGAAAGACCTAGAAATTGGCAGATGTGAGTAGGAGTAGTGGGTGTCTCCCACTTGCTGATAGCTTCAATCTTGGCGGGGTCAACTTTGATACCTTGATCACTCACAATATAACCCAGAAATTGGACTTCCTTCAGCCAAAATTCACACTTGGAGAATTTGGCATAAAGCTGCTCTCATCTCAAGAGTTCAAGCACTAACCGGAGATGTTACTCATGTTCTTCTTCGCTCTTGGAGTAGATGAGGATATCATCTATGAAGACGATAACGAATTTATCTAGATAAGGCTTGCAGACACGATTCATGAGGTCCATGAACACGGCTGGTGCGTTGGTTAATCCGAACGGCATCACGAGAAACTCGTAGTGACCATAGCGGGTTATAAATGCAGTCTTCATCACATCACTCTCTTTCACCCTCAAATGGTGATAACCTGATCGCAAATCGATCTTAGAGTAAACGCTTGATCCTTGCAGCTGATCAAAAAGATCGTCAATTCGGGGAAGAGGATATCGATTCTTGATCGTCAATTTATTGAGTTCGCGGTAGTCGATACACATGCGAAAGGATCCGTCCTTCTTCTTCACGAATAAAACGGGCGTGCCCCAAGGCGAAGAGCTCGGTTGGATAAACCCTCGGTCGAGTAATTCCTGCAGTTGACTCTGCAACTCTTGCAGTTCGGAAGGTGCTAGTCGATAAGGTGCGCGAGCTACGGGTGCAGCTCCCGGCACTAGATCGATCTGGAACTCCACTGCTCTTGGTGGTGGTAATCCAGGCAACTCTTCCGGAAAGACGTCAGGGAATTCATTCACGATTCGCACGTCATTCACACTCTTCTCCTCTGATTCTAAAGCCTTCACGTGTGCTAAAACAGCAAGTCGCCCTTTCTTCATGATCATCTGCACTTTCATACAGCTAATGAGGTTCAGCTTCGAGTTACATCTTTCTCCGTAAATAGTCAGTGGCTCACCGTCTCCTTGTGGTATACGAAGAGCTTTTCTCCACAGATAATGTCGGCCTTTACTTTGGTTCAACCAGTCTATACCGACAATCACGTCAAAACTCCCCAATTTGATAGGTATTAAGTCAATTTCGAAATCCATACCTGCTATGTTAATAATAGCTCCTCGGCCAATCTGATCAATTTTCTCAAGTTTCCCATTGGCTACCTCAACTAGCATATTCTCTTCTAAAGGCACTAATGACCAATCTATCTTAGAGAAAAAGTTTCTACGGACATAGCTTCTATCTGCACCAGTATCAAATAGGACAGAGGCTAACAGATTGTTGATTGTGAATATACCTGTAACCAAGTCGGGGTTCTCATGGGCATCCCTTGCGTTAACGTTGAAAGCTCTACCACGCGGTGGTCCGCCGTCCTTCTTTTTATTGGGGCAATCATTCCTAAAGTGGCCCTGCTGTCCACACTCATAGCATTTCCTTGGCCCATTTTGGTTTGTCCTCACAGCTGGAATGGGAATCTTGCAGTTCTTGCCAACGTGCCCGATCCTGTTGCACTTTTCACAGACCGCATTACAGTACCCGGTATGGTGCTTGTAGCACCTCTTGCACTGTGGTAGACTACCCTTGTAGTTGGGGTTCGAACTAGTGTTCGGGTTGGGGTTCCTTTCGTCGTTAGGCCTCTTAGCGGGGGTTTGATCATAGGTTCTCCCCTTGTTGTTGTAGTCCCACTTACGCTTCTCACCACTGGCTCCCGATTCAGATTTAGCCTTTTTCGGTTCTTTGCTGATAATTTGGTTCATAAGGGTATGCGCTATTCGCATAGCTGTCGGGACGTTGGGTGGGATTAGAAGAGGTGACATTCCCCTGAATGGACTTAGGAAGTCCCTACAAGTAGCGTTCCATTCTCTTAAATTCCAGGGTGACCATCGTGGGACACATCAGCGCTAATTCCACATACCTATGGTTGTAACCATCAAGATCATTTCCCACAACCTTTAATTCCCAGAACTCAGCCTCCATCTTCTGTATCTCTGTCCTGGGTCAGTACTCTTCGATCATGACCCCCTTGAATTCTTCCCACGGAATGGCATAAGCCTCATCAATACCCTTAGCTTGAGCCAAAGTGTTCCACCAGGTTAGGGCGCCGTCTGACAGCGTACATGAGGCATACTTGGTTTTGTTCGCCTCTGAGCAGTTGCTGACGCGGAACACAGCTTCTAATTTCTCAAACCACCTAGTCAAACCAACTGGCCCCTCAGTGCTACTAAAGTTATGGGGCTTGCAGCTTTGAAACTCTTTGTAAGTGCAACCGTTCTGGACGTTCTGGTTAACCGGTGGGGCTGGGAGAATGACATTTGCCATGGCTGCGGCTACTCGTTCCGCAATTATTTCCTCAATTTGGGCTGCTGTGGGTGCTGCTCGTCCGTTTGCCATTGCTCTTCTAAACAGAAATTTTGACTTAAGTCAAAATCCAGCATTTAATATATATAATAATACAGTATATGGTAAATAGGGGAACAACACAACGCATGCCAATTAAGTAACGCAACCAGGTACAAATATCGCAAAACCAACATACAGTAACGTAAATAGAACACTGTGCAAGAATTAAACAATACAAAGTTCCATTCATTAATAAAGAGTTGCATACATTCTCTTAGGTTCGTACAATATATAAGTAAAACATGAAACTACAAACGAGATTACATAATGAAATCTACTACAAAGCCCTATGGTGACGGTGGGTAAAGGATGTCCATTATGTGGGACATCTGGTCCTCGAGCTCAGTCACCCGAGTACGGAGGATCTCCACCTCCATCGTCAGTTCCTCGACAAAGGGAGGGGCTGGCAGAGCAGGCGGTGCTGCTGGTGCAGGTGGTGCTGGTGGTGCAGATGATCCGGCTCCAGAAGTAGAGGCTGCAAAGCGGTAAGGCTTACGCACGAAAGGATCAGCAGGGTAAGGCACAACCCACTTACGGGCGGTAACCCTACGACACTGACCATGTGCGTTAGTGAACGCTCGACCTCCGTTGATCCCCAGAATAACGGTGCCATCGACACGGTACCGCTTCTTCGGCTGGGTGGAGGGTGGATGTACAGGTGCATCATTCATCATCACTAGAGTCGTCTGTGGATGAGTCATCAGATGATGAATCGTCAAAAACAGCTGGAGGTGGCGGCGCTCGGCGGCCGGTAGTCATGATCCGGTATCTGAAAGGTGGGATCGGTATGACACATCCATCAGGAAGGCGTCGGCACCAATGGTTATGCTCACTACGGAACGGAACGTCCCCGTATTCCCCGTGAATCACAACACCACCGGAGCAGGGCTGTGTTTTCGAGGGTTCTGGGGCAAGTAGAGCTGGAATCTCTGTGGAGTCCTGGGCTCCGCCTGAGGTAACCACTGGGGCAAGCGTATGGCTGCTGGTTCTGGAGGATGAAGCGCCGGGGTCACTGGTTGACGGGACCTGTGCATCGGTTGCAGCAGTAGGTGAGGTGGCTGACGAGTCTAAATCGCTGCCCAAAATGATGACAGGTGTAATATCCGACATCTGAACAAGGAAAAATTTACTTTTCCGTGTCAGTAAGTCATAGATTAAGCACGTATTAGGCACTACAGCAACCTAGCATGGCAGTAATAATAACAGTGCTAAATAGAAATAACATCTGAAAGCAGATAGTAATCATGCAATAACGAAAATAAGCATACAATAAGTTTGCATGGTAGTGAAGATAAGCAATAGCATGCAGTAAGTCTCGCAGAAACAAGTAAGCTAGCAAGTTGTAGATTAGACCTATTAGTGAATACTACTCGGGTCGGTCTAGACTCACTAATGCAACCTAATTCCCTACAACCAATGCTCTGATACCAAATTTGATGCCCCGTACAAAACCATCGTGTACGATTCGTCAACAACCGGATCTTTACACGGTTGGATACTACATGTTGTTTGAAAACCAGTTTGCATTCATAAAAAGATAACGTTTTACAAAGGATAGCGCGCATCCTACTAATAGGAGCATAAACATAATTATTTAACCCTAAGGTCGTTACAAAGCCATTGTTTGAAATTAACATAAACTACGAATGAAACAGAAAAGTTCCATGAATGAGACATCTCTAGTAATGTAGCGGATAACTAATACAGCAGGTCCTTAACAACAAGACAGCAAATCTAACAGCATGACATCAAGTCTAACAGCGGAAGCAATAAACCTCTAGGCACCTGAGAAATACACGCTTAAAAGTCAACACGAATGTTGGTGAGCTATAGTTTAAGTTGTAACAGTAACGTAAGATAGGCCACGAGATTTCAGTGTAACAAACAGTATGAAAAATATATGTATAACCGTGGACACCCGGTAACTAGACTTAACATTTATAACCCCCTGAAAGTACACCTGGCGAGTGCGTATGTTCACGAAGTATTAAACACCCGTTAAATGCTAGCGCGACTAGCCCGAGTGGGGATGTCAAACCCTATGGATCCATATCTAAGATTCGCGTTCACTGGTTCAAAAACCAATGACTAAACGTTACCGTGCTAAGGGGAATGTTTATGCCGTTGTATAACCCACACACATATAAAGTTTAAGTACTCGTACCTAACATGTAAAACGTAAAAAGCGCATGTATTCTCAGTCCCAAAATAGTTAAAGTAAAAAGAGATGCTATAACTCACAGTGATAAAAGCGGTAAAATCGGTAATAAAAGTACGCAAGTAGTAAGTCGGTCCGAAAGGTCGTCAACCTAAATCAAACATTACTAGGTCAGTAGGTTGTCTTTATAAATTCTAATAGTGCATAAAATAAGTTTAAGTGTCATCATCATCATCATTCATCATCATAAAAGCTAAGTAAGTTTGACAAGAATAGAGATCGAAACAATAGGCTGACTTCGGTCAGCTGCTACGACCTCTACTTAAATCGAAAAGACACATAGTCAGTGGCTATGGCTCCGTATATGAGTCTCCTAATAGCTGACAAATTTTCAGAACCTAACTCGTCTTCGTTTGACCGTGACGACGGTTTAAGTGCGAGTAGGTCAGAAATTCCAGCACAACGTTAATAGGGTGTAGTGACTCTCGAAAGGCCATAAATCCTAAACCGAAACTCGGATTAAGACGAGGCCTACTCGAACCGAACTAACTGAAAATCAAATTTTCAGTAGCCCAGGTAGTCTAATCAGATACGAAAATCAGTGGACAAGTGCTCCGGTGGGGTTCTTGGTGCTTGATGCTCATCACGGTTCTCATCCTTGATGCTTGTAGCTTCAAATGTACAACTCGTTGATGGTTTTGCATCACTTTTGACCATGATTCTTCCATCAATACACAATATGTTAAGACCAAGTGGTAACACAACTCATTTAAGAGTCTTAGATGGATGATGAACCAAGGTTACATCATATCCTTAGTCTTAACACAATTACAAGTCCTATTTACAAACAAAGTTACAAACTTTACATCAATCAAACAAGTATGAACATGATCTAAGTCAAATGAAGTGATGGAACCCTGAGCTAGAGAGCTTGGATCCCTTTCACACAATTTATAAGGTCACAAAGCTAGAAAGCTTGAACCTTTAGTGTTCTTGAAGATCTTGAAGCATAAAGCTTGGATCTTTAAGTTTCATGAAGACCATAAACACAAGTTTTGATCTTTATAACCAAACAACAAGATCATAAGCTAGAAAACTTAGATCCAACAACAAGATATGAAGATTCAAGCTAGAAAGCTTGCATCTTGGTTGTTCTTGAAGATCTTGAAGCATAAAGCTTGGATCTTTAAGATATATGAAAATAACAAACAAAAGTTTGAATGTTTTTAACAAAACAACAAGATTAAAGTAAGAAAAACATAGATCTACAAAGTTGGTGAAGATTCAAAGCTAGAAAGCTTGAATCTTCCATGTTCTTGAAGGATTCATGCTTGAATCAACAATATATAATCAAGATCAAAGCTAAAGAGCTTGATCTTCCATGATGATGATGATATGCCACGAAAATGATGAAGGAAAAAGAAGAAGAAAAAGAAAACTTACAAGTAATACAAGAAAGGAAGGAAAGAAAGAGCAAGTGTGTGTGAAAATCAAATGAGCAAGTGATTGAATGAGAGGTAAATGGCTAGTATTTATAAGCAAAATTTGACATGGATTGATGACTTGGAGGGCCTCTTGGCCGTGATTTTCAAGGGGGAGGGGAGGGGACACCATTTTACTTTTTGGTTAGTGGTTGTCTAAAGCATGTACTTATGCTAGAATCCCATGTAACAATATGGATAATCCTTATCCAAATGCTTGTATGACTCACTAATTAATTTATTTTATTTATTTTATTTATTTTATTTATTTTATTTATTATGGGTTACTAGTAATAATATTTGGGCTAATTAATTGGGCCACTAGCTAGTGTAGGGTGGGCTAAGGTCCAATAAGGTAGAAAGTCCAACAAGACTAACTATTGTGATCTAGTAAATAATTAATTAAAATTAAGCATCCAAAAACCCAGGTAATTATTATTATAAAATAATAATTAATATTTCGCAGTCATAATATTCCGGTTACGATAAAAGTCAAACGTGTGCGCAGTCCGCGGTTTATTCGAAACGTTAAATAACACTAACGGTTATAAAAGCATCCGGTGAACAAGTTAAGTATCCTACGTACTCTAAGGCACGTTTTAACATATAATTGGAAGTAAACCACGTATATCAATTTTCCAGAGTATAAAGTAACACAGTACGCACAGATACGAAGTTTCGCTAAAATACAAGGCACAAAAGCAAGTCAAAAAAGTCGGGTCGTTACATTTGGTGTCACACGTGTCGATCTTCTCACAGTGGTCAGTGTTCTGAGGCTACAAGAAGATGCTTAAAGTGTGGTGTGGTTGGACATGAGTATTCAGCATGTCCGTATCCAAATAGTGTGTGTTGGAGTTGTCACAAATCAGGGCATCGTGCGGTTAGTTGTCCGTCGAAGAGTGGTAGTTGCGGGGCAGGGTCAGGGGCGCGTTTAGCATCAGCTGGCGGTTCAACTGCCTCGAGTGGGTAGAAGAGGAAGAACCCTTCAACAGCAGAGGCTAGAGCTTTTCAGATGTCAGTTGAGAATGTTGTGGCAATCGACGAAGTGATCACCGGTATGTTTCTAATCAACTCAATACATGCTCGCGTATTGTTTGATTGTGGTGCCAATAGGTGTTTTATGTTCTTAGATTTCTGTGCTAAGTTGAATTTACCAGCTACTGTGTTACCCAAGCCGGTTAGTGTAGAAGTAGCCGATGGTAAGACCACGCCCGTCACAACCTATGTGATTGGGGTTTTTTTAGAGATCGAAGGGAAGTCTTTCCCGATGACTTGTTTAGTGTTACCTATTCCTAGCTTTGATGTAGTACTAGGAATGGATTGGTTGAGCTCGCTTAGGGCTAATATTAAGTGCAATAGGAAAATGATTACCTTTCGTCCAACCGATGGAACCCGTGTTGTAGCCCGAGGGGAGCGGAGCGGGTATAATCTTCCGTTGATAACCATGATGAAAGCGAAAAAGTCGATGGGAAAGGGTTGTGAATCATTTCTTGCATATGTAATTGATGCGAAGAAAGAAAAGAAAACAGTGGCTGATATTCCGGTAGTATCAGAATTTTCCGAAGTGTTTCCAGATGAGTTACCAGGTCTGCCGCCGGTAAGGGAAGTCGAATATAAGATTGAGTTGGTTCCTGGAACAACTCCAGTTGCAAAAGCTCCATACCGATTAGCGCCGTCTGAAATCCGTGAAATGATGTCACGGATTCAAGAACTATTAGATCGTGGGTTTATCCGACCGAGTTCTTCACCGTGGGGTGCTCCGTTATTGTTTGTTAAAAAGAAAGATGGGTCAATGCGTATGTGTATTGATTATCATAAATTGAACAAAAAACAGTGAAGAATAAGTATCCGTTACCTCGAATAGACGATTTGTTCGATCAGTTACAGGGTGCTTCATTCTTTTCTAAGATAGACTTACGATCCGGATATCATCAGGTTCGTGTTGCTGAATCAGATATACCGAAAACAGCGTTCAGAACAAGGTATGGTCATTATGAATTTCTTATCATGCCGTTTGGGTTGACGAATGCGCCAGCAATCTTCATGGATCTAATGAATAGAGTGTGTCGCTCGTTCTTAGATAAGTTTGTGATTGTGTTTATAGATGATATACTAGTGTATTCAAAGACCGAAAGTGAACATGCTGAACATCTGAGACAGGTTTTGAACATGTTGAAACGTGAACAACTATTTTCAAAATTTTCAAAGTGTGAATTTTGGTTACGTGAAGTGCAGTTTTTGGGTCATGTGATTTGTGCCGAGGGTATAAAAGTTGATCCGACAAAGATAGAAGCGGTAATGAATTGGAATTCTCCGAAGACTCCGACTGAGATTAAGAGTTTTCTAGGATTAGCCGGTTATTATCGCAGATTTATCAAGGATTTCTCAAAAATAGCGGGTCCGTTGACTAAGTTGACTCGTAAAGATGTAGCCTTTCGATGGACTGATGAACAGAAAAAGGCTTTTCAGATTTTGAAACAGCTACTGTGTCAGGCACCAGTATTAGCTATACCAGAAGGTTCAGATGACTTCGTGGTATACTGTGATGCGTCATTTGCTGGGTTGGGTTGTGTATTAATGCAAAGAAATAAAGTAATCGTTTACGACTCACGATAGTTGAAAGTTCATGAGAAGAATTATCCAGTGCATGATCTTGAAATGGCTGCAGTAGTGTTTGCTTTGAAACTGTGGAGACACTATTTGTATGGAACCCATTGTGTTATATGTACAGATCACAAGAGTTTGCAGTATATCTTCTCACAGAAAGAATTGAATATGCGTCAGAGACGATGGCAAGAGTTGATCAAAGATTACGATTGTGAAATTAAATACCATCCGGGTAAGGCAAATGTGGTTGCAGATGCGCTAAGTCGTAAAAAGTCAAGTGAAAATGTGAAATTTCTTCGTTTGAATATAACTTTAGATTTGATTAACCGCTTAAGAACCATTCAGGCCTGTGCTTTAGAGGACGAACATATTAAATCTGAACAAATGACCAAACGAAAAGTGGACTTAATTGATGACTCACGTGGACTAAAGACCTTAAATAGTCGTGTTTGGGTGTCTAAGTTTGGAGATTTGAGGGATTTAATCATGACGGAAGCTCACAAATCCAGATTAACAGTACATCCAGGTAGTAATAAGATGTATCATGATTTGAAAACAGTGTATTGGTGGCCAACAATGAAATCAGATATCGCCCGTTATGTCGAAAAGTGTCATATATGTGCTCAAGTGAAGGCAGAACATCAGAAACCTTATGGTTCGTTACGTCAGTTACAGATTCCAGAGTGGAAATGGGAAC
The DNA here is from genome assembly GCF_046630445.1 of Rutidosis leptorrhynchoides. Classification (NCBI taxonomy): domain Eukaryota; kingdom Viridiplantae; phylum Streptophyta; class Magnoliopsida; order Asterales; family Asteraceae; genus Rutidosis; species Rutidosis leptorrhynchoides. The sequence continues at coordinate 16,947,868 of NC_092335.1, read as the reverse complement.
ATATAACGATGGATTTTGTGACCAAATTACCTCGAACTCAGAAAAGACATGATATGATTTGGGTAATAGTGGATCGTCTAACTAAAAGTGCTAATTTTCTTGCTACTCGTGAAACAGCTTCATTAAGTGAGTTAGCTGAATTGTATGTGAAAGAGATAGTTAGTCGACATGGTGTGTCGTTATCGATTATTTCAGACAGGGATTCTAGATTTGTGTTGAATTTCTGGAATAGTCTTCAACAAAATCTCGGTACACGTGTGAATTTAAGTACAGCTTATCATCCTCAGACAGTCGGACATAGTGAAAGAACGATACATACTTTGGAGGATATGTTAAGGGCTTGTGTGTTAGAATACGGTGGTTCGTGGGATACACATTTGCTGTTGGTCGAATTCGCGTATAATAATTCATATCATTCGAGTATAGGGATTCCGCCCTATGAAATGTTATATGGTCGTCGTTGCAGAACTCCGACTTGTTGGTTAGAAGCCGAGGAGAAACAGTTTGCAGGTCCCGAAATTTTTCAAATGACAGCCGAAAAAGTTGCAATTGCGAGAGAAAAGTTGAAAGCCGCTAGAGATAGGCAGAAAATGTATGCTGATCCGCGTAGACGTCCGGTAACCTTTAATGTGGGTGAACGAGTATATCTGAAAGTTTCGCCGTGGAAAGGGGTTATCAGATTCGGTAAACGTTGTAAGTTAGCACCGAGATTTATTGGTCCGTTTCTGATCATTGAAGTGTTGAATGATCAGACTGTGGTGTTAGATCTTCCGTCAGAGTTAGCCGGTATTCATAATACATTCAACGTGTGTTATCTTCGTAAGTGTAAAGTCGATGATGAAACACAACTTCTTCCTTTAGAAGATTTAAGGGTCGATTTGAATAAGAAATTGGTGGAAGAGCCGGTCCGTGTGGTTGACCAAAAGGTGACTAAGCTGAGAAAGAAAGAGATTCTGATGGTGTTGATTGAGTGGAAACACAGTTTGGGTTCTAATCTTACGTGGGAAATGGAAGAGTTGATGAGAAAACGCTACCCTCATTTGTTTGACCAAGACCAGATTCCGAGGACGGAATCTTCTTAAGGGGGTGGATTTGTAACATACTGAAACCCGGGCTAGTTGTAAGTTGCCTATTTTGCCCTTAGGGTTTGTACTGAGTCTTAAGTGCTTTTATTTTAATTATTTTATTAGTGTTTATTATAATTGTGTTGTGACCAGTTTGTGACAAGGGTCTCAAAACAGGTTGGTTTATTTAATTTGGACTCCGTTAGGACCGCCTAAGGAGATACGAAAGGTTATCAAATAAGATAACTGGTAAATACCCTTGTGATATGGGGTATGGGTTTATAACCCATTTATATGTATGTTTCTGGAGGTTTCTTCTCATTTCCCAAAATAAGAAGAAAAAAAACTACTCTGTACCTAATCTTTCTCATCTCTAAACCCTAAGATCAAAGTTTGTTAATTTGTTGGAATTCAAGTTAGAAATCAGTTCCTTGTATACTAGTGATCATCATAAGGTAAGTATTACTCAGATTCTTGTAATGATTCTTGCTCTAATTGGGTTTTGTGTTAAATGGGTTTTTGATAGAAATTAGCTCAAATCTAGTTGTTTGATGTTTAAAAACATCAATAGATGTTAGAAATAGATTGTATATATGTTTAGTAGCTTCCATGTGCTTAAAATTTGATCAAAATCGCTCAAAAATCGAGTTTTGGGCGAAAAATGTTCGAAATCAGCGAACTTGTTCGAAACCAGTTGCTACAGTGTCACTATTTGCTACAGTACCGTGTTGCTACAGTGTCACTATTTGCTAAAGTACCGAGTTGCTACAGTACCACTATTTGCTACGGTACCTTTTATGACATTGAAACGGGCGTAACTTTCAAAACGTAACTCCGTTTTTGATGAATAAACTATCGTTAGAATCGTAATAAAGAATACTTTTCAATGGTGAACTTTTAAGAAACTAGATTAAACTGTTTTTGGGCCGGAAAAGGAGTTTTAGTGTGTATGTCGTGTTTTGCACGCACCTGTATGCCATTATTGAGTGGAGTCATGATGTAGACTCATAAAATTATGAATATATGGTGTTATGACCTAGTTAATCGTATGAAATGATTATATTATTTATTGAATATGTATATTAACTTTGTTTGTGTTGTTCTCAGGTTATAAGGACAAGGAGGAAGCTCAGAAATAATAACTGAGCAGTTGCTGGTAATTGGTGAGTGGGTCTATCTCCGGATAGAGTTTAAGTAGCATATTGAAATGTCCCGTTCTTATTGATTAAAAACGTTCCATATTAATTGATTTCGTTGCGAGGTTTTGACCTCTATATGAGACGTTTTTCAAAGACTGCATTCATTTTAAAACAAACCATAACCTTTATTTCATCAATAAAGGTTTAAAAAGCTTTACGTAGATTATCAAATAATGATAATCTAAAATATCCTGTTTACACACGACCATTACATAATGGTTTACAATACAAATATGTTACAACAAAATAAGTTTCTTGAATGCAGTTTTTACACAATATCATACAAGTATGGACTCCAAATCTTATCCTTATTTAAGTATGCGACAGCGGAAGCTCTTAATAATCACCTGAGAATAAACATGCTTAAAACGTCAACAAAAATGTTGGTGAGTTATAGGTTTAACCTATATATATCAAATCATAATAATAGACCACAAGATTTCATATTTCAATACACATCCCATACATAGAGATAAAAATCATTCATATGGTGAACACCTGGTAACCGACATTAACAAGATGCATATATAAGAATATCCCCATCATTCCGGGACACCCTTCGGATATGATATAAATTTCGAAGTACTAAAGCATCCGGTACTTTGGATGGGGCTTGTTGGGCCCGATAGATCTATCTTTAGGATTCGCGTCAATTAGAGTGTCTGTTCCCTAATTCTTAGATTACCAGACTTAATAAAAAGGGGCATATTCGATTTCGATAATTCAACCATAGAATGTAGTTTCACGTACTTGTGTCTATTTTGTAAATCATTTATAAAGCCTGCATGTATTCTCATCCCAAAAATATTAGATTTTAAAAGTGGGACTATAACTCACTTTCACAGATTTTTACTTCGTCGGGAAGTAAGACTTGGCCACTGTTGATTCACGAACCTATAACAATATATACATATATATTAAAGTATGTTCAAAATATATTTACAACACTTTTAATATATTTTGATGTTTTAAGTTTATTAAGTCAGCTGTCCTCGTTAGTAACCTATAACTAGTTGTCCACAGTTAGATGTACAGAAATAAATCGATAAATATTATCTTGAATCAATCCACGACCCAGTGTATACGTATCTCAGTATTGATCACAACTCAAACTATATATATTTTGGAATCAACCTCAACCCTGTATAGCTAACTCCAACATTCACATATAGAGTGTCTATGGTTGTTCCGAAATATATATAGATGTGTCGACATGATAGGTCGAAACATTGTATACGTGTCTATGGTATCTCAAGATTACATAATATACAATACAAGTTGATTAAGTTATGGTTGGAATAGATTTGTTATCAATTTTCACGTTGCTACAACAAGAAAAATTATCCAATCTTGTTTTACCCATAACTTCTTCATTTTAAATCCGTTTTGAGTGAATCAAATTGCTATGGTTTCATATTGAACTCTATTTTATGAATCTAAACATAAAAAGTATAGGTTTATAGTCGGAAAAATAAGTTACAAGTCATTTTTGTAAAGGTAGTCATTTCAGTCGAAAGAACGACGTCTAGATGACCATTTTAGAAAACATACTTCCACTTTGAGTTTAACCATAATTTTTGGATATAGTTTCATGTTCATAATAAAAATAATTTTCCCAGAATAACAACTTTTAAATCAAAGTTTTTCATAGTTTTTAATTAACTAACCCAAAACAGCCCGCGGTGTTACTACGACGGCGTAAATCCGGTTTTACGGTGTTTTTCGTGTTTTCAGGTTTTAAATCATTAAGTTAGCATATCATATAGATATAGAACATGTGTTTAGTTGATTTTAAAAGTCAAGTTAGAAGGATTAACTTTTTTTTGCGAACAAGTTTAGAATTAACTAAACTATGTTCTAGTGATTACAAGTTTAAACCTTCGAATAAGATAGCTTTATATGTATGAATTGAATGATGTTATGAACATCATTACTACCTTAATTTCCTTGGATAAACCTACTGGAAAAGAGAAAAATGGATCTAGCTTCAATGGATCCTTGGATGGCTCGAAGTTCTTGAAGCAGAATCATGACACGAAAACAAGTTCAAGTAAGATCATCACTTGAAATAAGATTGTTATAGTTATAGAAATTGAACCAAAGTTTGAATATGATTATTACCTTGTATTAGAATGATAACCTACTGTAAGAAACAAAGATTTCTTGAGGTTGGATGATCACCTTACAAGATTGGAAGTGAGCTAGCAAACTTGAAAGTATTCTTGATTTTATGAAACTAGAACTTTTGGAATTTATGAAGAACACTTAGAACTTGAAGATAGAACTTGAGAGAGATCAATTAGATGAAGAAAATTGAAGAATGAAAGTGTTTGTAGGTGTTTTTGGTCGTTGGTGTATGGATTAGATATAAAGGATATGTAATTTTGTTTTCATGTAAATAAGTCATGAATGATTACTCATATTTTTGTAATTTTATGAGATATTTCATGCTAGTTGCCAAATGATGGTTCCCACATGTGTTAGGTGACTCACATGGGCTGCTAAGAGCTGATCATTGGAGTGTATATACCAATAGTACATACATCTAAAAGCTGTGTATTGTACGAGTACGAATACGGGTGCATACGAGTAGAATTGTTGATGAAACTGAACGAGGATGTAATTGTAAACATTTTTGTTAAGTAGAAGTATTTTGATAAGTGTATTGAAGTCTTTCAAAAGTTTATAAATACATATTAAAACACTACATGTATATACATTTTAACTGAGTCGTTAAGTCATCGTTAGTCGTTACATGTAAATGTTGTTTTGAAACCTTTAGGTTAACGATCTTGTTGAATGTTGTTAACCCATTGTTTATTATAACAAATGAGATGCTAAATTGTTATATTATCATGATATTATGATATATAATATATCTTAGTATGATATATATACAGTTAAATGCCGTTACAACGATAATCGTTACATATATGTCTCGTTTCGAAATCATTAAGTTAGTAGTCTTATTTTTACATATGTATTTCATTGTTAATACACTTAATAATATATTTACTTATCATTTAACATAATTAACCAAGTGTATCAATATCTTAATATGATTCAAATGTACCTAGTAAGACGTTGTTATAACGATAATCGTTATATATATCGTTTTCGAGTTTCTTAAATTAATAGTCTCATTTTTATGTATATAACTCATTGTTAAAATACCTAATGAGATACATAATTATAATAAAATCATGTTAACTATATATATAACCATATATATGTCATCGTATAGTTTTTACAAGTTTTAACGTTCGTGAATCACCGGTCAACTTGGGTGGTCAATTATCTATATGAAACCTATTTCAATTAATCAAGTCTTAACAAGTTTGATTGCTTAACATGTTGGAAACACTTAATCATGTAAATAAAAATTTCATTTAATATATATATAAACATGGAAAAGTTCGGGTCACTACAGTACCTACCCGTTAAATAAATTTCGTCCCGAAATTTTAAGCAGTTGGAGGTGTTGACGTATCTTCTGGAAATAAATGCGGGTATTTCTTCTTCATCTGATCTTCACACTCCCAGGTGAACTCGGGTCCTCTACGAGCATTCCATCGAACCTTAACAATCGGTATCTTGTTTTGTTTAAGTCTCTTAACCTCACGATCCATTATTTCGACGGGTTCTTCAATGAATTGAAGTTTTTCATTGATTTGGATTTCATCCAACGGAATAGTGAGATCTTCTTTAGCAAAACATTTCTTCAAATTCAAGACGTGGAAAGTGTTATGTACAGCCGCGAGTTGTTGAGGTAACTCAAGTCGGTAAGCTACTGGTCCGACACGATCAATAATCTTGAATGGTCCAATGTACCTTGGATTTAGTTTCCCCCGTTTACCAAATCGAACAACGCCTTTCCAAGGTGAAACCTTAAGCATGACCATTTCTCCAATTTCAAACTCTATACCTTTTCTTTTACTGTCCGCGTAGCTCTTTTGTCGACTCTGGGCGGTTTTCAATCTTTGTTGAATTTGGATGATTTTCTCAGTAGTTTCTTGTATTATCTTCGGACCCGTAATCTGTCTATCCCCCACTTCACTCCAACAAATCGGAGACCTGCACTTTCTACCATAAAGTGCTTCAAGCGGCGTCATCTCAATGCTTGAATGGTAGCTGTTGTTGTAGGAAAATTCTGCTAACGGTAGATGTCGATCCCAACTGTTTTTGAAATCAATAACACATGCTCGTAGCATGTCTTCAAGCGTTTGTATCGTCCTTTCGCTCTGTCCATCATTTTGTGGATGATAGGCAGTACTCATGTCTAGACGAGTTCCTAATGCTTGCTGTAATGTCTGCCAGAATCTTGAAATAAATCTGCCATCCCTATCAGAGATAATAGAGATTGGTATTCCATGTCTGGAGACGACTTCCTTCAAATACAGTCGTGCTAACTTCTCCATCTTGTCATCTTCTCTTATTGGTAAGAAGTGTGCTGATTTGGTGAGACGATCAACTATTACCCAAATAGTATCAAAACCACTTGCAGTCATTGGCAATTTAGTGATGAAATCCATGGTAATGTTTTCCCATTTCCATTCCGGGATTTCGGGTTGTTGAAGTAGACCTGATGGTTTCTGATGCTCAGCTTTGACCTTAGAACACGTCAAACATTCTCCTACGTATTTAGCAACATCGGCTTTCATACCCGGCCACCAAAAATGTTTCTTGAGATCCTTGTACATCTTCCCCATTCCAGGATGTATTGAGTATCTGGTTTTATGAGCTTCTCTAAGTACCATTTCTCTCATATCTCCAAATTTTGGTACCCAAATTCTTTCAGCCCTATACCGGGTTCCGTCTTCCCGAATATTAAGATGTTTCTCCGATCCTTTGGGTATTTCATCCTTTAAATTTCCCTCTTTTAAAACTCTTTGTTGCGCCTCCTTTATTTGAGTAGTAAGGTTATTATGAATCATTATATTCATAGATTTTACTCGAATGGGTTCTCTGTCCTTCCTGCTCAAGGCATCAGCTACCACATTTGCCTTCCCCGGGTGGTAACGAATCTCAAAGTCGTAATCATTCAATAATTCAATCCACCTACGCTGCCTCATATTCAGTTGTTTCTGATTAAATATGTGTTGAAGACTTTTGTGGTCGGTATATATAATACTTTTGACCCAATATAAGTAGTGCCTCCAAGTCTTTAATGCAAAAACAACTGCGCCTAATTCCAAATCATGCGTCGTATAATTTTGTTCGTGAATCTTCAATTGTCTAGACGCATAAGCAATCACCTTCGTTCGTTGCATTAATACACAACCGAGACCTTGCTTTGATGCATCACAATAAATCACAAAATCATCATTCCCTTCAGGCAATGACAATATAGGTGCCGTAGTTAGCTTTTTATTCAATAACTGAAACGCTTTCTCTTGTTCATCATTCCATTCAAATTTCTTCCCTTTATGCGTTAATGCAGTCAAGGGTTTTGCTATTCTGGAAAAGTCTTGGATGAACCTTCTGTAGTAACCAGCTAGTCCTAAAAACTGGCGTATGTGTTTCGGAGTTTTCGGGGTTTCCCACTTTTCAACAGTTTCTATCTTTGCCGGATCCAACTTAATACCTTCTTTGTTCACTATGTGACCGAGGAATTGAACTTCTTCCAACCAAAATGCACACTTTGAAAACTTAGCGTACAATTCTTCCTTCCTCAATACTTCTAACACCTTTATCAAATGTTCACCGTGTTCTTGGTCATTCTTTGAGTAAATAAGTATGTCATCAATGAAAACAATGACAAACTTGTCAAGGTATGGTCCACACACTCGGTTCATAAGGTCCATGAACACAGCTGGTGCATTAGTTAAACCAAACGGCATAACCATAAACTCGTAATGACCGTAACGTGTTCTGAAAGCAGTCTTTGGAATATCATCTTCTTTCACCCGCATTTGATGATACCCGGAACGTAAGTCAATCTTTGAATAAACAGACGAGCCTTGTAGTTGATCAAATAAGTCATCGATTCTCGGTAGTGGGTAGCGGTTCTTGATGGTAAGTTTGTTCAACTCTCGGTAGTCGATACACAACCTGAATGTACCATCTTTCTTCTTGACAAACAAAACAGGAGCTCCCCACGGTGATGTGCTTGGTCGATTGAAACCACGCTCTAAAAGTTCTTGTAATTGGCTTTGCAGTTCTTTCATCTCGCTGGGTGCGAGTCTGTAAGGAGCACGAGCTATTGGTGCAGCTCCTGGTACAAGATCTATTTGAAATTCAACGGATCGATGTGGGGGTAATCCCGGTAATTCTTTCGGAAATACATCGGGAAATTCTTTTGCGATGGGAACATCATTGATGCTCTTTTCTTCAGTTTGTACTTTCTCGACGTGTGCTAGAACAGCATAGCAACCTTTTCTTATTAGTTTTTGTGCCTTCAAATTACTAATAAGATGTAGCTTCGTGTTGCCCTTTTCTCCGTACACCATTAAGGGTTTTCCTTTTTCTCGTATAATGCGAATTGCATTTTTGTAACAGACGATCTCTGCTTTCACTTCTTTCAACCAGTCCATACCGATTATCACATCAAAACTCCCTAACTCTACTGGTATCAAATCAATCTTAAATGTTTCGCTAACCAGTTTAATTTCTCGATTCCGACATATATTATCTGCTGAAATTAATTTACCATTTGCTAATTCGAGTAAAAATTTACTATCCAAAGGCGTCAATGGACAACTTAATTTAGCACAAAAATCTCTACTCATATAGCTTCTATCCGCACCCGAATCAAATAAAACGTAAGCAGATTTATTGTCAATAAGAAACGTACCCGTAACAAGCTCCGGGTCTTCCTGTGCCTCTACCGCATTAATATTGAAAACTCTTCCACGGCCTTGTCCATTCGTGTTCTCCTGGTTCGGGCAATTTCTAATAATGTGGCCCGGTTTTCCACATTTATAACAAACTACATTGGCATAACTTGCTCCGACACTACTTGCTCCGCCATTACTCGTTTCGACACCATTTGTTCCTTTCGTTCTATTAACCCCTGGTCCGTAGACCTCACACTTTGCCGCGCTATGACTATTTCTTTTACACTTGTTGCAAAATTTGGTGCAGAACCCCGAGTGATACTTTTCACACCTTTGGCATAGCTGCTTCTGATTGTTGTTGTTATTGCGGTTATTATTGTTGTTGGGATGATTGTTGTAGTTGCTGTTTCTGTTGTTGTTGTTGTTGTTATTGTTGGGCCGTTTGTTGTAGTTGCGATTGATGTTGCGATTGTTGGGATAATTGTTGCGATTATTGTTGTAATTGCTGTTGTTGTTGTATTGGTGATTCTTATCACCGTTTTCCTCCCACTTTCTTTTGACTTGCTTCACATTGGCCTCTTCAGCAGTCTGTTCTTTAATTCTTTCGTCAATCTGGTTCACTAGTTTGTGAGCCATTCTACATGCCTGTTGTATAGAGGTGGGCTCGTGTGAACTTATATCTTCTTGGATTCTTTCCGGTAATCCTTTCACAAATGCGTCGATCTTCTCTTCCTCATCTTCGAATGCTCCCGGACACAATAGGCACAATTCTGTGAATCGTCTTTCGTACGTGGTAATATCAAATCCTTGGGTTCGTAACCCTCTAAGTTCTGTCTTGAGCTTATTGACCTCGGTTCTGGGACGGTACTTCTCGTTCATCAAGTGCTTGAATGCTGACCACGGTAGTGCGTACGCATCGTCTTGTCCCACTTGCTCTAGATAGGTATTCCACCATGTTAACGCAGAACCTGTGAAGGTATGCGTAGCATACTTCACTTTGTCCTCTTCAGTACACTTACTTATGGCAAACACCGATTCGACCTTCTCGGTCCACCGTTTCAATCCGATCGGTCCTTCGGTTCCATCAAATTCCAAAGGTTTGCAGGCAGTGAATTCTTTGTAGGTGCATCCTACACGATTTCCTGTACTGCTAGATCCAAGGTTATTGTTGGTATGTAGCGCAGCCTGTACTGCGGCTATGTTTGAAGCTAGAAAAGTACGGAATTCCTCTTCATTCATATTCACGGTGTGTCGAGTAGTCGGTGCCATTTCCTTCAAAATAGTCAAATGGAACAAGTTAATCATACAGAATATTAAGAGTAGTTAATAGTATTTCGTAGCATAATATGAACTCATTTATAAAAGCTTTTTCTTCATATTAGCGTTTTATAAGTTTAAATTCGGGTAGTACCTACCCGTTAAGTTCATACTTAGTAGCTAATATACAATTCAACTACTACAATTCTATATGAAAAACTGATTATAATAATATTTCGCGTTCAAACTTTTATAAAATATTTTACAAACTTACAATACCGCTTATTTTACATAAAGCATGAAATATAGCACACAATAACTTTGATACAAGATAGTTGTGAAGATAATTCTAGCTAGTACACAAGTCGTTCAGCAAAGGCAATAAAGACACGTAATTCATACGTCCAGAAACAAGTCATGCATTCTGGTTTTACTAGGACTACTTCCCATCCTTGGTATTGTGCAACATAACCGTTATGGCCGTTGATAAGACAGCGTGTTGTAACTTCGTCAAAGGGACGAGGGTTACGTAATGTCCAACAGTCCCGTAATAATCTAAAAACCTCATTTCTTACCCCAATTACCGACTCCGTCACTTGTGGAAATGTTTTGTTTAATAGTTGTAGCCCGATGTTCTTGTTCTCACTTTGGTGAGAAGCGAACATTACTAATCCGTAAGCATAACATGCTTCATTATGTTGCATGTTAGCCGCTTTTTCTAAATCACGAAGTCCAATATTCGGATATATTGAGTCAAAATAATTTCTTAACCCGTTGCGTAAAATAGCATTTGGGTTCCCCGCAATATATGCGTCAAAGTAAACACATCGTAACTTATGGGTTTCCCAATGTGATATCCCCCATCTTTCAAACGAAAGTCTCTTATAAACCAAGACATTCTTGGAACGTTCTTCGAATGTCTTACAAACTGATCTCGCCTTAAATAGTTGTGCCGAAGAATTCTGACCGACTCTAGACAAGATTTCATCAATCATGTCTCCGGGTAGGTCTCTTAAAATATTGGGTTGTCTATCAATTTTGTGTTTTTATACTGTAAAATAGACAAGAGTTAGATTCATAAAAAAAAATACTTATTAATACAAGCAATTTTTACATATATCATAAAGCATAAGCACACTATATTACATATATTACACCACATGAATACAACTATCTTATTCCGACTCGCTCGTTTCTTCTTCTTCGGTTTTGGTTCGTTTTGCCAAGTATCTAGGGATATATGATGTTCCCCTAATACGAGCTATCGTTTTCCACAACGGTTTAGAAAAACCTGGTGGTTTAGAGGTTCCCGGGTCATTGTTACAACTTAAGGGCTTCGGGGGTTGACGATACATATAAAGTTCATCGGGGTTGGAATTAGATTTCTCTATTTTTATGCCCTTTTCCTTATTATTTTCTTTTGCCTTTTTAAATTCAGTTGGGGCAATTTCTATAACATCATCGGAATTCTCGTCGGAATCCGATTCATCGGAGAATTGGTAATCCTCCCAATATTTTGCTTCCTTGGCGGAAACACCATTGACCATAATTAACCTTGGTCGGTTGGTTGAGAATTTTCTTTTACTTAACCGTTTTATTATTTCCCCCACCGGTTCTATTTCCTCCTCCGGTTCCTCCTCTTCCGGTTCTGATTCTTCTTCCGGTTCCGACTCTTCTTCCGGTTCCTCTTCGGGAACTTGTGAATCAGTCCACGAATCATTCCAATTTACATTTGACTCTTCATTATTATTAGGTGAGTCAATGGGACTTGTTCTAGAGGTAGACATCTATCACATAATATCAAACGCGTTAAGAGATTAATATATCACATAATATTCACATGTTAAAAATATATAGTTTCCAACAAATTTTGTTAAGCAATCAGTTTTCAAGTAAACACGGTCGAAGTCTAGACTCACTAATGCATCCTAACAAACTCGATAAGACACACTAATGCAAAATTCTGGTTCTCTAAGACCAACGCTCGGATACCAACTGAAATGTCCCGTTCTTATTGATTAAAAACGTTCCATATTAATTTATTTCGTTGCGAGGTTTTGACCTCTATATGAGACGTTTTTCAAAGACTGCATTCATTTTAAAACAAACCATAACCTTTATTTCATCAATAAAGGTTTAAAAAGCTTTACGTAGATTATCAAATAATGATAATCTAAAATATCCTGTTTACACACGACCATTACATAATGGTTTACAATACAAATATGTTACAACAAAATAAGTTTCTTGAATGCAGTTTTTACACAATATCATACAAGTATGGACTCCAAATCTTGTCCTTATTTAAGTATGCGACAGCGGAAGCTCTTAATAATCACCTGAGAATAAACATGCTTAAAACGTCAACAAAAATGTTGGTGAGTTATAGGTTTAACCTATATATATCAAATCATAATAATAGACCACAAGATTTCATATTTCAATACACATCCCATACATAGAGATAAAAATCATTCATATGGTGAACACCTGGTAACCGACATTAACAAGATGCATATATAAGAATATCCCCATCATTCCGGGACACCCTTCGGATATGATATAAATTTCGAAGTACTAAAGCATCCGGTACTTTGGATAGGGCTTGTTGGGCCCGATAGATCTATCTTTAGGATTCGCGTCAATTAGAGTGTCTGTTCCCTAATTCTTAGATTACCAGAGTTAATAAAAAGGGGCATATTCGATTTCGATAATTCAACCATAGAATGTAGTTTCACGTACTTGTGTCTATTTTGTAAATCATTTATAAAGCCTGCATGTATTCTCATCCCAAAAATATTAGATTTTAAAAGTGGGACTATAACTCACTTTCACAGATTTTTACTTCGTCGGGAAGTAAGACTTGGCCACTGTTGATTCACGAACCTATAACAATATATACATATATATTAAAGTATGTTCAAAATATATTTACAACACTTTTAATATATTTTGATGTTTTAAGTTTATTAAGTCAGCTGTCCTCGTTAGTAACCTATAACTAGTTGTCCACAGTTAGATGTACAGAAATAAATCGATAAATATTATCTTGAATCAATCCACGACCCAGTGTATACGTATCTCAGTATTGATCACAACTCAAACTATATATATTTTGGAATCAACCTCAACCCTGTATAGCTAACTCCAACATTCACATATAGAGTGTCTATGGTTGTTCCGAAATATATATAGATGTGTCGACATGATAGGTCGAAACATTGTATACGTGTCTATGGTATCTCAAGATTACATAATATACAATACAAGTTGATTAAGTTATGGTTGGAATAGATTTGTTATCAATTTTCACGTTGCTACAACAAGAAAAATTATCCAATCTTGTTTTACCCATAACTTCTTCATTTTAAATCCGTTTTGAGTGAATCAAATTGCTATGGTTTCATATTGAACTCTATTTTATGAATCTAAACATAAAAAGTATAGGTTTATAGTCGGAAAAATAAGTTACAAGTCATTTTTGTAAAGGTAGTCATTTCAGTCGAAAGAACGACGTCTAGATGACCATTTTAGAAAACATACTTCCACTTTGAGTTTAACCATAATTTTTGGATATAGTTTCATGTTCATAATAAAAATAATTTTCCCAGAATAACAACTTTTAAATCAAAGTTTTTCATAGTTTTTAATTAACTAACCCAAAACAGCCCGCGGTGTTACTACGACGGCGTAAATCCGGTTTTACGGTGTTTTTCGTGTTTCCAGGTTTTAAATCATTAAGTTAGCATATCATATAGATATAGAACATGTGTTTAGTTGATTTTAAAAGTCAAGTTAGAAGGATTAACTTTTGTTTGCGAACAAGTTTAGAATTAACTAAACTATGTTCTAGTGATTACAAGTTTAAACCTTCGAATAAGATAGCTTTATATGTATGAATCGAATGATGTTATGAACATCATTACTACCTTAATTTCCTTGGATAAACCTACTAGAAAAGAGAAAAATGGATCTAGCTTCAATGGATCCTTGGATGGCTCGAAGTTCTTGAAGCAGAATCATGACACGAAAACAAGTTGAAGTAAGATCATCACTTGAAATAAGATTGTTATAGTTATAGAAATTGAACCAAAGTTTGAATATGATTATTACCTTGTATTATAATGATAACCTACTGTAAGAAACAAAGATTTCTTGAGGTTGGATGATCACCTTACAAGATTGGAAGTGAGCTAGCAAACTTGAAAGTATTCTTGATTTTATGAAACTAGAACTTTTGGAATTTATGAAGAACACTTAGAACTTGAAGATAGAACTTGAGAGAGATCAATTAGATGAAGAAAATTGAAGAATGAAAGTGTTTGTAGGTGTTTTTGGTCGTTGGTGTATGGATTAGATATAAAGGATATGTAATTTTGTTTTCATGTAAATAAGTCATGAATGATTACTCATATTTTTGTAATTTTATGAGATATTTCATGCTAGTTGCCAAATGATGGTTCCCACATGTGTTAGGTGACTCACATGGGCTGCTAAGAGCTGATCATTGGAGTGTATATACCAATAGTACATACATCTAAAAGCTGTGTATTGTACGAGTACGAATACGGGTGCATACGAGTAGAATTGTTGATGAAACTGAACGAGGATGTAATTGTAAACATTTTTGTTAAGTAGAAGTATTTTGATAAGTGTATTGAAGTCTTTCAAAAGTGTATAAATACATATTAAAACACTACATGTATATACATTTTAACTGAGTCGTTAAGTCATCGTTAGTCGTTACATGTAAATGTTGTTTTGAAACCTTTAGGTTAACGATCTTGTTGAATGTTGTTAACCCATTGTTTATTATAACAAATGAGATGCTAAATTGTTATATTATCATGATATTATGATATATAATATATCTTAGTATGATATATATACAGTTAAATGCCGTTACAACGATAATCGTTACATATATGTCTCGTTTCGAAATCATTAAGTTAGTAGTCTTATTTTTACATATGTATTTCATTGTTAATACACTTAATAATATATTTACTTATCATTTAACATAATTAACCAAGTGTATCAATATCTTAATATGATTCAAATGTACCTAGTAAGACGTTGTTATAACGATAATCGTTATATATATCGTTTTCGAGTTTCTTAAATTAATAGTCTCATTTTTATGTATATAACTCATTGTTAAAATACCTAATGAGATACATAATTATAATAAAATCATGTTAACTATATATATAACCATATATATGTCATCGTATAGTTTTTACAAGTTTTAACGTTCGTGAATCACCGGTCAACTTGGGTGGTCAATTGTCTATATGAAACCTATTTCAATTAATCAAGTCTTAACAAGTTTGATTGCTTAACATGTTGGAAACACTTAATCATGTAAATAAAAATTTCATTTAATATATATATAAACATGGAAAAGTTCGGGTCACTACACATATCATGCTACTGTGGTTGACTCTTTTACCATGCATAGTGTAGAAATTGCCATGTTAGAATAATATAGTATGCCTGATGTTGTATGTGATTTATGTGTACACTATGTGAATGGCACCAGTCAGGCCTAGGGAGACTGGGGACTCGAGACCGTGCCTGGGAGAGGTTAGAGTCCGTATGAGGTCAACCGTGCCTAGGGGAGGTTGGGTCCATAGGCTACTAATTGTGGAGTATAGTGTGAACGATGCATCACCTGCATCTGGATAACTATACTGTGAATTGAGTAGCAGGGACTATCGGTAGACTCAAGTCCGATCAGCTAGGAGTCGTGTGCTCGTACAAGCCGCCGATCCTCGTATTGTCTTATTGTATGCTAGTTGGTAGTTAGCATGTGTTGTTGTTAGTATATAGCTTGTGTGTGACTTAAGCTATATCTGTTAGATAGATTCCATTCACTTAGCGGTGCGCTAATCCCTCACATAATTACCCCTTGCAGGTTTAGGTACTGCTAGTCGGGATGGGTGCTGATGCAGAAGACATGTTTGACAACCCTACTCTGATGTGGACTTTTGTTTAAATCATGTTTTGTAATAACGTAACACCGTTGTGTAAACTTAATTACTCAGATTAATGTAATGACGCGACTTATAGTGTGTTTGTTAATAAAGTCTTCCGCTGTGTTTTTAAAAAAAAAATATTGCCGGTGTTACAGTCATGAAACAAAAATCATTGATGAGTGCGTGTGGTTTGGAGGTGGCTATCGACTAAGAAGTCGATGAGAATGGTGGTGGTTTACCGTCGCCAAAAACAAGGAAGAAGGGAGTATTCTTGTGATTTGTTTGAATGAATAATTGGTGAGGGTTGGGACCTTTTTATACATTGAGAATCATGGTTTGGGTGGGACTCTAATTTATGGTGGGATAGAATTTTGATTAGTCTAATGACAGTGTTTGAGTGAGGTTAGGACTTTTCATTTGTTGGGATAAAAATCAAATAGATTAGGATGAGAGTTAAGAGTTCACTTAGGATTATTTTTTTGGCATTTAATTATATTTATATATAATTATCAAATTTTGTTATTTAATATAATATACAATTTAGTCCTCGAATAATGTAGTTTCGTTAATTATTACGTTAAGTTGATGATGATGTTCACGGTCATTAAACATATAACTAAATCATCCTAAGTGTCGTTGGTCTCAAGCAAACTAGTCTCGGTTTCCCTACCGGATATATTTAAATTTGCTTTGAATAGGCTAGAACCAAATCCTAAGTATAAGTTTCGTGAACTAATTAACATACAAATATAATGAAAAAAGATAGGTTGTTACATCTATAACTACTACTCCTTATTAATGTTAAGAGCACTAGTAGTAACGACAAGATTACCGCCAGTATTTCTCAGTGTTATGTAGTAATACTTTAGCCTAAAAGTGGACGAGCGAGTTCCGCTTCAAGAAAAAAAAATAACATTTTTTAGAAAACAAAGAAAATTAAAAATCAAAAGGACAATCGTAGGAATCAAATTAGGGGTGTGTTTGAAACACAGTTTTCGGGAGCTTATGGAAGCTTATTGGAGCTTGAACTTATGATTTTAATAAGCTTCAAGTTATAAGTTTTGTTTGGTAGACATAAAAAATGGAGCTTATGAAAATCATAAGCTCTTAAAAAATAAGCTACTTCTAGTAGCTTATGAAAAAAATTAGAGCTTATAAGCTGAAAAATAAGTTTCGACTAGTTTACCAAACACTTATAAAAAATAATAAGCTCCAGCTACCAACTTTAAAAATAAGCTCCATAGGTGTGTTTGGATGAAACTAGCTGGAGCTTGTAGCTGGAGCTGAAGCTTATGGACCAAAGCTGGAGCTGGAGCTTATTTTTAAAGCTGGTAGCTGGAGCTTATTATTTTTTATAAGTGTTTGGTAAACTAGCTAGAGTTTATTTTTCAATTCATAAGCTCTACTTTTTTTTTTTTCATAAGCTACTAGAAGTAGCTTATTTTTTCAGAGCTTATGATTTTCATAAGCTCTACTTTTTATATCTACCAAACGAAGTTATTACTTGAAGCTTATTAAAATCATAAGCTCAAGCTCCTAGAAGCTCCCATAAGCTGCTCTGCCAAACATACCCCAGCTCCAGCTATAACTCATAAGTTCCAGCTAGTTTCATCCATCAACTTTTCTTATCCAAACGTTGACCAAAACACCAACTGAAAATTGACGAGGAAACACCGATTCCCGATGTTTCGAAAGCGAATTGCAATTTCTTACATCGTCTAAATGATAGATAGTACGGTATATTTTATTAAATTTATTTTTATCTTTATTTATTTATTTATTCATTTATTTATTTTGCGAAACCACTTCAAATTTTATAACCTTAAACATTTTATCAACCAATGAAAGAACCACTAGAAAGCATACCTCAACAAACCACGACAATTATCCAAGTGCGGGTTAAGCCTAACTAAACAAACGGAATCGGGGCACCAAACCATTAAAAAAAAAAAAAAAAAAAAAAAAAAAAAAACTATAACAAAGTAAAAGAAAACTGCAAATAGGACCTAAAGCACAAATAGAGAAACTACTACGAAACTAAAAGAAGATAAAAGTAGGACAACAAAACATAAGCAGCGACGGAGCTTCATTGGGGCAGGAGGGGGTCATGGTCCCCCCAAAAGATTATCTTCTTAGTAGCAATTACTTATTTACTGTAACACCGGCCATTTTTTTTTTTTAAATACACAGCGGAAGACTTTATTAACAAACACAAAATAAGTCACGTCATCACGTTTAAGTTTACACAACGGTGTTACGTTATCACAAAACATTATTTATACAAAAGTTCACATCAGAGTTGGGTTGTCAAACATGTCTTCTGCAATAGCACCCTTCCCGACTAGCAGTACCTAAACCTGCAAGGGGAGAATATGTGGGGAATTAGCGCACCGCTAAGTGAATGGAATCTATCTAACAGATATAGCTTAAGTCACACACAAGCTATATACTAACAACAACACATGCTACTACCAACTAGCATACAATAAGACAATACGAGGATCGGCGGCTTGTACGAGCACACGACTCCTAGCTGATCGGACTTGAGTCTACCGATAGTCCCTGCTACTCAATTCACAGTATAGTTATCCAGATGCAGGGGATGCATCATTCACACTATACTCCACAATCAGTAGCCTATGGACCCAACCTCCCCTAGGCACGGTTGACCTCATACGGACTCTAACCTCTCCTAGGCACGGTCTCGAGTCCCCAGTCTCCCTAAGCCCGACTGGTGCCATTCACACAGTGTACACATAAATCACATACAACATCAGGCATACTATATTATTCTAACATGGCAATTTTTACACTATGCATGGTAAAAGAGTCAACCACAGTAGCATGATATGCTACTTAAACTCTATCCGGAGATAGACCCACTCACCAATTACCAGCAACTGCTCAGTTATTATTTCTGAGCTTCCTCCTTGTCCTTATAACCTGAGAACAAAACAAACAAAGTTAATATACATATCCAATAAATAATATAATTATTTCATACGATTAACTAGGTCATAACACCATATATTCATAATTTTATGAGTCTACATTATGACTTCATTCAATAATGGCATACAGGTGCGTGCAAAACACGACATACACACTAAAACTCCTTTTTCGACCTAAAAACAGTTTGATCTAGTTTCTTAAAAGTTCATCATTGAAAAGTACTCTTCAATACGATTCCAACGATATTTGATTCATCAAAAACGGAGTTACGGTTTGAAAGTTACGCCCGTTTCAATTTCATAAAAGGTACTGTAGCAAATAGTGATTTCCGAACACTGTAGCAACTCGGTACTGTAGCAACACGGTACTGTAGCAATTCGGGTACTGTAGCAAAATACTGTAGCAACTGGGTTTCGAACTTCTTACGCTGATTTTGAGCATTTTTCGCCCAAAACTCGATTTTTGAGTGTTTTTGATCCGTTTTAAGCACATGGAAGCTACTAAACATATATACAACCTATTTCTAACATCTATTGATGTTTTTAAACATCAAACAACTAGATTTGAGCTAATTTCTTCAAAAACTCATAAGAACACTAAAACCCAATTTTCAACAAGATTAATACATAAATCTTTGTAATACTTACCTTAAGATGATCACAAGAACACAAGGAATCGATTGCTAACTTCAATTAATCCAAAAGCTCACAAATCAAGTTAGGGTTTATGATCATGGTGCGTTTGGTATGCGTTTGTGTGTGTGTGTTTTTATTTTGAGAAAATGGTAGAAGAATCCAGGACATACACTTAATATTGGGTTATAAACCCATACCCCATATCACACGGGTATTTACCAGTTATCTAATTTCTTTCGTACTTAATTTGGCAACTCTAACGGAGTCCAAATTAAATAAACCAACATGTTCTGGGACCCTTGTCACAAATTGGTCACAACACAATTATAATAAAACACTAATAAAATAATTGAAATAAAAGCACTTAAGACTAAGCACAAACCCTAAGGGCAAAATAGGCAACTTACAACTAGCCCGGGTTTCGGTCTATTACAAATCCACCCCCCTTAAGAAGATTCCGTCCTCGGAATCTGGTCTTGGTCAAACAAACGAGGGTAGCGATTTCTCATCAACTCTTCTGTCTCCCACGTAAAGTTAGAACCCAAACTGTGTTTCCACTCAATCAACACCATCGGAATCTCTTTCTTTCTCAGCTTAGTCACCTTTTGGTCAACCACACGGACCGGCTCTTCCACCAATTTCTTATTCAAATCGACCCTTAAATCTTCTAAAGGAAGAAGTTGTGTTTCATCGTCGACTTTACACTTACGAAGATAACATACGTTGAATGTATTATGAATACCAGCTAACTCTGGCGGAAGATCTAACACCACAGTCTGATCATTCAACACTTCACTGATCGGAAACGGACCAATAAATCTCGGTGCTAACTTACCACGTTTACCGAATCTGATAACCCATTTCCACAGCGAAACTTTCAGATACACTCGTTCACCCACATTAAAGGTTACCGGACGTCTACGCGGATCAGCATACATTTTCTGCCTATCTCTAGCGGCTTTCAACTTTTCTCTCGCAATTGCAACTTTTTCGGCTGTAATTTGAACAATTTCGGGACCTGCAAACTGTTTCTCCCCGGCTTCTAACCAACAAGTCGGAGTTCTGCAACGACGACCGTATAACATTTCATAGGGCGGCATCCCTATACTCGAATGATATGAATTATTATACGCAAATTCGACCAACGGCAAATGTGTATCCCACGAACCACCGTATTCTAACACACAAGCCCTTAACATATCCTCCAAAGTCTGTATCGTTCTTTCACTCTGACCGTCTGTCTGAGGATGATAAGCTGTACTTAAATTCACACGTGTACCCAAATTCTGTTGAAGACTATTCCAAAAATTCGACACAAATCTGGAATCTCTGTCTGAAACGATCGATAATGGCACACCATGTCGACTAACTATCTCGTTTATATACAATTCGGCTAACTCACTTACCGAAGCTGTTTCACGAGTAGCAAGAAAATGAGCACTTTTAGTTAGGCGATCCACTATTACCCAAATCATATCATGTCTTTTCTGAGTTCGAGGTAATTTGGTCACAAAATCCATCGTTATATGTTCCCATTTCCACTCTGGAATCTGTAACTGACGTAACGAACCATAAGGTTTCTGATGTTCTGCCTTCACTTGAGCACATATATGACACTTTTCGACATAACGGGCGATATCTGATTTCATTGTTAGCCACCAATACACTGTTTTCAAATCATGATACATCTTATTACTACCCGGATGTACTGTCAATCTGGATTTGTGAGCTTCTGTCATGATTAAATCCCTCAAATCTCTAAGCTTAGGCACCCAAACACGATTGTTTAAGGTCTTTAGTCCACGTGAGTCATCAATTAAGTTCACTTTTCGTTTGGTCATTTGTTCAGATTTAATATGTTCGTCCTCTAAAGCACAGGCCTGAATGGTTCTTAAACTGTTAATCAAATCTGAAGTTATATTCAAACGAAGAAATTCCACATTTTCACTTGACTTTTTACGACTTAGCGCATCTGCAACCACATTTGCCTTACCCAGATGGTATTTAATTTCGCAATTGTAATCTTTGATTAACTCTTGCCATCGTCTCTGACGCATATTCAATTCTTTCTGTGAGAAGATATACTGCAAACTCTTGTGATCTGTACATATAACACAATGGGTTCCATACAAATAGTGTCTCCACAGTTTCAAAGCAAACACTACTGCAGCCATTTCAAGATCATGCACTGGATAATTCTTCTCATGAACTTTCAACTGTCGCGAGGCGTAGGCGATTACTTTATCTCTTTGCATTAATACACAACCCAACCCAGCAAATGACGCATCACAGTATACCACAAAGTCGTCTGAACCTTCTGGTAAAGCTAATACCAGTGCCTGACACAAAAGCTGTTTCAAAATCTGAAAAGCCTTTTCCTGTTCATCAGTCCATCGAAAGGCTACATCTTTACGAGTCAACTTAGTCAACGGACCCGCTATTTTCGAGAAATCCTTGATAAATCTGTGATAATAACCGGCTAATCCCAGAAAACTCTTAATCTCAGTCGGAGTCTTCGGAGAATTCCAATTCATTACCGCTTCTATCTTTGTCGGATCAACTTTTATACCCTCGGCACAAATCATATGACCCAAAAACTGCACTTCACGTAACCAAAATTCACACTTTGAAAATTTTGCAAATAGTTGTTCACGTTTCAACATGTTCAAAACCTGTCTCAGATGTTCAGCATGTTCACTTTCGGTCTTTGAATACACTAGTATATCGTCTATAAACACAATCACAAACTTATCTAAAAACGGACGATACACTCTATTCATTAGATCCATGAAGATTGCTGGCGCATTCGTCAACCCAAACGGCATGACAAGAAATTCATAATGACCATACCTTGTTCTGAACGCTGTTTTCGGTATATCTGATTCAGCAACACGAACCTGATGATATCCGGATCGTAAGTCTATCTTAGAAAAGAATGAAGCACCCTGTAACTGATCGAACAAATCGTCTATTCGAGGTAACGGATACTTATTCTTCACTGTTCTTTTGTTCAATTCACGATAATCAATACACATACGCATTGACCCATCTTTCTTTTTAACAAACAATACCGGAGCACCCCACGGTGAAGAACTCGGTCGGATAAACCCACGATCTAATAGTTCTTGAATCTGTGACTTCATTTCACGGATTTCAGACGGCGCTAATCGGTATGGAGCTTTTGCAACTGGAGTTGTTCCAGGAACCAATTCAATCTTATATTCAACTTCCCTTACCGGCGGCAGACCTGGTAACTCATCTAGGAACACTTCAGGAAATTCTGATACTATCGAAATATCGGCCACTGTTTTCTTTTCTTTCTTCGCATCAATCACATATGCAAGAAATGATTCACAACCCTTTGCCATCGACTTTTTCGCTTTCATCATGGTTATCAACAGAAAATTATACCCTCCCCGCTCCCCTCGGGCCATAACACGGGTTCCATCGGTCGAACGAAAGGTAATCATTTTCCTATCACACTTAATATTAGCCCTAAGCGAGCTCAACCAATCCATTCCTAGTACTACATCAAAGCTAGGAATAGGTAACACAAAACAAGTCACCGGGAAAGACTTCCCTTCGATCTCTATACAAACCCAGTCACATAGGTTGTGACGGGTGTGGTCTTACCATCAGCTACTTCTACACTAACCGGCTTGGGTAACATAGTAGCTGGTAAATTCAACTTAGCACAGAAATCTAGGGACATAAAACACCTATTGGCACCACAATCAAACAATACGCGAGCAGGTATTGAGTTGATTAGAAACATACCGGTGATTACTTCGTCGGTTGCCACAGCATTTTCCACCGACATCTGAAAAGCTCTAGCCTCTGCTGTTGGAGGGTTCTTCCTCTTCTGCCCACTCGAGGCAGTTGACCCTCCAGCTGATGCTGAACGAGCCCCTGACCCTGCCCCGGAACTACCACTCTTCGACGGACAACTAATTGCACGATGCCCTGGTTTGTGACAACTCCAACACACACTATTCGGATACGGGCATGCTGAAGACTCATACCCAACAACACCACACTTTAAGCATCTTCTTGTAGCCTCAGAACACTGACCACTGTGAGAAGATCGACACGTGTGACACCAATTCCCTTTACCTGATCCAGATCCAGTACTACTCTGACCACTTTTACCCTTCGATTTAAACCTACTAGACTTCTTAAATTTAGATCCTGATTGACCAGATACTTGCCCACCTTGTTGTAGCATGATGTTATGCGAGGTGTATACAAAATAGTTTATATTTTACTAGAAAATACTATTAAATACGATACAATTTTACACAAGATATTTATTTATTTATAGAATGGATATACTTAAACCTTGCTACAACACTTATAGGCAGTGTACCTAATCGTACAGTAGTGTAGTTTTTAGTAAGTCCGGTTCGTTCCACAGGGAAATCTTTAAACAAAGCTCAACGCTATATTAGTTTACTTTTATAAAAATACAAACATATATATAAGTAATATTATTATTATAAAGGGGGGTTTTTACCGTTTAATGACCGGTTTGTCGATTTTAAAACTTTAGTCGCAGTTAAAACCTAATGTAAAATATAAGATAAATACAAGACTTAAATTAAAGCGTAAAGTAAATAATGATAATGAAATTGCGAATAATAAAAGTGCGATAAAATAAACTTGCGATAATTAAAAAGTACGATAATTAAAAGTGCGATTAAATAACAATAAATAAAAATGCGATAATTAGAAGTGCAATTAAATATAAAATAAAGGAAATTAAATATGAAATAAAAGAATTATGCTTATTTAAACTTCCGTAATCATGATGTTCGACGTGTTGATTTTAGTTTTATGCCCCATGGGTTAATTGTCCTTTGTCCTGGATTATTTAATATGTCCGTCTGGTTTTTGTCCATAACAGTCCATCAGTCATAAATATAAAGTGCGAGTATCCTCGTCAAATTATTATTATACCCGAAGTTAAATATTCCAACTAATTGGGGATTCGAATTGTAACAAGGTTTTAATACTTTGTTTAATGAATACACCAGGTTATCAACTGCGTGTAAACCAAGGTTTTACTACTTTGTTAACAATTACACCAATTACCCTTGAATGTAATTTCACCCCTGTTTTAATTATTCTAGTGGCTATTAATCCATTCCCGTGTCCGGTTAAATGAACGATTATTCGTACATATAAATACCCCGCCCATCGTGTCCGATCGAGTGTATATGGTAATTTATAGGGACGCCCAATTGTAAATCTTTATATTAACATTAACAAACTATCATTTAGTTAAACAAATATAAAGCCCATTAATAGCCCATAGTCTAATTTCCACAAGTGTCGTTCTTTTGTCCAAACCCCAATTATGGTACAAAGCTCAATTACCCAATTTTAGTAATTAGCCCAACATCATGATTACTTCGTTTTAAATAAGCATAATAATAACTTAGCTACGAGACATTAATATAAAAAGGTTGAACATAACTTACAATGATTAAAAATAGCGTAGCGTTACACGGACAGAATTTCGACTTACACCCTTACAACATTCGCTAACATACCCTTATTATTAGAATTATAATTAAAATTAAAATATAAATTATATATATATATATATATATATATATATATATATATATATATATATATATATATATATATATATATCGTTTACGTATGATAAGAGAAGAAAAAGATTATGAATTGCGATCAGAATTCGGTTGCTTTTATAGGAAAAGTCGAATTTTGGGGCTCCGCGACTCGCGGCAAAATCCTCTTCAAACTCCGCGAGTCGCGGAGAATGAATTTACAGCTCACACCCTTGGAGTCTTTCTCTGCCGACGGTTTATAATATATATATATAATATATATATAATTAATATAATTAATTATATATTATATTATATTTATATACATAGTTAACTTGTAATTTTTAGTCCGTTGCGTCGAGCGTTAAGAGTTGACTCTGGTCCCGGTTCCGGATTTTTGAACGTCCTTGCGTACAATTTTATATTTTGTACTTTGCGTTTTGAATCTTGTACTCTTGTAATTTCGAGACGTTTCTTATCAATAATTGGAACCTTTTTGATTGTCTTTTGTACTTTTGAGCTTTTTGGTCGTTTGCGTCTTCAATTCGTCGAATCTGTCTTTTGTCTTCACCTTTTATTATTTAAACGAATATCACTTGTAAATAGAACAATTGCAACTAAAAGCTTGTCTTTCTTGAGGAATAATGCTATGAAATATATGTTCGTTTTTAGCATTATCAAATATTCCCACACTTGAGCGTTGCTTGTCCTCAAGCAATATCATCTTGAAATACTAGAATCACTTCTTTATTCTTCACACTTTGTACATCAGTGATTTCTATACGGCGGTATAAACAATGGTAGTAACGATATGGTTTACAGTCCCACATGACTATAAAAATTTAGATCCATTAAGGAAATTGGATCTTTATGAAAACATTTGATCTTTTGAAAATTAAATCTAGTTTTTTACCCTAGATAAGTTTTCCGGGATAATCCTTTACCGGTGTTTGCAAAATATTTTTGTGGGTTTGGTGGGTTTCAGATTTGAAAATTTTAGCTCAAAACTTGTGGTTTTGTGTCACCCACTTGCTAACCTTGTATTTGGAAAGCAACACGTCCAGTTTACTTGTCCCGTATATTACCTTTCGGTAAACTACCGTCCGGTTGAAAGGAAAGCGTTGAACAAGCAACTGTTAAGGCAATGTCCCCTGACATGCTTTTAATTATGGTCTGTAACGTGTCGGACGCAATTACTATCCTTGGTAGGAGCAATAGTAAAGCTCACCCTCATAATTTTTCGGTATGGCACAAGGTCCTGTCTTTGACCATGCTATGCAACCACTGTTCTTACGGTTGACACCCGATTTAGTTCAGGTGACCTAATGAATTCCAGGTGAATTCCTAGGATTTTACGTTCAATGGTAATGAACGCATTGAAAATAGGGTTTTCAGAAAACAAATCGGTTTATAATTTTGATCAAAATATTTTCTCGTTCAAGCTCGAGTTTAGATATCATTGAATTCCATGAGTTTGAATTCTCAATCTTTAAGGTCAATCTCTAGGATTGAGTAATATCAGTCTTAAAAGCTGATTTTTAATCTTTAAGGAGATTATCCTTTCTGGGGATCTGATTCATTAGTCTTATCCAGCTAATTTGCATGGTGCCCCCCCATTGTACGAGATAAATCATTCTCATGGTTAGGATAAATCCGACCACTTGGCGACCCTGTTTAATGCTGAGGTCCGTGGATTTCCTGCTGATTTTAGTGATGACTTTTCTAGATTTTTCGTCAACCTACAGCTGGTCTGGACGACAACTTCATGACCTAAATCAAGAAGCGCGTGTCTTTTTCGGAAGACTTTACTTCCTTTTAATGATGGAATTGATTCATCGTGTAGATCCATCTCTTCTTTTCTTTCATCGGGTAAAAACAGTTTAGTTTAGTCCAAAGCAAAAGTATTTTCAGTTATTTGTTACAGATATATGTGACATATGTTTAAGATAACTTGGTAAATTTTCCCACACTTGGCTTTTATTTTCCTTTTTATCGTCCTCTATTCCATTTTAAATGAATTTTAACATTTTAGTTTGTTTCTCAATTTATGTCCTTTCCGAGGTAACAATAATTTCGGTGTTAAAACCTAGTTTTATCGTTCATAAATATGTATAAACATGATTTTGAGTTCATTTAATTGAAAAAAAATTTTTTAAAATTTTACTAGAATTGGGTAGTTAGTATATAAGACTAGGGCTGTTCTTTATTATCAGAGAGCACTAGATTCTAATACAACTACTGCTTTACTAGTATTTTTAATGGTAACCAAGTGTTTAAGATAAAAATTTTTAAAATCCGAAAGAATTTAACCCCTTCCCACACTTAAGATCTTGCAATGCCCTCATTTGCAAGAAATCAGTAACAATTTAAATTATTGAGGGTGATTAGTGTGAAAATGATTAAATTTTACCAAAGTTTCCAAATATATTGGCGTTTGTTTGCTGAATGATAAATGGTGCACATCATTTGTTCATTCCGTCTTGTTGTTATTTCACATATATTTTGCATCTTGTCGTCAAAATTAGTTGCTTTTGCTGAACTTAATGCCAGTCTTTGAAAATGCGTTGTTTTACCCTGTTGTGTACATAAGATAAACTGCAAACATATATACATATTTTTGAAGTTTGGTATATTACCCCACATTCAAAAATTATTAAAATCTAAGAATAAAAGTTAGATAATTATAAAAATGATTACAATATTAACAAAAGTATTAAACGTATCAATAATTACAAATTACAAAATAAAAAATAAAAAAAAATAATAAGTAAACTAAGAATGATATTGGTACCAATAGGGGTTCCAGGCATAACCATATGTGCTATAGAATGCTTCGGCAGGGTCATACGTAGGATATGGTGGCTGCATCTCTATAGACCAGGGAGGGAAGATGGGTTTCGGTGTAGGAATATAGTTTCTACCTATATGTTGGCAATGAGCTATGATTTGGTTCTGATGAACTTGCCAATCTTCAAATGCTCTCTGTCTAGCATTTTCGTATTCCTGAGAAGCTATAAACCTATGCATTTCTTGCATCTCATTCCCCCCTCCTACATTACCTTGCTGTTGGTTTCTCTCCACCTGTGGATGTCTACCATGGTATCGTACTGCGGCGTTATTTCGCCTCTTCAAAACTTTCGCACCATGGTATACATTTAAACCTATAGTATCGCGGGGTTCTGGTTCTTCTACTAATAATCCCCCCCGACTTATATCCACACCGAGATATTCACCAATCAAAGTAATAAAAATACCACCTCCTATTATGCTATGCGGTCGCATCCCCCGAACCATAGCTGATAAATAATAACCCACACAATATGGTATACTTACAGCGCTTTGTGGGTCTCGAATACACATATGGTAAAACAAATCTTGTTCATTTACTTTTTCCTTGTTCTTACCCCTTTGTGTAATCGAATTAGCTAAAAATCTATGTATCACTCTTAATTCGGCTCTATCTATATCCAAATAAGAGTAATTCCCCCCTTTGAAACGGTGATGGCTTGTCATTTGACTCCACACACCGTGTGTATCAAAATTTTCATCTATCTTTCTACCGTTTAGTATCAATCCTCTACAATCGGCAGACGCTAACTCCTCAGGCGTATATATACGTAAAGCCTGAGCCATGTCTAGTAAAGACATGTGGCGCATCGAACCGCCTAACAAAAATCTAATAAAAGAACGATCGGTTAAACTAGCTACCCGATCATTCAACTCTATACTACATAACAATTCTTCACACCATACTTTATATACAGGTCTACGTATGGTGAATAAACATACCCAGTCATTAAAAGAAGAATTACCATACCTCTGTACAAGTAATTCCCTAATTGGTCCGGCCAATTCTACAGCTTCTAAGGGTCCCCATTCTATGACCCTCGGTACCTCAACAACCTTAGAATGAAGAGTATGCAAACCCCTTTGATATTTTGGATAATCTATCCAAAGTCTGTCAAATCTCAGGTTCGGGTGCAACTCTTCCAAGTGCATATCGGAAAAGGTCATGACTGGATGAGGTATATCCTGCTTGTAGTAGTTATCCACCTCCTGTTGTTCCAAATTCTCAGCAGGAGCATTGCGGGCTTGGGATGAAGATTCACCCCTTTCATTCTGCAAAACACATCAAACACAATTTTTGTGCATCCAAATATGCATTAGTGTCAGCAAAATCATCAATCAAAATAATTACAATGACATTATCAATTTATATCAAACTTAAGCTTATTTTCACATTTTTATCAAATCTACACTTTTTCAAATAAGCATATACGAAAATTTTTGCCAAGTTCATAAGCATTCAACTCAAATAACATGTCAAAATAATCATTACTAGCAATCAAACAAGTCTCAAATGGCATTATCTTTCAAAAATCAAGTTCATGAATTTTAGACTTGAAAAAGTCCACTTTAATTCTCAAAATCATGTTTAGGCTCAAAGTTTGGATCATTTAACTACCTAGACATGTTACACTACTTATTTTAGCAACAATTCATGACAAAAATCGGCCATAACCTGTTTATATCAAAAAGCCCCAAATTTGCTCAAGAACACAAACCCTAGATTATTCAAAATTTGAAGTTTAAGGCTTCTAATCATGTTAAACAGCATCAATCTAGGTTATACAAGCATAATACATAAACAATTTAAGTCTAATTACACTAAAAAGCATCAAAATCAATTTGGGGAAAAAATAGCTCAAGAACACCAAATTTCGGATTAAATGGTGTTTAGGTGTAGAAATTTACCGTTTTTCTTGAGTAATTCTTAGATAGCATCCTTCTCAACATGATTTTAGCAAAAGATTTGGTGATTAACGGTTAAAAATTGTGATTTTGGGGTGTATTTTGCGGGGTTTTTCGTGGGTTTTCGCAGTTTGTTTTTGAGTTTTTGGGTTGGGGACTGAAACTGATCGTTCAGCTCTTTTTATTTTTTTTCTGTAATCCGGCTTCTCCGCGAGTCGCGGCGAAATACACTTCAAACTCCGCGACTCGCGGAGTTTTTTTTTTTTTTTTTTTTTTTTATAATCATTAACTTTTGAAAACAATTAAGAAATTAATTTTAAAATTTTGTTTCCCTTATTATTTAGGACGAGGTCGTTTCGGATCGATGTCCTAGTCCGTCTCTCGACAAAATTTTAAAATTTGTCTTTTTGTAGCGATTGTTTTAAAAGCTAAGATTTTTGGGTTTTTTTAATGTTTTTGGCATACTTTAAATCAATAAGATTAAAAATAATGATAATAAAAGTTCTCGTCCCTCCCTTGGGTAAAGCAATTTCGGTTCAAAGACCTAGTCTTCAACTTACGACGAATTTTAAAAATCATATTCTTAACTTAATGAGATAAAGTAAATTTTTGTTTTTAAATTCACACAACTTAAATATGAAATTCAAAATTAATATTAAAAATTCACACCAAACTTAAAATTTGAAATGCATAAAATTAAAAATTTATATTTTAAAAATTAAAAATTCACACCAAACTTAATTTAAAAATTTATAAATTCATATCAAACTTATATTAATTTTTCAAATATTTACAATTTTAAATATATTGTTTTTACAAAGTTTACAATATTAATTTAAGATTTAAATATTAATTTTAAAGAAAAACATGGTAGAAATAAAATTAAAAATCTTTTTGGCTTTTTATCCCACTTTAATCAATCAAATATTATCAAAAATATGCGCCCCTCTTTTCGGTAAAGTAATTTCGGTTCCAGGACCTAATTTAACTCATGACGAATTTTTGAAATATTTTAGGTTGATTGTTTAAAGATATTTATACCTTAAGAATAAACGTTAAATTTCGCAGTGATGTAATAAATTTTTGAATGATATCAATAATTTCGGTCGCCAAACCTAATTTTATTCAATACCAATTTAATACTTTTTAGCGAACAAATTAGCGTTTATTATCAAAAGGTTAAAAATAAAAATAAAAATAAAAACTGTACAGACATACCTGTGAAATAGATTTCTTAGTTATATGATCTATCACATTCATAAGATAGTCGGTTTAATTGATTTTCCATGGCTACATAGGCGTAACCTCGAGCATTCAGTGTCTTTTCTTCTAAACATATGAACGGTCCGTCTCTGCATAAAGTAACAAATTCGGTATTTGAATAGGTTTGATTATTTGAACATTTACCTCCATGTGACCATTTTCCGCATTTGTGACATCGTTCTAGGTGTCGTGCTCTTCTTTTCGCTGCGGATTTTGATTTTCCTTTACCAAATTGTAACTTATTATCTTCGCATCTGGATTCTTTTCTAACTCCGTCCATTTTTTCTCTGATTACTGATACTATTTCACTCGGTAGTATATCATTATTTCTTTTAGTGATCAAAGCGTGTAGCATTAGACCATGGTTTAGTTCACAGGCAGTCTTCATTTTGTAAAAACCTAAAAAAAATAAAAATTCAGAATGGGGGGAGAAGACTAGTTCTTTAGGGTCTGCTAGGGAAAGACCATTCGGGTTCCATTTTCGAGAACTACACGAAAACAGACAATCTAACTCTAACAGAAATACATATTATCCTTTAAAGACTTGATTCTCCCCACACTTAATTAGCTGTGTTGTCGAAATTGTGATTAACTTCGTTGTCGACTTCCATCGGACCATGTATGTAATGTTTAACTCTGTGACCATTAACTTTAAATTCAATCCCATTTGAATTTATTAATTCTATCGTTCCGTATGGGAAAACTCTTTTGACTATGAATGGTCCAGACCATCTTGATTTCAATTTTCCAGGAAATAGCTTGAATCGTGAATTGAAAAGAAGAACTCTGTCTCCTTCTTTAAATTCTTTTGAACTTCTGATTCTTTTATCATGCCATTTCTTCGTTCTTTCCTTATAGATTAACGAATTTTCGTATGCTTTATGTCTTAATTCTTCTAATTCGTTTAGTTGACTTAATCGTAGACGTCCGGCTTCATGTAAATCAAGATTACATGTCTTCAAAGCCCAAAATGCTTTGTGTTCAATTTCTACTGGAAGATGACATGCTTTTCCATAAACAAGTCTAAAAGGTGTGGTTTCAATTGGAGTTTTGTAGGCTGTTCTAAAAGCCCAGAGTGCATCCTCCAATTTAATGGACCATTCTTTCGGATTTGATCCTACGGTTTTCTCTAGAATACGTTTTAAAGCTCGGTTGGTATTTTCAACTTGTCCACTTGTTTGTGGATGATATGCGGTGGAGATTTTATGAGTTACTCCATATCTTTTAAGAACTTTCTCAAGTTGATTATTACAGAAATGAGTACCCCGATCACTTATTAAAGCTTTTGGTGTTCCAAACCTTGCAAAAAGACGTTTTAAAAAGTTGACTACAACTCGTGCATCATTAGTTGGGAGAGCTTGTGCTTCCGCCCATTTAGATACATAATCAATGGCTACGAGTATATATAGATTATTATGAGATTTTGGAAATGGACCCATAAAGTCAATACCTCAAATGTCAAATACTTCACATACTTGGATGACATTTTGTGGCATTTCATCACGTTGACTTATTTTTCCGGCCCATTGACATGCATCACAGGATTTGCAAAGAAGGTGTGCGTCTTTGTAAATTGTAGGCCAATAGAATCCAGCTTCATAAACTTTTCTTGCTGTTAGTTGAGGCCCATAATGCCCTCCTGTTGGTCCTGTGTGACAATGGTTTAAAATTTTACTAGCTTCATCTCCAAATACACATCGGCGTATTATTCCATCGGGACAACTTTTAAACAGATGTGGATCTTCCCAGAAATAGTGTTTTATATCACTGAAGAATTTCTTTCGTCTTTGGTACGATAATCCTTTTTCAAGGAATCCACAAACTAAGTAGTTTGCATAGTCTGCAAACCATGGGATTTCATTATAATCTATCTTCAATAGATATTCATCAGGAAAGTTGTCTTGTATGGCTGATTCATTTAGAACTTCTAATTCGGGATTTTCAAGACGAAAAAATGATGATCAGCGGCGAGATTTTCTGCTCCTCTTTTATCTCGGATTTCAATATCAAACTCTTGTAAGAGTAAGATCCAACGGATTAATCTTGGTTTAGCATCTTGTTTTGAAAATAGGTATCTAAGAGCAGAATGGTCGGTATAGACCACCGTTTTTGCTAGAACGAGATATGATCGAAATTTGTCAAAAGCAAAGACAATAGCAAGGAGTTCTTTTTCAGTAGTTGTATAGTTTGTTTGTGCTCCTTGTAACGTCTTACTAGCATAATATATAGGTTGAAATCGTTTTTCAATCCTTTGTCCTAAAACGGCTCCCATTGCAAAATCACTTGCATCGCACATTAGTTCAAATGGTAGATTCCAATTTGGTGTTATCATGATCGGCGCATTAGTGAGTTTTTCTTTAAGAATATTAAAAGATTTGATACATTCATCTGAAAAGATGAATGGCGCATCCTTTTCTAGGAGTTTATTCATAGGAGTGGCAATTTTAGAAAAATCTTTTATGAAACGTCGGTAAAAACCGGCATGCCCTAGAAAACTCCTAACTCCTCTAACATTTGTGGGATGTGGAAGTTTAGCAATTACATCTACTTTAGCTCTATCCACTTCAATTCCTTCTTTTGAAATTTTATGTCCAAGAACGATGCCTTCTTTGACCATGAAATGGCATTTCTCCCAATTAAGTACTAGATTTGATTTTTCGCATCTAATTAGCATTCGTTCCAGATTAACTAGACATGATTTAAATGTATCACCGAAGACTGAAAAGTCATCCATGAATACTTCCATGCAT
This sequence comes from Rutidosis leptorrhynchoides, assembly GCF_046630445.1. Taxonomy (NCBI): domain Eukaryota; kingdom Viridiplantae; phylum Streptophyta; class Magnoliopsida; order Asterales; family Asteraceae; genus Rutidosis; species Rutidosis leptorrhynchoides. Next base: position 16,913,663 of record NC_092335.1, on the reverse strand, counting down.
TCTTCTATCATGTCGTGAAAAATCGCCATCATACACCTTTGAAAGGTTGCAGGGGCGTTGCAAAGTCCAAATGGCATGCGTTTGTAAGCAAAAGTACCATAAGGGCACGTGAATGTGGTTTTCTCTTGGTCCTCGGGTGCTATTGGAATTTGAAAATATCCGGAAAATCCATCTAGAAAACAATAGTAACTATTCTGGCTAATCTTTCCAACATTTGATCTATGAAAGGTAAGGGAAAGTGATCTTTTCTGGTGGCGTCATTTAATTTTCTATAATCAATACATACACGCCATCCTGTTACAGTCCTAGTAGGAATAAGCTCATTTTTCTCATTTGTGATGACAGTCATGCCACCCTTCTTAGGTACGCATTGAACTGGGCTTACCCATGGACTATCAGAGATTGGATAAATTAAACCTGCATCTAGCAGTTTAATAATCTCTTTCTTAACTACATCTTGCATATTAGGATTTAGTCTTCGTTGGCGTTGCACATACGTTTTATGACCTTCTTCCATAAGGATTTTATGTGTGCAATACGAAGGACTTATTCCTTTAATATCATGAATCTTCCATGCAATGGCTGGTTTATGAGCTTTCAACACAGAAATGAGTTGTGATTTCTCATTTTCAGTAAGAGAAGACGATATTATTACAGGTAATTCAGATTCACCATGTAAATAAGCGTATTCCAAATGGTTTGGAAGTGGCTTTAACTCTAATTTCGGAGGTTCTTCTATCGATGATTTATATCGATATCTGTCTTCTTCTTTTAGCATTTGAATTTCTTCTGTTGTTGGTTCATATCCTTCATATCCATTAGCTATAAGTGTAGCTAACATTTCAGCTTCATCAATTGGTTCATTACCTTCTCCTAAAGAACATTCTCCTGTTCCTTGTAACTCTGGAAATTCTTCCAATAATTCTGCATGTGCATCTATAGTTTGAATATAATAACATGTATCATCTACAGATTGTGGTTGTTGCATTGCTCTATCAACTGAAAAGGTAACACTCTCATCCTCTATACTTAGGGTCAGTTTCTTACCGAACACGTCTATCATTGCTTTAGCCGTGTTTAAGAATGGTCTTCCTAATATGAGAGGAACTTGAGAATCTTCTTCCATGTCCAAAACAACAAAATCTACTGGAAATACTAAATTACCAACTTTAACTAGCATGTTCTCCATTATCCCTCTAGGATATTTTATTGATCTATCGGCTAGTTGTATGCTTATTCTGGTTGGTTTCAATTCTCCAAGGTCTAGTTTAGCGTATAGTGAATACGGCATTAGATTTATACTAGCACCTAAGTCTGCCAATGCTTCTATTGAACTAAGACTACCCAGAAAACATGGAATTGTGAAACTTCCTGGATCAGATAATTTTTCTGGTATCTTATTCAACAGCACTGCTGAACAATTAGCATTCATAGTAACAGCCGAGAGTTCTTCCATTTTCTTTCTATTTGAGATTAGATCTTTCAAGAATTTAGCATATCTTGGCATTCCTGAAATCACATCAATGAAAGGAAGATTTACATTTATCTGTTTAAACATATCCAAAAATTTGGATTGCTCGGCTTCAAGTTTTTCTTTCTTCATTTTACTCGGGTAAGGAAGTGGTGGTTGATATGGTTTAACATAAGGTTTATCCTTAACTGTGTTATCTTCATTAACCTTCTCAACTACCGGTTCTTTTTCCTTATCTTGATCAGGTTGTGGTTCTTGTGGAGTAGGAATAGTTTCATCAGAAGTTACAGGTATTTCAGGTGGTTTAAGTGTTGTACCACTTCTTGTGGTAATGGCTTTAGCTGTTTCATTTCGGGGGTTAGCATTTGTATCACTAGGTAGACTTCCCGGTTTTCTTTCACCTATTAACCTTGCTAGGTTACTTACTTCTTGTTCCAGATTTGGAATAGAAGCTTGTTGATTTCTAAATGCTTGAGCATTTTGTTCATTAGTTTGTTTTTGAGATGTGAAAAACTGCGTTTGAGTTTCAACTAGCTTCGTCATCATATCTTCTAAATTTGGCTTTTTATCATCGGTTTGTTGTGGTGGTTTGTTTTGAAAATTAGGTCTTTGCTGATTGTAAGTATTATTGGATACTTGTTGATTGCTAGGACCTTGTTGGTTGTTGTATGGAATATTTCAGTTATAATTCTGGTTTTGATTGTAAATCGGTCTTGGCGGTTGATAATTATTCTGATAATTATTTCCAGGCCTTTGGTTTATGTATGAAATATTCTCTCTTTGTTCCATTGTTAATTCAATACTGAGACAATCTTTTGTCAAATGTGGTCCTCCACACTGCTCACAACTAATTCGTATTGAGTGAATATCTTTAGTCATCTTTTCCATTCGTCTCTCTACAGCATCTATCTTTGCGGAAATGGAATCTAAGTCATGGCTAGAATCGGCTCTAGCTGCTTTAGATGATCCAATGATGTCTTTTTCTTGGTGCCACTCATGTGAGTGGGAAGCAGTGTTATCAATAATTTTGTAAGCATCAGTTTCGGTTTTCTTCATAATAGAACCACCAGCTGCTATATCTATGTCTTTCCTTGTAGTGATGTCGCATCCTTGGTAGAATATTTGTACTATTTGACAGGTGTCTAAACCATGTTGCGGACATCCTCTTAACAACTTTCCATATCTTGTCCACGCCTCATATAGAGTTTCATTTGGTTTCTGTGTGAACGTAACAATTTCTGCTTGAAGTCTTACGGCTTTAGATGCAGGAAAGAATTGTTTAAGAAATTTGTCAACTAAAACGTCCCATGTATCAATCGCCCCTTCAGGTAACGATTCCAACCAATCTTTGGCTTCTCCCTTTAAAGTCCAGGGAAATAACATGAGATATATCTGTTCATCCTCCACTTCTCGGATTTTAAATAGTGTGCAGATCCTATTAAAGGTACGTAGATGTTCATTTGGATCTTCCTTCGGCGCACCACTAAATTGGCATTGATTAGTCACCATGTGTAGAATTTGTCCTTTGATTTCATAATCTGGCGCATTAATGTCTGGATGAGTAATTGCGTGACCTTGGCCAGTGCGTTTAGCTCTCATTCGGTCTTCCATACTTAAAGGTTCCAGATTCTCCATAATTGAATTTGTTGAATCGGTATCACTAGATGATTCTGATTTAATGGTTCGTTCCTCAACAATCTCTGTTTGAATGATTGGTGGCTCCGGAGGAAAGTTTAATGGTTCAGGATCTACGAACCGTTCCTGAATATTCTCCGGATTCTCAATTGTGAGGTCGGGTTCAAAAAATGGATTATCGGAAATTTGAACTGAAGTACTTGGTCGACTGGATGACGATTCTAAAGAAAAATCAACGGCGGTTATATTTGCTAAATGTCTTGATCTAGTTACAGGTGGTGAACGTACAAAAGGTGATGAACGTCTTGCTCGGTGCATTCACTGAATATCCTATTAGTTTTTAAAAGGAAAGAAAAATTATAATAAGTTATCCAATCAATAGACTTTTCTGATTTTGCCCACGTTTTGAATAGCCAAAAGATGCAGCAGAGGGGCAGGATTCGTTTGGTCTCAATATAATTGAGGACTGTTTGGCTCCAATAACCCGGTCCACGTACAAATCCAACTATTACTACGAACCAGAAAATTTTGATGTCTATCAATTTAACCACTTAAAATAAATTTTCGTAATTTTAAGAAATTTAGATAAGAAGTAGAAAAAATTCTAAGTCCTAAAAACTAGAATGGCGAGAAATAAGAGAGAAAAAGAGTTCGTCGCAAAAGGTCGAAAAAGAAAAAAAAATGGTTGAAAAATAAAAGGTGACGGAAAAAAATAAAAGAAACTTATCAAAACTTAAAAAATACTTAACTAACCTAACCTTATTACTACAACTAACTTAAAATTATAATCGCAAATTGATATTACTAATTGGAATGATAATTGGTACATAGTAAAAGTCTAAAAATATTAAAGCTTACAGGAAAAACTAAATCCCAAATGGAAATAACTTAAAAAGAAACTAAAACTTAAAAAGGCGTCGCAAAATTCTAAAGCACCTAAATCTTAGTCTAAAGAAAAAGCACTTAAGGAATTCTACGGCAAAGCCTAAAAATCTAGGAGTAAAAATAACTATAGCAAAAACTAAGTTTAAAATTAAATATGAGCTAAAAATACAAAAGTTATGCTACAATGATTAAAAAGGGACAAAATATAAAAATATATAAAAAGTTGTAAAAAATACAATTTTTATAAAAATATTATTTTTATATTATTTTTTTTAATAAAACTACTAATTTTACAATTTAATAAAACTAATTTAAACAAAATAAAACAAATTAAATAAAAAGAAATTTTAAAATAAAACTTAATTATATTAATAATACATAATTAGGGTTTATATTAATAATAATTAATAATAATCCGTAATAAATGCTGAATTAGGGCTTCTGTCGGCGTGTCAGAAAGTCTCCGCGAGTCGCGGTAATTAATGAAGAAAACCCCGCGAGTCGCGGGGTTCAGAAATTCAATTCTGGCACAGTTTGAATCGACGCGTTTTTCTTTATTTATTTTTTTTTTATTTTCTGTTTTCTGTTTTTTCTATATATAAAAGATATTTAATAAAACTTATATTTTTATAAATTAAAATAAGAATAAAGAAACTTATAAAACTTAAATATTTAAAAAAATACTAAAAAATACTTATATTTTTGTTTTTCTTTTTATATTTTCGAATAATTAAAACGTATTTTTACAAAAATGAATTTTTATAAAAGTAAACAAAAAAATCCTTTTTTTTTTATATTAGCGTTCCGCTTCCGGCTTTTAAGAGATGTCCCCGGCAGCGGCGCCAAAAATACTTGATGTTATGCGAGGTGTATACGAAATAGTTTATATTTTACTAGAAAATACTATTAAATACGATACAATTTTACACAAGATATTTATTTATTTATAGAATGGATATACTTAAACCTTGCTACAACACTTATAGGCAGTGTACCTAATCGTACAGTAGTGTAGTTTTTAGTAAGTCCGGTTCGTTCCACAGGGAAATCTTTAAACAAAGCTCAACGCTATATTAGTTTACTTTTATAAAAATACAAACATATATATAAGTAATATTATTATTATAAAGGGGGGTTTTTACCGTTTAATGACCGGTTTGTCGATTTTAAAACTTTAGTCGCAGTTAAAACCTAATGTAAAATATAAGATAAATACAAGACTTAAATTAAAGCGTAAAGTAAATAATGATAATGAAATTGCGAATAATAAAAGTGCGATAAAATAAACTTGCGATAATTAAAAAGTACGATAATTAAAAGTGCGATTAAATAACAATAAATAAAAATGCGATAATTAGAAGTGCAATTAAATATAAAATAAAGGAAATTAAATATGAAATAAAAGAATTATGCTTATTTAAACTTCCGTAATCATGATGTTCGACGTGTTGATTTTAGTTTTATACCCCATGGGTTAATTGTCCTTTGTCCTGGATTATTTAATATGTCCGTCTGGTTTTTGTCCATAACAGTCCATCAGTCATAAATATAAAGTGCGAGTGTCCTCGTCAAATTATTATTATACCCGAAGTTAAATATTCCAACTAATTGGGGATTCGAATTGTAACAAGGTTTTAATACTTTGTTTAATGAATACACCAGGTTATCAACTGCGTGTAAACCAAGGTTTTACTACTTTGTTAATAATTACACCAATTACCCTTGAATGTAATTTCACCCCTGTTTTAATTATTCTAGTGGCTATTAATCCATTCCCGTGTCCGGTTAAATGAACGATTATTCGTACATATAAATACCCCGCCCATCGTGTCCGATCGAGTGTATATGGTAATTTATAGGGACGCCCAATTGTAAATCTTTATATTAACATTAACAAACTATCATTTAGTTAAACAAATATAAAGCCCATTAATAGCCCATAGTCTAATTTCCACAAGTGTCGTTCTTTTGTCCAAACCCCAATTATGGTACAAAGCTCAATTACCCAATTTTAGTAATTAGCCCAACATCATGATTACTTCGTTTTAAATAAGAATAATAATAACTTAGCTACGAGACATTAATATAAAAAGGTTGAACATAACTTACAATGATTAAAAATAGCGTAGCGTTACACGGACAGAATTTCGACTTACACCCTTACAACATTCGCTAACATACCCTTATTATTAGAATTATAATTAAAATTAAAATATAAATTATATATATATATATATATATATATATCGTTTACGTATGATAAGAGAAGAAAAAGATTATGAATTGCGATCAGAATTCGGTTGCTTTTATAGGAAAAGTCGAATTTTGGGGCTCCGCGACTCGCGGCAAAATCCTCTTCAAACTCCGCGAGTCGCGGAGAATGAATTTACAGCTCACACCCTTGGAGTCTTTCTCTGCCGACGGTTTATAATATATATATATAATATATATATAATTAATATAATTAATTATATATTATATTATATTTATATACATAGTTAACTTGTAATTTTTAGTCCGTTGCGTCGAGCGTTAAGAGTTGACTCTGGTCCCGGTTCCGGATTTTTGAACGTCCTTGCGTACAATTTTATATTTTGTACTTTGCGTTTTGAATCTTGTACTCTTGTAATTTCGAGACGTTTCTTATCAATAATTGGAACCTTTTTGATTGTCTTTTGTACTTTTGAGCTTTTTGGTCGTTTGCGTCTTCAATTCGTCGAATCTGTCTTTTGTCTTCACCTTTTATTATTTAAACGAATATCACTTGTAAATAGAACAATTGCAACTAAAAGCTTGTCTTTCTTGAGGAATAATGCTATGAAATATATGTTCGTTTTTAGCATTATCATAGCACATTACCAAACATTCTGTTTCTGGCAGCCTGAACATCACTTTCTACCATCCTAGCCATCACAACAGCTTGAGACAATGATGTAGCTGTTCTAACAAAAGTTCTGTACTCAGGCAGAATGATATTAACAAAATGCTGGATACGAGACTCTTCGTCTGGCACCCATTGTTGTACAAACCTCAGTTTATCCATAAACTTCTCTACTACCTCATCGATCGTCATTTGAGGTGTCATCTTCATTTCAAGAAACTCAGTCTTGATTCGGTTCATATCAAATGGATTACAATATTGTTCACACACCTTCCTATGAAACTGCTCCCATGTGATCATACTCATTTGCTCTTTTGATATACTAGAAATCAAAGAATCCCACCAAATCATAGCCCTACCTTTCAACAGTCTACTAGCATATGTTACCTTCAGCTCGGGTTCACACTGACACGCTTCAAATACCCTTTCAAATTCTCGCAACCAATTGAGAGTTACAGTCGGATCAGTACTTCCAGAGAACTCGGAGGGTTTGCAATCACGGAAGTTCTTATACGTACATCTTTTGGGTGGTTTCATGTAAGGTTGATGGAACATTTGCATTTGGTATGGATTCATCATCATGGGATTTTGGTAAGTAATGGTGTTTTGTGGTGGCATATAATATTGGTTAGGTATTTGATTCTGAAACTGGTTCTGGGGCACATTAGGTATCGTTTGGGATTGCGCGGTTGGGAATCCAGGTGGTGTATCATCATTTCCAGAATGCCTCGCCAATTCAAGCTCATTAATTTTGTCCTCGGCCTCTTTTAGCTTGCTTAACTACTCTGATCATCATCTGACTCAACACCTTCTTCTGGTGCTCTGAATGTTCCGGGGTTAGATGGGCCAGTTGCGTTTCTATCAGCCATACCTGTGCTACAAAACAGCTCACACAAAAGCTTAGTGGATAACAGTTAGTTCAATCACAACTAACACACGTATATCCTATTTTCACTTAGCCCCCACTCCCACAGACATGTTTGACTTGCCTCAGGGTTTGGGAACAAAATACGCGTACGTATTTGCTGCCAAACCATGCTCTGATACCAACTTGTAACACCGGCCATTTTTTTTTTAAATACACAGCGCAAGACTTTATTAACAAACACAAAATAAGTCACGTCATCACGTTTAAGTTTACACAACGGTGTTATGTTATCACAAAACATTATTTATACAAAAGTCCACATCAGAGTTGGGTTGTCAAACATGTCTTCTGCAATAGCACCCTTCCCGACTAGCAGTACCTAAACCTGCAAGGGGAGAATATGTGGGGGATTAGCGCACCGCTAAGTGAATGGAATCTATCTAACAGATATAGCTTAAGTCACACACAAGCTATATACTAACAACAACACATGCTACTACCAACTAGCATACAATAAGACAATACGAGGATCGGCAGCTTGTACGAGCACACGACTCCTAGCTGATCGGACTTGAGTCTACCGATAGTCCCTGCTACTCAATTCACAGTATAGTTATCCAGATGCAGGGGATGCATCATTCACACTATACTCCACAATCAGTAGCCTATGGACCCAACCTCCCCTAGGCACGGTTGACCTCATACGGACTCTAACCTCTCCTAGGCACGGTCTTGAGTCCCCAGTCTCCCTAAGCCCGACTGGTGCCATTCACACAGTGTACACATAAATCACATACAACATCAGGCATACTATATTATTCTAACATGGCAATTTTTACACTATGCATGGTAAAAGAGTCAACCACAGTAGCATGATATGCTACTTAAACTCTATCCGGAGATAGACCCACTCACTAATTACCACCAACTGCTCAGTTATTATTTCTGAGCTTCCTCCTTGTCCTTATAACCTGAGAACAACACAAACAAAGTTAATATACATATCCAATAAATAATATAATTATTTCATACTATTAACTAGGTCATAACACCATATATTCATAATTTTATGAGTCTACATTATGACTCCATTCAATAATGGCATACAGGTGCGTGCAAAACACGACATACACACTAAAACTCCTTTTTCGACCTAAAAATAGTTTGATCTAGTTTCTTAAAAGTTCATCATTGAAAATTACTCTTCAATACGATTCCAACGATATTTGATTCATCAAAAACGGAGTTACGGTTTGAAAGTTACGCCCGTTTCAATTTCATAAAAGGTACTGTAGCAAATAGTTATTTCCGAACACTGTAGCAACTCGTACTGTAGCAAATAGTGGTACTGTAGCAATACCGAACACTGTAGCAAATAGTGACACTGTAGCAAAATAGTGATACTGTAGCAATTCGGTACTGTAGCAAAATACTGTAGCAACTGGGTTTCGAACTTCTTACGCTGATTTTGAGCATTTTTCGCCCAAAACTCGATTTTTGAGTGTTTTTGATCCGTTTTAAGCACATGGAAGCTACTAAACATATATACAACCTATTTCTAACATCTATTGATGTTTTTAAACATCAAACAACAAGATTTGAGCTAATTTCTTCAAAAACTCATAAGAACACTAAAACCCAATTTTCAACAAGATTAATACATAAATCTTTGTAATACTTACCTTAAGATGATCACAAGAACACAAGGAATCGATTGCTAACTTCAATTAATCCAAAAGCTCACAAATCAAGTTAGGGTTTATGATCATGGTGCGTTTGGTATGCGTTTGTGTGTGTGTGTTTTTATTTTGAGAAAATGGTAGAAGAATCCAGGACATACACTTAATATTGGGTTATAAACCCATACCCCATATCACACGGGTATTTACCAGTTATCTAATTTCTTTCGTACTTAATTTGGCAACCCTAACGGAGTCCAAATTAAATAAACCAACATGTTCTGGGACCCTTGTCACAAATTGGTCACAACACAATTATAATAAAACACTAATAAAATAATTGAAATAAAAGCACTTAAGACTAAGCACAAACCCTAAGGGCAAAATAGGCAACTTACAACTAGCCCGGGTTTCAGTCTGTTACATTTACTTTAGTTTTAGGGATTAATATATGAGACAAGTTGTAATCTCGGCCCCTAAATAAAAGTTAGGACGTGGATCATTGGTTTTTTAATTATAAATATATTGGGCTTATGACCATTTTCCATAATTAGCATATGTTATTCAATTTTAACTTACATGGTCAATTAAAAAATGTTTTATTTATTAAATTGTACTCCCTCTGTCTCACCAGAAGTGTCCACTTTGAATTTTCCAGTCTTCCTTATTCAACTTTGATTTTAGATATTTTTATTAGTGTTATGTAATATTTGATGAAAGTTATATCAATGAAAACATAATAAAAATTCAATCCATTCATATAATTTTTATCAAATATTATATAACAAGAACATAAATATTTATAGTCAAAGTTGACAAATAAAGACTGTCAAAAGTCAAAGTGGACACTTCTGGTGGGACAGATGTAGCATATCGTTAAATGTTTATATTAAAGAGTATTTACTATAAGAGACACTATATATTTTGCTTGAATTTTTTAGCCCCCTCAACGTTACTGTTCAAGCTCCGTCACTGAACATAAGATGACCAAAAACGATTCAAGAGTATCCGAGATCATCAGCGACAAACGAAACCTTCTTTTCTTTCGAGTTTCGACTCCGTCTTCCAGACCTTCCCACTTCATGTTTTTATGAAACTTAGACAAAATTCAAATATTATGTCGTTGTAAGAGCACCAGGAGTGGTACCCCGTTTCCCCCAAGTCCCGCCGCCCGTTGCCCCACTCCCTACTTCCGTCGCTTTCCTGCGTTACACCTCGGTCAGTCGCATATGCGACGCAATTCAACGGCTATTGTTTTTTTTTTCTTTTTTTTTATACCCACTTTATCTATATATATACATGCAACCCCTTCAATCATATACACACTTCCTTCTCCAAACTCACGAGTATACAAAAAAAAAATGAATTCTTGCACTGTTCGGTTAAATGTTTACCACGATGGAGAGCTCAGCGAGGATTGAAAATCGTATTCCAACTCGCAATGTATTCCGTTCAAGTCCCTCAACGTTAACGGGTGGGACACAGGTGGTTTGTTCAACTACATACGAGAGCATGTCGACTTCGAAGCCTCGGATTTTTTGTACATTGTTCCAGAAACTCAAACCTTTGAGTTTCTCACGACTGAACAAGAATGGGAAGAACTAGTCGGGAAAGCAAAACTCAACGACGAGTCTATCGACTTGTATTGTATCCACATATGGTCCCGAGAATTCATCCGCCGCCCACGTCCTCACTACCCACACGACGAGAGTGATGAGGGATACAATAGTCCTAAAACCCCGTGAAAGGCTTGATCGGACGAGTTAATTTTTAGGAAATTTCGGTTTGTTTTTTTTATTTTTAGGACTTCTAATGTTTTTATTTTTAATTTTAGGTTGGTAATGTTTTTCATTTTTTTAGGAATCGTAATGTTTTTATTTTTATTTTTAGGAATCGTATGTTTTTTTATTTTCTTAGGAAATGTATTTTTTTTTATTTTTAATGAAAGTTATTTTTATTAATTTATGTTATATTTAAAATCATAAAAATAATAATAAAAATATAAACTGACATGCCCAACTGACAGAGGTCACCACTCTCCACTTTTTCTGACTCACCAAGTCACTCATGACATGACAAGTGACCTCAGTCATCACTTTCAGTACTCTAATAAAACAAATACAGGCTCTAAATCTCTAAATATGTGGGATGAGGTTGTGAGGTAAATACCTTTCATTTGATACTATCAAATTTAGGTGTACTTTTAATAGCCACGATATTTGCTAATTTAACCTATTAAAATATGTCGCCCCATATATCTTTAATACTCTACACGGTAGGCAATGTAGATGCCAAACCTTATCTACTCATATACTTTTAAGAACGTGAAACATACTAATTGTATTAGTTAATAGTTATATACCATAAAAATATTACTTATAAGTTAGCTCATGACAAATATGTAATTTTGCTATTTATTATCATTTTTACTTTTTGATTTTTAATTACTGACCAATAAAAACCATGAACTGCTTTTAAAAAGATGAAATTACCCTTTCCACTACAACCACTGCTCACGAGTTAGGAGGCTTAGGTGTGTTTGGCACACAAGCTTTAGAAGCTTATGGGAGTTTAAAGGTGTCTTTGACGCACTAGCTTATGGGAGATTATGAGAACATATATGAGTTTGAGCTTATGATTTTTATTAAGCTCTAAGTCATAAGCTTTGTTTGATAGACATAAAATGTAGATTTTATGAAAATCATAAGCTCTTGAAAAATAAGCTATTTATAGTAGCTTATGAAAATAAGTAGAGCTTATGAACTGGAAAATACGTTTCAACTAGTTTATCAAACACTTATAAAAAATAATAAGCTACAGCTATCAGCTTCAAAAATAAGTTCTAGTTCCACCTTTAACCCATAAGCTACATCTCCAGCTACAAGCTCCAGGTCCACCTAATTTCATCCAAACGCACCCTAAGCTTCTTTTGAAATGCTCTGTTCATATGGATTATAAACGTTTCATATTAATTGGTTTCTTTGCGAGGTTTTAACCTCTATGTGAGACGTTTTTCAAATCTTGCATTCGTTTTAAAAACAACCATAACCTTTATTATATGAATAAAGGTCTAATGACACAAATTTAGATTGTCGATCAAAGACAATCTCCTCAAAGTACATAATTTTTACATACACCATTTCATAAAAGTCGACAATATATTACAAACACAAATTCCGAATGCAAGTTTATTTATTAAGAAAAGCATGCCGACTCCAAATCTTGACCTTGGGTTAACATGCAACAGCGGAAGCGTTTTTAATAATCACCTGAGAATAAACATACTTAAAATGTCAACAACAAAAAAATGTTGGTGAGTCATAGGTTTTAATCCTATATAATAAATCATAATAATTGTGACGATCGCTCCAAATCAGTGTTGCAAAAGTCGGCCGAGTCGGCCGACGCGTCGTTTTTTATGCATGACCGACGCGTCGTTGCTAAAAAGTCGGTCAAAGGTAAAAAGTCGGTCAAAGTCGGAAAAATTCGGTCAAATTCGGAAAAAGTCAGTCAAAGTCGGTCAAATTTTTTATATTTTTTTTTGTAATATTGTTAATAATTGTTAATTGTTCATGTTTATTGTAAATATAGTTTATATTTAAAGATTTGATCTATATGATATTATATATAAATATATATTTAATAAAACTATTTTAAAAAGTCAACATTAGTCAACGCCCGTTGCGTCGCCGTTGCGTCCGACGCGTCGTTTTTTAGGAAACACCGATGCGTCTCCGACTCGCGTCTTTTACAACCTTGCTCCAAATCCATATGGACGAATACGTCATTCATCGATTTCATTGCGAGGTATTCGACCTCTATATGATACGTTTTATAAACATTGTATTCTTTTGAAAAGATAAACCATAAATGAATACTTAAATTCAAGGTTTTCAACATCTGATGTATCACACCCCGAGTTAGGGCCTGGGTGAAATGTGACTTAATATCAAATAAACCAACATATTATAATATACGAGAACAATACTATATGATAAAAACAAACTTTATTGAGTACGCAGCGGAAAATGAAATGTCGTTACAAGAATGAAAATTACAATAAAGTAAATGTTTCAAATGCAAGAATAATAAATGCGATAGTTCTTGATCCTAAGTCCAAGTAGCATCACATAAGCAGTAGGTAAGTAAACTTGATCATTCAGCACCTGAGACAAAACATGCTAAAGTGTCAACCAAAAAGGTTGAGTGAAGTTCATAGGTTTAACAAATATGTTTGACCATTTATTTTAGACCACAAGATTTTTGTTAATAAAGTTGATCTCATAGATCAAAAAGTTATGCCAGTTCGTGATATTTAGACTAAACGTTTAAAGTTTGCCCCCAATGACAAGTTGTACTGTCCTTGTCGGTTTAATTTCATTATTAAGTAATACAGAGACTTAGTCAAATGTATCGGGGACGTTACTCCCGATAGGCCTACCCCCAATAATTAAGAATGCGTTTAACGAGCAATTAAAAATATCACTGTAGGGACTTTGTTGGACATAGCCAGGTATAGCATAGTTTAACAGTTGGTACTTGTGTCTAAATTGTAAATAGTAAAAGTAGCATGTGTCTCACCCCAAAATGTTAAATAAGTTGCTAGCAATAAAGAGTGGGGCTATGAGTTCACCTTAGTAAGTAGAGAGATTGTTATTCCTCGAAATAGAAAGTTGGATGAATGTGAGCAGAAAGTCAATCTAATGACATTTAAGAGTAGTTAAATGTTTTGCCCAAGTTTAAGTTAAGTATGAAAGTATTTAAGTGTAGTTTGTTTTACTAAGTTTTCATTCTTAGTATGTTTCCACTTTTAGTAAGTTTCTATTTTTAGTAAGTTTCTATTTTTAGTAAGTTAGTGTTGAACACTAGTGAGTTGTCCTTAATAAGTCTACCACTTATTAAGTGTGAAAGTAACTAATTGTATGATTACTATAGTCGGGTTGATATTGTGGACCATACTCAAACATCTATGCCACTGCCGAGTCACTAGAATGACCAATTGTTACCGGTTGGCCCATGATTTCTCGACCAAAATCTAAGTTTGGCATTCGAAATCCACAAGCGTCCCATAGTGGTACCAAGGATCACCCTAGGCCTTAAGCAACGTCGACGTTCAAGTAATTTCACGCTATCGTGAATGACTATTGTAATATTATAATATAAGTAGTATTATATGTTTTAGTAATAGTATAAGTGTATAGGTGTTAGATAGTAGTATAAGTATAAGTAGTATTTAATTAAGTAGGTTTAGATTAGGGTTTTAATTAATGTAGTAGTAATAATTAATTAATGATTAGGGTTTAGTAGTATTAGGGTTTTAAGTATTTAATATATATATATATATATATATATATATATATATATATATATATATATATATATATATATATATATATATATATATATATATGTATCGTGTATATGTATATATATATATATATATATAGTTTTTATTTATTATATATATATATATATAGGCGTGTATGTATATATATATATATGTATATATTTTTTTATAGTAAATATATGTATATGTGGTATATATATCTTGTTTCCATTTTTAAACCATTAACAAATCTTTTAACAATCTTCTAGGGTTTAAAGATTAAACAAAATTTCTTTATTTTTTTCCAAAACCGTATGCATGTATGTATATGTATCCTTATATTTTTTTTTTACATGAATAATATAGATGTTAAGATCATGCATGAATAATTATGAATATAACATGAATTGAAAGATAGAATTTAAAAGTTTTGGATCTAGGGTTATACCTTGATGATGTTTGATGAAGATTAACAAGAAAAAGATGAAGATGACTTGAAGATGAAGATCAAACACTTGAAGACTTAAGAACACCTTGAAGATCACGAAGAACGTGAAGAACAAGATGAAGATCCCTTGAAGATTACTTGAAGATTGCTTGAAGATGATGGTGGTGTGGTGGTGGTTTCTTGGTTGAATTCCAAGAGAGAGGGGGAGAGAGATTTGTGATTTTTGGGAGAGAATTGTGAGAATGATTTGGTACAAAAATTGCTCTAGCCTAGGTCCCTATTTATAGGTGAGATTAGAGAATTCTAGAATTAGGGTTTAGCAAGTAATACTTAGGGAACAAGTTAGGCTTAATGAGGAGGTGATGGTGGTTAATTTGCCGAAAATTAGAGGGGTATAATGGGCATTTTGCCCTCTTTTTTTCTTGCAAAAATCGGCTAGGGCTAGCAAGGGAGAGCTTGGAATTTTTCGTTTTAAACCTTGTACTTTAGATTAGTTTAAATGATTCCAAAATTGTTTAAGATTAATTAGTTATATACATTAAGCTTTAGTTTATTATATTTTGTTCACGAAAATTAATTAGCTTATTATTTCCGTCTTTTATTAACTTGTCAATTATTACACAAAGTTAATTAATATGTTTTATAATTCTTAATACTTAACAATTATTGATTAAAGTTAAATCGTTAAGTTTTAATTATATTGTTTGGGCATTTAATATCGAAAAAATATAGAATGGAAAAATGAGGGTCATTATAGTACCTCCCCATTATTAGAAACTTCGTCCCGAAGTTTTAAGTAGATTCCTCGTTTGCATCAGCAGTTGGGAAGAGATGGGGATATTTCCGTATCATGTGGTCTTTGCGTTCTCAGGTATATTCGGGGCCTCTACGCGAATTCTAACGGACTTTAACGATAGGTATGTTGCTTTTACGCGTTTGTTTGACCTCTCCTTCCATGATTTCTATAGGTTCTTCAACGAAGTGCATTTGCTCATCAATGCGAACATCATCCAAAGGAATAACAAGTGTGTCATCAGCAAGACACCTTTTAAGATTCGAGACATGAAACACATCATTTACTTTGCTAAGCTCAGTTGGTAGTTCTAATCGGTACGCTACGGGACCGACTCTTTGAGTGATTGTGAAAAGGTCCAACATATCGTGGACTGAGTTTACTTCGTTTACCGAAGCGGACAACGCCTTTCCAAGGGGATACTTTCCACATGACTTTATCTCCAACTTGGAATTCTATATCCTTCCGCTTCTTATCGGCATAGCTCTTTTGTCGGCTACGGGCAGTTTCTAATCGTTGCTTAATCTGGACGATCTTTTCCGTAGTTTCATGGATAATTTCAGGACCAGTTAAATGTCTGTCCTCTAGTTCATCCCAACACAAAGGGGATCTACATTTCCGGCCGTATAAAGTTTCAAAAGGTGCAGCTTTAATGCTAGAGTGATAACTGTTGTTGTAGGATAATTCAGCTAAAGGTAAATGTCTATCCCATCCTTTGCTGAAATCGATTGCACAAGCACGTAGCATATCTTCCATGGTTTGAATGGTTCGTTCACTTTAACCATCAGTTTGCGGATGATAAGTTGTACTCATGTCGAGTTGAGTTCCAAGAGCAGATTGCAAAGTTTTCCAGAATCTAGAGATGAATCGACTATCGCGATTAGAAATAATTGAGATAGGAACTCCATGACGTGAGACAATCTCTTTAATATAAAGCTGTGAAAATTTCTCCATCTTGTCGGTTTCCTTGATCGGTAAGAAATGTGCAGATTTAGTAAGACGATCAATTATGACCCAAATAGTATCGTTACCGTTTGAAGTTTTAGGCAACTTAGTAACGAAATCCATAGTGATACATTCCCACTTCCACTGCGGGATATCGGGTTGTGTCAATAGACCAGAAGGCTTTTGATGTTCAGCCTTGACTTTTAAACAAGTGAGACACTTACTAACATAAGTAGCAATGTCGGCTTTCATGTTAGGCTACCAGTAGAACTCTTTCACATCGTGATACATCTTACTGGAACCGGGATGAATAGAATATCTAGTCTTATGTGCTTCATCCAAGACTAGTTCACGGAGATTACCGAAGCGAGGAACCCAAATTCTGTTGCCAAAATACCGTGTACCATTAGCTTTTACTTGGAGTTGGTTCTCGAAATCGATAGGTCCTTCACCTTCGATAAGTGTTGGTTTAATAGCTTCAAGTTGAGATTCACAGATTCGTGATATAAGATTCGATTTGATTTTCAGGTTTAGAGCACGAACACGTTTAACATCGTCTTTTCGACTAAGGGCATCGGCAACCACATTTGCCTTCCCAGGATGATATTTCAGCTCACAGTGATAATCGTTCAATAACTCGAGCCATTGGATTTGCCTCATATTCAGCTGTTTCTGATCAAAGATGTGTTGAAGACTTTTATGGTCAGTGTACACCGTAAACTAGGTACCATATAGATAATGTCTCCATATCTTTAATGCAAATACCACGACACCTAACTCAAGGTCATCTGTGGCATAGTTCTTCTCATGTTTCTTCAACTGTCTAGATGCATAGGCAATAACCTTTTCACGTTGCATTAAAACACAACCAAAGCCTTGCTTTGAGGCATAGCAGTAAACAACAAAATCGTCTGAACCTTCGGGTAAAGATAGAATCAGGGTTGTGGTCAATTTCTCCTTCAGAACCTTTAAAGCAGATTCCTGTTCTTCGGACCACTCAAACTTCTTCCCTTTGTGAGTTAACTTTGTAAGGGGTTTACCAAGGAGGGAAAAATCTTTTATGAACCTTCGATAATAACCGGCAAGTCCCAAAAATTAACGAATATGCTTCGCAGTCTTTGGTATCTCCCAGTTCTGAATAGCGGTAATCTTGGCTGGATCGACATGTATTCCGTTACTATCAACAACATGTCCAAGAAATTGTACGGTTTTGAGCCAAAACTCGCACTTTGAAAATTTAGCATAAAGTTGTTCCTTTCGTAAGAGTTCAAGAATCATGCGCAAATGCTGCTCATGTTCTTTCTCACTCTTGGAGTAGATTAAGATGTCGTCAATGAATATAATGACAAATTTGACGAGATATGACTTGCAGACACGATTCATAAGATCCATGAACATGGCAGGAGCATTAGTTAAGCCAAAAGGCATAACACAAAATTCATAGTGCCCATAACGAGTACGAAAAGCGGTCTTAGGAATATCGGATTCCTTGACTTTGAGTTGGTGATAACCTGACCTCAGATCAACCTTTGAATAAACACTCGACCCTTGAAGTTGATCAAATAAATCATCAATATGCGGTAATGGATAACGGTTCTTGATAGTAAGCTTGTTGAGTTCACGGTAATCAATACACATCCTCAACGTACCATCCTTCTTTTTAACGAATAGAATAGGAGCTCCCCATGGGGACGAGCTTGGACGAATGAATCCTTTATCCAATAGTTCTTGGAGTTGGTTTGAAAGTTCTTTCATTTCAGAAGGTGCTAAACGGTATGGTACTTTAGCAATAGGAGCAGCACCGGGAGCTAAATCAATTTGGAATTCAACTTGTCGAGGAGGTGGAAGACCAGGAAGATCTTCGGGAAACACATCGGGAAAGTCTTTAACTACTGGTACGTCTTCAATACACTTCTCTTTCGATTCAATCATCTTAACGTGGGCTAGAATAGCTGGATAACCTTTTATAAGGTATTTGCGGGTTTTAATACAGGAGATAATGTTGAGATTGGAACCACTCTTTACACCCTGGATAATAAGAGTCTCTCCATTACCCAACGGAACATGAACGGTTTTATCGTAACACATGATTGCAGCTTTTAATGGACGTAACCAATCCATTCCAACTACGACATCAAAACTTCCTAGCTCGACCGGCAGAAGGTCTATCTTAAATTCTTTGTTGGCTAAGATTAGGTTGCAGTTTTTATCGACTTTCATGATCTTCCCATTGGCTACTTCTACTAATCGTTTAGTTTCTAAGGGTTGAGGCTTTTTAGTGAATAAGGTGAAAAATTCACTAGACACGTAACTCTTATCGGCACCCGTATCGAATAAAATAGTTGCGTAACAATTATTGACAAGATACGTACCTGTGATGACCTCATCTTCTTCTCGGGCTTCAGCAGCAGTAATAACAAACGCACGCCCCTTTGCAGCAGTAGTATTGGCTCCAGTAGCGGGAGTATCTTTCTTCTTAAGGCAATTTGGATTAATGTGTCCCTTTTCCCCACAAGTGTAACAAATAGGAGGAGCTTTAGCAGGAACAACAGCTTTATCCTTTGGATGAGTCTTACAAGTCTTAGCTATATGTCCCACTTTCTTACACAAAGAACAAGTAGCAGTGCACCTCCCTGGGTGGTGCCTCTCACAACGAACACAAAAAGGATAGGTACCTTTATAATTTGTCCTTGTACTATCCGCGGGCTTCTTACTAACATTTTGAGTCGAACCTTAAGATGGTTCAAATTTCCTCTTACCTTCACTACTCTTAGTATCAATTTGCTTACTAGCCAAAGCTCTTCTTCTTTTGGCCATCATCAGATTTTGAGACATGAGAATCACATTATCGAGGGTAACTTTCTCAGCAGCGATCACATTTCCCTGAACATCCTCGGGAAGACCTTCAATATACCTTTCGATTTTTCTCGGCTCGGTAGTAAACATTTCGGGACACAAAGTAGAAAGCTCCAGAAAACGGTTAGTGTAGCTATCAATGTCGGTACCCTTAACTTTGAGTTCCCAGAACTCGGCTTCAAGCTTTTGAACGTGACTTCTAGGACAAAACTTGTTAACCATCATGCTTTTAAGTTCATCCCATGGGGTTGCATTATCATTATCGATTCCCACAGACTTAGCATGAGCGGTCCACCAAGTCAAAGTATTGCCAGCTAATGAACTAGTGGCATACTTAACTCGGTCATTGTCCCCGCAGTTGCAGACACAGAAAATGGAATCTAGTTTCTCGAACCATCGGACTAGTTCCACGGCCTCTTCACTTCCCTTGAAAGTGGGAGGGTTGCAGTTCGTAAAGTCCTTGTAAGAACAAGGTTTCGGTTGATTATTAGCATGATTAGGTTGGACGTTGCCTTGGGCGGCAGTGAGTAATTGTTGAAATTGCTCAGTGGTCAACACAATGTTGTTAATGGTAGGTGCAGCTGGACGAACCATGATGTCACTAAATAAAAGTTATGACAACCCGTAAATTTCCGGCAAAATTTAAACAAAAATCTTTATATGATTTCATTTAACCTCGACTAATTCCGACGATTCACGAACAATTATTTGTAAATAATTACGCATTAATTTGATATATTAATATTATTATTATTAATATCCTTTTTAAACAAGATATCAATAATTAATATCTTTATTATCAGTATTGTTATTATGAATAAAAAAAATATTGACAAATATTCTTGGAAAAGTAGTAAATCAATTTATTTATTTTAAAAATATATATAAAAAAAATCCTTAAAATAAATGATTTTTTTAATAAAATAAATAAATAAATAAATAAAATACTTTTTAATTAAAAATTATAATGGAAAACTACTTTTATTATTTTATTTTGTGCATTATCCCATGACCTAACATTTAATACTTTTGAATTTTAAAATCCCATTAAAAATTAAAATATTTCTTTTTTTTAATTATTTTATTCTTTTTACCTAATTTTTTTCAAGTATAAATACCCCTCATTTCTCATTCAAACTCACACCAAAATTTCTCTCATTCTCTCTTTGAAGAATTACTACTAGTAAGTATTCTTTTCTTACTTTTTACTTTTTACTATTTACTTTGGTTTATTATTTTTTTACCGAAACATGTAAATAATGTTATAAATTATATGCAATTAAAATTAAAATAAATAACATGTTATAATTAGTAATATATGTTACTAAAAAATATATAAGTATTTTTATGAATTAATATATAGGAGTTATAATTAAAATCGAATTAATGAGTATATATGTATATACGCACCTAACGTGAAGGTTATAATTAAAGATAGCGTACAAAGACTACAAACATCACCGCTACTTGTGGCCTAGGGTGATCCTTGTTACCATTATGGGACGCTTGTGGATCTCGAATGTCAAGACTTAGATTCTGGTCAAGAGATCCTGGGCCGCTCTGTAACAATAGATCATTCGAGTGACTTGCATGTTAGCGACGAAGTTTGGGCGAGATTGTACAACATCTTTGTTAAGAATTATAACCCGAACATTCTTAAACTAGAAGCTTACTATAAGTGGAAGTTTTTCATAAATAGTAGGTTTCCAAAAATAGAAACTTTTGAGAAATAGGAACTTTTCTCGAAAACCGTCACTGTCAATATAGTTGCTATATTAATAAACATACTTTATGTCAAGTTAGACATTAACGAATCAAACGTTATACCTCAAGGTTGATATCCAGATCACTTACTTGCTTTACTTTCCTTATTGCGTGGAATACTTCAACTGCTATTTAATGTGAGTTCATCTGGTCCCTTTTTATCTATATTTTTGGGCTGAGAATACATGCGCAACTTTTATACCGGTTTTACACGTATCAAATATTAAACTATGATATGTTGGGCTATGACCAGCAAGTCCCCAACCGACAAGTATAAACGATAACTTGTACGGGGCAAACTTGAAAGTCTAGTCTAAATATCAGTACCAACTATTAAACTGTGATATGTTGGGCTATGACCAGCAAGTCCCCAACCGACAAGTATAAACGATAACTTGTATGGGGTAAACTTGAAAGTCTAGTCTAAATATCAGTACCAACTGTTAAACTACGTTATACCCAGCTATGTCCGACTAAGTCCCTACAGTGATATTTTTAATTGCTGCGGCATTCTTAATTATTGGGGATAGGCCTATCGGGAGTAACGTCCCCGATACATTTGACTAAGTCTTTGTATTACTTGATAATGAAATTAAACGACAAGGACAGAACAACTTGTCACGGGGAAAACAACGTTTAGTCTAAATATCACGCACTGGCATAACTTTTTAATCCTGCGGGAGATCAACTTGACTGGATCTGAGTGATCTACTTATGAAAACAAATCTTGTGGTCTAACACTATTACTGAAATCATTATTTATGACAAACCTATGAACTCACTCAACCTCGTGTTGACCTTTTTAAGCATGTTTATTCTCAGGTACTTAAGTATTGCTTCCGCTGTATATCTACTGCTTTGATGATGATTGCTTGCTATGCTTGGAGTCTTCATTACATATCATATCAATTAAATACATATTTATCTTTTGCTGCAAAACTCAACAAAACGTCTCATGTAGAGTCGTTCTCGTTTATACAAACTGTGATTTGATATAATTAGTCACAAATACCCCAGGTCCTATTTGGGGGTGTGATAAAAGTGAACATAAGTTTGATAAGTTGACAAGTTATAAGTTTGAGCATTTACAAGTATGAATAAAATAAAGTATTGATATCACATGATATAAATGAAACACTTTATATTATTAGAACGAGGCATTAAATAAGCCTTTTTTATACACGATTCGAAAATAAAAATAGTTTAAGGCATAGCCTTTACATAGATAAGAAATTGGAAAAATAAACTAGGAAATATTAAGATTGAAGTAGTCTTCATATTTCTTCTTCTCGTCCTTAACCCTCTTCATAAACTCCTCAACTTTATCATCACCTTTTGTTTCTCATGCAGGAACTCGAGATTATCATAGAGATTAGTAACCCTACTATTGACTACATTGCATTCGTAGTCTCTTAGAGCAAGTTGGTGTTTCACACGATTTTCCTCTGAAAGGACCCGTCCTAATCTATCTGGACGAATACATTACATTTGGTTACATCGCGAGGTACTTGACCTCTATATGATACATTTTACAAACATTGCATTCGTTTTTAAAAGATAAACTTTCATTACATCGAAAGTTGACGGCATGCATACCATTTCATAATATATTCAACTATAATTGACTTAATAATAATCTTTGTGAACTCAACGACTCCAATGCAACATCTTTTGAAATATATCATGAATGACTCCAAGTAAAATCTCTAAAGTGAGCAAATGCACAGCGGAAGATTTCTTTCATACCTGAGAATAAACATGCTTTAAAGTGTCAACCAAAAGGTTGGTGAGTTCATTAGTTTATCATAATCAATCATTTTCATCATTTTAATAGACCACGAGATTTTCATTTCCATTTCTCATAAATATACGTCCCATGCATAGAGACAAAAAAAATAATCATTCATATGGTGAACACCTGGTAACCGACATTAACAAGATGCATATAAGAATATCCCCTATCATTCCGGGAAATCCTTCGAACATGATAAAAATAACATCGAAGTACTAAAGCATCCGGTACTTTGGATGGGGTTCGTTAGGCCCAATAGATCTATCTTTAGGATTCGCGTCAATTAGGCGTGCACTAATTCTCAAAATTGGTGATGTTCCCTAATTCTTAGGCTACCAAACAAAAAGGGGCATATTCGGCTTCGATCATTCAACCATATAATGTAGTTTCGATTACTTGTGTCTATTTCGTAAAACATTTATAAAAATTTCGCATGTATTCTCAGCCCAAAAATATAAAGGGTAAAAAGGCAAATGAAATTCACCTAATGTTTTTTGTAGTAAAAATACATATGACAACATTGAACAATGCAGGGTTGGCCTTGGATTCACGAACTTATATCATTTATATATATTAACACATAAAATGGTAATCGAACAAATATATGTATTTATTATTAGTGATATAATTTTTATGTTAATAACCTATATATGTCATTTTATATATATATATTAAGTGAATAACCATATTTATATAGTTAAGTTTTGTATTAAATATATATGTATATATATTTATATATCTATATTTATTTTATAAATAGCTTTTGTTTGTTAACTCAATGATAATACTAATAACAATAATACTAATAATAATAATAATAATAATGATAGTAAAGATGTTACTTTTAAATGATACTATTAGTTTTAACAAAACGGCAGGTTTGGGAATAATGTTACTTTTAGTAATATTGGTATTACTAATAATACTAATATTGATAATAATAATAATAACTATAATGATTTTACTACTAATGATATTAGTGATAGTGGTAATACTAATAATAGTAATGATATTGTTAAGAATGATATTTATGTTAATACTGATTCTTATAATAATAATAATAATAGAAATCTTATTAATAATGATAATATTAATAGTCATTTTAATTAGTAATAATACTTTTATTGATAATAATATTAGTAATAACATTAATAATAATCATAATCATTATTGTAGCTAGGGTTATGATAATAATAGTAATAACAATTGTAATACTTGTAAAAATAATAATAACTAATAATAATAGTAACAATAACAATAATAATAATAATAATAACAATAATAATAATAATAATAATAATAATAATAATAATAATAATAATAATAATAATAATAATAATAATAATAATAATAATAATAATAATAATAATAATAATAATAATAATAATAATACTACCTTAAAAACCTTCTAAAAAAAATGCAATGGACCAGAATTGAACCCGCAACCCCTCGCTAACCCAGGACGCACCCAAACCAACCCTCTAAGTCTGATCTTCTATTATAACCTGAATTCATTTTTATATAACCTATATTTCTGTCTTCACAGTTTCCTTCTTCCCCAACTCGATCGACCAGGGTACAATTAACCATAACCATAACCTTAAAACATTTAAATGGATTTTAGGATTGAACAAATAAAACATAAACGATTTAATGGGATAATCTAGATTAATAGTTCACAAAAAAAATTAAAAAAAAAAAGAAGCAGCAGTAGCCTGACTGTTACGATGAACAACCCACTTCTCATTTTGATTTTTAAGATGTTTTCAGACCACGTTTTCTTCTTGAAAATGGTTCTAATTATCAGTTATAAACTTTCTGAATACTTAATTGGATCTGAAACATCAAAACAAGAACGAATTTTGCGAAGAACGAATCTGTTGACTTTTTGAAAAATAACTTTGACTTCGAAATTCGAATTCAATAGAACGAATTGAATTCTGAAACTTTACAGGTAGTTTTAAAAGACAATTCCTAATAACTCTACAATATTACATTTTGAAATTAGTTTCAAATTCGTGATTTTCAATAATTAAAACGTGAACAGAGCAGTTACCTTGTTCTTCATATATTTTTGTTTAAAATTCAACAATTTAAAGGTTGTTAATGATAATTGAAATTGATAGTTGAATGTGAGGTCGTCTGGTATTACTTATAACTGAGATTAATCGTTTTTATGGAGGAATTAAGAGTCGGCAGTATTATATTCAATCAGAGGAAGGAGAAAAATAAATAAATAAATAAATTAAAAGGAAAATCAGATAGTGACATTCAACTGATTCTTGGTTGTTTCTGTAATGGAATCGACATATAGAATCAAAATCAGGAAAAAAAATACAATATAGAAAGCAGATTTGGACTAGGTCGATCACAACTTTTGGTGGTATCTGATATTTGTATTAATAGATAAATAAATATAATAATAATAATAATAATAAGAATATTAATAATAATAGTTATATAAATAATAATAATAATGATTAATAATAATCCTAACAATACAGATAATAAAAATAATTATTAATAACACTCTAAAATATGATTTTAGTAATACTAATAATAATAATTTGTATTATCTTTATAATATTATTTTTAATAATAATAATAATTTTAATGATAATGGTAATTATAAAAATAATGAAAATGATAATCTTAATAATAACTAAAATCATGATTTTTACTGCTAACAATACATCAAATTAGATGTATCAATTATATATATTATAACAATAATATTAATATTAATACTAATATTAATAATGAAAGTAGATATAATAATATGAATATAACATTTTAAATTTTAATTTGTAATTAAATATATTAATGTTACAATTTATTAATCATGTAATATTTAATAATTATAATATATATATATATATATATATATATACCTTACAATATAATAATTATCTATATATCATGTATATATTTATATTTATCTATATTCATATAATAGTAACTTAATTGTTCTATTTATTATTTTACATTTTTAATTTCAATAGTTTAAGTGTACTTTATTAATTCAAAATATTATATACACATTTATATTTATTTATATGTATATATTTACATATTTATTTACACATAAATGTTCGTGAATCATCGAGAATCATCAAAGGTTAATTGCATTCATGTAAACAGTTTCAAACATTTTTAGACTCAACATTATAGACTTTGTTTATCGTGTCGAAATTATGTAAAGATTAAGTTTAAATTTGGTCGGAAATTTTCGGGTCGTCATAGTACCTACCCGTTAAAGAAATTTCGTCCCGAAATTTGAGTGAGGTAGTCATAGCTAACAATAAAAATATTTTCATGAAGAATATGAGCTGATAAATATAGTTTTATTGTTACCGAGTAATACAGATTAACGATTCGGTTACTTGAAGCGTATGAGTGAAGCTATCGTAAAAGATTGAAATAGGAAAAGTAAAGATTCGTCTTAACTGGTGACGTAGTCATGGTTGAATTCCGGAATCCAAGGGATTTAAAGAAATCTTTGAAATCTGAAAGATTTGATTCTTCGGTGAATAAGGAAATTATGATCTCTATAATTAAATACGGTGATCTGCCCCGATTACTCTGTCTGATATTTCCATCATAAATTAAGCTCTTCTGTTCCATTATTCTCACCATTCCTATATTTTCTTTCTTAGTTCATTCATCCAAAAGATTGTGAAAGTACTTAATCCAGTTATAATCCTTGATATTTTTCTAATTATCATTTCTGTCATCCTTCTTTTCAATCTTCCACAAGAAAAATCTGTTTACTTCTACTATTACCTTGGGGTGATACTATTCTTAATTCTACCGTGTCTTTATATTGCTATTCGTATTAATATCCACGGTTTGTAACCTCCGGGTTGTTATTGGGCTTTATATTTTCTCTTTTATTTTGGAGCTCCTTGCCTTTTTATTCTCTTCTCGACCTCTAGTAAAGCGAGTAATGGTCCAGAATTCGTAGATATGAATTTTGAAATGAACATAGTTAATGTTCTAAGAGAGATTGTAACAGCACGATCTTGATTGGTTAAATTATCAGAATCACTGAGAATAGAACTATCAAGAATATACTTTCTTGATATGTTCAGAAGTTAAGCAGAATGAAAGAGTTATGTAACATGGCACATGATGATGTTATGATCTGTGAATCATCACATTCCATTAGAAACTCAGCATGACTTACTGCAATATAATCACGTTGATCAAGTGTCATTATATTATACTAACTCATGCATCAATTTTCAACACAACTTCAAAATCATTCATAATTCAAACTCAAAATTTAGAAACTAAAGTAGTTTCTTTTGTGATGTAATATAGATAGCACGAAGAGATAAATAATTTCGGACGAGAATATTTATGAAAATATCGTCAGAAATATCGAAGATATTTATGATGATATTTTGGAATTCTAAGTTCGATGGTTGATGAAGAAAGATTTTTCGCAAGATTTTAACATGAGTACGGAGCAAGATATACTCTAAAGATTTTATCAGAAACAGAATCATCAGGATTCTTTATGTACAAGTTTAGTCCTTATGATTTGTTCAGAGTCTTCTTCATGGTTTGCTCAATTCACTTTTCGGTACTAAATTTTCTATTGAGCGTTTCCAACACTCCATTCTTTATCATCATACTGTTGACTGTTTAAGTCATCATCAGTTTTCACTGCTTTATCAGCTTTCTAAAAAAAAATTCAAAGAACTGATTCGTAGACTAGAGTGTTGTTCAGTGTTTCAGAATGAGAGATCGTGATCCTAAGAGATAAATATTATATGTATATATAACTTTTGATGTAGAAATGCTGCGAGATTTAAAATACTGATTGCTGATTTCTCGGTACTTGGTATGGCAATTCTAGTTATAAGATACGGATGAATATATGATAAGGTCTTAATGAACAAGTAATATGGTTCTTCGGAGCGACTCAAGCCAATGAGTAATGAAGTTGCTGGTAAGTTTACTGCTAATGTGGTGGAATATAAACGATTCTCCGGTAACGATGATGATGGGGTAATCTTAATAATACTGTATATTCGAATGAAAACTTGAAGTTGATTTGCTGGAGCTGTAACAAAATTGGCTAATTTGAAAATGAATTGTAATGTTATTTTCGGTAATAACAATGCCAAAGGAGATAGCACAGATACGTGTTAAACGTTTACTCGTGTTCCGAGTGTTTTCAGATGCATAGCTATATGCATTAATATTTTCTTCCGTAGATGAAGTGCGGTTGGTTCATCCTCTCGATTAAGGTATTTTCAAGAATTATGAAAGGTTTGAACGTAGATTGTAATCGTCAAGGTACAAGTGAGGCTTAAGATGAAATCAAGTGGCAAACTTGAAGAAATGTTTACTTTCATATGTTATAATCAATATTTTAATTTATTTTAATTGTCCAATATTATTCGTCCACAGTTAACAGTCCAATCATTCATATATAGTTTAATATATAATATTCGAATTAATTAATACGTATCGTGACCCGTGTACATGTCTCAGACTCGATCACAACTCAAAGTATATATATTATTGAAGAATCAACCTCAACCCTGTATAGCTAACTCGATCATTACTGCATATAGAGTGTCTATGGTTATTCCAAATAATATATATAGATGCGTCGATATGATATGTCAAAACCTTGTATACGTGTCCTGATATTTAAAGTGCGTAAAATAAATAACAGAAATTAAATGACGATAAATAAAATTGCGAGAATATAAATTGCGATAAATAAACTGCGATAAATAAGTTGCGATAATAAAATGTAATAAGGAATTAACAGTTAGCTAGGAACAGTTAGCTAGAATTTTGTTAGCGTGGATTCTTAACAAAATTTTCTCATGGTTAATTTGTTTGTTTCTAACAAATTTTATTTTTGTCCAATGTTTTCTTCATTATGCCACTTGTTGGATTCTGATAGATCAAAATCCAAATATGAAATTGAATGAAAAGGGTTATTCTGCGGTGAACGGATACGTATATCGGTGGTTGTAAATAGGATAGTAAATTACTGTTGAATTAGATTCAAAGAACGTACAATGTACTTAATAGTGTGAAATCTAAATATTCCTCGGGTATTACCTACCCTTTAAAATATTTTTACCATTAACAGTTTGTACAAAAGAATTTTTAATTACAATCTTTATGAAAACATATATACATATATATTTTCTTCAGATGTAATCATGGATTTTATGAGTCAATATGATATTAGACTCCTTTGATTCACCGTTAGAACAAGAATATATAATCTCTAAAATATTAGAGATTACATAATCTCCATGTCGAACGAAGATAAGTGATGTAGAACGTCATGTAGGACGATGATTATACTCGAGGTACAGAATGAGATGTTGAGGCTTGTGATGTTGAAACTTGGGCTGTTGGTAGTACTGGTGTTGCCGGTGCTGTTGATAAAGTTGGTATGTTTTGCACCATGTTTTCCAAATTGGTTACTCGAGCGCGAAGCTCGTTGAATTCTTCCATTATTCCAGGATGATTGTCAGTCGGAACAAGTGGATGAATAAGGCTTAGAATTGTGAATAGAATATAATCATGACGAGTTACCCTAAAAAAATGAGGCTAAAAATAGTATTTCAGATAGGTTCGCCGGTAAGTGCTTTAGGTTCATCGTCAAGAGGTAAATTCGGTTGGTGAAAAGGATCGCCTTCTTCGCGTCACCATTGATTAAGTCGACTATGAACCCATCAGATGAATTGGGGATGACTGATTGGTTGATTCATTCTGGTGACATTGTTTTCAGAGCTTAGGTGAATATCCATGTCGGAATAGCTGTCGGAATAACTATCGGAATAGTTATCGGAATCTGAGGGACTCGAACTGGTTGAGGGATTCATCTCGTACTATCAGATGAAGGATTTTCGATAAGAAATAGATTATAGGATGTAGATTAGTATCATGCAATACATAATTTACATATGCATATAAAATACTAAAATCCCATAAGTTACGGAGGAATCTACGGAATATGTCAGACAAGTCTATAGTAACTGATGTGCTAAGATATGAATTTTTGTATGTACACTATTCATGCAGTCAATGCAGTAAAGCATGTCTAGACTAAGAATGATAAGCATGTAATTTCCTAAGGATGATAAGCAGATGATTTCTGACTAGAAATGATAAGCAAAACTTTTGACATGCAGACACGGTCGAAGTCCAGACTCACTAATGCATCTTAACAACTATCAGTTAGACACACTAATGCAAGACCTGGTTCGCTAATACCACCGCTCTGATACCAACTGAAAGGACCCGTCCTAATCCATCTGGACGAATACATTACATTTGGTTACATCACGAGGTACTTGACCTCTATATGATACATTTTACAAACATTGCATTCGTTTTTAAAAGATAAACTTTCATTACATCGAAAGTTGACGGCATGCATACCATTTCATAATATATTCAACTATAATTGACTTAATAATAACCTTGATGAACTCAACGACTCGAATGCAACGTCTTTTGAAATATGTCATGAATGACTCCAAGTAATATCTCTAAAGTGAGCAAATGCACAGCGGAAGATTTCTTTCATACCTGAGAATAAACATGCTTTAAAGTGTCAACCAAAAGGTTGGTGAGTTCATTAGTTTATCATAATCAATTATTTTCATCATTTTAATAGACCACAAGATTTTCATTTCCATTTCTCATAAATATACGTCCCATGCATAGAGACAAAAAAATAATCATTCATATGGTGAACACCTGGTAACCGATATTAACAAGATGCATATAAGAATATCCCCTATAATTCCGGAAAATCCTTCAGACATGATAAAAACAACATCGAAGTACTAAAGCATCCAGTACTTTGGATGGGGTTCGTTAGGCCCAATAGATCTATCTTTAGGATTCGCGTCAATTAGGCGTGCACTAATTCTCAAAATTAGTGATGTTGCCTAATTCTTAGGCTACCAACCAAAAAGGGGCATATTCGGCTTCGATCATTCAACCATATAATGTAGTTTCGATTACTTGTGTCTATTTCGTAAAACATTTATAAAAATTTTGCATGTATTCTCAGCCCAAAAATATAAAGGGTAAAAAGGCAAATGAAACTCACCTAATGTATTTTGTAGTAAAAATACATATGACAACATTGAACAATGCAGGGTTGGCCTTGGATTCACGAACCTATATCATTTATATATATATTAACACATAAAATGGTAATCGAACAAATATATATGTATTTATTATTGGTGATATAATTTTTATGTTAATAACCTATATATGTCATTATATATATATATATATATATATATATATATATATATACATATATATATATATATATATATATATATATATATATATATATATATATATATATATAAAGTGAATAACCATATTTATATAGTTAAGTTTTGTATTAAATATATAAGTATATATATTTATATATCTATATATATTTTATAAATAGCTTTTGTTTGTTAACTCAATGATAATACTATTAACAATAATACTAATAATAATAATAATGATAGTAAAGATGTTACTTTTAAATGATACTATTAGTTTTAACAAAACGACAGGTTTGGGAATAATGTTACTTTTAGTAATATTGGTATTTCTAATAATACTAATATTGATAATAATAATAATAACTATAATAATATTACTACTAATGATATTAGTGATAGTGATAATACTAATAATAGTAATGATATTGTTAAGAATGATATTTATGTTAATACTGATTCTTATAATAATAATAATAATAATAATAATAATAATAATAATAATAATAATAATAATAATAATAATAATAATAATAGAAATCTTATTAATAATGATAATATTAATAGTCATTTTAATTAGTAATAATACTTTTATTGATAATAATATTAGTAATAACATTAATAATAATCATAATCATTATTGTAGCTAGGGTTATGATAATAATAGTAATAACAATTGTAATACTTGTAAAAATAATAATAACTAATAATAATAGTAATAATAACAATAACAATAACAATAACAATAACAATAATAATAATAATAATAATAATAATAATAATAATAATAATAATAATAATAATAATAATAATAATAATAATAATAATAATAATACTACTAATAATAATAATAATAATAATAAACATAAATGAATACTACCTTAAAAGCCTTCTAAAAAAAATGCCATGGACCAGAATTGAACCCGCAACCCCTCGCTAACCCAGGACGCACCCAAACCAACCCTCTATGTCTGCTCTTCTATTATAACCCGAATTCATTTTTATATAACCTATATTTCTGTCTTCACAGTTTCCTTCTTCCCTAACTCGATCGACCAGGGTACAATTAACCATAACCATAACCTTAAAACATTTAAATGGATTTTAGGATTGAACAAATAAAACATAAACGATTTAATGGGATAATCTAGATTAATAGTTCACAAAATAAATTAAAAAAAAAAGAAGCAGCAGTAGCCTGACTGTTACGATGAACAACCCACTTCTCATTTTGATTTTTAAGATGTTTTCAGACCACGTTTTCTTCTTGAAAATGGTTTTAATTATCAGTTATAAACTTTCTGAATACTTAATTGGATCTGAAACATCAAAACAAGAATGAATTTTGCGAAGAACGAATCTGTTGACTTTTTGAAAAATAACTTTGACTTCAATATTCGGATTCAATAGAACGAATTGAATTCTGAAACTTTACAGGTAGTTTTAAAAGACAACTCCTAATAACTCTGCAATATTACATTTTGAAATTAGTTTCGAATTCATGATTTTCAATAATTAAAACGTGAACAGAGCAATTACCTTGTTCTTCATATATTTTTGTTTAAAATTCAACAATTTAAAGGTTGTTAATGATAATTGAAATTGATAGTTGAATGTGAGGTCGTCTGGTATTACTTATAACTGAGATTAATCGTTTTTATGGAGGAATTAAGAGTCGACAGTATTATATTCGATCAGAAGAAGGAGAAAAATAAATAAATAAATAAAAAGGAAAATCAGATAGTGACATTCAACTGATTCTTGGTTGTTTCTGTAATGGAATCGACATATAGAATCAAAATCAGGGAAAAAAATACAATATAGAAAGCAGATTTAGACTGGGTCGATTACAACTTTTGGTGGTATCTGATATTTGTATTAATAGATAAATAAATATATTAATAATAATAATATTAATAATAATAGTTATATAAATAATAATAATAATGATTAATAATAATCCTAACAATACAGATAATAAAAATAATTATTAATAACACTCTAAAATATGATTTTAGTAATACTAATAATAATAATTTGTATTATCTTTATAATATTATTTTTAATAATAATAATAATTTTAATGATAATGGTAATTATAAAAATAATGAAAATGATAATCTTAATAAAACTAAAATCATGATTTTTACTGCTAACAATACAACAAATTAGATGTATCAATTATATATATTATAATAATAATATACTTATAATAATATTAATATTAATACTAATATTAATAATGAAAGTAGATATAATAATATTAATATAACATTTTATATTTTAATTTGTAATTAAATATATTAATGTTACAATTTATTAATCATGTAATATTCAATAATTATAATATATATATATATATATATATATATATATATATATATATATATATATATAATAACATAATTTGAATATTTATACCTTACAATATAATAATTATCTATATATCATGTATATATTTATATTTATCTATATTCATATAATAGTAACTTAATTATTCTATTTATTATTTTATATTTTTAATTTCAATAGTTTAAGTGTACTTTATTAATTCAAAATATTATATACACATTTATATTTATTTATATGTATATATTTACATATTTATTTACACACAAATGTTCGTGAATCGTCGAGAATCATCAAAGGTTAATTGCATTCATGTAAATAGTTTCAAACATTTTTAGACTCAACATTATAGACTTTGTTTATCGTGTCGAAATTATGTAAAGATTAAGTTTAAATTTGGTCAGAAATTTCCGGTCGTCACATCCTCCACCTTCAATCTAGAGTCGGCATTTTCTTTCAAATGAGCGCGAGATTGCTTCCCCCATCCGGCACTTCTTTCACTTTCATACTTCACCAACTTTATCTCTTTCTTTAACTCAGGATTTTCCTCCAAAAGTTTCTTGATCACTAGGTCTTTTTCATCAATTCGAGTCTCGACCCTTGCAACATGGTGAAGCAAACCATCAAAGTTCTTCTCGGTAGTTGTTCGCAGATTCAAGATTTCACACATGGCGTTATGATTATCGTAAGAAGGAGAACGGGCTCTTTTCTTAGACGGGCCATCTTCTTTAAAATCAGCAGGGCGTTTCCCCTTGTCTTCAATTCTCGGGGTCGAGTAGTATTCGGGAGATTAGGTAAAGTATCCGGACTATAGTTTGGTGAGGGAGGACCACCAAGGCCATAAGGTGGGCTTTGGACTGGTCTTTCAGTACAAGAATATCCAGTACCTACTTCGATGGTAGGTTTAAAGCGAGCCATTTCTTCAGATGATTTGAAGAGAGTCATTTTGTTTGGTTGATTAACGCTTGAGCTTGACATCCTAACATTAGTAAAGAGACTTTGATTAGCATTTTAAGCCAAGATTATCAAAGCAAAGTTGTTAAGATTATAAGGCAATCCTAAGTACTTTAAGTCTAAGGCAGGAAAGGTTATAGTTTCCTAGATTGCTAAGGCACCCTAGCTAGCAATTAAGGCACACATAAAAATGCAATCCTGATTCTCTATAACAGCCTGGTTATGCTCTGATACCAATCTATCACACCCCCAGTTAGGGCCTGGGTGAAATGTGACTTAATATCAAATAAACCAACATATTATAATATACGAGAACAATATTATATGATAAAAACAATCTTTATTGAGTACGCATCGGAAAATGAAATGTCGTTACAAGAATGGAAATTACAATAAAGTAAATGTTTCAAATGCAAGAATAATAAATGCGATAGTTCTTGATCCTAAGTCCAAGTAGCATCACATAAGCAGTAGGTAAGTAAACTTGATCATTCAGTACCTGAGACAAAACATGCTAAAGTGTCAACCAAAAAGGTTGAGTGAAGTTCATAGGTTTAACAAATATGTTTGACCGTTTGTTTTAGACCACAAGATTTTTGTTTATAAAGTTGATCTCGCAGATCAAAAAGTTATGCCAGTTCGTGATATTTAGACTAAACGTTTAAAGTTTGCCCCAATGACAAGTTGTACTGTCCTTGTCGGTTTAATTTCATTATTAAGTAATACAAAGACTTAGTTAAATGTATCAGGGACGTTGCTCCCGATAGGCCTACCCCAATAATTAAGAATGCGTTTAACGAGTAATTAAAAATATCACTGTAGGGACTTTGTTGGACATAGCCAGGTATAGCACAGTTTAACAGTTGGTACTTGTGTCTAAATTATAAATAGTAAAAGTAGCATGTGTCTCACCCCAAAAATTTAAATAAGTTGCTAGCAATAAAGAGTGGGGCTATGAGTTCACCTTAGTAAGTAGAGAGATTGTTATTCCTCAAAATAGAAAGTTGGATGAATGTGAGTAGAAAGTCAACCTAATGATATTTAAGAGTAGTTAAATGTTTTGCCCAAGTTTAAGTTAAGTATGAAAGTGTTTAAGTGTAGTTTGTTTTACTAAGTTTCCATTCTTAGTATGTTTCTACTTTTAGTAAGTTTCTATTTTTAGTAAGTTTCTATTTTTAGTAAGTTAGTGTTGAACACTAGTGAGTTGTCCTTAATAAGTCTACCACTTATTAAGTGTGAAAGTAACTAAGTGTATGATTACTATAGTCGGGTTCATATTGTGGACCATACCCAAACATCTATGCCACCGCCGAGTCACTAGAATGATCAATTGTTACCGGTTGGCCCAGAACTCTCGACCAAAATCTAAGTTTGGCATTCGAAATCCACAAGCGTCCCATAGTGGTACCAAGGATCACCCTAGGCCTTAAGCAGCGTCGACCGTACAAGTAATTTCACGCTATCGTGAATGACTATTGTAATCTTATAATATAAGTAGTATTATATGTGTTAGTAATAGTATAAGTGTATAGGTGTTAGATAGTAGTATAAGTATAAGTAATATTTAATTAAGTTTAGATTAGGGTTTTAATTAATGTAGTAGTAATAATTAATTAATGATTAGGGTTTAGTAGTATTAGGGTTTTAAGTATTTAATATATATATATGTATATATGTATCGTGTATATGTATATATATATATATATATATATATATATATATATATATATATATGTGTGTGTGTGTGTGTGTAGGCGTGTATGTGTGTGTGTGTATATATATATATATATATATATATATATATATATATATATATATATATATATATATATATATATATATATATATATATATATATATATATATATATATATATATATATATATTTTTATAGTAAATATATGTATATGTGGTATATATATCTTGTTTCCATTTTTAAACGATTAACAAATCTTTTAACAATCTTATAGGGTTTAAAGATTAAACAAAATTTCTTTTTTTTTCTTCCAAAACCGTATGCATGTATGTATATGTATACTTATATTTTTTTTACATGAATAATATAGATGTTAAGATCATGCATGAATAATTATGAATATAACATGAATTGAAAGATAGAATTTAAAATTTTTGGATCTAGGGTTATACCTTAATGATGTTTGATAAAGATTAACAAGAAAAAGATGAAGATGACTTGAAGATGAAGATCAAACACTTGAAGACTTAAGAACACCTTGAAGATCACGAAGAATGCGAAGAACACGATGAAGATCCCTTGAAGATTGCTTGAAGATGATGGTGGTGTGGTGGTGGTTTCTTGGCCGAATTCCAAGAGAGAGGGGGAGAGAGATTTGTGATTTTTGGGAGAGAATTGTGAGAATGATTTGGTACAAAAATTGCTCTAGCCTAGGTCCCTATTTATAAGTGAGATTAGAGAATTCTAGAATTAGAGTTTAGCAAGTAATACTTAGGGAACACGTTAGGCTTAATGAGGAGATGATGATGGTTAATTTGGCCGAAAATTAGAAGGGTATAATGGGCATTTTACCCTCTTTTTTTCTTGCAAAAAATGGGCTAGGGCTAGCAAGGGAGAGCTTGGAATTTTTTGTTTTAAACCTTGTACTTTAGATTAGTTTAAACGATTCTAAAATTGTTTAAGATTAATTAGTTATATACATTAAGGTTTAGTTTATTATATTTTGTTCACGAAAATTAATTAGCTTATTATTTCCATCTTTTATTAACTTGTCAATTATTACACAAAGTTAATTAATATGTTTTATAATTCTTAATACTTAACAATTATTGGTTAAAGTTAAATCGTTAAGTTTTAATTATATTGTTTGGGCATTTAATATCGGAAAAATATAGAATGGAAAAATGAGGGTCTTTATATGATGATATCTACATATAGACAATCACCGTAAATAATAGTTTACAATAATACATCTGTTGACAATGCAGTCAAAATAGATACATGGTGATGATTTTGTAAATGCAACGTTTTCTCGATTAAAGCATGTATGACTCCATGCACATAGCTTGTCTAACATATAAGCAAACAGTTGAAGACTTCTAGGGAACCTGAGAATAAACATGCTTTCAAGTGTCAACACAAAGGTTGGTGAGTTTATAGTTTTAATGTTTCACATAATCTGTATATAAAGGTGGATCACAAGATTTCAGTTGTTTCATCCAGAAACGTTTATCAAAATATTCTACGAAGTTGAGCACCCTGGTAACTAAACTTTAACATTATAATAAGTACCACTGTTTTAACATACATGCAACCAACATGTACAATACACGCAATTCAAAGTGTACTAAACTCAAATAGCATACGTCTGTTTTATAGTTCAGGCTATGGTCTCTATACCTGGAACAGACGGGGATGTCAAGCCCTATGGATCCATATACAACTATTCGCGCCCACCAGTTCTTATAATCGGCAGCTACTAGTTACCAAAGCTAAGGAATTTTCGGTTTAAACTCAGTGTAGAATTAAGTATGTACTTGTGTCCATTGCGTTTAAAATATAGTGCATGTATTCTCAGCCCAAAAATATAGATTGCAAAAGCAATTAAAAAGGGAGCAAATGAAACTCACCTTAGCAGCACATAAAGTCATTCACCGAAATGTGACCGAAACTTGAAATACTAAATAACCGTAGATCTCAACCTAGAGAACATATGTTGGTCAATAAATGTCTATCAAGCTAGGTCAGGTCATAGTGTATCACAATCCTAATGCTCGAGATCGACAAAAGTTGACAAAAGTCATTTCAAAAAGTCATTTCAAAAAGTTAATCTGACTCAATACTATAGTTGAATGATCATGGCAATCGAAACATTTTAACATTTCACATAGTTTCCCAATTCTTGTAAAATTAAACTATAGTTTTTATAAGGCTTTAAAGTATGATAAAATAATCAATTTTGACAATTGCTCAACAAGACGAGACGTGCCTTATATAAAAATTCATTTACTCGATTAGTAATATTTGAAAATCCACTTTATCAATCTTATAAATAAGTTGTTTAAATCTTAGTTGCAGATTCAAAAGCAATTTCAGTTAACGTCAATCATAATTCAGTTGACCATATCTTTTAATTCGTTCATCGAAATTACGCGATTTCTAAATAAAAAGTTATTGATTTTTTGCCAGCTTTCCAATAACATGCATATCATATACTCTTTATCAGTTGTATATGTATTAAATTCGTGATTCCTCATAAACTATTTAACGATGAAATTTAGCATACAAGCATGCAAAAACATATATACTCGAGCACTAGACATGTATACACTATTAATATATAAAAGATAAGATATGAATGCTCACGTATCAATATTGTGATTCAATATTGCAGGAAAGTACGTAGACGCAACAGAGATGATAAACACTAGGTTTGAATTGCGAACAATACCCATGAACATTACCCATAACCTCCATAGCTATAACCCATAGTTTCCTTAGCTCTATTCCGCTCAAAAACCCATTTTGAAAGTGACATGCTCATGACCTCGTCGTAGTATTTTATGTATAATACTAATAATAATATTACTTCTAGTGATAATAATAAGATTAATAATAATAATATTAATCTTAATAATAATAATAATAATAATAATAATAATAATAATAATAATAATAATAATAATAATAATAAATATATGTATATAAGTTATACGGAGTGTAAGATGAGAGAAATGTGAATCACAAAAACTGAATTCGATCGCTTTTAAAGACTTGGCCTCACCCCCTACACCATGCGATCGCATGGGTCAGAAGGGTAATGGCCATGCGATCGCATGGCCCTGATGTCCAGCTCATAATCCTTCGTTTTGTAGTTCATCGACATATTTAAATATAATATATATAATATATATAATTTAAATTAATTAATTATATAATATATTATATTCTCTTGCCTAGTTGACTTGAAATTTTTGTTCCGATAAGTCGTACGTCGTCATTTGACTTATGTCCCGGTTCCGGTTTTTCGAACATTCCTTCGTACACTGAGAAAACTTGCACTTTACCTTTCGTGACTCGTACATTTGTCAAAATATAGACTTAAATTATCCATAAATTATACCACTCGAAATATAACTTATACATTTGAGTGTTTTGGTCATTTACTTCTATAAATCATCTTCTCGTTATTTATCAAGGTATATTTAATAATATAGTTTTAAATCAAAACGTTTTATAACCAAGTTAATATATATTCAATATTCATAAACACGTTTTAAATACACGTCGCAAGTTATTCATACAATTAATATTCCAACTTATCATATATATTCAAATAGATATTTAAACCAATAAGTTTAATGCACATTATCATACAATTAATACTTTATTACGCTTTCAAGTTATAGTGTATGTATGTATCTATTTACATATAATTGTTCGCGAATCGTCGAGAACAGTCGAAGGGTATTTGAATAGTTCAAGAATTTTGAGATTCAACTTTAAAGACTTTACTTATCATGTCGGAAACATTAATCATACAAAGATTAAGTTTAAATTTGGTCAGAAATTTTCGGGTCATCACAGTACCTACCCGTTAAAGAAATTTCGTTTCGAAATTTGAGTGAGGTCGTCATGGCTAACAATAAAAATGTTTTCATGATGAATATGAGTTGATAAATAGAATTTTATCACCATTGAATAATATGGATAAAACAATCCGATTACTCGAAGCGTATGAGGGAAGTTATTGTAATAGAGTGAAATGGAGAATAGAGATTCGTTTTAACTCTTGACGTAGTAACGATTGATTTCCGGAATTTAAGGAATATGAAATCTTCATAATCTAAATAAGATTTGATTCTTCGGGAATTAAGGAGATTAAGATCTTCTTTAATTAAATGCGGTCACCTGCCTTGATTGCTCTGTCTGTTATTTTGCTATAAATTAACCTCTTCAGTTTCATTTATTTTCACCATTCCTATAATCTTCTTCCTTATTTCATACTTCTTAATAGATTGTGAAAATGCTTAATCCAGTTCTGATTCTTGATATTTTTTTGGCTACCGTATCCTTCATTCTTCTTTTTCATCTGCCACCAGAGGAGGTTATTTTCTTCTATTATTACATTGGGGTTATAGTGTTTTTCATTCTCCCGTGTCTTTATATTGCTATACGCATTGATATACACGGTTTGTAATTTCGGGGTTGTTATCGGGCTTTATATTCTCCATTATATTTCGGAGCTTCATGCTTTCATTTTCTCTTCCCGACCTTAAGTCAAGCGGATAATGGTCCAGAATTCGTAGGTATGAAGTTTCGAATGATCATAATATACAAAGCAGAAAGGAAAGGTAATAGCACGATTTGATTTGTCAAATTACCAGAATATCCGGAAAAGACCGAATCATCAAGAAAAATATTTTCTTGATATGTTTAGAGGTTAAATAGAATGAAAGAGTTATGTAACATGGTTCATGATGAGGGTATGATCTGTGAACCTTTATCACGTTCCATTAGAAACTCAGCATGACTTACTGTAATATAATCAAGTTGATCAAGTGCCATTATATTATACTAACTCATGCTTCAATTCCCAACACTACTTCAAAAACATCCATTTTTCGAAATTTTCAGAATTTAGAAACTAAAATAGTTTCTTTTATGATGTAACACAGATAGCACGAAGAGATAAATAATTTCGGATAATAATTGTTATGAAGATATCTTCAGAAATATCGAAGATATTTATAATGAAAGATATGACGATATCTTAGAATTTCTAATATTGAAAGGTGATGAAGAAGATTTGTCCGCAAGGTTTAGAGTCAGGAGCAAGGTATTTGTTAATGACTTCAGCAGACACTGAATTATTTGGATTCTTTGAAGGTGGGTTTAGTCTTTGTGATTTGTCCACAGCCTCCTTCATGATTTGCTCAATCCGTTTTTCAGTACCAAACTTTCTCTTTTTCTGTGCTTTTCCAACACACTACTCTTTATCATCAAACTTTTGACTGTTAAAGTCGTTTACAGTTTTTGCTGCTTCATCAGCATTTTTTCCAAAATTCGGAGAACTAGTTTCGCAGTTTGGGGTGTTTTTCAGAAATTTCACATTCGAAGTAAGTAAGTCTAGGAGATAGACATTATATGTATATATATAACTGTTGGCATAGAATTGCTATGAAATTCGAAATACTGATTGCTAATTCCCGGTTGTTGGCATGGCAATTATTGTTACAAGATGTGGATAAGTACATGATAGGGTTTCAATGAACAATTATAATGGTTTTTCGGAGGGACTTAAGGCAATGAGTAATGAAGTTGCTGGTAAGTTTACTGCTAATATGGTGGAACATAAAAGATTCCCCGGTAACAAGAACGTATATGTCAAGGTTACAATAAGGCTAATCTGAAAAGTCGAAGTGGACTGGTTGGAAGTGTGATAAAACTGCATACTTTGAAAAGGGATTGCAAGATTATTTTCAGTAATAACAATGCTAAAGGATCTTGCACAGTTTTGAAGTCAAAGTATAGCTTTGAAAGATGTAGAGATCTAAGAATGATGTCACTGGTTCAGAGTTATGACTTGGATTCTGATCCGTCAATATCAGAATATGTAATTGAATTTGTATGAAAACGATTGTATATCGTTGTGAGCATTGTTAATAATTTTTGAATCAAAGTTGAAGAATGTACAGTGTAACATATTAATTGCGAACTTAAATATTTCCCGGGTATTACCTACCCGTTAAAGATTTCACAATTAATACTTTGTACAAAGAATTTTCATTACAGTCTTTATGAAAATATATGTATGTATTTTTCTTCAGATGTAATACAGATTTAAAGAGTTAATATCATATTAAGCTCATTTGATTTTTGGCTTGAATTAGAAATGAATAATCTCTAAAACATTAGAGATTACATAATTTTTGCGGAGTATTTTACTAATGAAATCAATACTTCATTATTTATTCTTATTCCTGGGTGAAGGATTTTGGTACACGTGGAATTTTTTGTGAACCTTACAAGGCA
Organism: Rutidosis leptorrhynchoides; assembly: GCF_046630445.1. Lineage (NCBI taxonomy): Eukaryota > Viridiplantae > Streptophyta > Magnoliopsida > Asterales > Asteraceae > Rutidosis > Rutidosis leptorrhynchoides. Next base: position 16,870,724 of record NC_092335.1, on the reverse strand, counting down.
CAGATGATATTTTCTGGAAAGTTTTGAGTACATCGAAAATAAAAATGTAAAATCAATTATGTAATTGAATAATACACTTGGTTTATTATGAAATGGAATTCATTGAGTTGAAACAGAGATTGTAGTTAACGAAGGTTAAGTTGTTAACGAAGGATGTACATCATAGAATTTTAGTAGTATGAATTAACCGAGTAGTACCTACCAGTTAAAGATTCACACGTAATAGCTTAGTACGGAAAGATATATTATGGTTTCAAAATTTATATATACATATAAATTCTTCGAAAAGAATGAGTTATTATTTCATAACTCATTATTACAATATTCCCATTGGTGATTGTGGTTTCGATATCGCCGGTGGTTATGGAGTTGGTGGAGCTTGTGATGCTACAGGTGTTACTGGTGTTGGTGATACTGTCGGTAACTGCTGGTGATGCTTGTGTAACAAGTCTAGCTTGTAAATCACGTACCATTCCTGTCAGGGTTTCTATTCTTCTTTCTATCATCTTTATTCATCTGATTTACGGTTAGAACTAGGATAAGTAATCTCTAAGATTTTAGAGATTAAATAATCGCCGTAGAATATTTCTCTGATGAATTTATGAATCCATACTTCATCGTTTGTTGTTGCTGGTACTCCTTGGTACCTATGGTGCATATGATGTTGATGTTCGAGGTACAGATCATGATGTTGAGGCGTGTGATGTGGATGTTGTTGTTGGTGGTGGAAATGATTCTGTTGGTGTTGTTGTCGGTGGTACTGTTGATGCCAGTGATGTTGTTGGTGCCTGTGATGCCTGCAAGTTGCGCATCATGTTCTCCAAAGTCACTACTCGAGCGCGAAGCTCGTTGACTTCTCCTACTACACCGGGATGATTGGCGGTTTAGACGAGTGGATGAATAAGATCTAGAATTTGAGATAGTATATAATCATGACGAGATACTCTGGAAATAAGAGAGAAAATGGTATTACGAACAGGTTCGCCGGTAAGTGCTTCGGGTTCTTCGCCATGAGGGAAATTTGGTGGATGGAAGGGATCGCCTTCTTCTTGTCTCTAATGATTAAGTAGGCTACGAACCCATCCCCAATTCATCCAGAATATATGATGGCTAATTGGTTTATCCATTCCGGTTACGCTGCTTTCGGAGCTTGAATGAAACTCCATATCGGAATAGCTGTCGGAATCTGAGGAATTCGAACTAGATGCGGAATTCATCTTATACGGTTAGATAAAGGATTTTTGATATAAAATGATTTTTGGATATTGGATGATATTCTGATTACATAGAATACCTATATATAGTACAAGGGATCCCGCAAATTACGGAGGAACTTTCGAAAGCCGTCAGGCAAAGTTTACAGTAACAGATATGCTAAGATATGAATTTTGTCTATACATTATTCATGCAATCAATGCAGTAAAACGTGTCTAGACTAAGAATGATAAGCAGGTAATTTTTGACAAGAAATGATAAGTAAAACTTTTGACATGCAGACACGGTCGAAGTCCAGACTTAATAATGCATCCTAACAACTATCATTTAGACACACTAATGTAAGACCTGGTTCGCAAGGACCAACACTCTGATACCAACTGAAATACAGTGGGGACGCATCCCACTCAGTGCCTTCCCAGCTAACCGCCTGGTGACCACTGATCGTACCTCAGAGACATTGATTTTACTGCCCTGCCCCTCGGCAAAGCCAACCATAATCGGACCGCCAGGAGTAAGAGCCAATGCTTCGTCACAGGTAACACTGTGAGAACCCCCTCTACGATTAAGCCGATTAAACAGCTTAAACCAGCTCTGATACCAACTGTGATGATCGCTCCAAATCCATATGGACGAATACGTCATTCATTGATTTCATTGCGATGTATTTGACCTCTATATGATACGTTTTATAAACATTGTGTTCTTTTGAAAAGGTATACCATAAATGAATACTTAAATTCAAGGTTTTCGACATCTGATGATTTCTACATATAGACAATCACCGTAAATAATAGTTTACAATAATACATCTGTTGACAATGCAGTCAAAATAGATACATGGTGATGATTTTGTGAATGCAACGTTTTCTCGAATAAAGCATATATGACTCCATGCACATAGCTTGTCTAACATATAAGCAAACAGCGGAAGACTTCTAGGGAACATGAGAATAAACATGCTTTCAAGTGTCAACACAAAGGTTGGTGAGTTCATAGTTTTAATGTTTCGCATAATCTGTATATAAAGGTGGATCACAAGATTTCAGTTGTTTCATCCAGAAACGTTTATCAAAATATTCTACGAAGTTGAGCACCCTGGTAACTAAACTTTAACGTTATAATAAGTACCCCTGTTTTAACATACATGCAACCAACATGTACAATACACGCAATCCAACGTGTACTAAACTCAAATAGCATACGTCTGTTTTATAGTTCAGGCTATGGTCTCTATACCTGGAACAGACGGGGATGTCAAGCCCTATGGATCCATATACAACTATTCGCGCCCACCAGTTCTTATAACTGGCAGCTACTAGTTACCAAAGCTAAGGGATTTTCGGTTCAAACTCAGTGTAGAATTAAGTATGTACTTGTGTCCATTACGTTTAAAATATAGTGCATGTATTCTCAGCCCAAAAATATAGTTTGCAAAAGCAATTAAAAAGAGAGCAAATGAAACTAACCTTAGCAGCACATAAAGTCGTTCATCGAAATGTGACCGAAACTCGGAATACCAAATAACCGTAGATCTCAGCCTAAAGAACATATGTTGGTCAATAAATGTCTATCAAGCTAGGTCAGGTCATAGTGTATCACAATCCTAATGCTCGAGATCGACAAAAGTTATCAAAAGTCATTTCAAAAATTTAATCTGACTTAATACTGTAGTTGAATGATCATGGCAATTGAAACATTTTAACATTTCACATAGTTTCCCAATTCTTGTAAACTTAAACTATAGTTTTTATAAGGCTTTAAAAAATATGATAAAACAGTCAATTTTGACAATTGCTCAACAAGACGAGACGTGCCTTATATAGAAATTCATTTACTCGATTAGTAATATTTGAAAAATCCACTTTATCAATCTTATAAACAAGTTGTTTAAATCTTAATTGCAGATTCAAAAGTAATTTCAATTAACGTCAATTATAATTCAGTTGACCATATCTTTTAATTCGTTAATCGAAATTACGCGATTTCTAAATAAAAAGTTATTAATTTTTCGCCAGCTTTCCAATAACATGCATATCATATACTCTTTATCAGTTGTATATGTATTAAATTTGTGATTCCTCATAAACTATCTAACTACGAAATTTAGCATACAAGCATGCATAAACATATATACTCGAGCACTAGACATGTATACACTATTAATATATAAAAGATAAGATATGAATGCTCACGTATCAATATTGTGATTCAATATTTCAAGAAAGTACGTAGACGCAACAAAGATGATAAACACTAGGTTTGACTTGCGAACAATACCCATGAACATTACCCATAACCTCCATAGCTATAACCCATAGTTTCCTTAGCTCTATTCCGCTCAAAAACCGATTTTGAAAGTGACATGCTTATGACCTCATCGTAGTATTTTATGTATAATACTAATAATAATATTACTTCTAGTGATAATAATAAGATTAATAATATTAATCTTAATAATAATAATAATAATAATAATAATAATAATAATAATATTAATAATAAATATATGTATATAAGTTATACGGAGTGTAAGATGAGAGAAATGTGAATCACAAAAACTGAATTCGATCGCTTTATAAAGACTTGGCCTCACCCCCTACACCATGCGATCGCATAGGTCAGAAGGGTAATGGCCATGCGATTGCATGGCCCTGATGTCCAGCTCATAATTCTTTGTTTTGTAGTTCGTCGACATATTTAAATATAATATATATAATATACTCCGATATAATTTAAATTAATTAATTATATAATATATTATATTCTCTTGCCTAGTTGACTTGAAATTTTTGTTCCGATAAGTCGTACGTCGTCACTGGACTTATGTCCCGGTTCCGGTTTTTCGAACGTCCCTTCGTACACTGAGAAAACTTGCACTTTACCTTTCGTGACTCGTACATTTGTCAAAATATAGACTTAAATTATCCATAAATTATACCACTCGAAATATAACTTATACATTTGAGTGTTTTGGTCATTTACTTCTATAAATCATCTTCTCGTTATTTATCAAGGTATATTTAATAATATAGTTTTAAATTAAAACGTTTTATAACCAAGTTAATATATATTCAATATTCATAAACACGTTTTAAATACACGTCGCAAGTTATTCATACAACTAATATTCCAACTTATCATATATATTCAAATAGATATTTAAACCAATAAGTTTAATGCATAGTATCATACAATTAATACTTTGTTAAGCTTTCAAGTTATAGTGTATGTATGTATGTATCTATTTACATATAATTGTCGCGAATCGTCGAGAACAGTCGAAGGGTATTTGAATAGTTCAAGAATTTTGAGATTCAACTTTACAGACTTTGCTTATCGTGTTGGAAACATTAATCATACAAAGATTAAGTTTAAATTTGGTCAGAAATTTCCGGGTCATCACAATAATAGACCACAAGATTTCATTTATAAATAGCATACACAAATCATGTGTATAAAAATCATTCATATGATAAACACCTGGTAACCGACCTTAACAACATGCATATAGAATATTCCCCAGTATACAACGCGTAGCTAATATATAAAAATTCGAATTACTAAAGCATACCATTTTTCAGTATGAGGGGAGTTAGTGCCTGATGTTATGCGAGGTGTATACGAAATAGTTATAATTTTATTACAAAATACTATTAAATACGATACAATTTTACACAAGTTATTTATTTATTTATAGAGTGGATATACCTAAACCTTGCTACAACACTTATAGGCAGTGTATCTAATCGTACAGTAGTGTAGTTTTTAGTAAGTCCGGTTCGTCCACAGGGAACTAGCCAAGTTTAACGCTATATTTTTTTAAAAACTATATTTGTATAAATATATATATAAATGTGTGTATATATATATATATATATATACATATATATATATATATATATATATATATATATATATATATATAAGTAATATTATTATTATTATAAAAGAGGGTTTTTACCGTTTAATGACCGGTTTGTCGATTTTATGTCTTAAGTCGCAGTTAAAACCTAATGTAAAATATTAAAAATAAATATAACTTAATTTAAAGCGTAAAGTAAATGACGATAATTAAAGTGCGATAAATTAAAGTGCGATAAATAAAATGACGGTAAATAAAATTGCGATAATTAAAGTACGATAAATAAAATGACAGTAAATAAAAGTGCGGTGAAATATGAAATAAAGGAATTATACTTATTTAAACTTCCGTAATCATGATGTTTGACGTATTGATTTTAATTTATTACCATAGGTTAATTGTCCTTTGTCCTGGATTATTCGATATGTCCATCTGGTTTTGTCCATAATAGTCCATCAGTCATAAATATAAAGTGCGAGTGTCCTCGTCAATTTATCCTTATATCCGAAGTCAAATAATCCAACTAATTGGGGACTTAAACTTTAACAAGGTTGTAATACTTTGTTAATAATTACGCCAAGTGTCCTTGTACATAATTCACCCCTGTTTTAATGAGTCTATTGACTATTAATCTATTCACGTGTCCGGTTAAATGAACGATTATTAGTACTTATAAATATCCCGCCAATCGTATCCGATCGAGTGTATATGGTTATTTATAGGTATGTTCAATTGTAAATCTTTATATTAAATTAACGAACTATCATTCAATTAAACAAATATAAAGCCCATTAATAGCCCATAGTCCAATTTCCACAAGTGTCGGTCTTTTGTCCAAACCCCAATTATGGTCCAAAGCCCAATTACCCCGTCTTTAATATTTAGCCCAACATCACGATTACTTCGGCTTAAATAAGTATAATAATAACTTAGTTACGAGACATTAAATTAAAAAGGTAGAACATAGCTTACAGTGGTGATTAATTGCGTAGCGTTGCACGGACAGAATTTCGACTTAAAACTCGTAAAACATTCTTAAAATAACCTTATTATTATTAACTTAAAATTAAAATTATATTATATATATATTATATATATATATATATATATATATATATATATATATATATATATATATATATATTTACGTTACATAGAAAGGAAAAGAAAAAGGTGTCTTTTACTCGTCGAAAAATGCTGAATTTATAGGACCTGGCCAGGAATCTGGCTTCATGCGATCGCATGAAAAATGGTCTTCCTGGCCATGGGATCGCATGTCCAGCTGGATCAGGCCACCTAATTTTGTTTTCTAGTTCTGCCGACGTTTTATTATATAATATAATATATATATATAATTTAAAGAATTATTTATATATTATATTATATTTATGTGCATAGTTGACTTGTAATTTTAGCTCTGCTACGTCGCGCGTTGATAGTTGGTTCATGTCCCCGTTTCGGATTTTCGAACGTCCTTGCGTACAATTTAATATCTTGTATTTTGTGTTTTGCGGCTCGTACTCTTGTAATTTTGAGATGTTTCTCATCAATAAATTGAACCACTTGAATTATATCTTGTACATTTGAGCTTTATGGCCATTTGCGTCTTCAAATCGTCGTTTTCTTCTTTTGTCTTCGCACTTATTTATTTAAACGAATATTACATAAAAATAGAACAATTGCAACTAAAAGCTTTACATATTAGAAAGATATTGTGCCTAAATATATGTTCATTTGGAGCACTATCAGTGCCCGTAGATCTACCTTTAGAATTCGCGTCAATTAGTGGCCATTATACAGGCCCCATACCATTTTCCAGTATGAGGGGTATATAATAAACACTAATTCTTAGGTTACCAGAAAAAGGAAAATATCTGGTGTAATCAATCGATCATAGAATGTAGTTCAAGTACTTGTGTCTATTTCGAAAAACATTTATAAAACAGCATGTATTCTCATCCCAAAAATAATTAGATAGTAAAAATGGGACTATAACTCACTTGTAATGATAATTTTCAAATAGATGGAATAAGACTTGGCCTTGACAATTCACAAACCTAATAACAATATTGTACGTCAAAATATATATAATTAATATTCCATACTTATGATGCTTTTAATTGTCCAATGTTAGTAGTTCAACGTTAGTAGTCCAACAGTCCGATAGTCCAATAGTCCAATGATATATATATATATATATATATATATATATATATATATATATATATATATATATATATATATATATCGTGTTAGAATTAACTAACACTATTGTATATTGTCTTAATATAATTAAGACACATAATATATATATATATATATATATATATATATATATATATATATATATATATATATATATATATATATATATATATATATATATATATGTATATATATATATATATATATTGTCTGAATCACCCCACGACCCATTGTATACATGTCTCAGACTCGATCACAACACATGGTATATATATTATTTTAGAATCAACCTCGACCCATTATATGCTAACTCGAGCATTACCGCATATAGTGTCTTATGGGTTATTCAAAATAATATATATAGATGATGTCAACATGATATGTCAAAACATTGTATACGTGTCTATGGATATCAAGTCATATATATAGTGTCTTACGATTTTTATTAAGAGTATAATATATTGTCGTAGAATTAACCCCGACTATTATAATTTATATTTCTACTAGGAAGGGATAAAGACATGTATAAATACATGTAGGATATAGGTAAAGTTAGGTAGGATATGGTTAGTATAGATTTGTTAGAAAAATTCACGTAGCTAAAACAAGCAAATCTATCCAATTTTGTTTTACCCATAACTTATTCATTTTAAATCCGATTTGAGTGTTTCAAATTTCCATGGTTTCGTATCGAATTGAATATTATTAATTTAAATAGAAAAAGTATAGGTTTATAGTCGGAAATACAGGTTACAAGTCGTTTTTGAAAGAGGTAGTCATTTCCGTCGAAAGAACGACATCTTGATAACTATTTTGAAAAACAAACTTCTATTTTGAGTTTAACCAAGATTTTTGGATATAGTTTCTTGTTCATATGAAATATAATTTTTCCAGAAGAACAACTTTTAAATCAAAGATTATAATAGTTTTTAATAACCCAACCCAAAACAGCCCGCTGTTTTACTACGACGGCGTATGTTCGATTTTACGGTGTTCTTCGTGTTTACAAGTTTTATATCCTTATGTTAGCATATCATATAGATATAATACATGTGTTGAAATATTTTTAAGAGTCAAGTTAGAAGGATTAAGTTTATTTGCAAACAAGTTTAGAATTAACTAAACTATGTTCTAGTTGTTATAAGTTATAAACTCAAAATAAGATAGCTATAAAGATAGGAATTGAACATGAATATTAATAAGGTTACTACCTCAAATCAAATGAACAAAGTTGCTAAAAAAACAAGATAATAATCTTGAGATTGAAGATCTCCTTGATGGCTTGGAATTCTTGAAGTAAAATCATGGAATGAACAAACGTTCGAATAAGAATTTCTATCTTGATTTAAGATAGTTATGTTTATAAGAATTGAACCAAAGCTTAAATAAGTTTATTACCTTGATTATGAGATGGAAAACTACTGGAATGAAAGTAAAATTCTTGATCCTAAAGAGTTCTTTGAATTGGATTAAAAGTTGGAAGCAATCTTCTTCAAATCGGGTGACTATATTGATGTGTTCTTGAATGATTATTTCTATGGTGTTTATGTGTTGTTTTTGAAGCTAGTTCTTGATGGTTATTTGCTGAGATGATTAGGGGTTTTCAAGGCTTAAGAGTGTGTGTTTTAGTGATAGAAAATGTAAGTAGAAAATTGAATTAGAATGACATGGAACTAGCCATATATGGCGTGAGATATTGAAGACAAAAACAAAAATTCAAGTTGTTTTCTAGCTTATTAGTCATACAAGAGTTAAATGGTCAGTTCCCACATGTTGTTGACTAATCTAGGGCTGCTAAGGATGATAATTGATGTGTATATACCAATAATATATACATCTAGAAGCTGGGTATATACGGGTATGAATACTGTATGAATACGAGTAGAATTCTTGATGGAATTGAATGCGAATACGAGAATAGCTATCTTTGTTGAGTATAAGTATGTTAGTATATATATCTAAATCTTTCAAAAGTGTATTAATACACCTTAATACAATGCATATATATTCATTTTAACTTAAGACTTATAATGTCGTTAAACGTTTTATATATATATATATATATATATATATATATATATATATATATATATATATATATATATATATATATTGTTTCAATTCCTTAAGTTAGTAGTCTCATTTTATATATATAACTCTTTGCTAATATATATAATAAGATACTTAAATATCATTTTAACAAGTCATAAATATATATATCCATATATATATTCCATTATATAATTATTACAAGTTATGACATTCGTGAATCGTCAGACAAACTGGGTGAACAAACGTTTATATAAAACTCATTTCAAATAATCAAGTTTTAATAAGTTTGATTGCTTAACGTGTTTGAAACATTTAATTATGTAAATATTAATCTTATATATATTAACGGAAAAATTCGGGTCGTTGCATCTTTTTCATAAGCTCCGGTTTCTAGCTTTGTGTGGTAAAAAAATATTCCAGAACTTATGAAATAAAAACTCTCTGAAAAAATAAACTAGTTGAAATAGTTTATGAAGTTAAGCTAGGAAGCTTATGGAACTAAACTACATTATTAGTCCATAAATTATTATTTAACATTTATTTTTTATCCTTTTATGTCGTTTTACATACATAAGTTTTAGTTACTTTACCAAACATTTATAAAACATAAACTCCAGCTTTTAACTTATTAAATAAGCTCCTGATTTCAGCTCTAGCTACAACTTCTAGCTTATTATTTCTTTTTTATTCTTTTAATTTGAATATGAATATGAATATGAATGATGATGTTGGATGTTTTTTTTTTTTTTTTACTCCATTGGTTCCATATTAATAATTTTGTTTCGACTTTTTGAGACTTCTCTTTTCAACTTTAACTTCAAATATTTTTTTTTTTGTAAGCGAGGAAACCCTCATATGAACGAACACATTGGCTCCCCCATAGAAGGTAAAACCTCGGGTAATCAAGCCCTCCGAGCGCGAGACCTGGTATCGGGTGAATTGCGCATTATGTGCACCATCTAGTCACACTCCCTTTTTGAACATTTGGCATAACCAGGAATTAAACCCGGATGGTGTGCTTCATTGGGTAACTCGGAGGTTCTGAATGTGAGGAGTTGGGTTTTTATTGTGGGTTAAATTTGATTGGTTTTGAAAAAGAGAAAAAAAAGAAAAAATAATAAAAGAAGAAAAAAATTTCTACACCCTTGTGGTCTAGTGGTACACCAACACCTTGTGTGTTGGATGAGAGTGAGAAGTCTCAAGTTCGAGTCCTCTAAGTTAATACAATCCAGGGTATTTATCCGATTTGTGGAGTGAAATCAAGAAGGTTTTACCGACCCATATTGTAGGATTACGGCCCGCTCTGCCTGCCTACAAGATGGTTTAAGCACCGTGTCTTCGTTAGTAATTCCAATCATTTGTCTTTCAAAAAACACGTCACTAGTAAAATATCTTACATGATTAACTTCAAGAAGGAAAAAAAAAAAAATAATTCCAGCCATAAACCATGAAAAATGTTTCTGATTAAGAAGCTTTTCAAATCCTAGTGTGGAAGAATGTGACCCGACCCGTTCAAAACAATGCTCGGTACTTTTATCCGTTTATGGATAAGCTTCCATTTTCTGTGCAAACCACATTTTCAAAATTCAAACTCAGTATTATATTATTGTTATAATTCAGTAGGCTTATAACTACCTTTAATGGTTATAAGAACAAAGTGAGAAAAAGAGAGAAGAAGGAGAGAAGAAATATTGATATTGATATTTCAAGAGAAATGGTACACCTTAAATGGTTACCATACATGTCTATTTATAGTATAAAATATTACTATGCAAGAAATATAATAATAATAAAATTAACATCCAATCTAGATATTTTATAACACAATCTAGATATTTTATAACACTCCCCCTTGGATGACAATTTTATTAGAGAATAACTATTACTGCCTCGTTAAAAACCTTGCTAAAGAAAATCCATTGGGATAAAACTTTAGCTAAGGGAAAAAGAGTGCAGCATAGAGTTGACTCCCCCTCAAATAGGCAACGCCTGAGTTGTTACATCTTCTGAACATGTCTCATGCCAATATTATGAACGTGTGTTCTGAAAATAGCAGTTGGCAGTGCTTTGGTATAAAGATCAGCAGAGTTGTTGATTGATCGTATCTCATTTTAATCTGGTTGTCTTTTACGAGATCTTGAGTATATGAGAAGAATCTGAGGTTTTCATCTGAAACTGTATCATCTAAATCTTTTATGTACAAGTTTAGCCCTTGTGATTTGTCTACAGTCTCCTTCATGGTTTGCTCAAACCCTTGTTTCAATTCCTATTCCTTTGTAGTCTTTTCTGAGCCTTACCAACATACCATTCTTTTCCATCAAACTTATGACCGTTAAGACCGTCTATGGCTTTGGCGCCTCGTCAGTATTTATATTTTGTTCAGTCACTTTTGATACTCTTCTTTCATTTGTATTATGCAAGCTGCATTATCTTCATATATAGTTGTTGGTGAAGATAGTTGTTAGTCTTTTATAGCGTTCTAGTCCACAAGAATCAATAATGATTTGTGTCATTGATCTCAACCAAACACATTTTCGAGTAGTTTCATATAATGCAATCACTTCATCATGATTTGATGATGATGTTGCAACAAGTGTTTGTTTTAAGAACGCCATGATTTTGTGGTATCTCCATTTAGGAATACATATCGAGTTTGAGATTTATCTTTATGAGGATTTGATGAATGACCTGCATATATATAATCAACCAAATCTTGTTTTGAAACGTTATAATAAAATAATTTTAAATCAGCAGTTTCTCAAGGGTATCAAAATATGTGTTTGATCCCGCTCCATTGTCATTTGAGCTTAATCTTGCCAACAAATTAACTGCAAGAGAAATGTCAGGTCTTGTACAATCTATAAGATACATAAGAACCTCAATTGCACTAAAATATGGAACTTCCGATCTGTTAAGATTTTCATGATCTTTCATTTCAAAATAATTCTTTAGAAGTTGAATGATTTCATAGATCTCTTTATTCGTTCATATGATGTTAAGAACATTGACATAAACAACTACGATCACATATCCGAACATTGTTTTTATAAAACATACGTGCAAAATAAGTTTATATGTATACCCCTTTTTTTTTTCAAGTAGTCATTTAATCGGTTATACTATTGTATCAATCCATATAAAAATCTTTGTGATTCAATGGAATACATTTATTTGAGTTTTGCATTAGATACTTATGATACCTTAAACCCTTCAGATATATTCATATATATATCACTATCAAGTGATTCACATAGATAAGTAGTAACAACATCCATGAGATGCATTTAAGTAACTACCAGGTTGATTAAGTATCTAATAAGTAATTGTATTCACTACATAAGGATAAGTTTTCTTCATAATTCATTTCTGGTCTTTGTGGGAAATATTGAGTTACAAGTCTAGTTTTGCCTTGTAACTTCATTTGCACATTTCTTTTCGGATAAAAATTCATTTATATCCCATATGTTTCACATCTTTAAAAGTGATAACGATTGATCCGAAAACTTTTCTTTTATCGAGCGATTCTAATTTAGCTCGTCTTGCTCCTTTCCATTGAGCTCAATCATGTCCACTTTGTATATTCAATGACAGATTTTAGTTTCAGATCATCATCTTTATTCATGATGTCATTGTAACATTATATGAAAATATCTCATAGAGATTTTAATTTCATTTTGGTTCCATAATATTGCATAATTTTATCGCAATTTTAGTATTTACATTTATCAATATCCTCTGCAGAAGGAATATTGATTTGTGGTTCTTCTTGAACACTTTCTTTTACCTCATTATCAGCTGATTTTCTTTTTCGAGGATTTTTATCTTCGAAACCAATTGATCTTCCACGTTTGATGCGTGGCAAAGACTCAACAGTGACATTATTGCCAGCTTTTGGAATTTCAGTTCGAGCTGGAGCATTTATAGCTGGTATATATGATTTGGTCACTTTTTTTTTATCTGTAAATGTATAAAGTAATTAATTTGCAAGTTCTTGCTTATGCATTATTTTTGAACTTTCGTTTCACATTCTTTTGTGCGAGTTCAATATACCTTAATTGATGTTCACATCATGAAGCATCATTTTATTTTTTATTTTTATTTCTCCCCCTAATCTAGGGAACAATGTTTTATTAAAATGACAATCAGCAAAACGTGCTGTAAAAACATCACCCATCATGGGTTCAATATATCTTATGATTGAAGATGTTTTATATCCAAAATATATTACCATCTTTCTTTGAAGAACCATTTTATTGTTTTGTGGTGATACAATTGGAACATACACTGCACAACCAATGTTCTAAGGTGGAAAATATTTGGCTCTTGGCCAAAATCAAGTATTAAGTGAAAATATTTATGACTTCCACATGGTATAATGCGAATTAATGTCGCAGCATGTAAATTTACATGTTCACATATAAATATTGAGAGATTTGTACTCATTATCAATTGTCTAGTTATTAGCTGCAAGCGTTTATCTATTGATTCAACTAAACCAATTTTGTGTATGCACATGAGCAACTGGATGTTCAACAACAATCCCTGTAGATATATAATGATCATTAAATGCTTGAGATGTTAACTCACCAGCATTATCAAGTCTCATCCTTTTAATGGTGTAATCAGAATAATGTGTTCTCAATTTAATAATTTGTGCAAGAAACTTTGCAAATGCCATATTACGGCTCGATAACATACAAATATGAGACCATCCGCTAGATGCGTCTATTAGAACCATGAAATATCAAAATGGTTCACATGATGGATGAATTGGTTCATATATCTTACCTTGAATTCTTTCAAGAAACATTTGTGATTCTTTTTCACAATATACTTTTCATTAATCACCATATGTGCCTTTTTTATCATATATCCTTTTCACCATATACGCCTTTAATCATATGCGCTGTGTTTTTCACCATATGCGCTTTTAATCATATGCGCTTTTCATCATATGCGCTGTGCTTTTCATCATATTCGCTTTTTATCATATGCGCTTATCATATGCGATGCGCTTTTCATCATATGCGCTTTTTTATGTGAATAGTAAATTAATTAATTTCGTTTTACTATTCATATGAATTAATTTCGATTTACTATTTTGTTAATTGAGTAATATATATACATCATATACTTGTGACTCCGAAGGCTCAAATGAATTTGACCATATAGTTATATGTTGTACCTTGCACATTAATTTTCAGTAGAAGCTTTAGATGCATATTATTTTCAGTAGAAGCTTTAGATGCACTTTTTTTTTTAATCACCAAATACCACAAACACTTTGTTTGCGTTTGTTCATAGTCATCAATGAAAACCATTTTCTTTAATTTTATTTTATACAATTAAATTAACGTATCATTATTCTTTTCAAAAACAATAATCTATTGTTATTGTTCACTTGTGCCATGTTTAACAACAAAGGTCAACAACCTCTGTCTTGTTTGTTGTGGCAACCAAAAATAACCTTTGCTTTTGTTACCGAGAATCCAAAAAAAAAAATTAATTTTCAATTAATCTTTTATCAAAACCATAAATGATTTTGTTGATCTACGTTGATATGGCCATAAAGAATTGACGGCTGACCTACTTTTGTAAGTGTATTTCGGCTATCATCTCGAAAACGCACAACGACCTTTTTTTTTTTTTAATGAACTATTTGTTTCATATCTAGCTTAGGCAATTATTGTGAACATTTGGTCCCTATAAGAGCATTTATCTTTTAGACTTTTAGTTGATTTGTACTCGTCACAATTAGGGATGACACCCGCGGGTCGTGGATGCGGATTTATTGGATCCATCACCCGTACCCGCGGATTTTTTTTTATTTATTTATTTTTTTAAGAAACATCCAATTGAACCCTTGTTCGTTGAAATAATTTTGACTATCTTTTTAACTCTCCATTATTAAATGGGCCATTTTGATGCACACTCAAAAAAAAAAAATGTTTTTTAAGTTTTATTATTCAATCTCCTTTTTTCAACGGTCACGTTTTTAACAAAATATTTGACAAGTTTGGAAAAAAGTTTTTACCCTCTTGCAATAAAAAAATCTGCCCATAAAGCTTGTCTAAAATCCGTGACCCAACCAACCAAAAATGAATCTTGCCATTAAACAATTTGGCACCCAATTAGTTTAATAAGGTAGTAGGGACCTCTTTCGCTTGACTTGTTTTACACGTACATGTTTCCACTTCAATTCTTTGATACCCCCACTTGCCTTTAACACTAGATTTATTTAGGGGGTGTTTGGATTTGCGATTTGAAAAAATGATTATGCGTTTTAAATAATTGGAATCAAATAATCAGCTGCAGCAAAACGTGTTGTAAATAAATAGTGTTTGGATTTGATTATAATGTTTGATATCGCAATAATTAAATATTCATTTTTTTAGATATTTGAAATCCAATAATTAATGACTAAAATGACTAAGATAGACATCGTAGTGTCAAATTATTGGATATCTTATATCAAATAATATATTTTAAAGACATGACAATACCGTAATAAATCAAATTATATATACTACCACCGAAGGGTAATCAAGTTTGAATTCATTAGCCATCATGTTTGCTCTCTTTCTTAGTGCCTAATAATACCCTTGTTGTACCCATTAAAAAAAACATGACTAATTCTTTTTAGGATATTTAAGTAATTTTGACTCTAGAATTTTATTGCGTTTTGGTGCAGTATGCTGAGTGCTACTGTTTCATAACCGCGTTTTGATGCTTCCTAAACGTACATAATCACTTTTCAAAGATTAATTGCCAAACACTAAAAATCAATTTTTTTACGTTTATAAAACGTAATAATCAAAAAATCTTTCTCAAAACGCTACCCCAAACACCCTCTTAAACGTGTATGATTAAATTCCATCTGATGAGTAGTTGTCTCGGCCCAAGACTTATCAAAAAAAGGAATTTCGGTTTTTGAGATAAAGTAAGGAAAAGAAGGAAAAAAAAATACGAGGGCAGATAATAGCAATTAGGTACAATTTTTTTTTTAATTATAGAAGGAGACCACTTCATTTTCAATACTTCATTTTTGACAAAAAAAACTACTCCATTTTACCATTCCTTTTTTTTATTTTAACTTTTAAGATTTACTTTTAATAAAAATACAAACTATTTTTTCTTATTTTAACTTTTAAGATTATAAATTTAAGAATAAACATTAGTATGCATGAAATAAATAATGATTAATTGCATAAGTAATCATAAATGTTAGATAACATATAAAGACCTCATCGTATTCGTATTGATCGGAATTAATTTCGACCCACGGTACCGTGTTGTCAAATGACGTGTTGCGTACATAAAGTACCGTGTTGTCAAATGACGTGTTGCGTACAATCATGAGGTCTTATTAACATAAATATAAATGTTAGTGAAGTTAATAAGAGTTAGATTACAGAAAATATAATTCAGGCGGTATAACCGACCATATATAACTTAAATAACATAAATATAAATGTTAGTGAAGTTAATAGGAGTTAGATTACAGAAAATATAATCCAGGCGGTATAACCGACCATATATAACTTAAATAACATAAATATAAATGTTAGTGAAGTTAATAAGAGTTAGTAAACATAAATGATAGTTAGGCGACAGTGTCGACCATATATAATTTAGGTGGCAGAGCCAACCATATAATAAGAACAATACAAATGCACTAAGAACTTAATAAAAATTAGTAGTTCAAAATGTTAGTAGAAGTTTGATATATTCGAGTCTGAAAATTATTAATAATTTCATACCTTGATCACTGACTTGTGATCGTTTGAGATATCCTTTGATTACACTAAGCTCTTCGTGCTGATAACGTGTTATAATTCAGTAGGCTTATAACTACCTTTAATGGTTATAAGAACAAAGAGAGAGAAAGAGAGAAGAAGGAGAGAAGAAATATTGATATTGATATTTCAAGAGAAATGGTACACCTTAAATGGTTACCATACATGTCTATTTATAGTATAAAATATTACTATGCAAGAAATATAATAATAATAAAATTAACATCCAATCTAGATATTTTATAACACAATCTAGATATTTTATAACAATTATTAATTTTTCATAATATTTACTATTTACTATAAAGTATTACTCCGTATATTTATATTCTTATATTATATACCAACTCGTTATATATATATGCGAGTAAAAGTGTAAAACTAGAGATATATTCAATTTTAAAATATTTTCATTTCAATTTATTTTATTTCCTTATATCTTTAGTTAAAAGCCCAAAATCATTTTGATTTTCAAAGAATTAAAGTTGTCATTCAATTTGAAAACAATGAAATTTTCAATTGATATTGATATATAGAATATAGATAACTAAATAAATTAAATGGTTTGCTGTTATGCCTTAAAAAAAAAATAACAATAATTAAATGGTTTGTCGTTAAGATTGTCGTTAAGATGCTATATAATGTTATACAAAGCGGTTACTGGTCACTTTTAATATCAGTTATTAATAAGTACAATAAAATAAAGCGTGTTAATGACAGTACTTCGTTACCATTTTCCTAAATTCTTTTATAAAAAATACGGCGACTTTCTAATCCGATGTTCCACATTTCTACACGCGTTTCTTACCATATCTAAACCCGGCCCTATATAAATACGTTATTGCATATATCCAACTTCATTTCAAAAGTTTCCATTAATTTCTTTACAAAAAAAAAAAAAAAATCATCAAATTCATGTACACAAAAAAAATGGTTGATCTAAACTGCAAAGCACAAAAAATATCACCTTCAGATAACATGCCAACAACCAGATCACCTAAACCAAATCCATCATCCTACAAACTATCCGTTTCAGTTCAATCACCACCCGTTCGTGCCCCGGAATTATCACCCGCATCCGAACCCGCTTGTTTCGCATACGAACATTACATCCGTCTTCCCGAAATTAAAACCTTATGGAACGACGTCGTTTTTGCAGACTGGAAAAACGAAGTCGTTTTGAAACCGGCTTTCTTCGCTCTAGAATTCACCTTCCGTTTTATATCCATCATTTTATCTGATCCGAGACCGCACACGAATCAGCGTGAGTGGTCTCGAAGGCTAGAGATGTTATCAACGAGTCAATTATCGATAATTTCCTTGTTGTGTGAAGATGATGAGATTCATAACGCCCCGATCGTTGATATCGGAAAAACTACCGGCGTGTTGACGCGAGAAGGAAGCTCTGCAGATGTTTGGAAGCTCAACGAAAACGATGACGCGACGGTTTTAGTTAGCCAGATAAGCGAACAGAGCTTGTTACCTCGGCTCGCCACGTGGAAGAAATCTGAAGATATAGCTCAAAATATCATGTACTCAATTGAGTGTCAAATGAGAAGATGTCCGTACACGTTAGGGTTAGGCGAACCGAATTTAACCGGTAAACCGAGCTTAAATTACGACGTCGTTTGTAAACCTTCAGAGCTTCATTCATTAACCAAAACGCCACCGGATCAATCGAACGTAAACAATTACGAAAACCGAACGCTGTTCACAACGCAACAGATTCTCGAGTCGTGGATTCACGTTGCGTATCAGCTACTGAAACGAATCGAATTTGAAATCGATTCGAATGAATTCGAAAAGGCCGCTAGTGATAGCTATATTCTAGAACAGATTTGGAAATTGTTGACGGAAATTGAAGATTTGCATTTGTTAATGGATCCAGATGACTTTTTGCGGTTGAAGAATCAGCTTGATATTAAAACGACGTCCGAATCGGATTCGTTCTGCTGTCGATCGAAGTCGTTGATTGAGATTACGAAATTATCGAAAAATTTACGACATAAGGTGCCTTATATTCTCGAAATAGAAGTTGATCCAATGGGCGGACCGAGGATACAAGAAGCTGCAATGAATCTGTACAGGAAAAAACACAATGCAGTGAAGATTCATTTGTTGCAAGGATTACAAGCAATTGAAGCGGCTGTGAAGAAGTTTTATTATTCGTATAAACAGATGCTAGTGATAGCGATGGGGAGCGTTGAAGCGAAAGGTAGTTTAGCATTCGTGAGAATTGATTCAAACGATTCGTTGGCTCAGATCTTTTTAGAACCGACTTATTTTCCGAGTTTAGATGGTGCGAAGACGTTTTTGGGTGATTATTGGAGTCATGAAGTGAAACGTAGGTAGACGAGTGGACTCGGTGTGACTCGGTCCTGTTTTACAGGCAAGTTTAGGTTGGGTTGATGAATATTGAAAAGACAAAGGAATGAAATTTGAAGTCAAAGTAACAGTATAGGAATATGATTGGTGGATAAGGTCAATGGTCAATGTTTGTTGTATACTAAAATTCTTCATGTCTTCAATTTAAAAGTTTTTAATTTAATTTCATAGATAACAATATAATATTCTATTTTTTATTTTTTTTATTTTGACAAAAAAAAAAAAAAAAAAAAAAACGAAAAGATAAAGGAGATAACAACGATACATCAACACAGATAGGATTAGAAACTAAAACCACCCTAACAAACGAGCTAACACTAACTACTAATGAGCCTAGTCAACCAACAACCACGAAAGCCACACACATACCAAACAAACTAAATACGACAAGGAGAATTAATATGGGTTTTGATAATAAAACCATCGTATAAATTTGATGGTTGTTCATAATAGGGTATTGATATACCATCGTAGTTAGTAATAAGATATTATAAGTGTGGACGTTTTGATATACTCAAAAGATCTTTTATTTACTGGTAGTACGTATTTTGGAGTTGTCGGTCCAAATTTACATTGGACCTTATTATAACTTTGATGTCCATACAGGGTACTGATAGACCATTTTAATAAAATACTATAATGGTAAACTGTTATGATATACTCATAGATATTCTATGTTTAAATTTTGATAGAAGTGTATTTTGAAGTTGTTAGCGAAATAATTAAAATGGTGATGGATTGTATTCGTCTGAGTATAATACATACTTCTTATGTTTAAAACTCAATTGTAGCGTATTTTGTTAGAGAAATAAATAAAATGGAGACGGAATAATTCAGTTAGACTGTATTCGTCTGAGTATATAATACCTACTTCTCATTGCATGTGTAAGTTGACAACAAAAAAAAAAAAAAAAAAAAAAACTTATCGTTTATATTGTGCTTGATAGTATATCATGACCTACTTATACGAGATGATCTGTGATTCAAAATAATATTACTTGTAAAGTTATAAGACTAACGGAAATGAGAAACCAGTTATCTGTCTGTCTCCTAATTTGGTTGTAATTTAATGACTCTTGATGATGATTTGATCCTTTTTGTAGGTGTAGTCATTGTTTAATGTTTAGGTAGCAATGGATAAATACCATTGTTGTTGATCACCAACTTAAGTAATAAAAACGTAAATGAGCTGGATATACTTGTAACTTCTAAAGCAACAAAAGTTGTCAGTAACCGATTTAACGTACGTAAAGTGGACATGAATAGTACTATTCATTTTTTCACTCAATTTTTACAAACTTAACCCCCTAACTTTTATTAAAATACAAATCGAACCCCACTTTATACGTAAAGTTTTTTCAAATTTCACAAACTTAACCCACTAACTTTTATTAAAATACAAATCGAACCCCCACTTTACTAACTTTTTTTTTTTAAATAAAACCCGAACGCTAAAAGAAGCAACTTTCACAAAAGGAACAACCCTTCAATGTTATGTCGAAAAAAATTCTTTTTTACAAAATAGATCAAGACTTTTTTTTTAACTCGCATTCAAAACGGAGCCCCCGGCGCGAAGCGAGGGCTCCACAACTAGTTATAACTATAACTATAATTATCAAATTATAGTCTAAACAATAAATAGTAAAAGCTGACGGTGTTCTAATGAGTTTTAATTGTTATACGCTCATACTATAAATTTTCTTCCTGCATTAACTGGCCATAGTGTGAAAAGAATGATAATTGCCCTATAAATTGGTTTGATCTTACACCCCCAGATAATTAAATAACAGAGTTTTTAATAAATATTAAAACAAATTTTCAGGAAAATGTAGGTATGGAGCAAGACATGCAAAAAGTCTTAAAATGAGGCATGTTGTTGGCAACAGCAGCAATTTGCACATGAGCAAGTCAAAAGAAACAAACCAAAGATAATGAAAACAATTGGAGTATGGTGGTTGAATGGTATTAAAACTAACTTCACCACACAAGTACCTAATGGATAAGTTCAAATTACATATGCAGATGTAGATGTTATTTCAGGTATGCTTATGGCCAAAAATCCTAAATATTAAATGCACCCATTTTGGTAACAGGTTCAACCAAACATTTTAATTGCCGGTTTAGACGTATGGGTCATGGGTCTCCTTGAGTTGACCAGAAGATACTTTCCTCCTTTTTAAAATGAACTAATCCGTATAATAAAACCGAGAACAATTACAAAAACTATATTCTTACAATAGCAATCAAAACCTCTGAAACTAACAATGCTTCTAAGAAAAGGCTTTGAGCGACTTCAGCCTTATTGCCCGTTGATTTAGATCAGTACCTAACCCTCTGTCATGCTAAATTTCCTCCGCCATGGGATTAACGCTATAGGCACAAAGCTTGTGATGAGTTCTGCCAAATCTTCATCGTTATGATTGTAGTGATGTTAGCAAATGTCTTTTGTTTTGGTTGTACATCTCGCTTTAAGAAATTAAGTATGATAGTTATGATACATAGTGTTTAGTCATAGTCTGTAACACTAATGGGTGCGAATGTGTCAATTAATAACTTCAGTTATGTTAGTTATGATGGGGAGTGGTCTTAGCTGAACTTTCCGACCCGGCTCTTTGATCCATTGGAGATAAACAAAACCCCTATTGACCCATTCATAAGTACACGGGTCAAATTTACAACTGATTGAAATAACACTCGTCTTGGTTTGTATAATATGGAACATAATAGCTGAATAGGAGTTGCATTGATAGGATACATATGTCCTATTCTAACATGGTTTGTGGTCCGTGTAAGGATTAGTCTACGTGGTTTAGATTTCTGGATACTAACAGCGTTTTAAATGGGAGGAGAAGAATACAACAGATAGCTAATTAAGCTAGTGGTAATGATATAACTACATCGGAAACTGGAAACGGAAGAACGAGACAGGTTCTAGAAGCATATTGAATCACCAGAACCAAGTGCCACGGCTATCAACGGCCTTCACAGTAGTCGGTATCAGTGGCATCCTGCCAAACTCAGATACAAACCTATTCACACACTCGGTCCTTTTGTCGCTATGACCTCCAAGACTACTGATTCCTGTTGATCCAATCTCATATATCTTGCCTGCAATTAGACACAAAAACATTTGGTTAAGGATGACATTATTTAACCTACGACAACAAATTTCACAAAGGATGGTTTTGGCGAGTTGCATCAACCTGTGAAACCAATTCAGACAGAAAATCAGAATGGAACATTAATGTTAGGGTCGAAATTGCCACACCAGGTTGTCCCCAAAGAACTTTTTAAACATAATTGAAATATTTTTTGCATTAAGTGACTAAAGATTCGATATACGCTTGGTGGGAATTATGACCCATACAACCCATTTCAACTGTTTCCTTTTTAACTCGATCTTTTCATTTGGCCTATTTGACCTGTTGAAAATAAAAACATAACACAAATCGACCCATTCATCAAGGAAAGTGACGAAATGGTTATCTTTATTGACAAGTTATGTTTCAGATAATTTACCTTTTGCCCATATAGGAGGGGCACTTGTAGCATTAGCAACCAAGAACGACATCGCAATGTCTTCGCAATTCCTGTTTAGACACAATAACACTTGGTTAAATCTACACAGATGTGAATGATAAAAATGAGTGAGGAAATTTCAAAAATCTGATAGGGTACCTATTCTTCTTTACATATTCCAAAAGGGATGAAGGCATTTCGTTAGAGTACATACGAAGATACTTTATGTGGAAAAAGGATGCCTTAGAGAGTATCATACTGTATGTCCCAGTCCACCATACAGGCCACCATCCACCATAGATATATGAATTTTCTTTCTCGCTCTGCATATAAATATAAATAATATTAAAAAAATGAGTACATCAGTTAACCAAAGCCTTGAGTGATTCAGGCAAGGATTTGTAATGAACTCACAAAGTTATAATGCAGCAAGATGCAGAAAATATTTTAACAAAGCAAGATATCTAAAATATTAAATAAGTGATCAACATATAAAATTTGAAAGACATACCGATGGATCAAGCAAATGGATTCGAGGTACAAATCCCACCATCGTGTCTGGTGCACTTCGCCATACGGTATATGCAAACTCCACCGTTTTGCAAGGAAATATAATATCGTCGTCAATGGAAAAAACAGCATCTGTAATTGGATCCTTGAGCTCTTTAAATCTGTTATTGAGGCTGTCTTCTTTGTTTATGTCAAAAACCAACTCGGCATATCGACCATCTTTAGTATTTGACTTTACAGCATGATTTAGATATTTCACAAGAAGATCTGAAGGCGGATTAGGCTCGCTCCATACTATGTGAATCGAGTCCAGTCCAGGACATGTCGTATAATGAGAAATGGATTGCTTGAGAAGATCATATCTTTTCCATGTATTAATCAATAACGTATACCCTTTACTGTAAAAACATTCAACGAGTAGAAGAAGAAAATCAAAATCTTTTCAACATTTTTTTTTTTTTTTTTTTTGAAAGGAAAGTTGTTGGCATCGAATACTCTCATTTGCCACGCACGTACGCGCTTTCGTGCGGAAACCCGAACTGCATTACAGGGATCCGAACCTTAGACCATCCCGAGGAGCAGGCGGGTCACATAACATTATAATAAGGTCTAGATTAACAAACTAATAACACTATTGTAGTATTGTGTCATAATCCAGTTAATTGAAGAACTATATTCCTAATAAGAGCATGATGGAAGCTTCCTTTGAAACATATGTTCTTGAAGCAGCTATAGGCCTATAGCGTTCGTGTGAGCAATCAAAGTAAACCATGCATTAAGATGAGCAATTTAGATTACAAGGTTTGAGTTAACAGTTTTAATTATTAAGGGTCTCATTACTCCATTTAAAGCTCACATTCCATATTCACATTGTGATAGTTATTCAAAAACTACAGAAAGATTTACTTATGTTAAATACAAAACGAGCTGTGAAGTCTAATAGAAATAAATAAACTTGTTCTCAAGAAATAGCCTAAACTAAGAAGATTCATAATCCCTTATTCTCCAACAACATATGCACAACCAAGACTTGCATGTGCAATTTCCCATACTTTTACAGCATATCCAAATTAGGGACTATATACATCTAAAATATAAGGCCAAGGAACGCACATTTTTCACTTAAACCAAGACTTAACTAAAGCGCAAACACCATTAGAATGATTAAACAGACCCCTAAGGCCCTAATCAAACTTGTGTAATAGTGTATTGTTCTCTGAGTCTTACTTAGGTCAAAACCGACTCGATACATATCGTAGTAGACATTCATAAGTTCTATTTTACAGTTTATGAGCTTATGAACTTTGAGCTTATCAACTTGGAGATTATGAGGTTCATGAGCCATTAAATATGAGCTTAACAATTTAGGAGTACTGTATAGCATTAAGTATGATTAATTTGTAGTTCAACTTACCAAAAATAAAACACGCTAAATACAGTAAATTACAAACAATAACTTCATGATCTATCCAAGTGAAAAATAGTATAATTGCCAAATTGAATACGATTCCAAAAAATAAAGCAATTAATGCGGATTTACACAAAATATGATATTCAATATACTCACATAAAAACAAGATTCATGACTTAATATACAACTTCAGGTAAGTAGTGGCAAAAAATATTTAGTAATTGAGTTAATTAATTAATGAAATTAAAATTAACCTCGAAGTTCGATCAAGAGACGGAACACTTTCTTGTCCCCAGCCCAAAAACGACGGCGTACGGCTTGCGAGCAAAGTTAGTGTAAAAACGAAGCAACATAACAGTAGCAACTTGATCTTCAGTGATCCAACGGCTGAGATCGATAATTGCCGGAACTTCAACGCCATCCGACGGCTAATTAAGTTTGTTCTCGTCACCATTGAATTGAAGGCTTGATTTGTGATCAGATCTTAGGCATAAACTCTTGCTATGTCACTGAAACTTTGACCACCTCCACACCTAAATTCTAATTTATATTCGAATCAAGTGTGACGTGGATTTTGATTGGTTGTTGGAAAAGGTGATGATTTCGATGCTTGTGTTATGTTGTGGGTTCTGTAAAACAGAGGTACAGTGGAATTATTGTGAGGTTCGTTGGTATACTGTTAGGGCTTGCTTTGAATTGAAAAAGTCAAACATTTCACAATTTTGAACTGGAAAGTCAAACATTTCAAATTGATCTATCAAGATGTGGATTTTTGTTTGATCGAGAGATTGGTTACAAAACCGAGTCAGAAATGGCTCAAGTTTCACGGTGTTTCGGATCTTTGTTTGTATATATGTAAACTTGAGTTTGATTGTATGATATAATGTAGTGATACATGTATGATATATGATATATGTTTTTCTTAAACGTCAAAGTTATCGGCATCACTAAAAGAGGCTTAACCATCTTTGTAGTCATATGCTACGAACATACACGTTTTCGTGAGGCTCGAACTCGTGACTTAAACACAAGCTCCACACACAAAGTGTGAGAATACATGTAAGACAAACCTGCAATGGTATACATGATATATGTAAATCATGATATGATATATTGATACTTATTTGAGTTAAAAATTATTAAGTTTATATCAATTCAAATTTTTAATTTTAAAATTGAAACCTTTACAAGAAGAAACGATGAAATAAATAAGGCTATTCAAGTTTAACTAAAAGATAGGAATATATGTCAAACAAACATGAAATAGATCCCCAATTACATTAATCGTGAATGACTTAAGTTTTTTTTCCCTTTTCGTTGAAAAACATAAATTAATGTTGAAGAAGATCAGAAAATCTAGTAATATCACAAATGATATATATTCAACAATCTACTTAAATAGATCATAGAATCTACTTGAGCAAACTACAATATCAATCATTTGTAAGAGATACACGTGTTCGATCTATACGTGATCAACAAGAGCAAAACAAAACAACAACACGAACCACTAATGATACCAACATAAAACACCATTAATACCATTTAAAACACTCGTGTTTGCCCATTATGACCCAACCGAAACACCAGAAAATTGAGCGCCTTAGAATTATAGATGGCATTAAGTAACTACATTCTAATGAATCAAGAACTGTCTCGAACTCCGCACTTTAAATTCACTTCAAACATTCATCTCACTAAAGGTCTACACACAAACAAAGGGCGAAACTCTATTTACGAATACAACAAACTAACCTATGTGCCAATGGGGCAAGAAAACAACATAAAAATACGGGGGAGTAGCCATAAATAACATGTGTGAGCAATCTTGAAGAAAATCAATGACACTTCCAATAAGTAAAGACACCGAATGAAACCACACATATTCCTAAAATCACATGAAAACGCCAAACAAGCACCCTTTGTACATGGCTTAATGAGACGGAGCTTGAACTTGTAGCTATTTATTAGTGTCTGTATGAACATGTAACACATCTAGTCATTGTGAAATTAAGACGTAAGTTTTATTAATTTTTTTTTATATGCAATTTGTTGAAGATAATATATAGAATACGGAGTACTAATTTTATACATTATCTTGTCATCATGAGTAAATATTTTGACAGAGCTTGAACTTATTCATTGAGAGTTGATGTGACGACCCGGAAATTTCTGACCAAATTTAAACTCTATCTTTGAATGATTTAATGTTTTCGACACGATAAGCAAAGTCTGTAATGTTGAGTCTCAAGTTTCGGAACTATATTCATGTAATCAATTATTCTTTGACTGTTCTCGAAGATTCACGAACAATATATATATATAATATATATATATATATATATATATATATATATATATATATATATATATATATATATATATATATATATATATATATATATATATATATATATATATATATGATTTCAAGTTATTTAGTAAACGATAGTAACATTCGATTACTGATTCGATTGATATTTAGATAAGTTAACTAAAACGTTTAAGATAAACCAGTAAAACACTAATTTGCTACAGTATTTTCGAATTTCTACAGTACCTGAAAAGCTACAGTATTTTCAAAAATCACTATATGTATATACTACGAGACGATGATTTATAGAAGCAAATAACCAAAACACTTAATTGATTAAAGCTACACTTCGAGGACATAGTTTATCAATGATTAAGTTTAAGTTTTGATAAAGGTACACGTCGCGTAACGAAAAGTACTAGTTTTCTAAGCGTACGAAAATGCGTTCGAAAAACCGGAACCGGGACATAAGTTTAGTGACGACGTACGACTTATCGGAACAAAAATTACAGGTTAACTATGCACGAGAATTTAATATAATATATAATTAATTATTTAAATTACATATATTATATATTAATAAATAAATATGTCGACGAGAAAGAGTTAAAATACATATGTGAGCTGGAAAAGGGATCCATGCGATCGCATGGAATCCCCTCACATTAGCCATGCGATCGTATGGCAGGGGAATTCAGGCCACACTATAAAAGCTCGATCATTCTGGCTCAGTTGCACACTCTCAATCTCTCTCGTATATATACATATATATTATTATTATTATTATTATTATTATTATTATTATTATTATTATTATTATTATATTATTATTATTATTAAGATTATTATTATTAATCTTATTATTAATAGTATTAGTATTATTATTTTTACGATACAAAAATAATAATATACATAAAATATTGCGACGGAGTGATGTCCAAATGATTTCAAAATGGGTTTTCAAGCGGGATAGAGCAAAGGAAACTATGGGTTATAGCTATGGAGGTTATGGGTAATATTCATGGGTACTGTTCGCAAGTCAAACCTAGTGTTTATCATCTCTGTTGCGTCTACGTACTTTTCTGCAATATTGAATCACAATATTGATACGTGAGCATTCATATCTTATCTTTTATATATTATTTGTGTATCCATGTCTAGTGCTCAAGTATATATATTTATGCATGCTTGTATGCTAAATTCGTCGTTAAACAGTTTATAATGAATCACGAATTAAATACATATATTACTGGTAAAGGGTATATGATATACATGTTTTTGGAATGCTGACGACAAATCAATAACTTTTCATTTAGATATCAAATAATTTCGATGAACGGATTAAAAGATATGATCAACTGAATTATGATTGACGTTAATTGAAATTGCTTTTGAATCTGCAATTAAGATTTAAACAACTTGTTTACGAGATTGATAAATTGGATTTTTGAATATTACCAACCGAGTAAATGAATTCTTATATAAAGTACGTCTCGTTTTGTTGAACAATTGTCAAAATTGATTATTTTATCATATTTTAAAGCCTTATAAAAACTATAGTCTAATTTTACAAGAATTGGAAAACTATGTGAAATGTTAAAATGTTTTGATTATCATAATCATTCAACTATAGTATTGAATCAGATTGACTTTTTGAAATGACTTTTGATAACTTTTGTATGTCGATCTCGAGCATTAGGATTGTGATACACTATGACCAGACCTAGCTTGATAGACATTTATTGACCAACATATGTTCTCTAGGTTAAGATCTACGGTTATTTGGTAATCCGAGTTTCAGTCACATTTTGGTGAACGACTTTATATGCTGCTAAGGTGAGTTTCATTTGCTCCATTTTTAAATGATTTTGCAATATATATTTTTGAGCTGAGAATACATGCACTTTATTTTAAAAACAATGGACACAAGTACATACTAAATTCTATACTGAGTTTGAACCGAAAATCCCTTAGCTTTGGTAACTAGTAACTGCCGGTTATAAGAACTGGTGGGCCCGAGTAGTAGTATATGGATCCATAGGGCTTGATATCCCCGTCCGAGCTAGAGCGCTAGCCTTTTAACGGACGTATGCTATTTGAGAAGCGTACACGTTGGTTTGCGTGAATTATTAAGATGATTATACAAAGGGTATAAATTATATATACGTTAAGTTTAGTTACCAGGGTGCTCAATTTCGTAGAATATTTTGATAAACGTTTCTGGATGAAACAACTGAAATCTTGTGATCCACCTTTATATACAGATTATACGATACATTAAAACTATGAACTCACCAAGCTTTGTGTTGACACTTGTTAGCATGTTTATTCTCAGGTTTCCTAGAAGTCTTTCGCTGTTTGCTTATATATTATACAATATATGTGCATGGAGTCATACATGACATATTTTTCGAGGAAACGTTGCATTCACAAATCATCACCATCTATCTTATTTTGACTGCATTGTCAACAGAAGTATTATTGTAAACTGTTTTTTACGGTGATTGTCTATATGTAGAAATCATCAACTGTCGAAATCCTTTGATTTAAATATTCATTTATGGTGTGCCTTTTCAAAAGAATGCAATGTTTACAAAACGTATCATATAGAGGTCAAATACCTCGCAATGAAATCGATGAATGACGTATTTGTCCATATGAATTTGGAGCGATCGTCACAGTTGGTATCAGAGCGTTGGTCCTAGCGAACCAGGTCTTGCATGAGTGTGTCTAACTGATAGTTGTTAAGATGCATTAGTAAGTCTGGACTTCGACCGTGTCTGCATGTTAAAAGTTTTGCTTATCATTTCTTGTCGGAAATTACATGCTTATCATTCTTAAATCTAGACACGTTTTCCTGCATTTATTGCATAAATAGTGTATAGACAAAAATTCATATCTTAGCGTATCTATTACTGTAAACTTTTCCTGACATCTTCTGAAAATTTTTCCGTGATTTATGGAATTTGGTATTATATATACATATGTAAATTATGTATTGAAGAATACCAAACTAAATTCTATAATCTAATTCATAAAAAAAAAATCGCCCTAATTATACAATATGGATCCCGTATCTAGTTCAAATTCCTTAAACTCTGACAGCTATTTCGATATGAATATTCACCTGAATTTCGAAGACAGTGTAACCGGAATGGATTAACCAATTAGCCATCATCTATTCTGGATGAATTGGGGATGGGTTCGTAGCCTACTTAATCATTGGAGACAAGAAGAAGGTGATCCCTTCCATCCACCACATTGCCCTCTTGGCAAAGAACCTGAAGCACTTACCGGCGAACCTGTTCGTAATACCATTTTCTCTCTCATTTCCCGAGTATCTCATCACGATTATATACTATCTCAAATTCTAGATCTTATTCATCCACTCGTCCGAACTGACAATCGCCCCGGTGTAATAGAAGAAGTCAACGAGCTTCGCGCTCGGGTAGTGGTTTGGAGAATGTGGTGCAAAGATTACAAGCACCAGCAGCAGCAACTGCAGCAACAGTACCACCATCAACAACACCAACAGTACCATCACCACCACCAACAACAACATCCGCATTCCACACCTCAACATCACAATCTATACCTCGAACATCAATGTCATACGCACCATAGATACCAAGGAATACCAACAACAACAAACGATGAAGTATTGATTCATAACTTCATCGAAGAAATATTTTGTAGAGAATATGTAGTTTTTAAAAGTTTTAGAGATTATATATTCTAGTCCTAGTCGAAAACCAGATGAGATTAATATTATGTTAACTCATTAAATCCATGATTACATCTAAGGAAAATATATATGTAGGTATATTTTCATAAAGATTGTAATTAAGAAAATTCTTTCGTATAAACTGTTAATGGTGAGAATATTTTAACGGGTAGGTAATACCCGAGAGATATATAAATTCACAATTAATATGTTACATTCTTCGATTCTGATTCAACAAATCATCAACTATACTCACTACTTTCACAACAATATATATTCTTTTATAAAAATCAAAGCAACCATCCTCATCCAAATTTGATTACATATTTTGATTTTGACAAATCAAAATCCAAGTCAAGATTTAACAAAAGACATCATTCTTAAATTCCTACATCTTTCGAAGCTATACTTTGACTTCAAAACTGTGCTAGAACATCATAGAACCTAGAAAAGTATTTGTATCATTCAAATTCCTAGAACATCATATGAATATTAATGATTACAATCTATGTTCAAATCCCTCGAACTTCCTAAAGACACTTCAAATAATGAATCATCGAGATGATGATCCAACCACATGTTACCGCAGTCTTGTACCTGAAAAATCCTCGAAATCAAAGTCATAGTTTAACACGTATCCGTGTCAGACCCTTTGGCATTTATTAGCTAAAATAACTTTTCAATCCCTTTTCAAAATAGACAGTTTTGTCACCACTCCAGCAAATCACCTACAATTGTTCATTCGAATAAGCCTTATTATAACGATTATCCCTTCATCATTGTTACTGGGGAACCTTTCATATTCCACCACATTAGCAGTAAACTTATCAACAACTTCATTGATCATTAAGCCTCTTCGAAAAATCACGATAATTATTCATTGAAACTCTATCAAGTACTCATATACAACTTGTAACAACAATTGTCATACCAACTACCGGGAATTAGCAATCAGTATTTCAAATTTCGCAGCAATTCTACGCCAACAGTTATATATACATATAATGTCTATCTTATAGACTTACATACTTCGAATGTGAAGTTTCTGAAAAACACCCTAAAGTACGAACTAGTTCTCGAAATCTTGAAAAATGCTGATGAACAGCAAAAACTGTAAACGACCTTAATAGTAAAAAGTTTGATGATAAAGGATAGTGTGTTGGCAAAGCTCGGAAAAAGAGAAAGTTTGAAACTGGAAAATGGATTGAGCAAAGTATGAAGGAGGCTGTGGATAAATCACAAGGACGAAACCTGCCTTCAAAGAATCCAAATGATTCAGTATCTGCTGAAGCCATTAGCGAATACCTTGCTTCCAAATCTAAACCCTTGCGGACAATATTCTTCATTATCCTCTGATATTAGAAATTCTAAGATAGCATCGTATCTTTCATTATAAATATCCTCCATATTTCTGGAGATAATTCCATAATCATTCTTATCGAAGATCAATTTTCTCCTTGCGATATCTGTGTTACATCATAAAAGAAACTATTTTAGTTTCTAAATTCTGAAACCTTCGAATTTAAAATATGAATATTTTTAAAGTGGTGTTGGGAGCTGAAGCATGAGTTAGTATAATATAATGACACTTGATCAATGTGACTATATTACAGTAAGTCATGCTGAGTTTCTAAATGGAACGTGATGATTCACAGATCATAACGTCATCATGTGCCATGTTACACGACTCTTACTTTTTACTTAATCTCCAAACAAATCAAGAACGTATATTCTTGATAGTTCTATATTTTCCCGTAACTTCTGGTAATCTGACAAGTCAGATTATGCTATTACCGTTTCTTTCTTAGAACATTAATTATGTAACAACCCAACCCGTATTAAAACCGGCCCATAAATTTTTTTCCTTTTAATACGCGTTAAATAATACTTTGGGTCCCAATTGTTTTTCCATAAACGTCTTTAATACAATAGGAGGTTTAATAAACCTTAAAACATTTAATACATTGATTAATTGTCCAAACGGACATACACGACCCGACTAGTTTAGTTTCCAACCAAAACCGAGCATGGTGATTTGGGACTATGCTACCCAAATCCTAATCGAATACAAAAGCAAGATCTTCTTAGAAACCTAGCCAAGATCTCTAATCCCCAAGCTTACCCGAGCCGCCAAGCATGCGAACCTATAAAAATATCAACAACGAGAGGGTA
The DNA here is from genome assembly GCF_046630445.1 of Rutidosis leptorrhynchoides. Taxonomy (NCBI): domain Eukaryota; kingdom Viridiplantae; phylum Streptophyta; class Magnoliopsida; order Asterales; family Asteraceae; genus Rutidosis; species Rutidosis leptorrhynchoides. Next base: position 16,837,556 of record NC_092335.1, on the reverse strand, counting down.
AGCTAACGCTTAGTGAATGATAATATACTACATACATATATATGTATAAAATGGACACGCCACACAAATATCAAATACCGCATACCGAAGCATCCATGTAAGGCAACTACACTAAGCATACCGTACGATCTCTAAGCAACAAGCTAAAGATATCAACAAAGTATAAGTTCACCAACGACGATGTGAACAACGCCAAAAAGCTACACCCGGAGGGTTAGCTACAACACAACATTACATTAATATATATAGAACAATATATAACGAATAAGGTTAACCCCTTAACCCATTACCGAATATCAAACACCACAATGAAGATTGGCCGAACTACACGAGCCTTAGTAATCCGAAACCACACGAGATTACTATCTTCACAAAATCGAGGTTGGCCGAACTACACGAGCCTTAGTAATCCGAAACCACACGAGATTACTACCTCAATAAGATGACCGAACTACACGAGCCATCGTAAATCCGAACTACACGCGATTCACTTCTCAACATCAAAACCCACGGTCACGGGATTATAAAATCCACCACATCGGGGTCATCCACTTCACAACAATATCAACCCTTCGCCATTGGGGTTATAACATCCAAATCATAACCATGTGTGATAACGTACACACAAGCGTGTACCTCGCCAAAGGTGGTCAACCAAAATGCACAACCGTGCCAATTGGACCTATACACAAGTCCATCAAACCACCTATATGTGAAGTGAGCTCTATGACCGAGAACCACTTCACCCGACCCGCACCCATCCTACACATACATATGCATATAGGATATTAACACTCACCTTGTCGCCTTGAAGAAAAGCTTCCAAGTAATCCTCAACTCGTCAATGGAAAGTACCTAATCCATTATCACAAATTCAACAACACACTTAGATTGGATCTACAAACCAACCCAATTCGACACTTAGTGCAATTTCGACCCAAATGCACTTTCAAGGACAAACCGCGCCCAAACTACCCAATAATCACTAACACAAGTGATAATGGTCCTAATATGCCAATTAAACCCGAACACAAGTGTTAGACACTTATCGTTCTCAAAATCGCCCATAAACCCTAATTTTGACCCATAAGGTCAAAATCTCACCATTTACAAGTTTTGACACCAAAACATGTTTAAACCGGTTTTATACTTCAACTTAATCCATTTTAAGATTACAAATCTTATTAAATCAACAATCGGGTCATAATCCTCAACAAACCCTAATTTTGACTCTAGTCAAAATTAGTCAACCACGAAAACCCTAAAAGTCTCCAAAACACCAATAATCACTAATGCTAGTGATTATACACCATTCTCAAGTCTTAAACATGGTTAAATCATTAACCAATCCAAAACCCGCCTTTAACACTTATAAACCCGAATCTTGGTGTTAATCTTCAATTAACAACTAAATGGGTTCCATCTATGAACATACAAGCCAAAAGCCTCAAATTTGAATGATGAACACGAAAATGAAATTCGGAGTTAGAGCTTACCACTAGTATCACCGTGTAGCTATGAACGAGGAGAACAAACTTATCAACTACGCCAAAGATCAAAACCCGCTTCTTCCTTTCCAAAATCCCACTTGAATCACTTGGGTGTTTGAGTTTTCTTGAGAGAAAATGAAATGAAAAGATAAAAGAAAATAAGAAAAAGAATGAGTGGATGAGGTTAAAACCCCAAATCTGGCTCAAACACGAAAAGACTAAAATGCCCTTGCTCCTCATTTAAAATTACACAAGATCGGCGCCAGTCTGCCCGTATTGCCGCGCCGCGGCCTTATTCGTCGCGCCTCGACGATTGCCTCGAACTGGTGGCTTTGTTTACAGGCTTTCTGATCCTGATTCTAGTGTAATGCCGCGCCGCGGCCTTCTGTGTCGCGCCACGACCCAAGGCTCGACTTGATCCCTTCTCCCGCGTACAAGACTTTAACACCCAAACACGTCTCAAATCCTTCAAACTCTTGTTGTACCTACACCATACACCTATATATCAATGTACGGAGAAAAACGGGGTGTTACAACTCTCCCCCACTTAGACTCGATCACGTCCTCGTGATCCTCATCACTTTACCAAACGGACCACATTTCACGGTCCCCAAACATATCTCCCAACTGACCTTCCTAAGCAATTCTTCCCAAAGAGTTACCCTTAACAACTAAATCGTCACCCGTGATTTATCAAATTATACAATTTCCGAGCATTAGCACTAACTCAATCCCTCATATCGGGAAAACTCAACCAATCTCGTACCGAGATATCGACCCCTAGCGTACCATACCAAGTACATCGCTAGTAACAACCACAAACCAAGACAAGGTCAACCATCAAACCGAAGAAGACCGAAATAAAGCGAATCCTTACGGATAATACTCACCACTTAATATCCCTCGTAGTTCGCAATACGACCCATACGCAACTACCATAACATCATAAACCAGACGGCTACAACCGATAATGCCCAAAACAATCATGGCAACGCTAATCCCAAGGTGTACAAAATCGACTATTGTCACACTGTAGCAACATGTGAGCGAAACACGGCTATCGCATCACTAAACATACCACACGGCCCTCACGACCCCACCATCGGTGTATAAAACAACCGATAGATCACAACACACGGTACTTACGACCCCACCATCGGTGTATAAAACAACCGACAGATCAACAACACGAAGGCTGGCCGAAAACACACGCGCCTTAGTGAATCCGAACTACACGCGACTCACTACCTTCACCACAACAACAATCAGGAATGGCCGAACTACACGCGCCTTAGTGAATCTGAACTACACGAGAGTCACTATCCCGGAGGAATGACCGAACTACACGAGTCATTTGTGAATCCGAACTACACGAGACTCACTCCTCAATACAATGACCGAAACCACACGAGTCATTTGTGAATCCGAACTACACGAGACTCACTTCCACAATAAGATGACCGAAACCACACGCGTCATCGTGAATCCGAAACCACACGCGATCCACTACCATGATGAAGTCGGCGGACCAGAAGATCATGCTTCACCAATCTCAACACCGGATGAAGTCAGCAGACCCCGAAGGTCAAGCTCCACCGATATAACACCTCGCTCATGATGAAGTCAGCGGACCCCGAAGGTCATGCTCCACCAATCGCATACTCCCATGATGAAGTCAGCGGACCCTAAAGGTCATGCTTTATCAATCACCAATACCATGATGAAGTCAGCGGACTCCGAAAGTCATTCTTCATCAATCAACGCCCTTTTGGCCTCGAACGACGAGTAGCGTAACATCGCGTTCTGCTACGCCATAGTGAATCCTAACGGATACCACTAACCATTCACACACTCGAGCAAGAACCACCTATATCAAACATAGGCACAAAACCGTAATTCTCTAGAAGAGAATCTGACACACACCTCCCTTAACCAAAGGATTTCACCTTGCTCGCCAAACACGTCCATTATCTCTCAATGAGATTTACCACATTACCACCTCGGTGATAATTCAAATCCAAACCTACAATTTATCCGAAATTGTAATCTACCACAAATCAACCAAAACCAGGTCTCGAAAACATTTTCCGGATCTACCAAAAGCATCATCCGAAATCTCACACTAAAACTTCCTCGTGCGGGAGTGTAACTCCCCCACTTGGAACTACGTTCCATCTCCACAACTCGTACAACCGTACAATGCTACCAAAGGTAGACTTTACAAACGATTGGGCTCACACGATCCATCACCATATCTTGCTCCAGCCTTGAGCACACGAAGGATTTCAATCAATCCTTAAACACTTCGAACAAAAAGTGTACCATGATTACACAAACCACACCCTCGCAATCATCCAATTGCTCTAGTTTGTCAATTTCCACCTAGTCACTCATGTACCTAAGGGTTTCACTCCGGTACCCTAAGTACAATGTAACCACAACACAATCGGAGTTGAACTCCACGCTAGTAGGTATAAAAGAGGCACCTAATGTCGCGTCTTATATACTCCATTACCAACATACATCGAGATTCAAAACACTCGATCTCAAGGTTTTCCAACCACCCGACGAACCTCATGGTTCATCAACTTCCACACTATAGCGAACACGCGCTTAACAATCGAACACCAAAACCCATTTCCATGGCTTGGTAGAAACATCTCCCAAATACTAAGGAATGCTTGGTTGCACCAAGTCTTACACCCTTCGCCCGACAATCAAACGTCACCATAGGGTACTTCCATTAGGAACGTCACCCAAAACAACAATATGCACAACACAAGGCATTGAATCAACTCTAATTCAAACGGCACTTAATAAATAATCAAAGTGCATATTTATTAAAACGAAACGTACCTTAACGTCTCCTTGCCGCACCCGTCCCCGCTAACTTGGGACATTCTGACTTACGATGTCCTTCTTCTTGGCAATTGAAACACACCATACCATCACCTTTGGTACCGAACATTCCCAAGACTTGTGACCCCTCAAGCCACAATTGTAACATCTTGATGCACTAGAATCCGGTATACCCGTCTGCGTACCACCCGTGCTCACACTCGGACCCTTAGTCCTCTTACTCGGAGCACCATACGAAATAACCCTTTTCTCGCTTGAAGGTTCACCAATCTTTGATCGCTTATACGACTCGAAACCTCTAGCCACGGCGAATAATTCTGCAAACGATTTTGCGTGACCCCGGCTAATCTTATTCTTCAAGTCATCATTCAAGGTTCGATAGAAATCCTGCATCAACAAATTATCATTCCCCAAATACTCCGGGCAAAAACGAGCCTTCGCCATAAAGGTCGTCTTGAGAGTATTCAAATCCATAGAACCCTGTTGCAAATTTCGCAACTCATTACGCATTTCCGACAAATCGGCTGAAGTCCGGAACTCCTCGAAGAATTCCTTCTTAAACCCGTCCCACGATAACGCCATAAACGTTTCACCGCCGACAAGATCAATCTTACCATCCAACCAATCCTTCGCCCTACCCCGCAACAAACTAGTAGCGAGTCTCGTCTTTTTCTCGGGAGGGCATTCAATAGTACGAAAACACCTTTCGACATCCGAGATCCAAGTTGTGCTTACCAAAGGATCCGGTTTCCCGTCATATATCGGGGGTTTAGTCCTCATGAAGCTCTTAAAACAACGCTCCATTTCACTACTACCCCGAAATTTGGAATACTTCCTATCCATTTCTTCTAGAAACGCACTCATTTGCTCCGCAAAGGCGGCCGCAACTCTAGAGTTAAACTCCTCGTCATTCGTCTCGATCTCATTTCGCGTCGTCATTCTAAAGAATGCAAAATGATTAGTCCACTAACGTATAAAACAACACGCATAACACCGCCCCATCTTGCTCAACACTTGTCGTACATCACTTGTTAGACACGATTTGCACCCATAATAAGGTTTGCAAGTCCTTATTACGCACACACGTCGTATCAACTTGTTAGTACAACGACCGCCTCGCTCGATGATATGAACCAACACAACGAGAATTCTACGCGATATAAACACACTCAAGAATTACATCACAACACAAGCCACAATCCTAGTTAGTTCACCTACAAGTCCCGCAACAAAGAAGCACACACAAAAGTCTAAGTCTAGGCACCTATCTCAAGTCGCCTAAATCCCTTAGACCATGCTCTGATACCACTTGTAACAACCCAACCCGTATTAAAACCGGCCCATAAAATTTTTTCCTTTTAATAAGCGTTAAATAATACTTTAGGTCCCAATTGTTTTTCCATAAACGTCTTTAATACAATAGGAGGTTTAATAAACCTTAAAACATTTAATACATTGATTAATTGTCCAAACGGACATACACGACCCGACTAGTTTAGTTTCCAACCAAAACCGAGCATGGTGATTTGGGACTACGCTACCCAAATCCTAATCGAATACAAAAGCAAGATCTTCTTAGCAACCTAGCCAAGATCTCTAATCCCCAAGCTTACCCGAGCCGCCAAGCATGCGAACCTATAAAAATATCAACAACGAGAGGGTAAGCTAACGCTTAGTGAATGATAATATACTACATACATAATATGTATAAAATGGACACGCCACACAAATATCAAATACCGCATACCGAAGCATCCATGTAAGGCAACTACACTAAGCATACCGTACGATCTCTAAGCAACAAGCTAAAGATATCAACAAAGTATAAGTTCACCAACGACGATGTGAACAACGCCAAAAAGCTACACCCAGAGGGTTAGCTACAACACAACATTACATTAATATATATAGAACAATATATAACGAATAAGGTTAACCCCTTAACCCATTACCGAATATCAAACACCACAATGAAGATTGGCCGAACTACACGAGCCTTAGTAATCCGAAACCACACGAGATTACTATCTTCACAACATCGAGGTTGGACGAACTACACGAGCCTTAGTAATCCGAAACCACACGAGATTACTACCTCAATAAGATGACCGAACTACACGAGCCATCGTGAATCCGAACTACAGGCAATTCACTTCTCAACATCAAAACCCACGGTCACGGGATTATAAAATCCACCACATCGGGGTCATCCACTTCACAACAATATCAACCCTTCGCCATTGGGGTTATAACATCCAAATCACAACCATGTGTGATAACGTACACACAAGCGTGTACCTCGCCAAAGGTGGTCAACCAAAACGCACAACCGTGCCAATTGGACCTATACACAAGTCCATCAAACCACCTATATGTGAAGTGAGCTCTATGACCGAGAACCACTTCACCCGACCCGCACCCATCCTACACATACATATGCATATAGGATATTAACACTCACCTTGTCACCTTGAAGAAAAGCTTCCAAGTAATCCGCAACTCGTCAATGGAAAGTACCTAATCCATTATCACAAATTCAACAACACACTTAGATTGGATCTACAAACCAACCCAATTCGACACTTAGTGCAATTTCGACCCAAATGCACTTTCAAGGACAAACAGCGCCCAAACTACCCAATAATCACTAACATAAGTGATAATGGTCCTAATATGCCAATTAAACCCGAACATAAGTGTTAGACACTTATCGTTCTCAAAATCGCCCATAAACCCTAATTTTGACCCATAAGGTCAAAATCTCACCATTTACAAGTTTTGACACCAAAACATGTTTAAACGGGTTTTATACTTCAACTTAATCCATTTTAAGTTTACAAATCTTATTAAATCAACAATCGGGTCATAATCCTCAACAAACCCTAATTTTGACTCTAGTCAAAATTAGTCAACCACGAAAACCCTAAAAGTCTCCAAAACACCAATAATCACTAATGCTAGTGATTATACACCATTCTCAAGTCTTAAACATGGTTAAATCATTAACCAACCCAAAACCCGCCTTTAACACTTATAAACCCGAATCTTGGTGTTAATCTTCAATTAACAACTAAATGGGTTCCATCTATGAACATACAAGCCAAAAGCCTCAAATTTGAATGATGAACACGAAAATGAAATTCGGAGTTAGAGCTTACCACTAGTATCACCGTGTAGCTAAGAACGAGGAGAACAAACTTATCAACTACGCCAAAGATCAAAACCCGCTTCTTCCTTTCCAAAATCCCATTTGAATCACTTGGGTGTTTGAGTTTTCTTAAGAGAAAATGAAAAGAAAAAGATAAAAGAAAATAAGAAAAAGAATGAGTGGATGAGGTTAAAACCCCAAATCTGGCTTAAACGCAAAAAGACTAAAATGCCCTTGCTCCTCATTTAAAATTACACAAGATCGGTGCCAGTCTGCCCGTATTGCCGCGCCGCGGCCTTATTCGTCGCGCCGCGATGATTGCCTCGAACTGGTGGCTTTGTTTACAAGCTTTCTGATCCTGATTCTAGTGTAATGCCATGTCGCGGCCTTCTGTGTCACGCCGCGACCCAAGGCTCGACTTGAGCCCTTCTCCCGTGTACAAGACTTTAACACCCAAAGACGTCTCAAATCCTTCAAACTCTAGTCATACTTAAACCATACACCTATATATCAATGTACGGAGAAAAACGGGTGTTACAAATTATGTTCATTCCGAAATTCATACCTACGAATTCTGGACCTTTATTCGCTTGATTTAAAGTCGGGAAGATAAAACAAAAGCATGAAGCTTCAAAATATCAATGGGAGTATATATAAATCACAGTAAATTGGAGAGAGTATTAACTGTGGATGTCAATGATTATGGAAAGACAGATACAGAAACATCGAAATATAAGGGAAGATATAAAACCCAACAACCACCCAGAAATTATAAACCATATATCGATGAATATAGCAATATAAAGACAAGGGAGGACTAAAAACACTATAAAACCAAGAGTATAATAGAAGTGAATAGATTCTTCTGGCGGCAGATGGAAAAGAAGAATGACGGATATGAAGGTTAGAAGTATATCAAGAATCAGAACTGGGTGGAGCATATTGACGAATGCTTTAAAATAAGAATTGAGGGAGAAAGAATAAATGGTATGAGCTGTGGAAAATAAGGAAACGAAGGGGGTAGATTTATAGTATAATATCAGACATAGCAATCAAGGCAGATTACGCATTTAATCAAAGAAAATCCTAATTTCCACAATTACCGAAGAATCAAATCTTATTCAGATTATGAAAATTTTCTATTCCTTAAATTTCGAAAATCAATCGTGACTACGTCAAAAGATAAGACGAATCTCCATTTCACTCTTTTACGATAACTTCTCTCATACGCTTCGAGTAATCGGATTGTTTTATCCATATTATTCAACGGTGATGAAATTCTATTTATCAACTCATATTCGTCATGAAAACATTTTTATTGTTAGCCATGACGACCTCACTCAAATTTCGGGATGAAATTTCTTTAACGGGTAGGTACTGTGACGACCCGGAAATTTCTGACCAAATTTAAACTCTATCTTTGAATGATTTAATGTTTTCGACACGATAAGCAAAGTCTGTAATGTCGAGTCTCAAGTTTCGGAACTATATTCATATAATCAATTATTCTTTGACTGTTCTCGAAGATTCACGAACAATATATATATAACTTAATGTGCATATATATATATATATATATATATATATATATATATATATATATATATATATATATATATATATATATATATATATATATGATTTCAAGTTATTTAGTAAACGATAGTAACATTCGATTATTGATTCGATTGATATTTAGATAAGTTAACTAAAACGTTTAAGATGAACCAGTAAAACACTAATTTGCTACAGTATTTTCGAATTTCTACAGTACCTGAAAAGCTACAGTATTTTCAAAAATCACTATATGTATATACTACGAGACGATGATTTATAGAAGCAAATAACCAAAACACTTAATTGATTAAAGCTACACTTCGAGTGACATAGTTTATCAATGATTAAGTTTAAGTTTTGATAAAGGTACACGTCGCGTAACGAAAAGTACTAGTTTTCTAAGAGTACGAAAATGCGTTCGAAAAATCGGAACCGGGATATAAGTCGAGTGACGACGTACGACTTATCGGAACAAAAATTACAGGTTAACTATGCACGAGAATTTAATATAATATATAAATAATTATTTAAATTACATATATTATATATTAATAAATAAATATGTCGACGAGGAAGAGTTAAAATACATATGTGAGCTGGAAAAGGGATCCATGCGATCGCATGGAATCCTCTCACATTAGCCATGCGATCGCATGGCAGGGGACTTCAGGCCACACTATAAAAGCTCGATCATTCTGGCTCAGTTGCACACTCTCAATCTCTCTCGTATATATACATATATATTTATATTTATATTATTATTATTATTATTATTATTATTATTATTATTATTATTATTATTATTATTATTAAGATTATTATTATTAATCTTATTATTAATAGTATTAGTATTATTATTTTTACGATACAAAAATAATAATATACATAAAATATTACGACGGAGTGATGTACAAATGATTTCAAAATGGGTTTTCAAGCGGGATAGAGCAAAGGAAACTATGGGTTATAGCTATGGAGGTTATGGGTAATATTCATGGGTACTGTTCGCAAGTCAAACCTAGTGTTTATCATCTCTGTTGCGTCTACGTACTTTTCTGCAATATTGAATCACAATATTGATACGTGAGCATTCATATCTTATCTTTTATATATTATTTGTGTATCCATGTCTAGTGCTCGAGTATATATATTTATGCATGCTTGTATACTAAATTTCATCATTAAATAGTTTATAATGAATCACGAATTAAATACATATATTACTGGTAAAAGGTATATGATATACATGTTTTTGGAAAGCTGACGACAAATCAATAACTTTTCATTTAGATATCGAATAATTTCAATGAACGGATTAAAAGATATGATCAACTGAATTATGATTGACGTTAATTGAAATTGCTTTTGAATCTGCAATTAAGATTTAAATAACTTGTTTACGAGATTGATAAATTGGATTTTTGAATATTACCAACCGAGTAAATGAATTCTTATATAAGGTACATCTCGTTTTGTTGAACAATTGTCAAAATTGATTATTTTATCATATTTTAAAGCCTTATAAAAACTATAGTCTAATTTTACAAGAATTGGGAAACTATGTGAAATGTTAAAATGTTTTGATTATCATAATCATTCAACTATAGTATTGAATCAGATTGACTTTTTGAAATGACTTTTGATAACTTTTGTATGTCGATCTCGAGCATTAGGATTGTGATACACTATGACCAGACCTAGCTTGATAGACATTTAATGACCAACATATGTTCTCTAGGTTGAGATCTACAGTTATTTGGTAATCCGAGTTTCAGTCACATTTTGGTGAACGACTTTATATGCTGCTAAGGTGAGTTTCATTTGCTCCATTTTTAAATGATTTTGCAATATATATTTTTGAGCTGAGAATACATGCACTTTATTTTAAAAACAATGGACACAAGTACATACTAAATTCTATACTGAGTTTGAACTGAAAATTCCTTAGCTTTGGTAACTAGTAACTGCCGGTTATAAGAACTGGTGGGCCCGAGTAGTAGTATATGGATCCATAGGGCTTGATATCCCCGTCCGAGCTAGATCGCTAGCCTTTTAACGGACGTATGCTATTTGAGAAGCGTACACGTTGGTTTGCATGTATTATTAAGATGATTATACAAAGGGTATAAATTATATATACGTTAAGTTTAGTTACCAGGGTGCTCAATTTCGTAGAATATTTTGATAAACGTTTCTGGATGAAACAACTGAAATCTTGTGATCCACCTTTATATACAGATTATACGATACATTAAAACTATGAACTCACCAACCTTTGTGTTGACACTTGTTAGCATGTTTATTCTCAGGTTCCCTAGAAGTCTTCCGCTGTTTTCTTATATGTTATACAAGATATGTGCATGGAGTCATACATGACATATTTTTCGAGGAAACGTTGCATTCACAAATCATCACCATCTATCTTATTTTGACTGTATTGTCAACAGAAGTATTATTGTAAACTATTATTTACGGTGATTGTCTATATGTAGAAATCATCAGCTGTCGAAAGCCTTTGATTTAAATATTCATTTATGGTGTGCCTTTTCAAAAGAATGCAATGTTTACAAAACGTATCATATAGAGGTCAAATACCTCGCAATGAAATCGATGAATGACGTGTTCGTCCATATGAATTTGGAGCGATCGTCACAGTTGAGATCACTACACTATATAATTGTGTGTGTGTGTATAATTACAATATACTAGCCAATAAAAGTAATAATGATAATATACTAGTTGATAAAATAAAGTGTATAAAAAGTACTCCGTATATCAATATTGTATTTTTTTAAATATGTTTTTTTAAGCTGTGTGATCACATCCGCAAAAGAACATGTGATCTAAAGATCAACAATGACGAACATTGAAAATTGTTGTTTTTATGTTCGCTAGATATAATTAATATTGAATGATAATAATATTTATATATATATATATATATATATATATATATATATATATATATATATATATATATATATATATATATATATATATATATATATATATATATATATATATATATATATATATATATAGGGGCAGGATCAATGGAGAAGTAACCAATCGGGGGGAAGCGAAAAAAAAAATTTCTTCGCTTTTTGGATTTTTTTTTCTGGCATCAAGATCACACGAAAATATGAATATTTAAAAAAGACACTTCGTGATGAATGTTATTATTTATGCGGGAAAACAATCGACAAAAATAACATTCAAGATAATATTGATCGTGAAGAATGTTAACGTTTTTTTTCTTCATGTTTTGTGAAGTAAAATTTAGTCCGATTTACAGTTTGGGGTTTAGGGTTTGGGGTTTAGGGGTTAGTGTTTTGGGTTTAGTCCCTAAACCCAAAACCTAAAACCCTAAACCCTAAACTCTAAAAGGTTCGTGTTAAAAACTAAATCTAAATTCTAAATCTAAACCCTAAATCTAAACCCTAAATTTATAAACCCTAATATCTGAACCCTATAAACCCTAATATCTAAAACCTCAACATACGCTCGAAAAACATGATAATTGTTATATATTAATTCTTCGAGCGTTTTCCCGTCAAAATAAAAACATTTATTACAAAGTGTCTTTATTATATGTTCATATTTTCATCCAATCTATAATGTTCGTGAACAAAGTTTTTTCAAAAAACGAAAAAAAAAATTTGCTTCCCCTCACTTCCACCCGTTGATTACTTCCCCCTCGATCCTATCACTATATATATATATATATATATATATATATATATAAATCAAAAGTTTTTTTTTATGAATTGTGGTTGAAAGTTATTTTAGGATGTTTGTATCTATATATTATATCTATATTTTATATATATATATATATTATTAAATTTTTTTTTCTATTTAAATGACTTATATATCAAAAGTTTTTTTTGAATTGTGGTTGAAAGTTATTTTAGGATGTTTGTATCTATATATATATATATATATATATATATATATATATATATATCTATATTATATATATTATTAAATTTTGTTTTCTATTTAAATGACAGCTAAGGTTTATATTGTATTTTTAGGTTCTATTAAAACTTCGTTTTTCCATATAATTGGATGCTTATTTTTTGTTGTTGGAAACTAATTATTTACCAAAACAAATCAGAAATACGATGCACAAAATAAAATATAGTAACTTTAAACAAATAATTCACGAAGATTTATTGGTACACGAAACTATGCATCAATGCATCAACTATTGTACATTATTAATTACCTTCCTTTAAAAAAAATATGCTTAGATATATAAGAAATAATATGCATCGACACTTTCTAAATTCTAAGAAACTAAATGCATCAACGTTTCTCATCTCATTATTGGTTATATATCTTGAAATGAATTCATGATTGCATCAATATCATCGGTTATATATTAATGAAAATGAAGTTATCTTTTCTTTCAAAGTTGTAGTTACTCCCTTTACACTTGAGTACTAATTGTAATTTATTAGAAAATATAAAAGATAACTTCAGAGGTATAAAAAGTAAATTCATTGTTGAATAAATCCACCAAATAAAACTCACCGAAATTTTTGAACGGATTTATCATTTTATTCGCCGCGAATTAGGTTCCGCCGTTATCACCGTTCAACTCGAAATAATTTACAATAAATTGTATTCGACACGGAGCTTCGATACACTATCAACGGAGCATTTTCTTTTTAGCAATAAATATGGAAGTAATTAGAATTTACACTTTAAGTCCTTAAAATATTTCTGAACATGCAAATTGTGACGACCTGGGAATTTCCGACCAAATTTAAACTTAATCTTTATATGATTTCGATACGATAAGCAAAGTCTGAAATGTTGAGTCTCGAAAACTTTGGAACTATGTTCATATGTTCAATTATCCTTCGACTATTACCGACGATTCACGAACAATTGTGTGTAAATAAATACGTAAATATATATACACATGAATATATATATATATATATATATATATATATATATATATATATATATATATATATGTATAAATTCTATACATAAGAAATATTAAATATAAATAATAATTAAATACTAAAGATTCAATATATTGTATTATTAGTAAAAATGATATAATTGATAAATTGTAACATAGTAAAGTTAATTATAAGTTTAAGTGTAAATGCTATAATAATATTATTATCAGTAAAAATAATGTTATTATAACTACTAATATTATTAGTACCATTAATAATAAATATCTTGATTAAAGTCAATGTTAGATATATTATTAATACCAATAGATAATACACAAATATGAAAGTTGATATATATAAATTGATATATTATTATTATTATTAGTATTAATGTTATTATTAATGATATTAGTATAATCAGTATTATTGCTATAAATACTATTGGAGTTATATATTTCATAATAATTATTATCATTATCATTAGTAATAATATTAATATTTTACTTGTATTACTACTAGTTAAAATTTTAAGGATATTATTATTATACCTATTAAAAGATTAATCATAATCTATATCTATAAATATAAATATATAAATATAAGGGAAATATAAATAAAGATAAATACAGATATATAAATGCTGTTGTATATTCAGATATACATAAAAACATAAACAAATACTAATTTCAGTCATATATATATTGATATCACTTTTATTACTAGTATTATTTTAATTATTAATATTATTAATATTAATTCTATTATTATTTATTACTAAATGTTTTATTATTTACTGAATTATTACTAAATATATGTAACCTATCTATAATTACTGATCTATTAGGAATCAAAATCAGATAAAAACAAACTGGTTAACAAAGTCTTTAATTTGTACGAAATATGTTTAATGTCACTTTCCAAATTTTTGTATTCTTTCTTAATTGATTTTCTTGTCTGCAAATTGGTGACCAGTTGAATCTCAAATCGTATTACAGACAAAAGGGATTATATCAGTATTACTAACTTTACATATTCGGTTTTCATCTTTAGATATAGTCAATCCACAACTGCATTTGGGAATTAAAAACTAAAATAATAAAAATAGCAGCTTGTTCATCTTTGTTATCCCACTTTTTAGCCAAAACCTCGAATTCAATTTCAATCTCAAAAAGTATTAATGCAATTCTGTTAAGAATCCCTTTTACAAACTATCTGCAAGGTTTCGTTTTCCAATTCCTTTAAACGAATTCAAATTTTCAAGTCAAAGTTTCTATTTAAAAAAGTCAAACAATTGTTCATGATCAAATTCGAGTTCGTATGAATGTTTGAGGTTGAATTGACGAATCCAGTAGATTCTAAGATTGATTTACAATGTATTTCATGTTATAAACTTTTTCTAATACGACCTCGAAAATGAAAATCATTTTTTTTCCTTTCCTCTTCAAACAGCGACGGGAGCAGGGACAGTTTTTTTTTATATAATTTTTTTTATATATTTTTTGTTTTTCTTTGATAATCATTAACACCCAATCCAATCCATGGTTGTTTACAAGTCGAAATTGAATTCATAAAGTCGTTATATTAATTTTGATGGTTGTTGAATCCATGGAACTCTTGAGGAAGAAGGAGGATAAACAGACAGATAGATATTGGTTATATGGTTAGGGGTTGTAGTTTTAATCAAAAAAGTAAAGACAGAACGATGGTTAGAGAGTGGTGTCGGGTAACGAGAGATCGGAGGTTCGAGCCCCGTCGTGGGCAATTCTTTTTGGAAAATCTTTAGAAAGGGTATATACACTATATTTTCATTATTATTATTATTATTATTATTATTATTATTATTATTATTATTATTATTATTATTATTATTACTATTATTATTATTATTATCATCATTATTGTTATTGCCATGATAAGTGTTATTATTATTAACATTATTATTATTATGATATTATTGTTAAAATTATTAATTATGATAATTATTATTACTCCTAATATTTAGAAATATCATTGTTTTAATCAAATAAAGAGTATTATCAAATTCGTTAACATTAGTATAAGTATCATAATCATAATTAGGATTATTGTATTATTATTATTATCATTGATATTATTAGTATTACAAATATTATTGTTACAAATATTATAATTTTCTTTATAAGTATTAGAAACATAAATTTTTGTTAATACTGTTATAAGTAAGATTATTATAAATCTTGTCATTTTAGTGTTATTATTATTAATATGAGAATGATTAATATTAATATTAGTATCACTTTTGTAACTATTAGTATTATTAATCTTATAATTAGATAAAAGTATCATTATTAACAATATCATTACTATTATTAAAATTATCATTTTTAATAAAGTTATTATTAGTATTATTATTATTATTCTTAGTAAAACATTAATATCAAAACCACCATTTTTTAAACAAATAAATATTGTGATTATAGAACATACTTATTATATATACTACAATTATATTAATAAGCCATATAACTATATATAAAGCATATTAACCTTATAAAAACTTTTATATAACAAATTAGGTATTTTTCAGATATAAACATATTAATATAACTATATAAATAATAATCATTTTCAAATATATATATATATATATATATATAAACAAAATATATAATATATAAGGTTATAAGATACGAAATTGTTCGATTACAAGTATATATGTTAATGTATATATACGAATGATATAGGTTCGTGAATCCGAGGCCAACCCTGCATTGTTCAGTTGTTCAATATAGTCATATGTATTTTTACTATAAAATACATTAGGTGAGTTTCATTTGCCTTTTTTTACCCTTTATATTTTTGGGCTGAGAATACATGCGCAATTTTTATAACTGTTTTACGAAATAGACATAAGTAATTGAAACTACATTATATGGGTGAATGATTGAAGCCGAATATGCCCCTTTTGCTTGGTAACCTAAGAATTAGTAAACCGATCTACTAATTGACACGAATCCTAAAGATAGATCTATTGGGCCTAACGAACCCCATCCAAAGTACCGGATGCTTTAGTACTTCGATGTTGTTTTTATCATGTCCGAAGGATTTCTCGGAATGATAGGGGATATTCTTATATGCATCTTGTTAATGTCGGTTACCAGGTGTTCACCATATGAATGATTTTTGTCTCTATGCATGGGACGTATATTTATGAGAAATAGAAATGAAATTCTTGTGGTCTATTAAAATGATGAAAATGAATGTTTATGATAAACTAATGAACTCACCAACCTTTTGGTTGACACTTTAAAGCATGTTTATTCTCAGGTATTAAAGAAATCTTCCGCTGTGCATTAGCTCATTTTAAAGATATTACTTGGAATCATTCATGGCATATTTCAAAAGACGTTGCATTCAAGTCGTTGAGTTCAGTAAAAATTATGATTAAGTAAATGGCAGATTAGATCATTTATAGGTGGATATTACGAAATAGTATGCATGCCTGTCAACTTTCGATGTAATGAAAGATTGTCTTTTAAAACGAATGCAATGTTTGTAAAATGTATCATATAGAGGTCAAATACCTCGCGATGTAATCATATGTTATTGTATTCGTTCTTATAGATTAGGACGGGTCTTTACATGTGGTATCAGAGCGGTGGTCTTAGCGAACCAGGTCTTGCATTAGTGTGTCTAACTGATAGTTGTTTAGATGCATTAGTGAGTCTGGACTTCGACCGTGTCTGCATGCCAAAAGTTTTGCTTATCATTTCTAGTCCGAAATCATCTTCTTATTATCCTTAGAAAATTACCTGCTTATCATTCCTAGTCTAGACACATCTTACTGCATCGATTGCATGAATAGTGTATAGACAAATCCATATCTTAGCGTATATGTTACTGTAGACTTTATCTTACACGTTTTCTTAATTTTCTCCGTAATCTACGGGATCTTCTGTACTATATTAGATGTTCTATATAATTAGAATATTATCCGATAACCGAAAATCATTTCATATCGAAAATCCTCTAACTGATCATAAGAGATGGATCCTACACCTAGCTTGGATTCCATTAGTTCCGAAAGCAATTTTGAGATGCGTATTGAAGTAGACTCCGAAGTCAATGAACCTGAAGTGTCTCCACCGTTTAGCTATTTTTCTTTCTGGAGGAGATGGGAGTGGGTCCGAGACTTACTCACTCGATGGAGAAATGAAGAAGGTGAGCCCTACCGCGAACCAAACTTACCTCCTAACATCGGAGAAAACGATGTACTCACCGGTGAACCTATGCGCAACACTGTATTCACCCTTCTTGCTAAAGTTTTCCACCTCGAAGGTCGCATTATTGCAATCTCAGAAAATATTCAACCTCTACTTCCGAATACCAATCGAAGGGGAATATTATAAGAAGTTAGGGAACTTCAAATTGATAATCAAGATCTATCGAATCAGATGAGTGGATGGATAGAAATGATAGAGGGTACGATAGAAACCCTGACTAGAATGGTGCGTGATTTACAAGCTATACTTACTACACCAACATCATCACCAACCGCAGCACCAACAACACTTGTAGCACCGACAGCAACAGTACCACCATCAGTAGCACCAGCAGCATAACCAGTACCAACAACAACAACATCATCACATGTCTCAACCTCGCAATCTATACCTCAAGCATAATCATCGTTCTAAGAATAGTTCTACATAAACTATCTTCGTCCTTCATGATGATTATGTAATCTCTAATGTTTTAGAGATTATGTACTCTAGTTCTAACCATAAATCATACGAGTTTAATATCATATTGACTCATTAAATCCATGATTACCTTTGAAGAAAATATATATGTAAGTATATTTTCATAAACATTGTAATTAAAAATTCTTTCGTACAAACTGTTAATGGTGAAAATATTTTAACGGGTAGGTAATACCCAAGGAATATTTAAATTTCACATTAATAAGTTACACTGTATATTCTTCGAATCTGATTCAACAGTCATTTACTATCCTACTTACATCCACAGATATACGAATCCGTTCACCGTAGAATAACCCTTTTCATTCAATTTCATATTTAGATTTTGATCTATCAGAATCCGACAAGTGGCATAATGAAGAAAACATTGGAAAAAAAATAATAAAAAATAAAATTTGTTAGAAACAAACAAATTAACCATGAGAAAATTTTGTTAAGAATCCACGCTAACAAAATCCTAGCTAATTGTTCCTAGCTAACTGTTAATTCCTTATTACATTTTATTATCGCAATTTATTTATCGCAGTTTATTTATCGCAATATAATTATCGCAATTTTATTTATCGTCATTTAATTTCTGTTATTTATTTTACGCACCTTAAATATCGGGACACGTATACAAGGTTTTGACATATCATATCGACGCATCTATATATATTATTTGGAATAACCATAGACACTCTATATGCAGTAATGCTGGAGTTAGCTATACAGGGTTGAGGTTGATTCTATAATAATATATATACTTTGAGTTGTGATCGAGTCTGAGACATGTACACGGGTCACGATACGTATTAATTAATTCAAATATTATATATTAAACTATATATGAATTATTAGACTGTTAACTGTGGACTATCGACTGTGGACTAATGACATTGGACAATTAAAATGAATTAAAATATTGATTATAACATATGAAACTAAACATCTCTTCAAGTTTTCCACTTGAGTTCATCTTAAACCTCGTTTGTATCTTGACGATTCCAATCTGCGTACAAACCTTTCACGATTCTTGAAAACACCTCAATCGAGAGGATGAACCAACCGCACTTCATTTACGGAAGAAAAGATTGATGTATATAGTTACGCACCTGAAAACACTCGGAACTTGAGTAAACGTTAACATGTACTTGTGCTAGCTCCTTTGGCGTTATTATTACCGAAAATAACTTTACAATCCCTCTTCAAATTAGCCAATTTTGTCACAGCTTCAACAAATCAATTTCAACTTTTCATTTGAATAAACTCTTTTATAACCTTGATATATAAGTTGTCTCTTCGCCTTCGTTACCGGGGAACCGTTTATATTCCACCACATTAGCAGTAAACTGACCAGCAACCTCGTTGCTCCTTGGCTTAAACCTCTCCGATAAATCACTATATTTATCCATTGAAAACCCTATCATATACTCATCCGCATCTTGTAACGAGAACTGCCATACCAATTACCAGGAATCAATAATCAGTACTTTGAAAACTCACAGTATGTCTACATCAACAGTTATATGTATAACATTCATCTCTTAGAATTATGATCTTCCATTCTGAAATTTTGAAAAGTACCCAGTCTACGCATCAATACTCCGAACATTGAAAAAGTTGAAGGAAGCAAGAAAAACTGTAAACGACCTTAACCGTTGAAGGTGTGATAATAAAGAATGGATGGTTGGAAAACTCTCAATAGAAATTTACTACCGAAAAACGGATTATGCGAAACTATGAAGGAAGCCGTGGACAAATCACAAAGACTAAACTTGCCTTCAAAGAATCCAAATGATTCAATGCCTGCTGAAGTCTCTAGCGAATATCTTGCTCCTTACTCTAAACCCTTGCGGACAATATTTTTCATCATCCTCTGATCTTAGATATTCTAAGATATTATCATATATTTCATTATAAATATTCTCGATATTTCTGAAAATATTTTCATATCTAATCATATCTGAAATCATTTATCTCTTCGCGCTATTAGTGTTACATCATATAAGAAACTGTTAGTTTCTATATTCTGTAAACTTTCGAGTTTAAATTATGAATGTTTTTGAAGTAGTGTTGGGAATTGAAGCATGAGTTAGTTTAATATAATGACACTTGATCAATGTGATTATATTACAGTAAGTCATGCTGAATTTCTAAATGGAAAGTGATGATTCACAGATCATAACGTCATCATGTGCCATGTTACATAACTCTTTCATTCTACTTAACTTCTGAAAATATCAAGAAAATATATTCTTGATAGTTCTATTCTCAGTGATTCTGGTAATTTGACAAATCAAATCGTGCTATTACATTCTTTCTTGTTTAGAACATTAAGTTCATTCGAAACTCCATACTTACGAATTCTGAACCATTACTCGTTCTACTAGAGGTTGAGAAGATAATAAAAAGGCAAAGAGCTCCAAAATATAAGAGAAAACATAAAGCTCAATAACAACACGGAGATTACAAACCGTGGATATTAATACGAATAACAATATAAAGACACGGTAGAATTAAGAATAGTATCATCCCAAGGTAATAGTAGAAGTAACCAAATTTTTCTGGTGGAAGATTAAAAAGAAGGATGACAGAAATGATAATTAGGAAAATATCAGGAATTAGAACGGGATTAAGCATTTTCACACTCTTTTGGATGTATGAACTAATAAAGAATAGGAATGATGAAAGAAATGGAACGGGTGAGGTTAATTTTGTGACGACTCAGAAATTTCCGACCAATTTAAACTTAATCTTTGTATGATTTCGATACGATAAGGAAAGTCTGTAAAGTTGAGTCTCAAAAAGTTTGAACTATTATCATATATTCATGTGACCTTCGCCTGTCTCCGATGATTCACGAACCATTGCTTGTAAATATGTGGATATATATAAATATGTGTATATATAAATATATGTATAATATATTTAATAACATGAACATTAATAAACTATTATATACATTTATTGTTATAAATAAATATGTAAAAGAAAATACATTGTAATAAAAAGTATTATTTTATATGTATAATTCTTGTATATATATATATTGTTATATATAATTTAATTATTTAATATATATTTATTTACGTAGTAAATTTTATTATTTAAAACTGTTTATATATATACACAGTGTATATTAAATATAATAAATTTTGAGCTTAAATGGTAAATGTCTGTAACTTTCGGTTGACGTTTAATTATCTTTAAAATAGGTCTAATAAAATATATATATATATATATATATATATATATATATATATATATATATATATATATATATATGAAGTTTTAAAATAAAAGTTGGTCCAAAATTTGATTAAAAAGATAATAGTTTTAATAAAAAAAAATTTACTTTTTAAACTAAGTTTTTGTACTCCGGACATATAAATTGGAATAGTAAATATGTAATTATCGAATTTTTTTTATCAGGTTTCAAACAGATAATGGCTGAAATAAATAAATTGACTTAATTTTAAAATATGAGATTTTTCTGAATTAAATTATCCGTAACTGTTTAGCAATGGACACACCCCGTGAAAACTGTCGGCAGAAAAATCCATTCTCTCGGCTGCTTACTGTTTTTATAACTCACATGATTGAAGTTTATTATTATTATAATTATTATTATATTATTATTATTTTTAAATATCTGTCACTATTGGGTTGATTCTTTCGTTCACAAATCAATTTATAAAATTTATATACTATACATACATGGGGATTTAGCACCCACTTTCTATCCTTTCTGTACTTATATGTAAAACCCATTACTATGTAATCCCTCTTCCTTTGTTCTTCTTTCTATTTTTCTTTTAGAACACAAAACAATTACATATACATACTTAAGTGATAACACACACCACAGTACTTGATCATCTTCTTCGACAACACCCATCACCACCGTCACCCACCTTCTAACACCATCATTTTTCAAGCCATCATTCGAACACCCCATCGAGCAAAACCCTCGTCACCATACACCGTACCTCACCCTCACTTACGAACTTGTGTGGTTTATTTAAACATCACCACCTACAAACCACCATGGCCGTTTACACCCATCATCATCGAAACCCTTCACTACCACCTTGTAAACAACCCATAAAAAAAACCATCCACCACCTCATTCTCTTTCTCTCTCTCTCTCTCTCTCTCTCTAAAGTTTTGATCGCAAATTACACCATAAATCACCACCACTTCTATGACACCACCTTCCATCACTAGAAACCTCCACCCACAACCACATACACGTTAATGTTGCAGCTACTATCACGTTCTGTCTAAGTTAATAAACCACCATTATTGAACAACCATGGCTGCCGTTACCCAACTGCAACTATCGCTTTCAATTTTTTTTCTGTTTTAGTCTGATACAAACCAATCACTACAACTCATTGCAACTACTACTGCAGCTCGAATATTCTGTTCAAAAGCAACCACGAACATCGTTTACAGCTTCTGTTGTACATTTTTTTTCTTGCAATCGCTAACCAACAACCATTAACACGTTTTATGTATGCTTCTACTTTCTGAAACCATTTCGCTGTCAACAAGAAGAAACCCAACCCCAATAACTTCATCATTTAAAGTTGCAGAATTCCAATAGATATTAAAGTGTTACTGTCATAACCCGTCCTTAACCATAAGAACGAGTTAGATAACGTATGATTTCATTGCGAGGTATTGACCTCTATATGCGACATTTTTAAAAGAACAACTGCATTTATTTTACATTACAAACCATAACTCTTATTTTAATACAAGCTTTAGACAATAAAAAGATGATTATCGTTTAGCGATAATCTTAGACTTACAAACTTTACATGTGATGATAACAATACGATTTCTAGCATATTTTACATTACAAATCCTCCGATATGCAGTTTTATTTTTGACATAAATATGCATACTCAAGATCTTGTTTAAATTTAACATGTTGCAGCGGAAGCTTCTAATTATCACCTGAGAATAGACATGTTTAAAACGTCAACATAAAGTTGGTGAGATATAGGTTTAATGCCGGCATCAATATATATATAGACCACAAGATTTCATATATAAACGTTTTAATAAAAATATTCTAAGTGGTTGAGCACTTGGTAACCATACTTAACATTTAATCACGTCGCATATTCCCTTTATTATGAAATCTTACTACACCGTACCAAGTGTAGTCACGAAACGAAGTACTGTGCAACCGTTGAATACTGGTCGTCCAGTCCGGTTGGGGTTGTCAGGCCCGATAGATCTATCAACAGGATTCGCGTTTACAATACCGCTGTAAATAACAGTTACCAAGCTACAGGGAAGTATGCCAGTGGTACAACTCAACGTAGAATATATTTTTCAGTTACTTGTGTCCATATCGTAAAACATAAAATACATGTATTCTCATCCCGAAATATTTAGAGTTTAAAAGTGGGACTATATACTCACTTTCGTCTTGAAGATATGAAATTTTGACTTGGTCTCCGATTGATATCACGAACCTATCCATATAATATATCAATACCTTTTCTTTTTAAACAATCGTCACATATATATACTTATAATACTTTTAATACTTTTAATAATTCCTTAGTCCGTAGTTAGCAGTCCGATGTTAGTAATTCAATTTTAATGGTTCATTTTTAGGTGTTTAATAAACCCCCAATGAAATAAATAAAACCCCCATCGTATATGTATTGGTCGAGATTAATCTTGACCCACGGTACCGGTGTTGTCAAATGACGTGTTGCGTACATAAAGTACCGGTGTTGTCAAATGACGTGTTGCGTACAATCATGGGATCTTATGATTAATCTTCTCGTATTGTTTACGGGTGATCCTGAACCATATAAAATTAAATTATGAGTACATATATATAAAATATCATGTTATTTTAGAAGGATGTGGTTTATTTAATTTTTTTCCAATTAATCACGTAGCTAAACTAGTCTTGGATATCCGATTTCGTTTTGGTCATAGTTTCTTCGTTACAACTCCGTTTTCGTTGGTTCAACTTGCCACTTCCTTGGATCGAGTCCCTCTTTAAGAATATGAACTGTAAATACCTTAGTTTGTATTCGAAATCACAGGTCATAGGTCAAACTTTGGTGAAACTTATGAAGTTAATCATTTTCCATCATGTAAACAACCTTAAATGATTATTTTTCTAAAAATACTTATACTTTGAGTTAAATCATAAAATTTTTATGCGTTAACATATTCATATTAAAAATCATTTTTCCAGAAAATAAACCTCCAATTCAAAGTTTAAGATGGTTTTTAATTATCCAACCCAAAACAGCCCCCGGTTACACTCCGACGTCGTAAAAACAGTTTTTAAGGTGTTCTTTGAAAAACCAAGTTAAACCTTGTTAAATTAGCATATATTTAAGATATATTACAGGTCTTGAAGTATTTTAAAAGTTAAGTTAGAAGGATCTATTTAGTTTGCAAATAAGTTTGAAAACATTCAAACTATGTTCTTGTTGTTAAAATTTTATACCACAAAATAAGATAGCTATATATATATGAATCGAATAAGGTTATGAACATAGTTACTACCTCAAGTTCCTTGGACAAGGTTGCTGTAAAAGAGGAGTAAGAACCTAGAACCAAAAGGGTGATGGAATTGGATGAAAGATTGGAAGTAAGTTTGTGTTCTTGGAAGGATTTCTTGAAGTGTTGTTGTAAGAGTTTTCTTATGGTGATTAAGTAAGGTTTTTATGGCTAGATCTTCTTGGTAACTTGCTGGATGATTATGGAGTTTAAAGGTTAAGAAAGAGTGTGTGTATTAGCTAAGATAATTGAAGTTAAAATGAATCAAAATGAGGATCCATGAAGACCCTTTAAAACGTGATATGGGGGGGGCAAGGACAAAATTTTAAGCTTGTAATCTTGTGTATTTGTCAAACAATCATACAAAAGCAATTACCTCTACCTTAGGGCAGTAACAAGGGCTAGTTAGGTGGTGATTTGATGTGTATATACCAATAGTAGATACGTATAGAAGTTAGGTATGATACGAGTACATATACTCTAGATATACGTATAGAAATCTTGGGAAAAATAGAATGAGGATTCAAATATAGCTATCTTTTGTGAATACACTTATATAATTTTATGTATTTAAGTCCTTAAAAGTGATTAAATACATTACATATACGATATATGTATAAACATTATAGGTTATAAGTATTTATGTCAAATAACGTTACGTATGGTTATCGTTTTGAAAACTTAAGTTAGTAGTTTCAAAATATACTTATAACTTATTGTTATTAATACAAAATGAGATATTAAAACATTCATTAATCATGTTAAATATGTATATATACATATATATACACAAACGTATAATTATCATATATTGTATAGTTCGTGATATCATCGGTCAAACTAGACGGTCAAACGTTGTGTAAAACTCTTTTCGGAAACATAAATCTCAACAATTTGGATTGCTTATCATGTTGGTAAGGTTTAATTTATATAAATATTAATCTTATAAGTATAGAACGATCGAAAAAGTGCGGGTCATTACAGTACCTACCCGTTAAATAAATTTCGTCCCGAAATTTTAAAATTGTACCTATTTTGCGTCATCGGAAAACAAGTGTGGATATTTTTGTTTCATTTGATCCTCTCATTCCCAAGTAAACTCGGGACCCCTTCGAGCATTCCAACGAACCTTAACGATCGGTATGTTGCTCTGCTTGAGCCGTTTAACTTCACGATCCATGATTTCGATTGGTTCTTCGATGAATTGTAGTTTCTCGTCGACATGGATTTCTTCAAGAGGAATGGTGAGGTCTTCCTTTGCAAGACACTTCTTAAGGTTTGAGACGTGAAATGTATTATGTACTCCGGCGAGTTGTTGTGGTAACTCGAGTCGATAAGCTACCGGTCCAATGCGTTCGATAATCTTGAACGGACCTACATATCTTGGGTTCAGTTTACCCCTTTTTCCGAAGCGTATTACACCTTTCCACGGTGACACCTTTAACATAACCATGTCACCGATCTGAAACTCTAATGGTTTCCTTCGAACATCGGCGTAGCTCTTTTGGCGACTACGGGCTGTTTTCAATCTCTCCTTGATTTGTACTATCTTCTCAGTTGTTTCGTGTATGATCTCGGGACCAGTTAATTGTCGATCTCCTACTTCATTCCAACAAATAGGAGATCTACACTTCCTTCCGTACAATGCTTCGAATGGCGCAGCTTTAATGCTCGCATGATAACTATTATTATACGAGAATTCTGCTAATGGTAGATATTTATCCCATCCGTTTCCAAAATCGATCACACATGCCCTGAGCATGTCTTCAAGAGTCTGAATCGTTCTTTCACTCTGCCCGTCGGTTTGCGGATGATACGCGGTACTCATATCCAAACGAGTTCCTAGGGCCTCCTGTAGTGATTGCCAGAACTTTGATGTAAATCTACTATCACGATCGGATATAATGGAAATAGGTATTCCATGCCTTGAAACAACTTCCTTTATATACAATTGTAATAGTTTCTCCATTCTATCCGTTTCCTTTATAGGCAAGAAATGTGCAGACTTGGTGAGACGATCAACAATCACCCAAATGGTGTCGTATCCCCAGGCAGTCTTTGGTAACTTCGTGATGAAATCCATGGTAATACCATCCCATTTCCATTCTGGAATTTCTGGTTGTTGAAGTAACCCTGACGGCTTCTGGTGTTCTGCTTTGACTTTGGAACAAGTTAAACATTCCCCAACATATGTTGCAACGTCTGTCTTTAAATTAGGCCACCAATAATGTGTCTTAAGATCTTGATACATCTTTCCAACTCCAGGATGTATCGAGTATCTTGTCTTATGTGCCTCGTTCAATATCAACTTCCTTAATCCACCCAACTTCGGTACCCAAATACGATTTGCAAAATATCGAGTTCCATCTTCCCGCATAACGAGTTGCTTCTCATACTTCTTCATTATTTCATTTCCTATATTTTCTTTAGTAAGTGCTTCTCGTTGAGCCTCTTTGATTTGTGAGTTGAGATTCATGCGAATTTTTATGTTCATTGCTCGTACTCGAATTGGTTCTCGTTCCTTTCTGCTTAAAGCGTCAGCCACCACATTCGCTTTCCCGGGATGATAACGAATTTCACAGTCATAGTCGTTTATTAACTCGACCCACCTACGTTGCCTCATGTTCAGCTGTTTCTGATCAAAAATATGTTGAAGGCTTTTATGATCAGTAAACACAGTGCATTTAACCCCATACAAGTAGTGTCTCCATATATTCAATGCAAACACGACTGCTCCCAGTTCTAGATCATGCGTCGTATAATTCCGCTCGTGAATCTTTAATTGTCGGGATGCGTATGCAATAACTTTCTTTCGTTGCATAAGAACACAACCAAAACCTTGTCGCGAAGCATCACAATATATTTCAAAATCATCGTTCCCTTCAGGTAACGATAAGATAGGCGCCGTAGTTAACTTCTTTTTCAGTAATTGAAATGCACTCTCCTGCTCAGAAGTCCATTCATATTTCTTCCCTTTTTGCGTTAACGCTGTCAACGGCTTAGCTATTCGGGAAAAATCTTGAATAAACCTTCTATAATAATCGGCTAAACCCAAAAATTGGCGTATCTGCATTGGTGTCTTAGGAGTCTCCCATTTTTCAATGGCTTCAATTTTTGCTGGATCAACCTGAATTCCTTTGCTACTAACAACGTGGCCAAGAAATTGCACTTCTTTCAACCAAAAAGCACATTTAGAAAATTTAGCATATAGCTGTTCTTTTCTTAACAACTCTAATATCAACCTTAAATGCTGCTCATGCTCTTGCTCATTCTTGGAATAGATAAGAATATCATCAATGAAAACGATAACAAACTTATCTAAATACGGACTACAAACTCGATTCATGAGGTCCATGAATACAGCTGGCGCATTCGTCAATCCAAACGGCATGACCAAAAATTCGTAATGACCGTAGCGTGTCCGAAAAGCAGTTTTCGGTATATCTTCTTCTTTGACACGTAATTGATGATAGCCCGATCTTAGGTCAATTTTCGAGTACACACATGATCCTTGGAGTTGATCAAATAAGTCGTCAATTCTCGGTAGTGGATACCGATTCTTGATAGTTAACTTATTTAATTCACGATAATCTATACACATTCGGAAAGATCCATCTTTCTTCTTGACGAATAAAATTGGAGCTCCCCACGGTGAAGTACTTGGTCGTATGAATCCACGATCCAGTAATTCTTTTAACTGACTCTGAAGTTCTTTTAACTCGGACGGTGCACGTCTATATGGAGCACGAGCAACCGGTGCAGCTCCTGGTACAAGATCTATTTGAAATTCTACAGATCTAAGTGGAGGTAATCCCGGCAACTCTTCTGGAAATACTTCAGGAAAATCTCTTGCCACAGGCACGTCATTGATGCACTTCTCTTTTTCTTTCTTTTTGACTTTATTAACATGTGCTAAGATAGCATAGCACCCTTTCTTCAAGCACTTTTGAGCTTTCAAATAACTAATGAGTTTTAGCTTTGAGTTACCCTTCTCTCCATAAATCATTACTGGCGTTTTATCCTTACGAGGAATGCGAATTGCCTTCTTGGCGCACACAACTTCAGCTCCTATTTTGGACATCCAGTCCATGCCGATTATTACATCAAAACTTCCTAATTCTACGGGTATCAAATCAATCTTAAATGTTTCTCCGGCTAAATTTATTTTACAATCACGGCAAATTTTATCGGCTTTAATTAGTTTACCATTAGCTAACTCAATCATGTACTTAGCATCTAGAGGTAATGATGAACAATTCAATTTAGCGTGAAAGTCTCTACACACGTAACTTCTATCAGCACCAGTATCAAATATAATAGATGCGGATAAGTTATTAATGGTAAACGTACCCGTAACAAGCTCCGGGTCTTCACATGCCTCTCTAGCATTAATAACAAATGCTCTCCCACGTGCAGGTCCGATATTCTTCTCTGGATTCGGGCACTGGCTCTTATAGTGACCTTGTTTTACACACCCAAAACAAGTAATGGTAGCCAAAGCAGTTCTATTTGCATTGGTGGCAGGAGTCTTGGTACCATTTGTATTTGTAACGAGAGCCCTACAATCTTCAGCAAGATGACCCTTTCGATTACATTTGTTGCATACCACATTACAGTAACCAGAGTGATGTTTGTGGCATCGGTTGCATAAAGGATTTTGTCCTTTATAACCAAAGCTTAAACCACTACCCGCACCTTGCGTGATTTCTTGTTTCTTAAAAGATTGTTGTTGGTTACCTCGATCATAATTTCCATTCCACTTTCTTTTGTTACCTGATACCTTCACATCAGTATTGGATACTTTCTTATCCATGATGACCTAATCCATTAGCTCGTTTGCCATGGTTATAGCTTCATGAATTGTCTTAGGTTTCGATGCTGTAACATTTGCTTTGACCTTTTTGGGCAAACCATCTTTGTACATTTCAATCTTCCGTTCTTCGGTTGGAACCAATTCAGGACATAGCAAAACTAATTCCATGAATCGCTGATTGTAGTTGGTGATTTCAGTACCAATAACCTTCAGACTTCGTAATTCATCTTCCAACTTCCTAACCTCATTCCTTGGACAATATTCGTTGATTAACATTGTTTTGAATTCTTCCCATGGAGTATCATAAGCTACATCTCCTCCTACAGCCTTCACATAATTTTTCCACCACGTGAGTGCACTATCTTGTAAAGTGCACGATGCATACTTGGTCATGTCCTTTTCAACACAACCACTGATTTTAAACACAGTCTCCATCTTTTCTATCCACCGGGTTAAACCGATCGGTCCTTCTGTTCCACTGAATGATGAGGGCTTGCAAGCTTGAAAAGTTTTGTAAGTGCACCCCACACGAGGATTTGGGTTAACTGCAGCACCTCTTGCAGCCTCGACCCATAACATTCTGTCGTTCACTCGCTGATTGATGAGTTCCTGGATTTCTTGTTCCGTCATTCGGTTCAATCGCGCCATATTCTTCTATAAGAATGAAAAGAAAATAATTATTCACATGGAATATTATAGATGTAGTGTATATTTACAGTACATTATAGCTTATTAATAATATGAACCAGGTATTATTATAAAAGCCTTTTCTTCTTATTAGCGTTTTATAATTATATCTAGGGTAGTACCTACCCGTTAATGTCCATACTTAATAGCTTAGTATAGAATCAATTACTACCATCTAAATAATACTTAACCATGGAAAATTATTGCATTTCACACTTCACTATTTTACATATGCTTATCTTACATCGAACATTAAACAAACCACACTAATAATATTATACAAAACATTATATGATCCCATGGTTTAATACGGCAGCGCATCGTTTGGTCTATTTTCTAGGACGTTTAGGTTCAAAGAATCGCTTAACGCTTATCCTGGCTGTCTGCCTATATTTTGGCTGTGGGACTGAAGAACTGGATGCCGGGATAGAACGAATAGGAATAGCGGGAATAGGGGTGGTAGTGTCTAGTGGAGTTGGTGCCACATCATCCTTACTAAACTCGGGATTTGAATTTTCTAATTCATTAGCCTTTCGTTTCTTTCCTAGTTCGAACTCGTCTTTTGTAATTTCCTGTATTTCTTCCTCGGGTTCACTTTCCTCCTCGGGTTCACTTTCCTCCTCGGGTTCACTTTCCTCCTCGGGTTCACTTTTCGGGTTCTCTATAGTCGGTTCATCCGGAATTTGTGAGTCTTCCCCAAAGATATTATTTTCGTCATCGGATAGGTTAATGACTGGAACACCATCTGAAGATTCTGGTTCGGAGTCGCTGAACGTGATGACAAGTTTTGAGCCCGAAATCTATCACACAACAACTAACCCATTAGTACTACATAATATTTACATATAAATTTTAACCAACAATGATAAGCAATGGTTTTTAAATCAGACCCGGTCAAAGTCCAGACTTACTAATGTATCCTAACGACTTATCAGTTAGACACACTAACGCAAACCTGGTTCGCTAAGACCACCGCTCTGATACCACATGTCATAACCCGTCCTTAACCATAAGAACGAGTTAGATAACGTATGATTTCATTGCGAGGTATTGACCTCTATATGCGACATTTTTAAAAGAACAACTGCATTTATTTTACATTACAAACCATAACTCTTATTTTAATACAAGCTTTAGACAATAAAAAGATGATTATCGTTTAGCGATAATCTTAATCTTACAAACTTTACATGTGATGATAACAATACGATTTCTAGCATATTTTACATTACAAATCCTCCGATATGCAGTTTTATTTTTGACACAAATATGCATACTCAAGATCTTGTTTAAATTCAACATGTTGCAGCGGAAGCTTCTAATTATCACCTGAGAATAGACATGTTTAAAACGTCAACATAAAGTTGGTGAGATATAGGTTTAATGCCGGCAGCAATATATATATAGACCACAAGATTTCATATATAAACGTTTTAATAAAAATATTCTAAGTGGTTGAGCACTTGGTAACCATACTTAACATTTAATCACGTCGCATATTCCCTTTATTATGAAATCTTACTACACCGTACCAAGTGTAGTCACGAAACGAAGTACTG
The DNA here is from genome assembly GCF_046630445.1 of Rutidosis leptorrhynchoides. Taxonomy (NCBI): domain Eukaryota; kingdom Viridiplantae; phylum Streptophyta; class Magnoliopsida; order Asterales; family Asteraceae; genus Rutidosis; species Rutidosis leptorrhynchoides. The sequence goes on along the minus strand of NC_092335.1, from coordinate 16,805,251 downwards.
TGCAACCGTTGAATACTGGTCGTCCAGTCCGGTTGGGGTTGTCAGGCCCGATAGATCTATCAACAGGATTCGCGTTTACAATACCGCTGTAAATAACAGTTTCCAAGCTACAGGGAAGTATGTCAGTGGTACAACTCAACGTAGAATATATTTTTCAGTTACTTGTGTCCATGTCGTAAAACATAAAATACATGTATTCTCATCCCGAAATATTTAGAGTTTAAAAGTGGGACTATATACTCACTTTCGTCTTGAAGATATGAAATTTTGACTTGGTCTCCGATTGATATCACGAACCTATCCATATAATATATCAATACCTTTTCTTTTTAAACAATCGTCACATATATATACTTATAATACTTTTAATACTTTTAATAATTCCTTAGTCCGTAGTTAGCAGTCCGATGTTAGTAATTCAATTTTAATGGTTCATTTTTAGGTGTTTAATAAACCCCCAATGAAATAAATAAAACCCCCATCGTATATGTATTGGTCGAGATTAATATTGACCCACGGTACCGGTGTTGTCAAATGACGTGTTGCGTACATAAAGTACCGGTGTTGTCAAATGACGTGTTGCGTACAATCATGGGATCTTATGATTAATCTTCTCGTATTGTTTACGGGTGATCCTGAACCATATAAAATTAAATTATGAGTACATATATATAAAATATCATGTTATTTTAGAAGGATGTGGTTTATTTAATTTTTTTCCAATTAATCACGTAGCTAAACTAGTCTTGAATATCCGATTTCGTTTTGGTCATAGTTTTTTCGTTACAACTCCGTTTTCGTTGGTTCAACTTGCCACTTCCTTGGATCGAGTCCCTCTTTAAGAATATGAACTGTAAATACCTTAGTTTGTATTCGAAATCACATGTCATAGGTCAAACTTTGGTGAAACTTATGAAGTTAATCATTTTCCATCATGTAAACAACCTTAAATGATTATTTTTCTAAAAATACTTATACTTTGAGTTAAATCATAAAATTTTTATGCGTTAACATATTCATAGTAAAAATCATTTTTCCAGAAAATAAACCTCCAATTCAAAGTTTAAGATGGTTTTTAATTATCCAACCCAAAACAGCCCCCGGTTACACTCTGACGTCGTAAAAACAGTTTTTAAGGTGTTCTTTGAAAAACCAAGTTAAACCTTGTTAAATTAGCATATATTTAAGATATATTACAGGTCTTGAAGTATTTTAAAAGTTAAGTTAGAAGGATCTATTTAGTTTGCAAACAAGTTTGAAAACATTCAAACTATGTTCTTGTTGTTAAAATTTTATACCACAAAATAAGATAGCTATATATATATGAATCGAATAAGGTTATGAACATAGTTACTACCTCAAGTTCCTTGGACAAGGTTGCTGTAAAAGAGAAGTAAGAACCTAGAACCAAAAGGGTGATGGAATTGGATGAAAGATTGGAAGTAAGTTTGTGTTCTTGGAAGGATTTCTTGAAGTGTTGTTGTAAGAGTTTTCTTATGGTGATTAAGTAAGGTTTTTATGGCTAGATCTTCTTGGTAACTTGCTGGATGATTATGGAGTTTAAAGGTTAAGAAAGAGTGTGTGTATTAGCTAAGATAATTGAAGTTAAAATGAATCAAAATGAGGATCCATGAAGACCCTTTAAAACGTGATATGGGGGGGGGGGCAAGGACAAAATTTTAAGCTTGTAATCTTGTGTATTTGTCAAACAATCATACAAAAGCAATTACCTCTACCTTAGGTCAGTAACAAGGGCTAGTTAGGTGGTGATTTGATGTGTATATACCAATAGTAGATACGTATAGAAGTTAGGTATGATACGAGTACATATACTCTAGATATACGTATAGAAATCTTGTAAAAAATAGAATGAGGATTCAAATATAGCTATCTTTTGTGAATACACTTATATGATTTTATGTATTTAAGTCCTTAAAAGTGATTAAATACATTACATATACGATATATGTATAAACATTATAGGTTATAAGTATTTATGTCAAATAACGTTACGTATGGTTATCGTTTTGAAAACTTAAGTTAGTAGTTTCAAAATATACTTATAACTTATTGTTATTAATACAAAATGAGATATTAAAACATTCATTAATCATGTTAAATATGTATATATACATATATATACACAAACGTATAATTATCATATATTGTATAGTTCGTGATATCATCGGTCAAACTAGACGGTCAAACGTTGTGTAAAACTCTTTTCGGAAACATAAATCTCAACATTTTGGATTGCTTATCATGTTGGTAAGGTTTAATTTATATAAATATTAATCTTATAAGTATAGAACGATCGAAAAAGTGCGGGTCATTACAGTTACTGCACGTTTTTCTTTTCTTTCCTTTTTCAATTGGTCGACAACTAACCAAAAGACACCCACTTGGATATGAATCATTACTCGTTATTTCCTTTAGTTGTTGTAGGGCTGAAATCTAATAATCCACTTGAAAGATTACAACTTTTGTTTCAAACTGTAACTCAATTTAATTATGTTACTTGGGCCGTAAACTTGCTATATGAGTTTTGGTCTATTAGTTGTTGGGCTAGTCAAAAATTTGGGCCATGTTCGTGTTTAGATTATTTATCGGGCTGTTAATGAATTGGTTGGGTTACCATGTCTCGATTGGGCTAGGTCCTATTTTTTGTTGGGCCAAGAAACGGTGTAGGTTGCTGTGGAAATATCGAAAATAATGATGGTTACGTTATCTGATGTATTCGATGATGATAGTGTTAAATTGTTGATGATTTGGTTTAAGTTTGATAAGGATGATGAAAACAGAAACATTAGATAAATAGATATAATAACTAAAATTAAACAGAAAAGCAAGGTAGAGCAGATGGTAAGGGTGTGTATTTGGGGAACCAGAGGTCAAGGGTTCGAGACTTAGGGGCGACATTTTTTTTAGAGATATAGTTAAGGCTGGAAAGATGGGTTAAATAAAATAAATATGGGGTTTAAACCAAGATCGAACTAGTAGCTCAATGGTTAAGGATATTATCCGGTTAGCGGGACGTCGCGGGTTCAAATCTGGACTTGGGCATTTTTTTAAGGGCTATTTCTTTGAGGTAGTTTACTTATTACTTATTATTATTATTATTATTATTATTATTATTATTATTATTATTATTATTATTATTATTATTGTTATTAGATTATTACAAATATGAAAAATATAATTATTATTATCATTTATACAATTAATAGTATTATCATTAAGTATTATTATTATTATTATTATTATTATTATTATTATTATTATTATTATTATTATTATTATTATTATTATTATTATTATTAGTATTATTGTTGAAACTAATTGTTTTTATCAAAATTATCATTTTTATTATTAGAATTATCATTATTATTATAATTATCATTATTATTAATACTATTCCTATTATTAATATTATTTTATCAAATAAATATTTGTTATAAAAAAATATATTTAAATACATATGACATAACTATATTAATATTTTTGTAATAAATACTAATTATGTATCTAAGTATATAGAGTAAAAATAGTTAATTAAGTTATTAATAAAACATATAATTTACTAAAATAATAACAATACATATATATTTGTTCGATTACAAGTATGTGTTTTAATATATATACAAATGATATAGGTTCGTGAATCCAAGGCCAACCCTACACTTGTTCAATGACGTCATATGTATTTTTACTACAAAATACCGTATTGTGAGTTTCATTACTCACTTTTTAAATGCTTTTGCAATATATATTTTTGGGACTGAGAATACATGCGCTGCTTTTATAAATGTTTTACGAAATAGACACAAGTAATTGAAACTACATTATATGGTTGAATGATCGAACCCGAATATGCCCCTTTTACTTGGTAACCCAAGAATTAGTAAACCAATCTACTAATTGACGCGAATCATAAAGATAGATCTATTGGGCCTAACGAACCCCACCCAAAGTACCGGATGCTTTAGTACTTCGATGTTGTTTTTATCATGTCCGAAGGATTTCTCGAAATGATAGGGGATATTCTTATATGCATCTTGTTAATGTCGGTTACCAGGTGTTCAATCCATATGAATGATTATTTTGTCTCTATGCGTGGGACGTATATTTATGAGAAATGAAAATCTTATGGTCTATTAAAATGATGGAAATGAATGTTTATGATAAACTAATGAACTCACCAACCTTTTGGTTGACACTTTAAAGCATGTTTATTCTCAGGTATGAAAGAAATCTTCCGCTGTGCATTTGCTCATTTTAGAGATATTACTTGGAGTCGTTCATGACATATTTCAAAAGATGTTGCATTCGAGTGATTGAGTTCATCAAGATTATTATTAAGTCAATTATAGTTGGATATATTATGAAATGGTATGCATGCCGTCAACTTTCGATGTAATGAAAGTTTGTCTTTTAAAAACAAATGCAATGTTTGTAAAATTGTATCATATAGAGGTCAAGTACCTCGCGATGTAACCAAATGTAATGTATTCGTCCTGGTGGATTAGGACGGGTCCTTTCAAATTTATAGTGAAAATATCTGACAGGGCAATCAGGGCTGATAACCGCATTTAATTAAAGAGATCTTGATTTCCTTATTCACCGAAGAATCATATCTTGTAGATTTCGAAGAGTTTTTTTAAAATCCCTTGAATTCCTGAATTCAACCAAGACTACGTCAAAAGTTAAATTTCTATCTCAATATGTTGTGACAGCTTCACTCGTACGCTTCACTTAATCGAATCGTTTTATCTATATTAGTTAATAATGATAAAACTCTAATTATCAGCTCATATTCTTCATGAAAACATTCTTATTGTTAGCTATGACGACCTCACTCAAATTTCGGGACGAAATTTCTTTAACGGGTAGGTACTGTGACGACCCGGGAATTTTCGACCAAATTTAAACTTAATCTTTATATGATTTCGATACGATAATCAAAGTCTGAAATGTTGAGTTTCAAAAACTTTGGAACTATGTTCATATGTTCAATTACCCTTCGACTATTACCGACGATTCACGAACAATTGTGTGTAAATAAGTACGTAAATATATATACACATGAATACATATATATATATATATATATATATATATATATATATATATATATATATATATATATATATATATATATATATATATATATATATATATATAAATTCTATACATAAGAAATATTAAATATAAATAATAAATAAATACTAGAGATTCAATATATTGTATTATTAGTAAAAATGATATAATTGATAAATTGTAACATAGTAAAGTTAATTATAAGTTTAAGTGTAAATGCTATAATAATATTATTATCAGTAAAAATAATGTTATTATAACTACTAATATTATTAGTACCATTAATAATAAATATCTTGATTAAAGTCAATGTTAGATATATTATTAATACCAATAGATATTACACAAATATGAAAGTTGATATATATATATATATATATATATATATATATATATATATATATATATATATATATATATTTATATATTATTATTATTATTATTAGTATTAATGTTATTATTAATGATATTAGTATAATCAGTATTATTGCTATAAATAATATTGGAGTTATGTATTTCATAATAATTATTATCATTATCATTAGTAATAATATTAATATTTTACTTGTATTACTACTAGTTAAAATTTTAAGGATATTATTATTATACTTATTGAAAGATTAATCATAATCTATATCCATAAATATAAATATATAAATATAAGGGAAATACAAATAAAGATAAATACAGATATATAAATACTGTTATATATTCAGATATACATAAAAACATAAACAAATACTAATTTCAGTTATATATATATTGATATCACTTTTATTACTAGTATTATTTTAATTATTAATATTATTAATATTAATTCTATTATTATTTATTACTAAATGTTTTATTATTTACTGAATTATTACTAAATATATGTAACCTATCTATAATTACTGATCTATTAGGAATCAAAATCAGATAGAAACAAACTGGTTAACAAAGTCTTTAATTTGTATGAAATATGTTTAATGTCACTTTCCAAATTTTTGTATTCTTTCTTAATTGATTTTCTTGTCTGCAAATTGGTGACCAGTTGAATCTCAAATCGTATTATAGACAAAAGAGATTATATCAGTATTACTAACTTTACATATTCGGTTTTCATCTTTAGATATATTCAATCCACAACTGCATTTGGGAATTAAAAACTAAAATAATAAAAATAGCAGCTTGTTCATCTTTGTTATCCCACTTTTTAGCCAAAACCTCGAATTCGATTTCAATCTCAAAAAGTATTAATACAATTCTGTTAAGAATCCCTTTTACAAACTATCTGCAAGGTTTCATTTTCCAATTCCTTTAAACGAATTCAAATTTTCAAGTCAAAGTTTCGATTTAAAAAAGTCAAACAATTGTTCATGATCAAATTCGAGTTCGTATGAATGTTTGAGGTTCAATTGACGAATCCAATAGTTTCTAAGATTGATTTACAATGTATTTCATGTTATAAACTTTTTCTAATACGACCTCGAAAATGAAAATCATTTTTTTTTCCTTTCCTCTTCAAACAGCGACGGGAGCAGGGACAGTTTTTTTTATATATTTTTTTATTTCTTTGATAATCATTAACACCCAATCCAATCCATGGTTGTTTACAAGTCGAAATTGAATTCATAAAGTCGTTATATTAATTTTGATGGTTGTTGAATCCATGGAACTCTTGAGGAAGAAGGAGGATAAACAGACAGATAGATATTGGTTATATGGTTAGGGGTTGTAGTTCTAATCAGAAAAGTAAAGACAGAAGGATGGTTAGAGAGTGGTGTCGGGTAACGAGAGATTGGAGGTTCGAGCCCTGTCGTGGGCAATTTTTTTTGGAAAAGCTTTAGAAAGGGTATATATACTATATTTTCATTATTATTATTATTATTATTATTATTATTATTATTATTATTATTATTATTATTATTATTATTATTATTATTATTATTATTATTATTATCATTATCATTATTGTTATTGCCATGATAAGTGTTATTATTATTAACATTATTATTATTATGATATTATTATTAAAATTATTAATTATGATAATTATTATTACTCCTAATATTTAGAAATATCATTGTTTTAATCATATAAAGAATATTATCAAATTCGTTAACATTAGTATAAGTATCATAATCATAATTAGGATTATTGTGTTATTATTATTATTATTGATATTATTAGTATTACAAATATTATTGTTACAAATATTATAATTTTCTTTATAAGTATTAGAAACATAAATTTTCATTAATACTATTATAAGTAGGATTATTATACATCTTGTCATTTTAGTGTTATTATTATTAATATGAGTATGATTAATATTAGTATCACTTTTGTAACTATTAGTATTATTAATCTTATAATTAGATAAAAGTATCATTATTAACGATATCATTACTATTATTAAAATTATCATTTTTAATAAAGTTATTATTAGTATTATTATTATTCTTAGTAAAACATTAATATAAAAACCACCACTTTTTAAACAAATAAATATTGTGATTATAGAACATACTTATTACATATACTACAATTATATTAATAAACCATATAACTATATATAAAGCATATTAACCTTATAAAAACTTTTATATAACAAATTAGGTATTTTTAAGATATAAACATATTAATATAACTATATAAATAATAATCATTTTTAAATATATATATAAACAAAATATATAATATATAAGGTTATAAGATATGAAATTGTTCGATTACAAGTATATATGTTAATGTATATATACGAATGATATAGGTTCGTGAATCCGAGACCAACCCTGCATTGTTCAGTTGTTCAATATAGTCATATGTATTTTTACTACAAAATACATTAGGTGAGTTTCATTTGCCTTTTTATACCCTTTATATTTTTGGGCTGAGAATACATGCGCAATTTTTATAACTGTTTTACGAAATAGACACAAGTAATTGAAACTACATTATATGGGTGAATGATCGAAGCCGAATATGCCCCTTTTGCTTAGTAACCTAAGAATTAGTAAACCGATCTACTATTTGACGCGAATCCTAAAGATAGATCTATTGGGCCTAACGAACCCCATCCAAAGTACCGGATGCTTTAGTACTTCGATGTTATTTTTATCATGTCCGAAGGATTTCCCGGAATGATAGGGGATATTCTTATATGCATCTTGTTAATGTCGGTTACCAGGTGTTCACCATATGAATGATTTTTGTCTCTATGCATGGGACGTACATTTATGAGAAATGGAAATGAAATTCTTGTGGTCTATTAAAATGATGAAAATGAATGTTTATGATAAACTAATGAACTCACCAACCTTTTGGTTGACACTTTAAAACATGTTTATTCTCATGTATTAAAGAAATCTTCCGCTGTGCATTAGCTCATTTTAAAGATATTACTTGGAAACATTCATGGCATATTTCAAAAGACGTTGCATTCAAGTCGTCGAGTTCAGTAAAAATTATGATTAAGTAAATGGCAGATTAGATCATTTATAGGTGGATATTACAAAATAGTATGCATGCCCATCAACTTTCGATGTAATGAAATACTGTCTTTTAAAACGAATGCAATGTTTGTAAAATGTATCATATAGAGGTCAAATACCTCGCGATGTAATCATATGTTATTGTATTCGTTCTTATAGATTAGGACGGGTCTTTACACAAATATAACTATTATAATATTAATTATACATGATGAATCTCTCGAGTACCCTTATTTTGCTGAAATGACTAATAACTTTTCTTAAATTAAACTCGCGGGTTACATTATTATTAAAATAATAATAATTGTATATAATATTTGTAAAACACTATAACTTTTACGTCGTATTTAATTTAAAGATAATTAAAAACATAAATGCACGGGCTCTAAAACCAACACCACGGGCTCTTAAACTCAAAGGATTTTTTAAAATTTGTCAACAACACGGGCTCCTAAATAAATTTTATACTTTACCTTTTTTAGTATCGTTATTTACATACCGATATGAACTGCAAATTACACTTATTTGCATGGATTTTTACATACATGTGCAACGCACGGGCTCAAAAACCTAGTATATATATATATATATATATATATATATATATATATATATATATAATTGTTTAGTAATAAGAAAAGTATTGAAAAAAAAAATTACAATGTCATAATTTAACTCACAAAGTTAACACGTTCATAAAAGTTACAATTTTAATACATTCAAACGATATAATATTAAAAAGGGTTTAAGTTATAAATATGCTATATTGTTTCAAAAACATGTGTATCAGCAGGGAATGTTAGCCCTGTGTTGACTTTGTCAACTCATCCAACGGTCCCCGGTAGCCCACTGAAGCCTGGCGAAACACCATCACCCATTTTCTCACAGCATGCCAGACCCGATAAACGAACCTGCATTGTCATTGTTTCAATCTTCGCATGCGTGGGACCAAGGGATCATTTGGGCCCGGTAAGAATGGTTTTTGATCCGATTATTTGGAAAATCCTCACCTAGTGGGAATCGAACTCTCACCTCCCCTAAGGGAGAGTGAGTCATTCACCACTAGGCTATTGGCTCATTCTTATAATTACGCTATATACTTACACTTTTGTTATAATGTAGGCCATATACCTGATAATGCTAAAAACGAACATATATTTCATAGCATTATCCTTCAAGAAAGACAAGCTTTTAGTTGCAATTGTTCTATTTACAAGTGATATTCGTTTAAATAATAAAAGGTGAAGACAAAAGACAGATTCGATGATTTGAAGATGCAAATGACCAAAAAGCTCAAATGTACAAGATACAATCCAAGTGGTTCAATTTATTAACAAGAAACGTCTAAAAATTACAAGAGTACAAGCCGTGAAACGTAAAGTACAAAATATTAAATCGTACGAAAGGACGTTCGAAAATCCGGAACCGGGACCTGAGCCAACTATCAACGCGCGACGCAACGAGCCTAAAATTACAAGTCAACTATGCACAAGAATATAATATATATATATATATATATATATATATATATATATGTATATATATATATATATATAATTATATAAAATTATATATATTATATTATATATTATAATAAAACTCAGCAGCCCACGTTTTAATCGACATGTGAGTAGGAAAAGCAGGCCATGCGATCGCATGGCCTGGGTGCCTTATTTCCATGCGATCGCATGGCACCCAGGACCTGGCCACATCTATAAATAGCAGCGTATTTCGGACGTTTTATTTACACCTTATTCAATCTTACTCTCTGCTCTCTCTCAAATATATATATTTATATTTTATAATTATAATTTTAATATTAAGTTAATAATAATAAGGTTATAGTAGCGAATGTTTTAAGTTTGTAAGTCGAAATTCTGTAAGTGTAACACTACGCGATAAATACTCACTATAATTTATGTTCAACCTTTTTAAATTAATGTCTCGTAGCTAAGTTATTATTATGTTTATTTAAGCCAAAGTAATCGTGATGTTGGACTAAATATTAAAGACTGGGTTATTGGGCTTTGGACCATAATTGGGGTTTGGACAAAAGACCGACACTTGTAGAAATTGGACTATGGGCTATTAATGAGCTTTATATTTAATTAACTAAATGATATCTTGTTAATTTAATATAGAGATTACAACTTGATGTATTTATATATAGCCACATACGCTTGACTGGGTACGGTGGGCGGGATATCTATAAATACTAATAATTGTTCATTTGATCGGATACGGGGGTGGATTAATAGTCAATGGACTCATTGAAACAGGGGTGGATTACATTCAAGGGTAATTGGTGTAATTGTTAATAAAGTATTAAAACCTTGGATTACACGCAATCGATAACCTGGTGTAATCATTAAACAAAGTATTAAGACCTTATTACGGTTTAAATCCCCAATTAGTTGAAATATTTGACTTCGGGTATAAGGTTAATTTGGCGAAGACCCTCGCACTTTATAATTATGACCGATGGACTATTATGGACAAAACCAGATGTACTTATCAAATAATCCAGGACAAAGGACAATTAACCCATGGTAATAAATTAAAATCAAAACGTCAAACATCATGATTACGAAAGTTTAAATAAGCATAATTCTCTTAATTTATATCTCATCGCACTTTTATTTATCGTCATTTTATTTATCGTACTTTAAATTATTGCACTTTTAATTATCGTACTTTTATTTTATTGCACTTTTAATTATCGTCATTTACTTTACGCTATAAATTAAGTTATATTTATTTTTAATATTTTGCATTAGGTTTTAATTGTGATTTAAGCCTTAAAATCGACAAACCGGTCACTAAACGGTAAAACCCCCTTTTTATAACAATAGTAATACTACTATATATATATATATATATATATATATATATATATATATATATATATATATATATATATATATATATATATATATATATATATACAAATATAGTTAATAAAAATATAGCGCTAAACTCAGCTGTATCCCTGTGGAACGAACAGGACTTACTAAAAACTACACTACTCTACGATTAGGTACACTGGCTATAAGTGTTGTAGCAAGGTTTAGGTATATCCATTCAATAAATAAATAAATAACTTGTGTAAATTGTATCGTATTTAATAGTATTTCGTAGTAAAATATAATCTATTTCGTAATACCCCTCGCACACATCAATACCCAATAAATTACCAGTGTATGTCACATACTTTCAAAAAGTGTTCTAATGTAGGCTATTGATGACATATTACCTGCTGAACTGGTAAAATCAATTTTTTTAACATTTTTTTAATTTTATATGACTACAAATAGGTTATATACTTTCATTTTTGTTCTGATGTAGGCTATGTACAAAAATGGTTTTTCCGATGTAGGCTATATACTTTCACTTGTGTTCGCTCATTTTTGTTTTGTCCGGTTAATAAGTTCAATGCATTCATATTCGCAACTATTTGAAAGTATATAGCCTACACTGGTATTTTATTGAGTATATTGCCTACATTAATATAGCGTATTTATAGCTTTAACTCTATTGAAAAAAGTATAACTTTTTATCAAATATTATAGCTATTTAATATTTATATAATATAAATATAATTTGTATAGAAACAATTTCTACAAATTTCATACTAACAAAGATACTAACAAGACATTTATTAAGAAAAATTTACATAAATAATTATACTAACAATACATTAACAATAATTTTGTTACCTAACTCAAAAAGTTAATATACATGCAAAATAACTATATATATATATATATATATATATATATATATATATATATATATATATATATATATATATATATATATATATATTTATAATTATATAATAACTATAATAATGTTAATGATAATAGTGACGACAATGACGACGACGACGACAACAACAATAATAATAAACGTATACAATATTTAAGAAGCATATTTATACGTCAACACATTTACAAACAAGACAAGACATTAATTTATCGTGTGCCTTCAAATAACGTATGCCAACAGGGCGTAGCTTCGGTTGTTGATGTCTTTGGCGGTCTTCCTTTTTCTTTTGTTCTTCTCTATTATTACATGCTGCTCCATTGATTCACCACTCAGTTGATGGTGACCACAAAAATCATGTTTGTTTGTGGTGACGATGTGGTGGTCCATTACTATGTTGTTTATGGAAAAATACATCTCACGCATAAGGTTTGCTTAGTTCCGATTGAATTTCGATCGCCAATGGATTTCATCTCCTAAGATATTAATTAATCAAACTTATAGATTAGATTCGGCCGATTGATTGTTTTACACCCTCGCTAATCCAAATTTCGATCGGGTTTACACGAGTGACGGAATTAAAACAATCGATCAATCATATTGTTTCCAATCAATCCGGCTAGAAAAACATGATACTTCACATTTAGTTTTTACATACTAGTAGTCAGGGCCGGTCCTGTGTTTTCTGGTGCCCTGAGCGGGTCGAAAAAAAGGGCCCCTATAGACATAATACACACACTTTTAGGGGTCAGAACATAGTCAATCTAGGCTAGGGATGAGCGTGGTACGGTTCCGATACCGAACCGCTTGGTACTACTTTTATTTTTGACTCTAATATTAGTACCGAATATCGTACCGATAAAATCGATTAGGTACTGTTATAGTTCCGGTATCGGTACGGTAGAAAGTAGTATGATACCCGTTTGCTACCTAAAAAACATATAAAATTATATTAAATCATTAATACTTAAATACAAGCACAAATAAATTTGAGAAATACACAGTAAAATTAAAACAATCAACACACATAAAAGTACCAGACACTTTAAGATCTATAAATGGAGTGTGTTCATGGAGAAATTTAAAAACAAACACAACTAACATCTAATAATATTAAATCATAAAAACACATTGTAATATGGATGTCCATGTTATAATAATAATAACAATATAGATATGGATAGTCAATTTTGGTGTATACATATAGTCAATTTTGGTACACAAAGTATGTATTTTTATATTGAGATTTTAGGCTATAAATACTCATGAATGCAAGCATTAAACTTGCACCATTTCTCACACTTACAAAGTGTTTCTTTCTTTCTCTCCATTATCATCTTTGTTCTTACACTTCATTATTAGTATTCTAAATCAAGAATCAAATCACTAAAGGTAGTTATAAGCCTACTGAATTATAACATCAAGAATCAAACCACTAAAGGTAGTTATAAGCCTACTGAATTATAACATCAAGAATCAAACCACTAAAGGTAGTTATAAGCCTACTGAATTATAACACGTTATCAGCACGATAATCTTAATACTAAATATGGTTGGCTCTGCCACCAAAATGATATATGGTCGGTTATACCACCAAAATGATATATGGTCGGTTATACCACCAAAATGATATATGGTCGGTTATACCACCAGAATGATATAGGTCGGTTATACCACCTGAAAAAATATATGGTCGACACTGTCGCCAAATTTTCATTTATGTTTACTAATATTTATATTTTTGTTATATAACATTTATTTATGATTGCTTACACATGGTCGACACTGTCACCTACTTATCATTTATGTTATATTAAATTTATGTTTAATGTTTATATACTTATGAATATAAATTGACTCTAATTTATCATGATGTTTGTTTTAATTTTTGATAATAGAAAATGTCGAATCTGGAAAAGCTTAAATTTACTCCTTTAGAATCAACTGGAAACAACTACATGCCATGGGTTATAAAAGTAAAAATGCATCTTAAATCAATGGGCATTCTTGAAACCATAAATGAAAACAACACTTGTTCTGAAAAAGAACAAGCTACGGCATGTTGCTTTATTCATCAACATAATGATGAATGCTTACAAAATAATTATGTGACTGTAGAAGATCTCCATGTTTTATGGGAAGGTCTCAAAAGCAGATTCAATAATCAAAGAGAAATTTTACTTCCAGCTGCAATGGAACAATGGAGAACATTAAGGTTCCAAGACTTTAAGAAAGTAAATGAATACAGCTCAGCTCTGTATAATACATGTTCACAACTTAAATTCTGTGGACATGAAATTAGTGATGCAGACATGATGGAGAAAACTTTCTCCACAATGAATGCTGCAAACATCACAGTGCAAAGAAATTTGAGAATGCTAAAGTTCAAAACATATCCTGAACTTAATTCATATCTCTTAGTTGCAGAGCAAAATGATGAGCTATTAATGAAAAATCAGCAATCCCGTCCTACTGGTACACTTGCAATCCCTGAAGCAAATACTGCAAATAATTATAAACAGGGACAAGGACGCGGGCAAGGTCGTGGTTATAATAACCATCACCATCATCATGCCAAAAGCCATAACTATGGTAGAAACCATCCTTATGGTAATGGTAATGGTAATGGGCGTGGACGTGGTCGTGGTCGTGGCCGTGGTGGTCAAAGAAATAGTAATCTACGAAAATATAAATATCAACCACAAAACAAGCCCATTAAACAAGATGAGGAAGAAAATTCTTCTAAAAATTCTGAAGAATCTTGCTACAGATGTGGTAGAATGGGCCACTGGGCTAATACTTGCCGAACATCTAAACATCTTGTTAAGATGTATCAGGATTCGCTGAAAGGTAAAGAAAAGGAAGTAAATTTTGTGGATAATATTGATCCAACAGTCACTGAGAAACCATCTGATTTATATGAAGATTTCTTGAATGTTTAAGTTGTGTGTCTTTTGAAAAATAAACGATTTAATATCGTCTGTCTTTGTCATTATGTTTGCTAAATGTTTCAGTACTATCTATTTGCGTTTAAAATATTGTGTAATATTAATGTACTCACTATTTATTTCTTATATATGAAGTTCAATATGAATTTTGCTGGAATACAACATCAATCAAGTGGTGGAGATCTCTGTATAGCAGACAGTGGAACTACACACACTATACTTAAATCCGAGAAATATTTTATTGATCTAAAACCAACGGAAGGAACTATACATACAATATCAGGACCTGCTAACTTGATAAAAGGGATAGGAAAGGCAAATTTCATACTACCAAATGGTACAAAATTTTTAATAAATGATGCCTTATTTTCTCCCAAGTCAAGCAGAAATTTATTGAGTTTCTCCGACATATACCTTAACGGGTATGATTATCAGTCAGTGACAACAGAAAATGAGAAATATTTAAGTATCACTGACAAGAGTCATGTGGTTGAAAAACTGCCAAGACTTAGTTCTGGATTACATTATACACATATAAATGTACCAGAAATACATATGGTAGTTAACGAAAAATATATTGATCCTGGTGTATTCAGTTTATGGCATAACAGATTAGGCCATCCAGGATCAACAATGATGAAAAGGATTATTGAATGTACTCATGGACATCCACTAAAGGATAGAAAAATCCATCATGATACAATGGTTCCATGTACATCTTGCTCTCTTGGAAAATTGATAACTAGACCCTCACCACTTAAGGTTGAGAAAGAATCACCAATGTTTCTTGAAAGAATTCAAGGTGATATATGTGGACCAATTCATCCACCATGTGGACCATTTAGATATTTCATGGTTCTAATAGACGCATCTAGCAGATGGTCTCATGTTTGTCTGTTATCAAGCCGTAATGTGGCATTTGCAAAATTTCTTGCCCAAATTATTAAATTGAGAGCTCATTTTCCTGATTACACCATTAAAAGGGTGAGACTTGATAATGCTGGTGAATTTACATCTCAAGCATTTAATGACTATTGCATGTCTATAGGAATTGTTGTTGAACATTCTGTTGCTCATGTGCATACACAAAATGGTTTAGCCGAGTCATTGATTAAACGTTTACAGTTAATCGCTAGACCATTGATAATGAGAACAAAACTCCCTGTATCTATATGGGGTCATGCAATTTTACATGCTGCTGCATTGATTCGCATCAGACCAAGTGCAAGTCATAAATATTCCCCCCTACAACTTGCTTTTGGTCAAGAGCCAAATATTTCCCATCTTAGAACATTTGGTTGTGCAGTGTATGTTCCAATTGCGACACCACAACGTACAAAAATGGGTCCTCAAAGGAGGTTGGGAATATATGTTGGATATGAAACATCTTCAATATTAAGGTATATTGAACCTATGACAGGTGACGTTTTTACAGCACGTTTTGTTGATTGTCATTTTAATGAAACATTGTTCCCTAGATTAGGGGGAGAAATGAAAAATAAAGAAAATGATGTTTCATGGTGTGAACCTCAATTAAAGTATCTTGATCCTCGCACAAAAGAATGCGAGACAGAAGTTCAAAAGATAATGCATATACAAGAACTTGCAAATCAATTGCCTGATGCATTTACAGATACAAAAACGGTGACAAAATCATATATACCAGCAGTAAATACTCCAGCTCGAATTGAAATTCCAAAAGCTGGCAATAACGTCACTCATGAATCTTTGCCACGTCAGAAACGTGGAAGACCAATCGGTTCAAAGGATAAAAATCCTCGAAAAAGAAAATCAGCTGATAATGAAGTAAAAGAAAGTGTTCAAGAAGAACCACAAATCAGTACTCCTACTGCAGAGGAGATTGATGATGTCAATACAGAAATTGCAATCAATTATGCATATTCAAAAATATTATGGAACCGAAATGAAATGAAAAATCTTGATGAGAAATTTTCATTTAATGTTGCATATGACATCATGAATAATGATGATGATCCAGAACCAACATCTATGGTTGAATGTCAAAATAGACATGATTGGGCTCAATGGAAAGAAGCAATACGAGCTGAATTAGAATCACTCAATAAAAGAAAAGTTTTCGGATCCATCATTCTCACTCCTAAAGATGTGAAACCTGTAGGATACAGATGGATTTTTGTCCGAAAAAGAAATGAGAAAAATGAAGTTACAAGGTATAAAGCTAGACTTGTAGCTCAAGGTTTTTCTCAAAGACCGGGAATTGATTATGAAGAAACTTATTCTCCTGTTATGGATGCAATTACTTTTAGGTACTTAATCAGTCTGGCAGTTTCTAAAAATTTAGAAATGCATCTCATGGATGTTGTGACTGCTTATCTATATGGATCACTTGATAGTGATATATATATGAAGATACCTGAAGGATTTAAGGTACCAGAAGCATCAAATGCAAAACCCAAAGAAATGTATTCGATTAAATTACAAAGATCTTTATATGGGTTAAAACAATCGGGACGTATATGGTATAACCGATTAAGTGATTACTTGATAAGCAAAGGGTATACAAATAATCTTACTTGCCCTTGTGTTTTCATTAAGAAAACAACATCCGGATATGTGATCAAAGCTGTTTATGTTGATGATCTTAACATCATAGGTACAAATAAAGAGATCCATGAAGCCATTCAACTTCTAAAGAAAGAATTTGAAATGAAAGATCTCGGAAAAACCAAGTATTGCCTTGGTTTACAAATTGAGCATATGCCTAATGGTTTACTTGTACATCAAACAACATATACTGAAAAGATTTTGAAACGTTTCAATATGGACAAGGCAAAACCATTAAGTACTCCTATGGTTGTTAGATCACTCAATGTTGAAGCTGATCCATTTCGTCCATGTGAAGATCAAGAAGACATTCTTGGACCAGAAGTACCATATCTTAGTGCAATTGGAGCTCTTATGTATCTTACAAATTGTACAAGACCTGACATTTCTTTTGCAGTTAATTTGTTGG
Source organism: Rutidosis leptorrhynchoides (assembly GCF_046630445.1). Lineage (NCBI taxonomy): Eukaryota > Viridiplantae > Streptophyta > Magnoliopsida > Asterales > Asteraceae > Rutidosis > Rutidosis leptorrhynchoides. The sequence continues at coordinate 16,786,970 of NC_092335.1, read as the reverse complement.
CAAGGTTCAGCTCTAAAGACACTGGAATGGGATCAAACACATATTTCGATACCTTCGAGGAACTACTGATTTAGGATTATTTTATTCTAACGAATCAAAACAAGATTTGGTTGGTTATGCAGATGCAGGTTATTTATCTGATCCACATAAAGCTAAATCTCAAACTGGATATGTATTCCTAAATGGAGGTACTGCAATATCATGGCGTTCTCAAAAACAAACACTTGTTGCTACATCGTCAAATCATGCCGAAGTGATTGCATTACATGAAGCTACTCGAGAATGTTTTTGGTTGAGATCAATGACACAACTCATTACTGATTCTTGTGGACTAGAACGCGATAAAAGTCCAACAACTATCTATGAAGATAATGCAGCTTGCATAGCACAGATGAAAGAAGGGTATATCAAAAGTGACCGAACAAAACACATACCACCTAGATTCTTCTCATACACTCAAAATCTCATTAAGGACAACCAGATTGAAATGAGATATGTGCAATCTAGCAAAAACTCTGCTGATCTTTTCACGAAAGCACTTCCAACTGCTATTTTCAGAACACACGTTCATAACATTGGCATGAGACATGTTCAAAAGATGTAACAGCTGAAGCGATGTCTACTTGAGGGGGAGTCAACTCCATGCTGCACTCTTTTTCCCTTAGCTAAAGTTTTTTCCCACTGGGTTTTCTTTAGCAAGGTTTTTAACGAGGCAGTAATTTATAGTTGATCTTCAACAAAATAAAATTGCTATCCAAGGGGGAGTGTTATAATAATAATAACAATATAGATATGGATAGTCAATTTTGGTGTATACATATAGTCAATTTTGGTACACAAAGTATGTATTTTTATATTGAGATTTTAGGCTATAAATACTCATGAATGCAAGCATTAAACTTGCACCATTTCTCACACTTACAAAGTGTTTCTTTCTTTCTCTCCATTATCATCTTTGTTCTTACACTTCATTATTAGTATTCTAAATCAAGAATCAAATCACTAAAGGTAGTTATAAGCCTACTGAATTATAACATCAAGAATCAAACCACTAAAGGTAGTTATAAGCCTACTGAATTATAACATCAAGAATCAAACCACTAAAGGTAGTTATAAGCCTACTGAATTATAACAGTCCATATCTAATTTATCGAAACACACACACAAAGAGTTTGAAATGTGTGTATATTGTTGGACCTTCAATAAATGACGCACTGTTGAAACACTGACCCAAACAAGGAAAATATTGTGTACAATTTTATAAGAGTGAAGGTATCCCACATCGGATGGGTGATGGAAATCAACAAGGAAATGTTGTTTATAAAAATAGAGGTTCATAGTAGGAACAAAAAATAAAAAAGTTGGGCCTCATTTACTTTTCTTTGCCCTTATAATTTTATAGGTCATTTTTGTTGGGCCTCATTTTTGTTGTGCAAGTGATCATCTTACACTCCATTTGAATCGGCCTTGCTAGTAGTAGCTTTTTATAATTTTACATCGGCTCTAGTACTTCGAAATTCTTGTGAAGCTAATAAATCAATTCGATCATAAAAATAAATACACAACCTACAAACAAATACGGTAACATAAGTCTTATAAAACCCATCTAGAATACGTTCCTTTCAAGTAGCGGAGACAACGAGGAAACATATGGGTGCTCAAACTCTCCCAATAGTGTCGATTCAAATGAAATACCAATAGTGTCGATTCAAATGAAATATTAATAGCTCATATTTAATTATGTAAATAAGCTTCCCTCAATTATTCATCTAACACAATTCTTTAAGTTACCTAACTTCCAAACCTAAATATATATTATTATATTATATTATATTATATTATTATATTTTACTATACTTTGTATACTAAATGTGGTGGGAAGTTGTGTAGTTTTAGTTATATTTTATTGTAGTTTTGAGTTTGTGTTCACATTACAACCGGCCCCTCACCTTTGGCTATATTTACACAACGACCCCTCAAGTTTACAATTTTTCAAGGATTAAAAGTGTAAATATATAATTTTATTAAAATAAAAGAAACTAATTCTACCCGAATTTATAACAGGCACTCTCTTCTAGCTCGGTACAAGTTAAATTTTTCCGAGACCACCGTTCAATTCGGAAAAATCTTACGAACCCAACAGGACTAACTATACGCGAAACGGACAATTTTTTAAAAAAACAATAAACACAATGACAACCCGTATCTTCCTGCTCGCCACGAGTTAAATTTTTTCGACGGCAGCGTCAGACTCGAAATAATTTTATGAACAAAACGAAACTAACCACGTTCGAAACGGACACTTTTTAAAAAAACGCTAAACACGACAACCCGTATCTTTCTGCTCGCCGCAAGTTAAATTTTTTCGACAGCACCGTTACACTCGAAAAAAATTTATTGAACAAAACAAAACTAACTACGTTCGAATCAGATACTTTTTTAAAAACGGTTAACACAACGACATTTAAAACGGCGCTTAACACATGAGCCGTGTTCCCCTCAGTAAATACACAACGCTACGTTAAATATGAATACGCATCCCGAAAGTCCTCGTCGCAACACGCGGGCCGGTCTGGACTAGTTAATACTAACTGAAGTAATTTTTATATGGGTCATATCAATTTTCATAATACAAATTTTATAGTAACATTTCTTATTGTTTAATAGTTACTAAAGTTTTCTAAAGTAGTTATGTATATATGAATTAAAAAAATAAAATAGGTTATACATAGAAAGTTGACCTCCTTTAATTTATGGGGGATGATTCTAACACACACTTTTTTGATCCTCACACACCTATTTTAACCTTTTACTCTTCTAATAATACTCCATTTCTTTAAATTGGTGTGTGAGAATAAAAAAAGTGTGTGTGAGAATCATCCCCCTTTATTTATTTGATTTTACCCTTTTATTTTAATTGTCGAGTAAGTAGTTATGTATATATGAATTAAAAAAATAAAATAGATTATACATAGGAAGTTGACGTTCTTTAATTTATTTGATTTTACCCTCTCAAGTCGTTTTTCGCCAAAAAAAAAAATTGTCGAGTAAGTCCATTTATTGTCAAATCCGAGCTCCGCCCTGTTCCTTTCATAAAAGTTTTTCTCATTCAATACTATACGAGCATACTACTATACGGAGTATACTACTAATGCGAAGCTTGTAGAATTAAAGAGCTACAGAGAAGGATGGTTTTTTGGTTTTTTAGGCAAATTAATCTGCTACTGTTTTTGTATTATTATTTTCTTCTTGTATTCATATGATTTGAAGGAACGGTTTTGAGACTCTGTTTATGTTCACCCATGTCGATCCTCCTTTGTAATGTTTGGCTATTCACTTTGCGTGAGGAGTTCTTTTATATTGATTTCCTGTTTTTTCCCCCCCAAAAAAAAAATGGTATCCAGATTCTATTTTGTTTACGGAGTATCGGTTATGGGGCGGTGTGAGTCACCATCATACATACTCCAACTTAGTCTAACCTTACACTCTCAACACGTGTGTGGCTATTATTTCGCCACGTATTTTCATCTTAAGGTTAGCCGACCAAAGCCACGTCACTTTCATACTAAACTATTTCACTTCAATTATTATCTACTGGCCGGTGATACAATAATCAGATATCAGATACACACATTATTTTACGTACAATATTTTTCTCACACAAAATTTTTAGTCCTATTTATAGCCACTTTACTCTTCACAACACTCACTGCATTTTAATTAAATCTTACTAAATTTGGCAATAATTAATCAGTTTAGTGTATCAAAAGATGGAAGGAAAGGAAGAGGATGTGAGATTGGGAGCAAACAAGTACCGAGAAAGACAACCAATTGGGACGGCGGCTCAAGTACAAGATAAGGACTACCAAGAGCCGCCACCGGCGCCGTTATTTGAGCCGTCGGAGCTGTCTTCATGGTCGTTTTGGAGAGCGGGGATTGCGGAGTTTATTGCCACGTTTTTGTTTTTGTATGTTACGGTTTTGACGGTTATGGGGGTTTCAAAGTCGCCTACTAAATGTGGAACGGTTGGGATTCAAGGTATTGCTTGGGCTTTTGGTGGTATGATCTTTGCGCTTGTTTATTGCACCGCTGGAATCTCAGGTATCTTTATTTTTATATAATCTCTGTACTTCAATTTTTTAAGAACTGTGTAATTAAAAATTTAGAAATCAATATAAATTAAAATTCATTAAAGTACATCTTGATGTTATTAGGATTTATAGTTACCCAAATTAACTAATTTGACTAATGAATGGCCAATTTCAGGTGGACATATTAATCCTGCTGTGACATTCGGGCTATTTCTAGCTCGAAAGTTGTCGTTGACCAGGGCATTATACTACATGGTGATGCAATGCCTTGGTGCGATTTGTGGGGCCGGTGTCGTTAGGGGTTTCGAAGGTGGTACTCAGTACAAACTAAACGGTGGTGGTGCTAACACAATCGCTCATGGGTACACCAAAGGGAGCGGTCTCGGTGCTGAAATAGTAGGCACATTTGTTCTCGTTTACACCGTTTTCTCTGCCACTGATGCCAAACGAAGCGCCCGTGACTCTCACGTTCCGGTACAATCATTTTCCATTCTGTAACCACTAATCTTAACTACTTACAATGTGAAGTGAATGATTTTGGTTATGGGCTTTTGGTTGAATTGTTCAGATTTTGGCACCATTGCCTATTGGTTTCGCGGTGTTTCTAGTCCACTTGGCGACGATCCCGATCACCGGAACTGGAATTAACCCGGCAAGAAGTTTAGGAGCTGCCATTATTTACAATAAAGATCACGCTTGGGATGATCACGTAAGTCTTCTACTTGAGAATTATTAAAATAATAATATATTTGCGTGTGAAAGTTGTTGAATTGTTGTGTTAATATGTTTGTTGTTTATTTGGGCAGTGGGTGTTTTGGGTAGGCCCATTTATTGGGGCAGCATTGGCAGCATTTTACCATACAGTCGTGATCAGGGCCATCCCATTCAAGAACAAGTGAAGAGGAAGACTTTTTAGTTTGTGAAATGTATGTATTAGGTAATAGGTAATAGGAAGTGGTTTGATTTCCTCTTTTCTTGTTTTAATAAATCCCATTTTAAGTGGATGAGTGTGTTGGGCCTTCATAGAAGTGTTTGTGGGCTTTTTATGTGTACTGTTGCAATTGTTCTATGATCAATGAAATGCTTTTTTGCCTCTCTTTTAACCATATTTGTTTATATTTGTTTATGTTTACATTGTTTTGATAATGTAGAATGAAATTTATATATTTATAATTAAATTATATTTTATATTTAACGAATGAGAGTCGAATCTCTCACCGTCCAAATTGGAAGTCATGTCATCACTACTAAGCTAACTCGTTATAGCCTTTCATAACAAAGTTAAACACACAAATTTAATAACCCAGTATTGCTATAACTTATAATCTCTCTCTTTTTTTAAAATGGTCTTATAAGTTATACTTCAACATACACTTATTGAATTAAGATTGAAGACATAAGCGAAAATACTATTTGTAAAGTTATTACGGAGTATAATCTAAGTTACTAAGATACTATTTGGAAACTTTATTATGAAAGGTTATAAAAGAATTAGCTGACTTATGTTCTGAAAAGTTAAGTTAAATATAATTTTAAGATAAGTTGAACTTTTCACAAATAATCTAATCATAATTAATAAGCATATATAACCAAAAATTAATCAGTTTTATACTTTAATAAATAAAGTTTATATGATTTAATTAGAATATTTTTGAATTCTTAATAACTAGAAAAATACCAGCCCGCGCGATGTGGCGGGGCCTTTTGAATTGCGTAGTGTTATGTATTTACAGATTTAAAAACGCGTTGCTACATGTATGTTTGGAAACACGTGGTTAGTACATAATATACTTAATGGACTCCGCGTTTTTAACGCCAAAAAAATCACATGAATAAGGGAATAGAACCATCGATATGATGTGTTAGTTTAGGTTGTTTATTATACATGTACGTATATGTGAAAAATATCCCCAAATATTTAGCGTATTATAAAACAGTCCGTTTCGCTCATGGCTAGTTGCGGTGTGTTCGTAAAATTATTTCGAGTTGCGGTTTTGTTTAAGTTAATTTAATAAAATAACGAATTTACGATTTTTACCTTGGAAGATTTGAGAAGTTAACATAGTTTTGGGGGGGGGGGGGGGGGGGTCTTTTTTGAAAGTTGATGATGCCGTTTTGATATTGATGGAACGACCAAACTCCCCATGTGTTTTAGGTTTTAGTATATAGGATTAATAATAAAGCTTAACTTACACTCAAAAGCACAAGTAGCCCAATATCAAGCTAAATGTTATATAGATTTTGTTAACGACAACCATAGAGATTTCGATAACATGCTTTATCTTGTTATACAGATTAATAATCGTTAGAAAGTGACTTATAACCGCTACGTACAATAATTTAATGCATGTTAATGATATCTTTTACGGTTATCGTTAGCAAATTGATTCATATTCTTATTATAATAATGTACATTTATTACATAATTTATAATTTATATGTATATGTATTTAAGTTTCATTTTTATATAATTATAAATAAATTATAAAATAGATAGATTAAAGACACTCAACGAAATGGGCCTGGTGAGCCTGCTTTAGATACCTTTATCTGGTCTTTATAATATATTTTATGGGCTTATTTATGGGCCATAGCTTTCATTAACAACCAGATCTTACAGCATCGTTTTTATTCCCCAAATCAAGTTACGTTCGAAACCCTAGCACCGCTGTCTAGTAGTTGCAGTTACTTCCAGAACCGATTATTCATCCGTCTGAAAATCTGCAATCATGGCGTCGTTCGACCAAACAGTTCTGCAATTCTTTCCGTTGTCTACTAGCTTGTCAGCGAAGGTTCATCCTCTCGTTATCTTCAACATCTGCGATTGTTTTGTACGACGGCCCGACCAAGCTGAGCGAGTCATCGGAACGCTTCTAGGATCCGTTCTTCCTGACGGTACTGTAGATATTCGTAATTCGTATGTCGTTCCTCACAACGAATCTTCGGACCAGGTTTGTTTTTAATTAATGTAATAATTAGATATTAATCGTTACTCAATTTTTTGTTTTCATTGCTTTTGTGCAGATAATTAATTGTTGCATTTTGAAAAAGAATAGTGCATTTATTTTGTCGGAAATAGTTGTAGTTATTTGCTGGTTACATGCCTAATGAATTTTGCAATAACATCTGAGATAATTTAATTACTCCGTTTTATTTATGTCATTTTTTTTTTTAATCTTTTGATTGTAATATATTGCAAGGTTGCTCTGGATATTGATTATCATCATAACATGTTGTCATCTCACCAGAAGGTCAATCCCAAAGAAGTTATTGTTGGATGGTAATTTTTAATTTTGTATGTCAAATTTATTGTTTTAAAGTATTGTTGATTTCATAGTCATCTCGTTTTAGGAGTTACTATAGATTTTTTGCGTTATGTTCCTGTCAATATTAATAGTTGGATTCTTTTGCCCAATCCAAAGATAAAACTCGATCATTAGGTGCTACTCGACAGTTTTAGTATTCTAATTTAGCTCTATGGATTACCATCTGTTTAGAAACAGAATATAAGTTTTTTCGTGTATGTGAGATCTGAACTTTTGAATGTCCAAGTTTAAACGTTCAGACTGTATGCCAATTGCCAAACAACATACATGAGTTTGGAAGAATAGCTCGATATCATAGATTATAGTAACAATGTGTTGCTGGTTGTTTAACGTGACATATCTCATTTTTATGTTGCTTGGGTTAGCTTGCTGCAACTTAATCATGGATGACAAGGCATCTTTGGGATGATGTAACTGTATTAAACTCTTCCGAATTGCTTTGAATATCATAAAGCTTTAGGTAATAGATTGATGCTTTCTATATGAGAATGGGCTTAAAACAGTACCATAATATTATGTTTAAATATACCTTACCAAAACAGGAAGGCTGGCCATGTAAGAGTAACTCTCTGCTTGTTTTGACTCGGTGTTTGAACAATTTTATTATATACTTGGGCTGCCTTTCAGTACTCATGTTTACATAAACCTGTAACTGTAACTACTGAGCCTTGATATGCTGTGAAGATAGAGATATGATCTGGACTCTGGAGCTTCATTTTACCAACGTGATTGCATCACTCATAGCCTTGGTATTATATAGACAAGATCCTTTATAACACATGGAATGAATAAAACTATAATACACTTAGCAGGTAATTGTAATGATGGCTACGTTATTTGTGCCATTATAGTAACTGAAAGTCAAGTTTTTTTATATAAGTACCTTGCTCACATGAATTATTTTTGGAAAAACCTCCGGAAGTATTCTGGCCTATTACACTAGAAGATAGCTAAAACTATTCATCTTTTACATTTTAAGAAGAGATTGAAATGAGGAATACTCTCATACTCTTATTGCAGATGCATTCTTTGGTTAGAAAATATCTATCTTGTAATGTTAAAGCTTTGATTTCATTTGATATTGTTATTTTACTCTAATGATGCGTATATGACATATTTTATATTTCAAAGGCCCATGATTATCTACGAGTTTCTAAACTTTACTTCATTAAGAATTGATAAAGTTTTTCACTCAATTTATGTATACTTGGACGTTATATTATGTGTTTCATCATGGCACTCTAATCTAAATGCTTTGTTTTTTGTATGGATCTGTGGAGAGATATCAGCTAATTAATCTTTCTATTATGACACACTGTCTAGGTTTTCAACTGGATTTGGTGTAACGGGTGGTAGTGCGCTTATTCACGACTTTTACTCCAGAGAAGTTTCAAACCCTGTTCATCTGACAGTCGACACTGGGTTCACAAATGGAGAAGCTTCCATTAAAGCTTTTGTGTCTGTTAATTTGTCTTTGGGAGATCAGCAACTCGCTGCTCAGTTTCAAGAAATACCTCTCGATTTGCGTATGGTTGAAGCTGAGCGTGTTGGATGTACGTGTTAACACAGACCTTTTTTTTTTTTTTTTTCATTTTACTTTTGAAGCTAACTTAAACTTTGGTATTTATCATATTGTAGTTGAAATTCTCAAAACTACATTAGCAGACAAACTCCCTACTGATATGGAAGGAATGGAAGCAACAATGGAACGATTACTAGCATTAATAGATGATACCTACAAATACGTTGACGGTGTTGTGGTAAGACTTATTCCATAGTAGTTATCATTACAATGTTTTTACATTTACCTCTGTTTTAATTTTATGAACACCTATAACATGTAATTCTTTCAGGAGGGTCGTGTTGCCCCTGATAACACCATTGGGAGATTCATATCTGATGCTGTTTCCTCCCTTCCAAAGTTATCACCACCTGCTTTTGATAAGCTTGTTAATGATGGTTTACAGGTAATGAATAATATTTCCTAATTTTTCTTCATTTGAGATTGTTAGGATCATAACATCACACACACAGTACGGAGTATTATTTAGTGGAATCTGTAAAACTTGATATGTTTCATACATGCAACAACGGAGTTTATAATGATCATGCATTTAATGTCGATGTTCTATTTTCTGTTATGTTGCAGGATCAATTGCTGTTACTATACTTGTCAAGCATTACAAGGACACAACTAAGCTTAGCAGAGAAATTGAACACTGCTGCCCAGATCCTTTAAACCAACACTTGTTTTTTAGCTGTTCATCCCTGAGTAGTTGTGTTGCAAGATTTTGTGAAATTTGGGAATTTCGATTTTGTTAAAAATGTTTGTAATATGCTTTTGGACATGTAATAGATTGTTTGCAGATTATTTTCTTCTGCACCTGATATTCATGGATGCTACTAAAATGGGGTGTAGATTTAATAACTGCTCATTTATGTTTTATAGTTTTTGAGATTATTTTATGTCTGTCTGAATGTTAATCTTTCAATGGTAAATGCAGTTTCTCTGGTCATCCAAGTATAAAGTCTGGGTGACTAGAGTTTGCAGTTGGAACATTATATACTTTTAACAATATAAGTGTGTGTAAGTGAACATTTTTGGTGGGCTGGTTTTTAAAACCGTCTTAAGATGGGTTTGGGTAGGTTTGACCTGTATATATTCTCGATTTCTTGGTATATATATTATCAATCAATTATACTAAACATCATGACCAGCCGTTCAAAAAAATTATACTAAACCTAATGTGATTGTCAACACTACTGGGTCAATCCGATCCGGTTGACCCGACCCGACCTGCTTATTTTTCTGGAAAAATCTTTTTTCCGTTACTCTTTTTTACAACTGTTATAATTCAGTAGGCTTATAACTACCTTTAATGGTTATAAGAACAAAGAGAGAAAAAGAGAGAAGAAGGAGAGAAGAAATATTGATATTGATATTTCAAGAGAAATGGTGCACCTTAAATGGTTACCATACATGTCTATTTATAGTATAAAATATTACTATGCAAGAAATATAATAATAATAAAATTAACATCCAATCTAGATATTTTATAACACAATCTAGATATTTTATAACACTCCCCCTTGGATAACAATTTTATTAGAGAATAACTAGTACTGCCTCGTTAAAAACCTTGCTAAAGAAAACTCATTGGGATAAAACTTTAGCTAAGGGAAAAAGAGTGCAGCATAAAGTTGACTCCCCCTCAAGTAGGCAACGCCTGAGTTGTTACATCTTCTGAACATGCCTCATGCCAATATTATGAACGTGTGTTCTGAAAATAGCAGTTAGCAGTGCTTTGGTATAAAGATCAGCAGAGTTGTTGATTGAACGTATCTCATTTTAATCTGGTTGTCTTTTACGATATCTTGAGTATATGAGAAAAATCTGAGGTTTTCATCTGAAACTGTATCATCTAAATCTTTTATGTACAAGTTTGGCCCTCGTGATTTGTCTACAGTCTCCTTCATGGTTTGTTCAAACCGTTGTTTCAGTTCCTATTCCCTTTCAGTCTTTTTCTGAGCCTTACCAATATACCATTCTTTTCCATCAAACTTATGACCGTTAAGACCGTTTATAGCTTTAGCGCCTCGTCAACATTTATGTTTTGTTCTGTCATTTTTGATACTCTTCTTTCATTTGTATTATGTAAGCTGTATTATCTTCATAGATAGTTGTTACGCTTTTATAGCGTTCTAGTCCACAAGAATCAATAATGATTTGTATCATTGATCTTAACTAAAATCATTCCCGAGTAGCTTCATGTAATGCAATCACTTCGGCATGATTTGATGATGTTGCAACAAGTGTTTGTTTTGAGAACGTCATGATATTGCGGTGCCTCCATTTAGGAATACATATCCAGTTTGAGATTTAGCTTTATGTAGATCGGATAAATAATCTGCATCTGTATAACCAAACAAATCTTGTTTCGAGTTGTTAGAATAAAATAATTATAAATTAGTAGTTCCCCGAAGGTATCAAACTATTTGTTTGATCCCATTCCAATGTCTTTTGGTAGGGGCTGAGCTGAACCTTGTCAACAAATTAACTGCAAAAGAAATGTCAGATCTTGTATAATCTATAAGATACATAAGAACCTCAATTGCACTAAAATATAGAACTTCCGATCTGTTAAAATTTTCATGATCTTCGCAGGGATGAAATAGATCAGTGTCAATATTGAGTGATCTAACAACAATGAGTTTGTCTTAAAAAAAAATGTTTTAAAATCTTTTCGGTATAAGTTGTTTGATGTACAAGTAAACCATTAGGCATATGCTCAATTTGCAATCCAAGGTAATACTTGGTTTTTTCAAGATCTTTCATTTCAAAATAATTCTTTAGAAGTTGAATGATTTCATAGATCTCTTTATTTGTTCATATGATGTTAAGAACATTGACATAAACAACTATGATCTCATATCCGAACATTGTTTTTATAAAACATACGTGCAAAATAAGTTTATATTTATACCCTTTTTTTTATCAAGTAGTCATTTAATCGGTTATACCACATACGTCCCGTTTGTATAAACCCACTTAAAATTTTTTGTGATTTAATGGAATATATTCCCTTGAGTTTTACATTAGATGCTTATGATACCTTAACCCTTTAGGTATATTCATATATATCACTATTAAGTGATCCATACAGATAAGTAGTAACAACATTCATGAGATGCATTTAAATAACTACCAGGTTGATTAAGTATCTAATAAGTAATTGTATCCATTACAGGAGGATAATTTTTTCTCCTAATTCATTTCTGGTCTTTGTGGGAAATATTGAGTTACAAGTCTAGTTTTGCCTTGTAACTTCATTTGCACATTTCTTTTCGGATAAAAATTCATTTGTATCCCATACGTTTCACATCTTTAAAAGTGATAACGATTGATCCGAAAACTTTTCTTTTATCGAGCGATTCTAATTCAGCTCTTATTGCTCCTTTCCATTGAGCTCAATCATGTCCATTTTGTATATTCAATGACAGATTTTAGTTTCAGATCATCATCTTTATTCATGATGTCATTGTAACATTATATGAAAATATCTCATAGAGATTTTAGTTTAATTTCGGTTCCATAATATTGCATAATTTATCGCAATTTTAGTATTTACATTTATCAATATCCTCTGCAGAAGGAATATTGATTTGTGGTTCTTCTTGAACACTTTCTCTTACCTCATTATCAGCTGATTTTCTTTTTCGAGGATTTTTATCTTCGGAACCAATTGATCTTCCACGTTTGATGCGTGGCAAAGACTCAACAGTGACATTATTGCCAGCTTTTGGAATTTCAGTTCGAGCTGGAGCATTTATCGCTGGTATATATGATTTAGTCACTTTTTTATATCTGTAAATGCATAAAGTAATTAATTTGCAAGTTCTTGCATATGCATTATTTTTGAACTTTCGTTTCACATTCTTTTGTGCGAGTTCAATATACCTTAATTGATGTTCACATCATGAAGCATCATTTTATTTTTTATTTTTATTTCTCCCCCTAATCTAGGGAACAATGTTTTATTAAAATGACAATCAGCAAAACGTGTTGTAAAAACATCACCCATCATGGGTTCAATATATCTTATGATTGAAGATGTTTTATATCCAAAATATATTATCATCTTTCTTTGAAGAACCATTTTATTGTGTTGTGGTGATACAATTGGAACATACACTGCACAACCAATGTTTTAAGGTAGAAAATATTTGGCTCTTGGCCAAAATCAAGTATTAAGTGAAAATATTTACGACTTCCACATGGTATAATGCGAATTAATGTCGCAGCATGTAAATTTACATGTCCACATATAAATATTGAGAGATTTGTACTCATTATCAATTGTCTAGTTATTAGCTGTAAGCGTTTATCTATTGATTCAGCTAAACCAATTTTGTATATGCACATGAGCAACTGGATGTTCAACAACAATCCCTGTAGATATATAATGATCATTAAATGCTTGAGATGTTAATTCACCAGCATTATCAAGTCTCATCCTTTTAATGGTGTAATCAGAATAATGTGTTCTCAATTTAATAATTTGTGCAAGAAACTTTGCAAATGCCATATTACGGCTTGATAACATACAAATATGAGACCATCCGCTAGATGCGTCTATTAGAACCATGAAATATCAAAATGGTTCACATGATGGATGAATTGGTTCATATATCTTACCTTGAATTCTTTCAAGAAACATTTGTGATTCTTTTTCACAATATACTTTTCATTAATCACCATATGTGCTTTCCATTAATCACCATATGTTTTTTTTTTTTTTTTTTTTTTTTTTTTTTTTTTTTTTTATAAATCACCATATGTGTTTTTTTTTTTTATCATATATCCTTTTCACCATATACGCTTTTAATCATATGCACTGTGTTTTTCACCATATGCGCTTTTAATCATATGCGCTGTGCTTTTCATCATATTCGTTTTTTATCATATGCGATGCGCTTTTTATCATATGCGCTTTTTTATGTGAATAGTAAATTAATTAATTTCGTTTTACTATTCATATGAATTAATTTAGATTTACTATTTTGTTAATTGAGTAATATATATATACATCATATACTTGTGACTCCGAAGGCTCAAATGAATTTGACCATATAGTTATACGTTGTACCTTGCACATTAATTTTCAGTAGAAGCTTTAGATGCATATTATTTTCAGTAGAAGCTTTAGATGCACTTTTTTTTTTTTTTTTAATCACCAAATACCACAAACACTTTGTTTGCGTTTGTTCATAGTCATCAATGAAAACCATTTTCTTTAATTTTATTTTATACAATAAAATTAACGCATCATTATTCTTTTCAAAAACAATAATCTATTGTTATTGTTTACTTGTGCCATGTTTAACAACAAAAGTCAACAACCTCTGTCTTGTTTGTTGTGGCAACCAAAAACAACCTTTGCTTTTGTTACCGAGAATCCAAGACCAAAAAACAATTAATTTTTAATTAATCTTTTATCAAAACCATAAATGATTTTATTGATCTACGTTGATATGGCCATAAAGAATTGACGGCTGACCTACTTTTGTAAGTGTATTTCGGCTATCATCCCGAAAACGCACAACGACCTTTTTTTTTTTTATAAACTATTTGTTTCATATCTAGTTTAGGCAATTATTGTGAACATTTGGTCCCTATAAGAGCATTTATTTTTTAGACTTTTAGTTGATTTGTACTTGTCACAATTAGGGATAGCACCCGCGGGTCGTGGATGCGGATCCATTGGATCCATCACCCGTACCCGCGGATTTTTTTTAAGAGACATCCAATTGAACCCTTGTTCGTTGAAACAATTTGACTATATTTTTACTCCCCATTATTAAACGGGCCATTTTGATGTACACTCTTAAAAAAATAATTTGTTTTTTAAGTTTTATTATTCAACCTCCTTTTTTCAACGGTCACGTTTTTAACAAAACATTTGATAAGTTTGGAAAAAAGTTTTTTATTGATTATCATCAAAAGTTTTCTATTGTCACTCTACTGGATGGAATTATGGCATACAACCAAAATTGCAACCCAACACTACATAAGAACAAAAAGGTTGTTTTTAATTAACATATGTATATGTGTTAAACTCGGAATAATAATAACTTATTTTAGAAAATTAACATAAGACATGTTGAAACATTTTTGTCACATTTAACTCATCAAGTCTAATACTTATCATTGATAGATTTTATCACGTCTAGGAGATGTTTACTTTTTTCTTGTATTAAGTCCTACTTTCATTTACCTTTGTTTGGAAAAAAGTTTTTTTTTTTTACTTTGCTTTCCCCCTTTCTGTAAAACTCATTTAAACACTTTCTTTGTTTTTTTTTTTAAAAAAAACTTCCTTTTTTTTACGTTACCCGTAAATTATAAATATATAAAAAAAACTTTTTGTTTAAATTTTTTTTCTAGTTTTTAAAAAGCCACTTGACCAATTTTTTAATTCTTTCACAACACCTGATATCGTGATCGTGACCTTTCACCAAAGCAAGAGATATTTTTGATAAACTAAACACGGATTCGTGTTTGAAATTGTCGGCCACAAAAAAATTCATTTGATAAAAGTATATATTTTTTTTAGTTATAGAAGGAGACCACTTCATTTTCAATACTTCATTTTTGACAAAAAACTATTCCATTTTACCATCCCCTTTTTTTTCTTACTTTAACTTTTAAGATATACTTTTAATAAAAATACAAACTACTTTTTCTTATTTTAACTTTTAAGATTTACTTTTAATAAAAATACAAACTACTTTTTGTATTTTAACTTTTAAGATTTACTTTTAATAAAAGTACAAACTACTTTTTCTTATTTTAACTTTTAAGATTTACTTTTAATAAAAATACAAACTATTTTTTTATTTTAACTTTTAAAATTATAAATTTAAGAATAAACATTAGTATGCATGAAATAAATAATGATTAATTGCATAAGTAATCATAAATGTTAGATAACATATAAAGACCCCGTCGTATTCGTATTGATCGGAATTAATCTCGACCCATGGTACCGTGTTGTCAAATGACGTGTTGCGTACATAAAGTACCGTGTTGTCAAATGACGTGTTGCGTACAATCACGAGGTCTTATTAACACAAATATAAATGTTAGTGAAGTTAATAAGAGTTAGATTACAGAAAATATAATTCAGGTGGTATAACCGACCATATATAACTTAAATAACATAAATATAAATGTTAGTGAAGTTAGTAAAAGTTAGATTACAGAAATATAATTCAGGTGGTATAACCGACCATATATAACTTAAATAACATAAATATAAATGTTAGTGAAGTTAGTAAAAGTTAGATTACAGAAATATAATTCAGGTGGTATAACCGACCATATATAACTTAAATAACATAAATATAAATGTTAGTAGTCCAAAATTTGATATATTCGAGTCTGAAAATTATTAATAATTTCATACCTTGATTAGTGATTCGTGATCGTTTGAGATATCTTTTAATT
Organism: Rutidosis leptorrhynchoides; assembly: GCF_046630445.1. Taxonomy (NCBI): domain Eukaryota; kingdom Viridiplantae; phylum Streptophyta; class Magnoliopsida; order Asterales; family Asteraceae; genus Rutidosis; species Rutidosis leptorrhynchoides. The sequence continues at coordinate 16,770,548 of NC_092335.1, read as the reverse complement.
ACACTAAGCTTTTCGTGCTGATAACGTGTTATAATTCAGTAGGCTTATAACTACCTTTAATGGTTATAAGAACAAAGAGAGAAAAAGAGAGAAGAAGGAGAGAAGAAATATTGATATTGATATTTCAAGAGAAATGGTGCACCTTAAATGGTTACCATACATGTCTATTTATAGTATAAAATATTACTATGCAAGAAATATAATAATAATAAAATTAACATCCAATCTAGATATTTTATAACACAATCTAGATATTTTATAACAACAACTTTTTTTTTTACTTATTTTTTTCCTTCCATTCATTCATTTATTAGACGTTAGTTAACTCTATTAACAGTTTTATTAAATGTAAAGTTAACCGACCGTTAATCGAAAAAAAATATTCTCCGCAACAAAATTGTTTTCGATCTTTTTTTTTACTATGTATTTTATTTTTTATTTATTTATTTATTTTTAACCATTTAATTGCCCGGCTTGCCGGCTATTAACCCTTTTGTTTTAAAAGTTTAATTAACTGAATGTTAATCAACAAAAACCACCTAGCAACACTTAGCAGTACCGAGTAGTAAATTCAGTTAGAAGTTTGCTTCATTCACGCACATTTCATACAAAAATATTTACACGTTTCATACAAAAATATGTAAATGCATAGACGAAACTATGCATAGATCAGAGAGGGCTTTAGCCACCCCCACATGTTTGGGGTACTAGTGTAAATATAGTCTTTTATGGGTTAATATATATATATATTTTTTTTGGAAAGACAATTTATATTCAAACAAAAACCGGAGATATTACAGAGTACAACCCATTTAGGGCAACCACGAGCTCGGAACAAGAGGTTACGAGCAGAATCTCATTACCTACATATTGACTATACAAAAATTAAAGCGACTAGAGAAAAACACACAATTATTACAAGAAACATCGCGGATTATGAAGCCAACTATGCCAATCGATTATTTTGTTTTTGCACCTTCTTGCAATCCATTCATGAGTCTTCACTTGAATCTCACATAAAGCCATAGGAGCGTTCCATGATTTTCCTTTAAAAACCTTTTGATTTCTATTCCCCCAAATGAGATATCCACAAATCCAAGTAACCGCTTGCCATATTTTTGAGCGTTGAGCCGAAGAGGTAAGACTCGGTTGTTCGGAAAAAATCTCACCAATATCTAGATTCGAATGAAAAGGCAAACCCCACCAATCAAAGACTTTAGACCAAACCTCGGACGCGAGTTTGCAAGAGAGAATAGAGTGATCCACCGATTCAATATCACCATCACAAAGTGAACATCTAACCGAGTATAGGTCGATGCCACGTTTGTCAAGTTCAATTAAAACCGGAAGCCGTTTCTTTCTTGCACGCCACACAAAGATTTCTACTTTTTTAGGAGTAAGATAATCTCTAAGTGTTTCCAAGTTATTTGAGCCTGTAACGAGAGTCTTTTCATCGATCATGGAGGTCAATTTATTAGTAGTAAAACACCCGTTTGAACCCGGATGCCAACGCCAACTATCACGTCTACCAGAGTCAAACTTAAGTCCCGAAATTAAACGTGATAACTCTACTAGATCACCGGCAGCACGTCCTCTGGGCTGTCTGCACCAGTCCCAGGACCCGAAACACCTGTTCTCCACGCAAAACAGCCGATCCCGAATAGTGCATTGTTAGTTGTTGTCGATTCGCCAAAGCCTGTTGAAATTTTCTTTTAAGCATACACTCCAAGCCAAACGTCATTCCAGAAAGAAACACTCGAACCATCACCAATGTCTTTTATAAAAGAGCGACTGAAATTGATGCCCAACTCGTCAAGGAAGAAACCTGTTTTGATTATCGAAGCACAACAAGAATATGTTGGCCTCTCATCTTTTTTACTACTAGTCTTAGCTCTTCACTTTTTATGATAGTGGCGATCCTAGAATCATAATTTAAATGGGTCTCGAATTTTTTTCCAGTACTAATTATATTTAAATGCTATTTTAGTGGTAATTTACTTTAAAAAAACTACAAATTCGAATAATATATGAAGTCCGAATAGTTAAATTTAGTAATGTCTTATACGTAGTACAATTTAAAAGAATTTGAAAATTATATGGGGTCCTTCAATTAAATTTAATGGTGTTCTATACAATTTAACTGATAATTTCCACTAAAAATTATTAAACTAGTGATATCTCGTGACCCCACATGCTTATACCTAAATTCGCCCCTGGCTACATATACTCCTTATAAATTAGTTCAAATATTATTTTCATTTATGGTTTTTAAGGCGGACATACTTGATGGATAACATGTACCGTATTTATCATAAGCTAACCATAAAGTTCATTTTGTGTTGTCAAATTTCCACCTATTCGAACAAGAGTTTACTATAGGATGGGTATTTTATTTTATTTTTTTTGGGTAAAGAGGGTCACTCGGTGAATATATAATATAACAAGAATAAATAAGAACAATGACTATAGGACATGCCTAAAAGCCTCTCAAACAATCAATCAAATAAAAAACGCTAAGCAACCTAGAGTACCAAGCTCAAACAACAACAAATAATTAGGAAATTTTCCAATCTGATTTTAATCTAAGAGCTTGGTGTGCGTCTTTTCATTTAATACTCATGAGCTTTAGACGCACATTTGAGTATATAGCCCTGCACACTTGATCAGGATGGGTATTTACAGATGGCAATAATCTTATCATAACTATTTTATGTATTTTTAAATTTACACCATCCCCAACCCTCCTAAAAAAATTGTTCAAGTTCCACCACAAAAATTGTTCAAATTCCACCACTGTAAATGGATCAATTAAAATTGTTCTTTGTTTATCTCTCTTGCTTCTCTCATGATATGATTCGCACACGTGATTGTTTGAATGTTTTTGTATAAAGTGTGTGTGAATCTATTATTTCCCATTTAATAAACAGGTTTGCTACATAAAGGCGTAAAAATGGAGTATACTTTACAATCTATTAATAATGTATACTTATTATTTTTTTTTTTTTACAGCAATTGGGATCAATCGAGGGAAAGAGAAAAAAATATCATCACCCTTAAACAAACTGCATAATGATTTGATTAAGTATTTTTTATGAATTTGAAATTACTTAAGATGTTTTTTGCTCTGATCATTTTAACTTTCTTTTAACTAAATTTACATTTCTCAGTCTTATATTTATAATATATAGCTATAGTTATAAATTTGATGGGAAATAGAAATCGGGATTCATGTCTGTCTCTCTGTCCGTCCCATGAATGAAGGAAAGGTGGTGTCGGGTTAGTGAGGTTTGCATTAACTTAAAAAGAAGGTTAGACCAAAATCAGGGCCGCCTCAGTTTCATTCACGCCTGCTCCTTACAGCTCAATCTCCACACTTTTACAATTAACAATATCTACTTTAATCCCCATAACGATAACGATTTTCCCCATAAATAAAAAATATAAATCTCTAGATACACAACAAATATTGGGCGAGTAGGGACAAATTGAAATGGACACTACTATCCTTTCACTTTTTCACTCCTTTACCAACATTTTCACTATTTATTTTTACTATTCACTAATTTTTCTACACTTATTTTTTTTTTCAATAGTGCCATTATCGCCCAAACACCAAACAGTGTGGCATACTAGAGGTCATTTTATTTTTATATTCTTCATTTTTTCAATTTTATGTTTATAATAGTTAATTTGTACTTTGCACTAGTCTACATAAATTATGTAGCTGTTTTGTCCTTAAAAGTGTCGTCAACCTCTAGAGATCAAGGACGGAGTTAGATGTCATTGATGCAAGGTTATAGTGGTTAGTTATGTTGGGTGAGTGTATCGGGCTTCGACTAATCTTTTGTCATATGTGTTTGGATGTTTCGTCCATTTGTTCTGTGATTGCATTCGGTGGTTAGGATTTTCTATGGATCTAGCGGTCCTTTAGTTTGCACAAGCATGTCACTTGATGTTTTTGTATGGACTTTATATGGATCTACCAAGACGACGATTAATTCTTGATATTTACTTTGGAATTCCAGTGCGCTAACGCGAGTTATGTAGTTGCAATTGTTGATTTCAATCTGGTTGGGTCATTTGTACGTTCGATATATAATTAGAGTTTGTACAATATCTAGTTAGAGATGTAGAATTGTTAGTTCAACTGATTGATACCAACGGGCTGTTGATTTGGCGGTATTGTAATGATTCTTCCAACTAAGAGGATGAAGATTCAAATTTTCTGAACATATTTCCTGAATTATTGTAAATATACATGGGGTAAAAAATATAATTAACTAAATTGACTGATCTAATCAATATGTAATTCAATTAGAGTATTTAAATTTATCTTATTTTCAATAATTTTTGAAAATGTAAAACAAAAGGAACCGCAACCATACTACGGTTACAAAACAAAATGTTAGGAATAGGGGATCGCCTGGACGTTGGGAGATATAAATTTGAGAGAAAAACAACTCTATTACTCACAAGAATAGATTTACAGAGTATTACAAAACTCTTACAAAAAAACTCTCAAACTCACACACACTCTCTAGGTTGTGATTGTAGTGACCCGAACTTTTCCATGTTTATATATATTAATTGAGATTGATATTTACATGATTAAATGTTTCCAACATGTTAAGCAATCAAACTTGTTAAGACTTGATTAATTGAAATATGTTTCATATAGACAATTGACCACCCAAGTTGACCGGTGATTCACGAACGTTAAAACTTGTAAAAACTATACGATGACATATATATGGTTATATATATAGTTAACATGTTTTTATTATAAGTATGTATCTCATTAGGTATTTTAACAATGAGTTATATACATAAAAATGAGACTATTAATTTAAGAAACTCGAAAACGATATATATAACGATTATCGTTATAACAACGTCTTACTAGGTACATATGAATCATATTAAGATATTGATACACTTGGTTAATTATGTTAAATGATAAGTAAATATATTATTAAGTGTATTAACAATGAAATACATATGTAAAAATAAGACTACTAACTTAATGATTTCGAAACGAGACATATATGTAACGATTATCGTTGTAACGACATTTAACTGTATATACATCATACTAAGATATATTATATATCATAATATCATGATAATATAATAATTTAACATCTCATTTTTTATAATAAACAATGGGTTAACAACATTCAACAAGATCGTTAACCTAAAGGTTTCAAAACAACATTTACATGTAACGACTAACGATGACTTAACGACTCAGTTAAAATGTATATACATGTAGTGTTTTAATATGTATTCATACACTTTTGAAAGACTTCAAGACACTTATCAAAATACTTCTACTTAACAAAAATGCTTACAATTACATCCTCGTTCAGTTTCATCAACAATTCTACTCGTATGCACCCGTATTCGTACTCGTACAATACACAGCTTTTAGATGTATGTACTATTGGTATATACACTCCAATGATCAGCTCTTAGCAGCCCATGTGAGTCACCTAACACATGTGGGAACCATCATTTGGCAACTAGCATGAAATATCTCATAAAATTACAAAAATATGAGTAATCATTCATGACTTATTTACATGAAAACAAAATTACATATCCTTTATATCTAATCCATACACCAACGACCAAAAACACCTACAAACACTTTCATTCTTCAATTTTCTTCATCTAATTGATCTCTCTCAAGTTCTATCTTCAAGTTCTAAGTGTTCTTCATATATTTTACAAGTTCTAGTTACATAAAATCAAGAATACTTTCAAGTTTGCTAGCTCACTTCCAATCTTGTAAGGTGATCATCCAACCTCAAAAAATCTTTGTTTCTTACAGTAGGTTATCATTCTAATACAAGGTAATAATCATATTCAAACTTTGGTTCAATTTCTATAACTATAACAATCTTATTTCAAGTGATGATCTTACTTGAACTTGTTTTCGTGTCATGATTCTGCTTCAAGAACTTCAAGCCATCCAAGGATCCGTTGAAGCTAGATCCATTTTTCTCTTTTCCAGTAGGTTTATCCAAGAAACTTAAGGTAGTAATGATGTTCATAACATCATTCGATTCATACATATAAAGCTATCTTATTCGGAGGTTTAAACTTGTAATCACTAGAACATAGTTTAGTTAATTCTAAACTTGTTCGCAAACAAAAGTTAATCCTTCTAACTTGACTTTTAAAATCAACTAAACACATGTTCTATATCTATATGATATGTTAACTTAATGATTTAAAACCTGGAAACACGAAAAACACCGTAAAACCGGATTTACGCCGTCGTAGTAACACCGCGGGCTGTTTTGGGTTAGTTAATTAAAAACTATGATAAACTTTGATTTAAAAGTTGTTATTCTGAGAAAATGATTTTTATTATGAACATGAAACTATATCCAAAAATTATGGTTAAACTCAAAGTGGAAGTATGTTTTCTAAAATGGTCATCTAGACGTCGTTCTTTCGACTGAAATGACTACCTTTACAAAAACGACTTGTAACTTATTTTTCCGACTATAAACCTATACTTTTTCTGTTTAGATTCATAAAATAGAGTTCAATATGAAACCATAGCAATTTGATTCACTCAAAACGGATTTAAAATGAAGAAGTTATGGGTAAAACAAGATTGGATAATTTTTCTCATTTTAGCTACGTGAAAATTGGTAACAAATCTATTCCAACCATAACTTAATCAACTTGTATTGTATATTATGTAATCTTGAGATACCATAGACACGTATACAATGTTTCGACCTATCATGTCGACACATCTATATATATTTCGGAACAACCATAGACACTCTATATGTGAATGTTGGAGTTAGCTATACAGGGTTGAGGTTGATTCCAAAATATATATAGTTTGAGTTGTGATCAATACTGAGATACGTATACACTGGGTCGTGGATTGATTCAAGATAATATTTATCGATTTATTTCTGTACATCTAACTGTGGACAACTAGTTGTAGGTTACTAACGAGGACAGCTGACTTAATAAATTTAAAACATCAAAATATATTAAAAGTGTTGTAAATATATTTTGAACATACTTTGATATATATGTATATATTGTTATAGGTTCGTGAATCAACAGTGGCCAAGTCTTACTTCCCGACGAAGTAAAAATCTGTGAAAGTGAGTTATAGTCCCACTTTTAAAATCTAATATTTTTGGGATGAGAATACATGCAGGTTTTATAAATGATTTACAAAATAGACACAAGTACGTGAAACTACATTCTATGGTTGAATTATCGAAATCGAATATGCCCCTTTTTATTAAGTCTGGTAATCTAAGAATTAGGGAACAGACACCCTAATTGACGCGAATCCTAAAGATAGATCTATTGGGTCTAACCAAACCCATCCAAAGTACCGGATACTTTAGTACTTCGAAATTTATATCATATCCGAAGGGTGTCCCGGAATGATGGGGATATTCTTATATATGCATCTTGTTAATGTCGGTTACCAGGTGTTCACCATATGAATGATTTTTATCTCTATGTATGGGATGTGTATTGAAATATGAAATCTTGTGGTCTATTGTTACGATTTGATATATATAGGTTAAACCTATAACCCACCAACATTTTTGTTGACGTTTAAAGCATGTTTATTCTCAGGTGAATACTAAGAGCTTCCGCTATTGCATACTAAAATAAGGACAAGATTTGGAGTCCATGTTTGTATGATATTGTGTAAAAACTGCATTCAAGAAACCGATTTCGATGTAACATATTTGTATTGTAAACCATTATGTAATGGTCGTGTGTAAACAGGATATTTTAGATTATCATTATTTGATAATCTACATAAAGCTTTTTAAACCTTTATTTATGAAATAAAGGTTATGGTTTGTTTTAAAATGAATGCAGTCTTTGAAAAACGTCTCATATAGAGGTCAAAACCTCGCAACGAAATCAATTAATATGGAACGTTTTTAATCAATAAGAACGGGACATTTCAGTTGGTATCCGAGCGTTGGTCTTAGAGAACCAGAATTTTGCATTAGTGTGTCTTATCGAGTTTGTTAGGATGCATTAGTGAGTCTGGACTTCGACCGTGTTTACTTGAAAAATGATTGCTTAACAAATTTTGTTGGAAACTATATATTTTTAACATGTGAATATTATGTGATATATTAATCTCTTAACGCGTTTGATATTATGTGATAGATGTCTACCTCTAGAACAAGTCCCATTGACTCACCTAATAATAATGAAGAGTCAAATGTAAATTGGAATGATTCGTGGACTGATTCACAAGTTCCCGAAGAGGAACCGGAAGAAGAGTCGGAACCGGAAGAAGAATCGGAACCGGAAGAAGAATCGGAACCGGATGAAGAAATAGAACCGGTGGGAGAAATAATAAAACGGTTAAGTAAAAGAAAATCCTCAACCAACCGACCAAGGTTAATTATGGTCAATGGTGTTTCCGCCAAGGAAGCAAAATATTGGGAGGATTACCAATTCTCCGATGAATCGGATTCCGACGAGAATTCCGATGATGTTATAGAAATTACCCCAACTGAATTTAAAAAGGCAAAAGAAAATAATAAGGGAAAGGGCATAAAAATAGAGAAATATAATTCCAACCCCGATGAACTTTATATGTATCGTCAACCCCCGAAGTCCTTAAGTTGTAACAATGACCCGGGAACCTCTAAACCACCAGGTTTTTCTAAACCAATGTGGAAAACGACGGCTCGTATTAGGGGAACATTATATATGCCTAGAAACTTGGCAAAACGAACCAAAACCGAAGAAGAAGAAACAAGCGAGTCGGAATAAGATAGTTGTATTCGTGTGGTGTAATATATGTAATATAGTGTGCTTATGCTTTATGATATATGTAAAAATTGCTTGTATTAATAAGTAATTTTTTTATGAATCTAACTCTTGTCTATTTTACAGTATAAAAACACAAAATGGATAGACAACCCAATATTTTAAGAGACCTACCCGGAGACATGATTGATGAAATCTTGTCTAGAGTCGGTCAGAATTCTGCGGCACAACTATTTAAGGCGAGATCAGTTTGTAAGACATTCGAAGAAAGTTCCAAGAATGCCTTGGTTTATAAAAGGCTTTCGTTCGAAAGATGGGGGATATCACATTGGAAAATCCATAAGTTACGATGTGTTTACTTTGACGCATATATTGCGGGGAACCCAAATGCTATTTTACGCAATGGGTTAAGAAATTATTTTGACTCAATATATCCGAATATTGGACTTCGTGATTTAGAAAAAGCGACTAACATGCAACATAAAGAAGCATGTTATGCTTACGGATTAGTAATGTTCGCTTCTCACCAAAGTGAGAACAAGAACATCGGGCTACAACTATTAAACAAAACGTTCCCACAAGTGACGGAGTCGGTAATTGGGGTAAGAAATGAGGTTTTTAGATTGTTACGGGACTGTTGGACATTACGTAACCCTCGTCCCTTTGACGACGTTACAACACGCTGTCTTATCAACGGCCATAACGGTTATGTTCCACAAGACCAAGGATGGGAAGTAATCCTAGTAAAACCAGAATGCATGACTTGTTTCTGGACGTATGAATTACGTGTCTTTATTGCCTTTGCTGAACGACTTGTGTACTAGCTAGAATTATCTTCACAACCATCTTGTATCAAATTTATTGTGTGCTATATTTCATGCTATATGTAAAATAAGTGGTATTGTAAGTTTGTAAAATATTGTGTAAAAGTTTGAACGCGAAATATTATTATAATCAGTTTTTCATATAGAATTGTAGTAGTTGAATTGTATATTAGCTACTAAGTATGAACTTAACGGGTAGGTACTACCCGAATTTAAACTTATAAAACGCTAATATGAAGAAAAAACTTTTATAAATGAGTTCATATTATGCTACGAAATACTATTAACTACTCTTAATATTCTGTATGATTAACTTGTTCCATTTGACTATTTTGAAGGAAATGGCACCGACTACTCGACACATCGTGAATATGAATGAAGAGGAATTCCGTACTTTTCTAGCTTCAAACATAGCCGCAGTACAGGCTGCGCTACATACCAACAATAACCTTGGATCTAGCAGTACAGGAAATCGTGTAGGATGCACCTACAAAGAATTCACTGCCTGCAAACCTTTGGAATTTGATGGAACCGAAGGACCGATCGGATTGAAACGGTGGACCGAGAAGGTCGAATCGGTGTTTGCCATAAGTAAGTGTACTGAAGAGGACAAAGTGAAGTACGCTACGCATACCTTCACAGGTTCTGCGTTAACATGGTGGAATACCTATCTAGAGCAAGTGGGACAAAACGATGCGTACGCACTACCGTGGTCAGCATTCAAGCACTTGATGAACGAGAAGTACCGTCCCAGAACCGAGGTCAATAAGCTCAAGACAGAACTTAGAGGGTTACGAACCCAAGGATTTGATATTACCACGTACGAAAGACGATTCACAGAATTGTGCCTATTGTGTCCGGGAGCATTCGAAGATGAGGAAGAGAAGATCGACGCGTTTGTGAAAGGATTACCGGAAAGAATCCAAGAAGATATAAGTTCACACGAGCCCGCCTACATACAACAGGCATGTAGAATGGCTCACAAACTAGTGAACTAGATTGAAGAAAGAATTAAACAACAGACTGCTGAAGAGGCCAATGTGAAGCAAGTCAAAAGAAAGTGGGAGGAAAACGGTGATAAGAATCACCAATACAACAACAACAGCAATTACATCAATAATCGCAACAATTATCCCAACAATCGCAACATCAATCACAACTACAACAAACGGCCCAACAACAACAACAACAACAGCAACTACAACAATCATCCCAACAACAATAATAACCGCAACAACAACAACAATCAGAAGCAGCTATGCCAAAGGTGTGAAAAGTATCACTCGGGGTTCTGCACCAAATTTTGCAACAAGTGTAAAAGAAATGGTCATAGCGCGGCGAAGTGTGAGGTCTACGGACCAGGGGTTAATAGAACGAAAGGAACAAATGGTGTCGGAACGAGTAATGGCGGAGCAAGTAGTGTTGGAGCAAGTTATGCCAATGTAGTTTGTTATAAATGTGGAAAACCAGGCCACATTATTAGAAATTGCCCAAACCAGGAGAACACGAATGGACAAGGCCGCGGAAGAGTTTTCAATATTAATACGGCAGAGGCACAGGAAGACCCGGAGCTTGTTACGGGTACGTTTCTTATTGACAATAAATCTGCTTACGTTTTATTTGATTCGGGTGCGGATAGAAGCTATATGAGTAGAGATTTTTGTGCTAAATTAAGTTGTCCATTGACGCCTTTGGATAGTAAATTTTTACTCGAATTAGCAAATGGTAAATTAATTTCAGCAGATAATATATGTCGGAATCGAGAAATTAAACTGGTTAGCGAAACATTTAAGATTGATTTGATACCAGTAGAGTTAGGGAGTTTTGATGTGATAATTGGTATGGACTGGTTGAAAGAAGTGAAAGCAGAGATCGTTTGTTACAAAAATGCAATTCGCATTATACGAGAAAAAGGAAAACCATTAATGGTGTACGGAGAAAAGGGCAACACGAAGCTACATCTTATTAGTAATTTGAAGGCACAAAACCTAATAAGAAAAGGTTGCTATGCTGTTCTAGCACACGTCGAGAAAGTACAAACTGAAGAAAAGAGCATCAATGATGTTCCCATTGCAAAAGAATTTCCCGATGTATTTCCGAAAGAATTACCGGGATTACCCCCACATCGATCCGTTGAATTTCAAATAGATCTTGTACCAGGAGCTGCACCAATAGCTCGTGCTCCTTACAGACTCTCACCCAGCGAGATGAAAGAACTGCAAAGCCAATTACAAGAACTTTTAGAGCGTGGTTTCATTCGACCAAGCACATCACCGTGGGGAGCTCCTGTTTTGTTTGTCAAGAAGAAAGATGGTACATTCAGGTTGTGTATCGACTACCGAGAGTTGAACAAACTTACCATCAAGAACCGCTACCCACTACCGAGAATCGACGACTTATTTGATCAACTACAAGGCTCGTCTGTTTATTCAAAGATTGACTTACGTTCCGGGTATCATCAAATGCGGGTGAAAGAAGATGATATTCCAAAGACTGCTTTCAGAACACGTTACGGTCATTACGAGTTTATGGTCATGCCGTTTGGTTTAACTAATGCACCAGCTGTGTTCATGGACCTTATGAACCGAGTGTGTGGACCATACCTTGACAAGTTTGTCATTGTTTTCATTGATGACATACTTATTTACTCAAAGAATGACCAAGAACACGGTGAACATTTGAGAAAGGTGTTAGAAGTATTGAGGAAGGAAGAATTGTACGCTAAGTTTTCAAAGTGTGCATTTTGGTTGGAAGAAGTTCAATTCCTCGGTCACATAGTGAACAAAGAAGGTATTAAGGTGGATCCGGCAAAGATAGAAACTGTTGAAAAGTGGGAAACCTCGAAAACTCTGAAAGACATACGCCAGTTTTTAGGACTAGCCGGTTACTACAGAAGGTTCATCCAAGACTTTTCCAGAATAGCAAAACCCTTGACTGCATTAACGCATAAAGGGAAGAAATTTGAATGGAATGATGAACAAGAGAAAGCGTTTCAGTTATTGAAGAAAAAACTGACTACGGCACCTATATTGTCATTGCCTGAAGGGAATGATGATTTTGTGATTTATTGTGACGCATCAAAGCAAGGTCTCGGTTGTGTATTAATGCAACGAACGAAGGTGATTGCTTATGCGTCTAGACAATTGAAGATTCACGAACAAAATTATACGACGCATGATTTGGAATTAGGCGCGGTTGTTTTTGCATTAAAGACTTGGAGGCACTACTTATATGGGGTCAAAAGTATTATATATACCGACCACAAAAGTCTTCAACACATATTTAATCAGAAACAACTGAATATGAGGCAGCGTAGGTGGATTGAATTATTGAATGATTACGACTTTGAGATTCGTTACCACCCGGGGAAGGCAAATGTGGTAGCCGATGCCTTGAGCAGAAAGGACAGAGAACCCATTCGAGTAAAATCTATGAATATAATGATTCATAATAACCTTACTACTCAAATAAAGGAGGCTCAACAAGGAGTTTTAAAAGAGAGAAATTTAAAGGATGAAATACCCAAAGGATCGGAGAAGCATCTTAATATTCGGGAAGACGGAACCCGGTATAGGGCTGAAAGGATTTGGGTACTAAAATTTGGAGATATGAGAGAAATGGTACTTAGAGAAGCTCATAAAACCAGATACTCAATACATCCTGGAACGGGGAAGATGTACAAGGATCTCAAGAAACATTTTTGGTGGCCGGGTATGAAAGCCGATGTTGCTAAATACGTAGGAGAATGTTTGACGTGTTCTAAGGTCAAAGCTGAGCATCAGAAACCATCAGGTCTACTTCAAAAACCCGAAATCCCGGAATGGAAATGGGAAAACATTACCATGGATTTCATCACTAAATTGCCAAGGACTGCAAGTGGTTTTAATACTATTTGGGTAATAGTTGATCGTCTCACCAAATCAGCACACTTCCTGCCAATAAGAGAAGATGACAAGATGGAGAAGTTAGCACGACTGTATTTGAAGGAAGTCGTCTCCATACATGGAATACCAATCTCTATTATCTCTGATAGGGATGGCAGATTTATTTCAAGATTCTGGCAGACATTACAGCAAGCATTAGGAACTCGTCTAGACATGAGTACTGCCTATCATCCACAAACTGATGGGCAGAGCAAAAGGACGATACAAACGCTTGAAGACATGCTACGAGCATGTGTTATTGATTTCGGAAACAGTTGGGATCGACATCTACCGTTAGCAGAATTTTCCTACAACAACAGCTACCATTCAAGCATTGAGATGGCGCCGTTTGAAGCACTTTATGGTAGAAAGTGCAGGTCTCCAATTTTTTGGAGTGAAGTGGGGAATAGACAGATTACGGGTCCAGAGATTATACAAGAAACTACCGAGAAGATCATCCAAATTCAACAACGGTTGAAAACCGCCCAAAGTCGACAAAAGAGCTACGCTGAAATTAAAAGAAAAGATATAGAATTTGAAATTGGAGAGATGGTCATGCTTAAAGTTTCACCTTGGAAAGGCGTTGTTCGATTTGGTAAACGAGGGAAATTAAATCCAAGGTATATTGGACCATTCAAGATTATTGATCGTGTCGGACCAGTAGCTTACCGACTTGATTTACCTCAACAACTCGCGGCTGTACATAACACTTTCCACGTCTCCAATTTGAAGAAATGTTTTGCTAAAGAAGATCTCACTATTCCGTTAGATGAAATCCAAATCAACGAAAAACTTCAATTCATCGAAGAACCCGTCGAAATAATGGATCGTGAGGTTAAAAGACTTAAGCAAAACAAGATACCAATTGTTAAGGTTCGATGGAATGCTCGTAGAGGACCCGAGTTCACCTGGGAGTGTGAAGATCAGATGAAGAAGAAATACCCGCTTCTATTTCCAGAAGATTCGTCAACACCTTCAACAGCTTAAAATTTCGGGACGAAATTTATTTAACGGGTAGGTACTGTAGTGACCCGAAATTTTCCATGTTTATATATATTAATTGAGATTGATATTTACATGATTAAATGTTTCCAACATGTTAAGCAATCAAACTTGTTAAGACTTGATTAATTGAAATATGTTTCATATAGACAATTGACCACCCAAGTTGACCGGTGATTCACGAACGTTAAAACTTGTAAAAACTATACGATGACATATATATGGTTATATATATAGTTAACATGTTTTTTATTATAAGTATGTATCTCATTAGGTATTTTAACAATGAGTTATATACATAAAAATGAGACTATTAATTTAAGAAACTCGAAAACGATATATATAACGATTATCGTTATAACAACGTCTTACTAGGTACATATGAATCATATTAAGATATTGATACACTTGGTTAATTATGTTAAATGATAAGTAAATATATTATTAAGTGTATTAACAATGAAATACATATGTAAAAATAAGACTACTAACTTAATGATTTCGAAACGAGACATATATGTAACGATTATCGTTGTAACGACATTTAACTGTATATACATCATACTAAGATATATTATATATCATAATATCATGATAATATAATAATTTAACATCTCATTTTTTATAATAAACAATGGGTTAACAACATTCAACAAGATCGTTAACCTAAAGGTTTCAAAACAACATTTACATGTAACGACTAACGATGACTTAACGACTCAGTTAAAATGTATATACATGTAGTGTTTTAATATGTATTCATACACTTTTGAAAGACTTCAAGACACTTATCAAAATACTTCTACTTAACAAAAATGCTTACAATTACATCCTCGTTCAGTTTCATCAACAATTCTACTCGTATGCACCCGTATTCGTACTCGTACAATACACAACTTTTAGATGTATGTACTATTGGTATATACACTCCAATGATCAGCTCTTAGCAGCCCATGTGAGTCACCTAACACATGTGGGAACCATAATTTGGCAACTAGCATGAAATATCTCATAAAATTACAAAAATATGAGTAATCATTCATGACTTATTTACATGAAAACAAAATTACATATCCTTTATATCTAATCCATACACCAACGACCAAAAACACCTACAAACACTTTCATTCTTCAATTTTCTTCATCTAATTGATCTCTCTCAAGTTCTATCTTCAAGTTCTAAGTGTTCTTCATATATTTTACAAGTTCTAGTTACATAAAATCAAGAATACTTTCAAGTTTGCTAGCTCACTTCCAATCTTGTAAGGTGATCATCCAACCTCAAGAAATCTTTGTTTCTTACAGTAGGTTATCATTCTAATACAAGGTAATAATCATATTCAAACTTTGGTTCAATTTCTATAACTATAACAATCTTATTTCAAGTGATGATCTTACTTGAACTTGTTTTCGTGTCATGATTCTGCTTCAAGAACTTCAAGCCATCCAAGGATCCGTTGAAGCTAGATCCATTTTTCTCTTTTCCAGTAGGTTTATCCAAGAAACTTAAGGTAGTAATGATGTTCATAACATCATTCGATTCATACATATAAAGCTATCTTATTCGGAGGTTTAAACTTGTAATCACTAGAACATAGTTTAGTTAATTCTAAACTTGTTCGCAAACAAAAGTTAATCCTTCTAACTTGACTTTTAAAATCAACTAAACACATGTTTTATATATATATGATATGCTAACTTAATGATTTAAAACCTGGAAACACGAAAAACACCGTAAAACCGGATTTACGCCGTCGTAGTAACACCGCGGGCTGTTTTGGGTTAGTTAATTAAAAACTATGATAAACTTTGATTTAAAAGTTGTTATTCTGAGAAAATGATTTTTATTATGAACATGAAACTATATCCAAAAATTATGGTTAAACTCAAAGTGGAAGTATGTTTTCTAAAATGGTCATCTAGACGTCGTTCTTTCGACTGAAATGACTACCTTTACAAAAACGACTTGTAACTTATTTTTCTGACTATAAACCTATACTTTTTCTGTTTAGATTCATAAAATAGAGTTCAATATGAAACCATAGCAATTTGATTCACTCAAAACGGATTTAAAATGAAGAAGTTATGGGTAAAACAAGATTGGATAATTTTTCTCATTTTAGCTACGTGAAAATTGATAACAAATCTATTCCAACCATAACTTAATCAACTTGTATTGTATATTATGTAATCTTGAGATACCATAGACACGTATACAATGTTTCGACCTATCATGTCGACACATCTATATATATTTCGGAACAACCATAGACACTCTATATGTGAATGTTGGAGTTAGCTATACAGGGTTGAGGTTGATTCCAAAATATATATAGTTTGAGTTGTGATCAATACTGAGATACGTATACATTGATTCGTGGATTGATTCAAGATAATATTTATCGATTTATTTCTGTACATCTAACTGTGGACAACTAGTTGTAGGTTACTAACGAGGACAGCTGACTTAATAAATTTAAAACATCAAAATATATTAAAAGTGTTGTAAATATATTTTGAACATACTTTGATATATATGTATATATTGTTATAGGTTCGTGAATCAACAGTGGCCAAGTCTTACTTCCCGACGAAGTAAAAATATGTGAAAGTGAGTTATAGTCCCACTTTTAAAATCTAATATTTTTGGGATGAGAATACATGCAGGTTTTATAAATGATTTACAAAATAGACACAAGCACGTGAAACTACATTCTATGGTTGAATTATCGAAATCGAATATGCCCCTTTTTATTAAGTCTGGTAATCTAAGAATTAGGGAACAGACACCCTAATTGACGTGAATCCTAAAGATAGATCTATTGGGTCTAACAAACCCCATCCAAAGTACCGGATGCTTTAGTACTTCGAAATTTATATCATATCCGAAGGGTGTCCCGGAATGATGGGGATATTCTTATATATGCATCTTGTTAATGTCGGTTACCAGGTGTTCACCATATGAATGATTTTTATCTCTATGTATGGGATGTGTATTGAAATATGAAATCTTGTGGTCTATTGTTACGATTTGATATATATAGGTTAAACCTATAACTCACCAACATTTTTGTTGACGTTTAAAGCATGTTTATTCTCAGGTGAATACTAAGAGCTTCCGCTGTTGCATACTAAAATAAGGACAAGATTTGGAGTCCATGTTTGTATGATATTGTGTAAAAACTGCATTCAAGAAACCGATTTCGATGTAACATATTTGTATTGTAAACCATTATGTAATGGTCGTGTGTAAACAGGATATTTTAGATTATCATTATTTGATAATCTACATAAAGCTTTTTAAACCTTTATTTATGAAATAAAGGTTATGGTTTGTTTTAAAATGAATGCAGTCTTTGAAAAACGTCTCATATAGAGGTCAAAACCTCGCAACGAAATCAATTAATATGGAACGTTTTTAATCAATAAGAACGGGACATTTCAGTGATTACACTTCTCTGAGTGATTTAGGATGATTTACAACTGAGGTTTGCACCTCTATTTATAGTAAAAATTCTATGGCGGTGGAATGGTGTGAACGGAGAAGGTTGGCGGCCGTCATCGTCATCAACTTTGCTACCTCCATATGAGTTGTCAAGGTTGCCTACTTTGAATATCTAGAAGGTGGGCTTCTAGATTGTAGGCTGGAAATCTTCAATTCTCCCCCTCCAGCCGAATCCACAAACATTCCAGTTATGTCTCTGCATAACTCCAACTTCTCTCGAGTCACCACCTTTGTTAACATATCCGCAGGATTCTCCTTTGTATGGATCTTCACTAGTCTCAACAGTTGTCGATCAATTACCTTGTACTCCTTTGGCTTGATTCCAAATTCTTGAAGATAACGCTTTAACCACAACATTTCTTTTCCAGCTTCTGCGGCAGCAATATACTCTGCTTCAGTTGTGGATAATGCAACACACCTCTGTAGTCTTGACTGCCATGAAACAGCTCCCCCTGCAAAAGTGTAAATGAATCCTGAAGTAGATTTCCTACTATCAGGATCTCCAGCCATATCCGCATCTGTATAGCCTTCCAAGATTGGATCAGCTCCCCCGTAACAAATACATAGATTCTTTGTACCTTTAAGATATCTGAGAATCCATTTTACCGCCTCCCAATGCTCTTTCCCGGGGTTCGAGAGAAAACGACTCACCGTTCCCACTGCATGAGCAATATCGGGCCTTGTACACACCATCGCATACATCAAACTTCCAACTACTGAAGAATATGGTACTGAAGACATCTCCCCGATCTCTTCCTTGGATGAGGGACAAGAACTCTTGCTTAACTTGAAATGGTTAGCTAATGGAATGCTAACAGGTTTGGCATTGTTCATATTGAAACGTGAAAGCACTCGTTCAATATACTTCTCCTGAGATAGCCATAACCTTTTATTCTTCCTATCTCGGGTTATCTGCATTCTCAAAATCTGTTGAGCCTGTCCTAAGTCTTTCATGTCAAAAGACTTAGAGAGTTCCTTCTTCAGCTGGTTGATCTTCGTTACGTCTTTCCCTACGATCAAAATATCGTCTACATAAAGTAGAAGAGCAACGAAATCTCCTTCAGAAAACTTCTGAATGTAGACACACTCATCTGCTGCAGTTTTCTTGTACCCGTGACTCACCATGCACGAGTCAAACTTCTTGTACCACTGCCTAGGTGCCTGCTTCAAACCGTACAAACTTTTCTTCAGCCTGCATACGAGGTTATCTCCTGAAACCTCAAAACCTTCTGGCTGCTCCATGTAAATTTCTTCATGTAAATCTCCATGAAGAAAAGCTGTCTTTACATCCATCTGTTCAAGCTCCAAGTTCATACTTGCGACCAATCCAAGTATGACTCTAATTGAAGTCATCTTGACTACTGGTGAAAATATCTCGTCAAAATCAATCCCTTTCTTCTGTTGGAATCCTTTGACTACAAGTCGTGCTTTGTATTTCACCACTTTTCCACTACCATCCTTTTTCAGCTTGAACACCCATTTATTTTTCAGTGCCTTCTTCCCGCGTGGAAGTTCTACAATCTCATAAGTTTGATTTTTCTGCAGAGAATCCATCTCATCCTGCATTGCGAGCAACCATTTTTCTTTATCCTTATGAGTTACTGCTTCATGAAAACTCTCCGGTTCTCCATCTTCAGTAAGTAGAAGGTACTCGGATTCTGGATATCTACTCGATGGAATCCGACCTCGTTCAGATCTACGAACTTCTAGAACATTCTGAGGAGATCCACCATCATCTTGACCTTGTGATGGTTCTGGAACGTCTGGCAGATGGGGTTGTGGCTCCCCCTGCTTGGCACCGTCATTTTCCTCATTATCTTCTACTTCTGGAATTTCTTCCTGCACTGAAAATTCATTTCTCATGAATGATTCCATTGTTGCCTCTGGCACCTGAGCAGCAACATTTGTCTTCTGAGATATTGTGGGCTTTTCAATATCTTCTATTGTCTGGCTTTCATGGAACACTACGTCCCTACTTCTGATCACCTTTTTCTCCTTTGGATCCCATAATCTGTATCCAAATTCTTCATCTCCATAGCCTATGAATATGCATGGAGTGGTCCTTGCATCCAACTTCTGCCTGAGCTCCTTGGATACATGTGCGTACGCCAAACATCCAAATACTCTTAAGTGAGAGTATGATGGATCCTTTCCAGACCAAAGTTTCTCCGGAACTTCAAAATTCAGTGGTACTGATGGAGATCGTGAGACAGGAAAGAAGTTAAAGTGTCTTCGATCCGACAACGGCGGTGAATACTCTTCCAGCCAGTTCGATGCCTATTGCAGATCAAATGGCATCCGACATGAGAAGACGGTCCCACGTACCCCTTAACATAATGGTATAGCAGAAAGAATGAACCGAACAATCATGGAACATGTTCGGAGCATGCTCAGTATGGCTAAGCTGCCAAAGCCATTCTGGTCCTTCGTCCGTAAGAAATATACCCACACCTTTCGAGAAGTATCATCGATAAACGTCAGAAAGTATCGATTGCCGCCAATTGATTCAACCTCCAAGGGACCGCAAACATCAGAGTGTACCAGACTGAGTAACTCTGATTTTTTCGTTGAAGAGGAATTAAACGAGACTCTATGCTGCTTACCAAACAGACAATGATTGCAAGGATCTAGTGCAGCATCCTTGTCTACATTGATAAGCTCCTTCTTTATTAGGGTAGACAACCCTTTCTCACTCATGTGACCGAGTCTCTGGTGCCATAAATTTTGTGAAGCCTCCTTTTCTGCAACATTAAGGCTGTCTGTGCAGATCTTCACATGAGTTTTGTATAGTGTGCCACAAATGTGTCCTCGAGCGACTATCATAGCGCCTCTTGACAATTTCCATGTGCCTTTACTGAAATAACTATCATAGCCCTGTTTATTGAGAGCTACCCCAGAAAGTAGATTCAGCCGAAGATCTGACACATGGCGGACATCCTTCAGAGTGATTGTGCTCCCAGAACTTGTCTTTATCTTGACAACACCAATTCTGACAATCTCAGCGGAACTGGAATTTCCCATCTTCACAGCTCCAAAGTCTCCAGCTTTGTATGTTGTGAAGTATTCCTTGTATGGAGTCACGTGGTAGGAAGCTGCAGTATCTACCACCCATTCTGTGTCTTCTCGTGAGACGTGAAGGCATGTCTCATCATGGGTTGAACAATAAGCTACATCACCAGGGATAGTCACTAATGTTTCTCCACCCTTATTCTTCGGCTGTGAACTGCTTTAACTTTGTTCCTCTTTTAATCTATAGCAGTTCTTCTTCATATGTCCCTCTAATCCACAATGATGGCATTTATATGTTGGTTTTCTGCCATAAGCTGACCTGCCCCTGCTCTTGCTTCTGCCTCTCCATTTATTTTTGCTACTCATTCGCTGTCTCCCCCGATTCTCTGTGACAAAGGCATGGGTCTGATCTGTGCCCATATCCTTTCTCCTTGCCTCTTCACTGAATAGGGCATCCTTGACCATTGACATGGTAAGTTTGCCATTCGGGGCTGAGTTGCTGAGTGTTACTACCAGCGTTTCCCAACTATCGGGAAGGGAACTACGTAGCAGTAGCGCCTGAACTTCATCGCCAAGCGGCATCTCTACAGACGATAACTGGTTGACCAAGTTCTGGAACTCACTGGTATGCTCGGCAACTGAAGTTCCACTTTTGAGCTTTATGTTGACTAAACGCCTCATCAGCAGGGCTTTATTCCGAGCAGTCTTGGCCTGGTACATGTCCTCCAACTTTTTCCAGAGGACATATGCGTCTGTCTCTTGTGCAACATGGTGGAAGACACTATGATCAATCCATTGACGGATCTGACCAATAGTTTTTCGGTTTGATCTCTTCCACTCTTTCTCTTTGGCAGAATCAGGGTTTATACCCTTCAATTCAATAGGATCGAACAAATCTTTACAGCTGAGGAGATCTTCCATCCGAGGTTTCCACAGCGTGTAGTTTGTGGCTGTGAGCATAATCATAGCTCCGGAAGATGATGTTGACTCTTCTGTGGACATTATCACCTTACAAATAATTTTTCAACACAAACGGGGTTAAATTGTAGAAAACAGAGATCACCGTTGTGTCCGGAACGGTTGAAAATGGTGGAATAGACACTTCGCGGCTTAAATTCCACTTACGGGGCAAAATTATAATTTGTTATAAACTTCAGGGACCAAAAATAAAATTATGAAAATTTCAGGGACTAAATTGTAAAATTTCAGAATTGCTACAGTACCGATACAGTAACGCTACAGTACTGCTACAGTGACTTGATACAGTGCCGCCGGCTGCTACAGTGAATTGCTACAGTGATCGTCTTCTCCGACGAAAATTCCGGCACCGGTCGTCTTCTCCGGCGAGATTCCGGCGAGTTGACCAAACTTTGACCGCGTTTTATGGGCTCGTTATAACTCCGTTTAAGTCACCGTTTTTTGCGTTGGACTCGGTTCGACGAGACGAATCCAATGGTACACTCAAAATTGGATTTTGAGAAAACTTCAGAAAACCCAAAACTCGACCAACGTCTCTAACCAAGCTCTTGATACCACTTGTTAGGAAGAGGGGATCGCCTGGACGTTGGGAGATATAAATTTGAGAGAAAAACAACTCTATTACTCACAAGAATAGATTTACAGAGTATTACAAAACTCTTACAAAAAAACTCTCAAACTCACACACACTCTCTAGGTTGTGATTACACTTCTCTGAGTGATTTAGGATGATTTACAACTGAGGTTTGCACCTCTATTTATAGTAAAAATTCTATGGCGGTGGAATGGTGTGAACGGAGAAGGTTGGCGGCCGTCATCGTCATCAACTTTGCTACCTCCATATGAGTTGTCAATGTTGCCTACTTTGAATATCTAGAAGGTGGGCTTCTAGATTGTAGGCCGGAAATCTTCACAAAATTAACTAATTATAAAATCTTTATTTGTGTCTTTTTTATACTCCGTAACAATTTTCACTGTGCAATGTACATAGGCGATTCTACATGTTGGAAGGTGGAGTCCTATGACCCCATTACATTGGAATTTTTTTTATAGATTGTATTGTTCAGTATATTACAGTATGTTTCTCCGTAAAAAAGTAACATTATGTTTCTCTAGAATTATCTAAAGTACACGACAGTATCATTACCATTTCAAAGTTATGTTAACCAATTTATGTGTTTATATAAATTATTAGTATTACTCCAGTATAGATTGATCATGATGCCATATTTAGTATTACACTTGCCCATATACACTCTGTAGGTTGAGAAGAGGGTGTAGATTCATAGTTTTTTTTTTCTTTTTTTGTTTGGCTTGGTCGATTGGACTGCAGGTTTATCGAGATGATCAAGGGGTTGTGTGTTTGGTACGCCAGAAACATCCTCTTTTGCAATCGATGAAAACTTGAATGGCTCACGGGTATTGATGTCAGTTTCCTTATCTGGGATTGATAAATTTAAAAATAGGCTCGCGGAATGGAAATGCAAATCTATATCCTCCGGAGGTAGACTCACTTTAATCAAGTCGGTACTCTCTAGTCTACCTCTTTATTATTTCTCTTTTTTTAAGGCCCCGACGGGTGTTTTAAAAGACCTTGAAGGAATTAGGCGGGATTTTTTTTGGGGTGGTTCTTCTGAACAAAAAAGGATGGCGTGGGTTAATTGGAACCAAATTATGTTACCTTATGATTCGGGTGGGCTTAACATTTGTTCTAAAAAAAAATAAAAATTTAGCCCTCTTAACTAAATGGTGGTGAAAATTCCTTTCAAACAAGGAGGCATTTTGGGTAAAGGTCATTAAAAGTAGCTATGGATCTAACGGTGGGCTAGAATGTATCTCTCCTAATTCTACAAACCTCAAAAGATTTTCTGGCACTACGTGGTCCAATATTATCAATGTCAAACACACCCTAACCAAGTTAGGGTGTGATATTACTAACGAGTTTGTTAAGTCTATTGGTTCAGGAACAGATACTTTGTTTTGGCATGACAAATGGATTGGTGATACCGTTTTAAAGCAAGCCTTTCCAAGGTTATTCAGGCTCGATTCTAACAATATGGCGCTAGTTTCGGACAGGCTGCATCGGGCCGGTTCAGAGGGACGTGTTCAGTTCTTATGGCAATGGTCGACTCTTCCAAGATGGCGTTTATTGTCCGATCTCCAACAGCTCGAAAATCGGCTATCGGTAACTAAATGCTCGGGAAGAAGTGAAGACACCTGGGTTTGGAAACCGTGTAACTCTGGCATTTATACTACGAAGTCATTGATCGAGTTATTAACCTCTTATGTTGCTTCACATGTCAGACCTACAATCAGAAACAATCTAATCCCACAAAAAGTGGGTATCCTCATATGGCGTGCTTCCCAGAATAAATTACCTGTATGATCCGAATTAGATAGTCGGGGAATTGATTTGGATTCCGTTAGATGCCCGGTTTGCGACGATGACATTGAATCCATAAACCACTCATTCATCCTTTGCAAAACGGCATTTGACATATGGGAAAGAATTTTCAAATGGTGGAATCTTAACATGACTATTTTCGCGGATACAACTGAACTCTCAAAGGGTTTGAACTCACAAATCCAAATGGCAACCGGAGCTTCCATTTGGCAAGCTATAGTTTGGGTCACCAGCTATTATATTTGGAAAAATAGAAACGATCACGTGTTTAATAATTCCAGACTCTGCAACGCTAAAATAGTCTCCGAAATTCAAATCAAATCCTTTGAATGGATTTCTTCAAGGCTAAAAAATGGGTTTCTAGATTGGCATAATTGGCTAGCAAATCCGAGAAAATTTGATGTCAACCCACCAATAAAAGAAGGTATCGGTTAATACTACAGGGTTTTTTCATCCTCTCTCGCAGGTGACCTCTTGGTTAGTACCTAAATGGTGTCGGTTATTAATTGCTTTGTCGCTTAGAAAGTTTAGTACTGTAATTATAATCTACCCAGCTTAATCTAAGTGAGGAAAAGCTGAGAGTTAGCCTGTCAGTTGAGGGTTTTTCCCTGTGTCTTTGTTAGAGTATACCTCTTAGATTGGTATGATTTATATTATACATGTATATGCTCTCTCGTGTTTGTTTCGAGATTTACGGCCTTTGGCCCCCCTTGTACTTCTTTTCCTTAATAAAATTTGTTGATCTTTCAAAAAAAAAAAAAAAAAAAAACCTTAACACTAAAGTCAATGAAACTTTAGGATATAAATAGGGTTGTATTTTGTTAATAACGATGTTCAGAGTTATTAAATAATTTATACATGCATAAATGATTGTAAGATGTTTATCAAAATTAGGGAGAAAATGATTTATTATGATTTGGAATATATATAAATATATGCTGAAATTTATCTAAGATATGTAAAGAAACTTAGAAAGAGTATATGATAACCCATAATATATTCATTGTGATGACCCGAAAATTTTCGACCAAATTTAAACTTGATCTTTATATGTTTTCGACACGATAAACAAAGTCTGTAATGTTGATGTTTCAAAAACTTTGAACTGTGTTCATGTAATCAATTACCCTTCTACTATTCCCGGCGATTCACGAACCATTATGTGTAAATATATATATATATATATATATATATATATATATATTAATTATTATAAATTAAAATATTATATGAGTTAATTAATTATGTAAATAAAATAATATATGATATTAAAATAAATCTATATATATATATATATATATATATATATATATATATATATATATATATATATATATATATATATATATATAAGGTATATTGAATGTATATTTTTATGGTTTCGAATTTATTTAGTAAACGATAATAGCACTCGATTGTCATCTTGATAGTCATTAATCAACTTAAAAACGAACTTATGTGATTTTAAAATAAACGGTGATTCGAAAATGAGTAATATAAACTTTAAGCTTATTAAAAATGTATTTATGAATTATTTGTTGAATTTTAAAACTTTTTATATTTTACTTGGGGTTGGGAGTGAATAATTAATGTAATTTTTATTTAATAGTTAATGATCGAATTTTATACCATAATGACCAAAATAAATAAAACTATTTAATTTAAAAGTTTGGGATTTTTCTAGAAACTTTATTCCGCCACTGATTAACAACGGAGTATAATATAATATCCCTATTAAAGTGTCGATAACATGCAAACAATTAAATATCAGGAGATGTAAAATAATTGGTACCTTTTGCTTTCTGCTTTTGAATTATCACATGCTTATATGATATAATATATACATATATATCTATAACTCTTTCTCTTTCTGTACTCGATCAAAACATGTATTACTATTGCATATTCAGATTACTATTTGTGTTTGACATTTAACTAACTATATATATCTATATTACACGTACATATAGATATATCACCACTTCACCTTCACCATCTCAAATCACCACAAAACCGTGAGCTTTAATCACCACTTCACCTCACCACCAATCACCACCATGAACCATCACCCTTCCTCCACCATGTAACCATCACTCACCACCTTGTTATTTTAAGCTACTCAAAACCCATTAAACCATCACCATCTTTGAACCATTTTATTGTTGCTTCTTCGTTGTCTGTTTGCAAGACACCACAAGAACACCTCATCAACCATTTAATCGATCACCATTAAACCATCAAAACGCCATAAACTACTACCACCATCACCAACTTAACTCTTCTTCTACTTATTGTTTAGCTTCAATCATAGACAACCAATCATGAACCATCATTTTTATTATCAAATGCTATTCGGTTTCTGTTATTAGCCGATAACAACCATCACCTTAAGTATTCTTCTCTATCACCCAACTTGTCACCACCATCGCTTGACTCTATGTTCCGTTGCTATTCTGTCGACACCCAGAACACCATCACTTAATACCTACAGACTACTGTTACTAGCGAGGCATCCAAGGAAATAAAACAAAACCCATTTGCTTAATATTTTGGCTTATTGATGTGCTGACCAAAAGCCACCGTTTGTTTCTGGTTGCTTGCTTTCGATCACGAAGCAGCTACACGACTGCTACTTATTGTTTTCCATTTATTTGATCACCACTTTCACCATAATAAATCACCTGCTACTGTTCCGGTGATCGCCACAACTGCAATTTTTTTTTTCTGTTTTGATCACAAAACATCACCACTTGTTGTTCGCCACTGCTATGGTTACTATTTTCCTGCTACAGAAAGATGAAGACACGATGATAATGGTGATCGAAATGATGACATGAAGAAGAAGGAAGATATCGAGCAATGATGGTGATGTTTCATGAAGACTAATGATTTATGATGAAAGTAATTAGATAAATATGATAATGATAATCTTGATTGATAAACCGAGGACCCTACTTTTGTTTTCCTATCGCGTAAACCTACTGAATGCATGAATCGATTATTGGACGTTAAATGGATAGTTGGCCTTCCAGAAACGGCTGCCATTTGATTTTTGTTGGGCCACGATCCCTGTTGGGCCTGATAGGGTAGTTGGGCCAAATTATCGGTAATGATAACGGGTCTTGTGAAGAAGAAACTGGTAATTACAGGATTAAATAAAATTAATTTCGAATAATAACAGTAATACACAAATGGTTCAATGGTGAAGTGGTTGTTTGGGAGAGCGAGTGGTCGCGGGTTCGAGCCCTGTCTGGGCATATTTTTTCTGGGAAAACTCTTAAAGGTAGTCTCATTATTATTATTATTATCATTATTATTATCATTAAGTATTAGGAGTATTATTAAAATTATTATTATTAACATAGGTATTATGACTATTATTATGATTACGATTATTAGTATTTTGACGATAATACAAATTATTATTATTTTCATTAACATTAGTACTAGTATTATTTTTATTATTATTAGTATTATTATTATTATTAACATAAATATCATTATTAACAATATCATTTTTATTGTTAGTATTATCATTTTTTTAATAAAGTTATTATTATTATTATTAGTAAATCATTATTTTAAAAACTATCATTTTAACAAATAAATAATTTGTATATAAAAAATATACTTATTACATATACTATAACTATATTCATATTACATACACATTATATATTAAACCTAATGACATTGTTTACATAAATATTTACATATAACAAATTTTTGATTTAACAACATAATACTAATTATATAAATATATATGTATTAGTATAACTATATGTATAAATATTAAAATACAAAATAAATAAATAAATAAATAAATATATATATATATATATATATATATATATATATATATATATATATATATATATATATATATATATATATATATATATATATATATATATATATATATATATATATATATATATATAACCTTCGAAATAACAAATATATTCCTAAATTAAATAAGTAATATACATAAACAAGTTTGATGGTTATTACATGATAATTATATGTGTTAATATATATACTTGATATAGGTTCGTGAATCCGAGGCCAACCTTGCATTGTTCAGTTCCGTCGTATGCATATTTTTACTACAAAATATCGTATAGTGAGTTCATTTGATTCCCTTTTACTCTTTACATTTTTGGGACTGAGAATACATGCGCTGTTTTTACAACTGCTTTATTAAATGCCTTTGAAATCTATATTTTTGGACTGAGATGCTTTTATAAATGTTTGACGAGATAGACACAAGCAAAACATTCATCGAATGAATTATTATGCAGACAGAAGTTCTGTGGATTATTATTGAATTAGTTGGACGTGATAATTGCCACTAATTATTGTGAATATTTCCCCTGATTATTATTGCTTGGTAACCTAAGAATTAGAATCGGGTATGGCCCTAATTCACGCGAATTCTAAAGGTAGCTACCGGGTTTAACACCCCCACCCAGAATGTTCACTAGACGGAAGAGCTAGTAGGCGTGGTGTTTAGTACTTCGAGGTTTATATATTATACAGACGAGATGTTCTGTTTTTGGGGATATTATTTATGCGCATTATATGTTAAGGTCGGTTACCAAGCCAAACAATGAATGAAAAGTGAATGTTATGTATCGAGAGAATGATTTTATACACAGGTTATGTGTATGATATTTTTGTACACGATATACGTGTACGGTTACTAAGATTTATGAAAATGGTTTCGTACACGAGTTAGGTGTACTGTATTTGAATCTTGTGGTCTATCAAAATGATGAATTTTATTGTTTACGATAAACTTATGAACTCACCAAACTTTTGGTTGACACTTTAAAGCATGTTTATTCTCAGGTTTGAAAGAAATCTTCTGCTGTGCATTTACTCATTTTAGATATATTACTTGGAGTCATTCATGACATATTTCAAAAGACGTTGCATTCGAGTCGTTGAGTTCATCAAGATTATTATTAAGTCAATTATAGTTGGATGTATTATGAAATGGTATGCATGCCATCAACTTTCGATGTAAAGAAAGTTTGTCTTTTAAAAACGAATGCAATGTTTGTAAAATGTATCATATAGAGGTCAAGTACCTCGCGATGTAACTAAATGTAATGTATTCGTCCAGATGGATTAGGACGGGTCGTTAAATTCATTTTGTTTTTATATCAATGAAATCTTAAACTCCTTTCAAATATCATACTTCCTCTGTCTAATTATAGGAGTTCTGTTTTGACTTTTAAAACATTGTGTTGTAGCTCATGTGGTAGTGGCCTGCCTCTCTTAGCGAGAGGTCAGGAGTTCGACTCTTGTGGGGTGTAACATTGCACACAATGTTGTCCATTTACCCTTGAATTTCACTCAATGGTGCCTTTCGCATATCGCGTTGCGGGGGCAGTGGGGGAGGGGGGTTTACCGCCCATGCCCTTGGATTGGGCCGGGTTTCCTCCTGGGCAGTAGTTGGGAGCGGGTTATGCAACTGCAGGGAGATGAACGTGTGGATGGTTAAGTCCCCCTGGGTGATCTTGTACTGCTGTTAAAAAAGAACTCTTTATTTTTCAACTTTAATTATATATATATATATATATATATATATATATATATATATATATATATATATATATATATATATATATATATATATATATATATATTGAAATGATCTAGAGAGAACTTGACATAGGAGAGAACCCATAGCACCATGTTATTTCACTTACATGCCGAGCCTTTCTTAGCACCATGTTATTTCACTTATTTCACTCATATTAGTAAGGGTATTTTCTATCGCATCAATTCATTATAAACATAAATTAGGGTTTAGAAATTAGGGTTTATAAATTAGGGTTTAGAAATTAGGGTTTAGAAATCAGGGTTTAGGGTTTAGATTTAGGATTTAGATTGGTAACACGAACGATTTAGAGTTTAGGGTTTAGGGTTTAGGGACTAAACTCAAAACACTAAACCCTAAACCCTAAAATCTAAATGGACTAAATTTTGAAAAAAATTCGGGTAAAAAAATTGAATTTTTTCCACGTCAGCATGCCACATCAGCAGACTGATGAAATGTCCCGTTCATATCGATTATAAACGTTTCATATTAATTGGTTTCGTTGCGAGGTTTTGACCTCTATATGAGACGTTTTTCAAAGACTGCATTCGATTTTTAAAACAAACCATAACCTTTACTTTATCGATAAAGGTTTAAAAGGCATAGCGTAGATTACCAAATAATGGCAATCTAAAGTACATCGTTTACATACGACCGTTACATAATGGGTTATGATTATATATTACAACAATTTATTTTTCGAATGCAGTTTTTCTTTAAACATTATCATACAAGCATGCTGACTCCAAATCTTGTCTTTAATTTAGCATGCAACAGCGAAAGCTCTTAATAATCACCTGAGAATAAACATGCTTAAAACGTCAACAAAAATATTGGTGAGTTATAGGTTTAGCATATATATATCAAATTGTAATTAATAGGCCACAAGATTTCATTTAATAAATAATCATACACTCGCAACTGTGTATAAAAAAAATCATTCGTATGATGAACACCTGGTAACCGACATTAACAAAATGCATCTAGAATATCCCCAATATACAGGTACACTCATTTGTATATAAAAAAAAATCGAAGTACTAAATAATCCATAACCTGGATGGGGTTCGTTAGGCCCATAGATCTATCTTCAGGATTCGCGTCAATTTGGGGGTCTGTTCCCAAATTCTTAGGCTACTAAGCTAAAAGGGTGATATCCGGTATAATGATTCAATCATAGAATGTAGTTTCAAGTACTTGTGCCTATTTTGTAAAACATTAATAAAACTGCATGTATTCTCATCCCAAAAATATTAGATTTTAAAAGTAGGACTATAACTCACTTTTACAGATTATCAATTCGTCAAGAATTAGACTTGGCCACGGGTCGATTCACGAATGTAACGACCCTGGATTTTCCAACGTTTACTCATTAATATTTATTATTAATGCTTGTGATTTAATGAATGTATTTCTATACATTTACTTGTTACCATACATGAATTTTAATTGCCCGACACGTCTTTGTGACACGCGAACATTTCACGAATAATATTTTTCAGATATTATTTACATTCATGGTTAATTATTATTAATCATTTTTAATTAACTAAGGTTACTAGTTAATTACTTGGGCTTTGTTGGATTTAATTTGTTAATCACTTGAACTTGGGCTTTCATTAGTGTTAATGGACTTAAGAGCCCACCCTACTCATCTTAATGGACTTATTAGCCTATCTTAATAAGCAAGTATTACTTTGAGATTAAACTAGATTGTTTTGTGCATATAGAATCTAGTCACATGTTACTTACATCTAGTTCCCATGCAAACACCCTTAATTACCAACTTTTGAACCAATACATGCAATGAACTAGTGGACTAATCCCTCCTCCCTCCCCTCATGAAAGCCGTTGGCCTAAGGGCCTTGGGGAGTGGATTTTGCTTTCAAATTTTGTTAACTTATTACTAGTATTCTCTCATTCTACCTCCTCACTTTTACACACACTTACTTGCACTTTTTCTCTCATATCATTTTCTCTCTACCTTGTAAGTTACAAGCCTTGTTTCTTCTTCCTTATTCCTCTTTGAAACCGTGGCTAGCAACACTCATCATCATCAATCCTTGTTGTTGTTTGATTACTTGTTATTGTTGTTGATTACTTACTAGTTAATAAGAATCAAACTTTTTAGTTAGATTCTTCATATTATCTTGTATTTACAAGAACACACAAGAACCTACTTACTAGTTATGTTCTACATTTAATGTCTTGAAAGATTAAAGTTCATGTGTTGTAAAAATCATTACTTGAATTCATGTTAGTAAACTTAAAAGTTTACTTCCTTAAAGATCAAGACTTTGGCTTGAATCTTTAAAGTATGAACAACAATGAACTAGTTACTTGTTTATTTAGATTATATCTTCATTTCCTAGCATTGTAAATTCGTGATTTATGTTGTTCTTGGTCAAGTGTTACTAGTTAACTTTGATCTCATTTTTCTTGAACTAAAGTTAACTTTATAAGTTCAAGAACATGGAAGTATAACTTTCTAGTTATAACTTCAAACACTTATGAAAGATCTAAGTTTCTATAGCTTATGGTCTACTTATTTTGTCATAAACAAAAGCTTGTAAGCTTACATACACTATACAAGATGAAAATCTAAGTTTTGTAACTTATGGTTTCACTAAAGTAAAGATTCAAGTATTATTACTTAGGATTTAACTTAATAACTTTAGATCTAGACCTTTGGGTCTTGGATCTTCAAGATCTAACTAAGAACTATGTTCTACATCTTAAGATCTTGATTAGTTAGCTTACTTTCAAGTTTGTAGTTCAATATTACTTTTATAGTTCATGTATGTGTCGGATCTAAGATTTTGATGTAACTTTGGTTCATCAAGCTACTTGCAACACTTAAATGAGTTGTGCTACATGTCTTAGACTTATACAAGTGTTATGATGGTCAAACCTTGGTTAAGATGATGCAAACACATCAACGAGTTGTACACTTGAAGCTATATGCATCAAGGATGAGAACCGTGATAAGCCTCGAGCACCAAGAACCCACCGGAACCTACTGTTTACTGTTTTCTGGAACAGACCCGAATACCTGGGATACTGTAAAGTTGATTTTCAGTTATCTCTGTTCGAGTAGATAATTTTTCGTTTAAGACTCGTCTTAACGCACGCGGCCGAGCTTCCAACATTTGCACCGAGGGAGCCCGAGATGACAACTAGTCACGGGTATGTTTCTTCTCAACAACTTTATATTTCATGTTTATTCGATTCGGGTACCGTTAGACGTTTTATAACCAAGACTTTGACTCGTACTCTTTGCACTCCACCACTCCCCCTATATATTACTTAGGCCATTCAAGTGACCCACAGAAAACTATTGTGTGCCACCAAATTTATATCGGAGGATGTACGTTAAACTTATTGGGTGGATAATTTGAATTTTGACTTGACACCTATAGAACTGAGGAGATCAAAACCTATTCGTTAAGAAGAAATGTTTCCCTATCATCTTGTATAGATAATTGTGAACTAAATAATTTCCGGTTAAGAACCGATATTCTTTTTCCCCGTATCAATGACCTCTTGATCAAGTACGAGGATCTCGTGTGTATACCAAATCGATCTCCATCCTTGTTATCATCAATTGCGGGTTGAGGGAGACGATGTCTCCTAAACCATTTTCCGAACTCGCTATGATAGTTGTAAATCTCTCTTAGTACCGTTTAGTTAATCTAAGGCTCCGTCTGTATTCATAAACCTCCGGAGCCGCGTGTGCAAACTTATCTAGACAAAATCGTTACCGTACTTATAATTGATGTTCTAAACCTATTCAAACGAAGAAGAAAACGAACAACGTCTCCAACTTACGCTCGTACACTTGAGAAAAGAGCAACTCTATACCGAATTCTCCAAGTGAGAATTTTGGTTAAACGAAGTTCAATTTCTAGGCCATGTTGTTGGTAGTCAAGGTATTGCAATAAGTCTCACAATCGGAACCACACGTAATCGGGAAACCCTCACGACTCTGACTTGTATTCGTAAAATCTTAGACCTCGCCGGTTGTTACCAAAAAAAAAATTCATTTTCAACTTTTCTCGTGTTGCTCGTCCTTTAAGCTCGTTAACTCACTAAGGGAAGAATTAAACCTCTCTGTGTCCGGACATTGAACGTGATTATTCACACCAACCTTACTAGCCAAATTTGTGAAGCACAATATGGAACTCAAATATGGAAATAATTCTACGTGAACGCCCGAAGGGCATACTCTCTCAACTCGAAATCAACGAAACTGAATTTCATTATTTTAGTACGAAAAATTTGAATACTTAATCATGGACCCGATCAACCTCCTTGTCATCACATGCCATGTTACATAACTCTGTTATCTCACCGTTACCGTCTGATATTACTGGAACTTAAGATAACACCCAATCCAAGGATACTTCACTCTTCTTTGACTTATCGTCCTTATGCTCCTGATATGGCCAACTACTACTCGACCCCGAACTATACAACTACATGTTCTATCTCGTTTTCCCACCAAGTCTCAACATTTGACCACTAGATGCGCGATATGGCTACCTCAGGATGTTAGCTCATCCTATTCTAAGTTCTCATTCCACTCCTGTCCTTTCGCTTGTACTTTTGTATAAGGAAACCTTTTATATACTTTCTCAATGGAGAGAGAGACTCATCATGTATTACTAGTATTCACCACGAGGGTGAATAGCCCTGGCAAACGTTCTTTGTAGCCGATAAGGAACTTGTTCTAACGAACCTTTTCGAACCCTAACTAACTTGTTCAAACATATCTTAAGGAATTCTATTCCAACATGGTGTACCATTGTCGACTATCTCGGATCACAATACTCGTTTCACTTCTAGTGTTACAAGAAGCCTTAGGAACTCGTTTAAACATGGGTACCACGTACCATCCGCAAACTGACGGAACAAGCAAACGTACGACTCAAATCTTGGAAAGACATGTTACAAACTGGTATTGTTACCTTTAGTAGTTCCTCTTACAACGACAGTTACCATTCGTGTATTAACGCCGCACTTCCGAAACCCTATATGACCGCAAATATCATACCCCTATTCGTTGGACCAAAGCATGTGGCAAGCAGATCACCGAATCCGAACTCATTCAAGAAATAACAGTTGAGATCGTTCAAGTCCGAGAAGGACTCAAGACGACCCGTAGTTGCCAAAAGGGCTATACCGATATTCGACGTAAACCTCTCAAATCCCAAGTCAGTAACTGTGTAATATTGAGAACCCGCACCTTGGGAAGGTGTAATCCGTTTCGGGAATCAGGGAAAGTTAAAACCGCGATATATTAATCCTTTTGAAACCTTGGGGTGTATTGGAACCGCTCCTACCATTTAGAACTTCCGACTCAATTAAGTTTCCGTTTACCCTACGATCCATGCAACAAACTTAGAGACATGTCCTACGGAACAAGAACGTGCTACTCTCCTAGATAAACTTACTATTGATGGCAAACTCCCCTTCATGGGAAACTGGTTGAAATTGTGGATCGAAAAACCAAGTCTTAATACAAACTGAAATCTCGACTGTCAAAATTTGTGGGAATGCCCAAGGACGTATCTTCACTTATTCATAGCATTGACAACGTAAGGTCTCGAGTAAGAAACAACGACTATTGCTTCCAACTAAATTTCAGGACGAAATTCCTTTTAAGGTGTGGGTAATGTAACATCCCGCATTTTTCCGTTAAATTATTTTTAACGCCGTCTCTTTTTATTATTATTTTATTTTATTTAATAATATTCTTCGTATCTAGATTCGTAACCTCCGTTAGCAAACATTCATAATATTTTCGTTATTGGATTATAACGTCTCCCGTACTCTCGTGTAATTAAAAATAATTCGTTTGGTTAATTCCCGCACCCGCTTTGAAACTTGAGCGACCGAGGTTGCCAAGTGGGTAAACTAGTTGACTAGGTCAACTAGTCAACCCACCTTATCCACCACTCATTTCCACCTCCACCTCCTCTTTCTCTCTTTCTCTCTTCTTACTTCCATTTTTGAACCATAACACCCAAACACACAAATTCATCATCTAATTTTGGATTTGGAGGCTAACATCAAAACAAATTACATATTTGGAATCCTCTCTTCATCCTCTACAATTTGATACCAATTTCATCTCATTTGGGTAACTTTCTAAAATCACTAGATTTTGTGTTCTTGATATTTTTGAATTATAAAAGTGTTAATTAGTGTCTATGGCTCGTGTATAACATGAATATATGTTTTGTTTGTTCGATTTGTTGATTTGAGCAACTAGTTTGAACACTTGAAAATGGGTTTGCTTAATCTTTGATTTTGGAAGATTAAATGGTGTTAAATTGTTAAAGTTCATGTTTTAATTGTGTTACTAGTATCACTAGCTTCATTTTGATGTGTAGGTTGATTTGTAAAACTTCAAAAACATGATTAATGATTTTGTGATTGTTAATTAGGGTTTGATAGTTCTTGAGATAAACTTTTGATGCTTGAATGCCATGAAATATTAATTGTAAGTGTATAGTTGTAATGTATGTTTCATTACCTTCAAAACGCCATATCATA
The DNA here is from genome assembly GCF_046630445.1 of Rutidosis leptorrhynchoides. NCBI lineage: Eukaryota > Viridiplantae > Streptophyta > Magnoliopsida > Asterales > Asteraceae > Rutidosis > Rutidosis leptorrhynchoides. Next base: position 16,733,944 of record NC_092335.1, on the reverse strand, counting down.
TGTGTGAATTGGATTCCTGAGACTTAAAATGCATTTTGTGAGCTTGAAACTTTGAAAATGGACTTTAAATGATCACTTGACGAGAAATCGGTTATTTGAGATGATGTTTTTGTTTGATGAAACGTGTTTAGTTGTGTTCCTTGTCAAAAGAGCTTTCCAACGATATAAGATACGCCTTCTAAATGTTTACGGTTTGCATTTTGTGCTAAAACGAATTTTGGATCAAGACTTGAATATTTGAAACTGACCAGGTACCAGGCCACGCCTTATGGCGCGGCGCGACAAATGGGGCCGCGGCGCGGCATAAGTCGGGTCCGGGATTCTGTCCCACTTGTTCATTTCACGTGAAATGTTTGGCATGCTACGAACCTCCAATTCACATGCAACTTGTTCTAACATGCTTATATATGAATAATTAGCACAGAAAAATAGTCCGGGACCCGACCCGAACGTGTTGACTTTTTCGTTGACTTTGACCCGACCCAAGTTTGACTTTTTGTCAAACTTTACCAAATGATTATGCAATCTTTCTAACATGATTCTTTACTTGTATCTTGCATGAAACTTGACAATTTGATTCACATGCTTTATAATCGAGTCGTAACGAGCCATAGGACTAATTGAACATCTTTGACCTATCGTGTTTACCATTATTGATACAACCTATATGTTTAGGTCAAGACTAGCTTTGTCTTTGCACGCGTCTACTTGTTGAAGTACTTTATTACTCTTGCACTCAAGGTGAGATCATAGTCCCACTTTTACTCTTTTGAACTTACATTTGGGATGAGAAAACATAAACATTACTTTTAAACTAAGTGAACACAAGTAGAGGAAAACAAACATTCTACACACGAGTTTAGAACGAAATCCTCAATTCGATTATCATTAGTTACTCTTGCAGTGTGTAAGTGTAGGCGTGAACTTATGTTGTATAGCCATATGGGTTTGACAAACCCTCATCTTGGACGGTTCGCTACCGTCTACGGATGAAATATATTTTCGAGAAACAGTGTTGTTCTAGCACTATTAATGGGGTATCAACGGACGGAATGTTAAGCCTTGATAATTGGGTGCTCGTGAATATTAAATTTTAGAATGTACTACTATTTTATCAATGTTGAAAATCTTGTGGTTCGACTTACTTTTACTCACTTACTTACTTAAACCTATGATTTCACCAACGTTTTCGTTGACAGATTTCTATGTTTTTCTCAGGTCTTTGAGCGCTATGTGAAACATGCTTCCGCTCATTATTTGATACTTGCATTGGATGTCGAGTATACATGCATTTCATGGAGCGTCTTTTGACTTTCTTTAAAACTGTGTCGCATAGGTTTCACATGTAACTATAACTTTGTAACGTAACTTTTGGATGAACAATTCTTGTAAACTTTGAAACAATCTTTATTTTTGAAAGGAAAGCGACATATCTTTGGTCAAACGTCACGTTAAAGACCTATGACCACGCAACGGGACCTAAGTAGTCGACGTCGTCAATTGACGATTTGTCGGGGTCGTTACAAGTGGTATCAGAGCATTGGTTGTAGGGAATTAGAGTTCATTGGTGTCAACCCCGAGTCATAGGGTACATTAGTGAATCTAGACTACAACCGGCATATAGACTTGAAGTAGGAATTACTTGACTATTTGTGCATTTATACTCGAACGTTTCTACTCATAACTAACTCTCGCTTCATCTAAATCTTTCGTTGTTTAATTTGATTGACGCGCCACCTTGACTTTATAGAATAATGTCGAATGCACATATGAATCAGGGTAATATAATTGCCGGGATTATATTACGGTGACTCATATGAACGTTCCGACATTACGACATAAAGGATTTAAGGTGAGTCAAGGAAAATTTTTCTCTTCATCATTATTCCATATCACGATTAGTATTGTTAAGAATACTAATCAACGATATTCTTGTGTCATGAAGGAACAATGGCTCACCAAGGTTAACACAATACCCTTCTCGAAACTTTAGAACAAGCCCTTCAACAAATGATAGCCACCGCCGTGGGTGAGGCCGTGGCCGAACACTTCTCCAACCACAACAACAATCATGGAGCCGGTAATTCAAACGAGGGGTGCTCCTACAAAAACTTCATGGGGTACAAACCTCCCACTTTCGATGGAACCGGGGGACCGATTGCTCTCACCCGATGGTTCGAACAAACGGAAGCCGTTTTTAACATAAGCGGTTGTCAGGACCAAGATAAGGTCAAGTTTTCCACCCTCACTCTTACCGGTATTGCTCTATCATGGTGGAACATGTATGTACAATCAGTGGGTATCGATGAGGCCCTTACACTCTCTTGGACCGAATTAAGAGAAAGAATGATCACCGAATACGTCCCGCGCGACGAGACTCGAAGGCTCGAACAGGGTCTAAGGAATTTAAAAATGGTCGGGAATGACCTCGAAGCTTATAATCAACGATTTACCGAACTAGTCTTAATGTGTCCAAATCTCATGACTCCCGAATCCCTAAGAGTCGAACTTTACATGGATGGCCTCCCGAAGAGCGTTCAACACGGGGTAATGTCATCCAAACCCGCCAACCTACAAGAGGCTTTAACGATGGCCCTCCAATCTATAAAAATGGTGAATGAAATTGAAGCACTGACACCAACGGCCGAGGACCAACCGGGTAACAACAAAAGAAAATGGGAAGCCTCTCCATCGAGCAACTACAACAAGAACTTCACCAAGAAGTCCTTCACCTCCGAAGGGCAAGAAAGGTTACGCCGGGTACCTACCTTATTGTAACAAGTGCCACAAACATCATTTTGGTGAATGTAGCAAGCCTTTTTTGCAAAAGATGCTACAAACATCACATTGGTGAATGTGGCAAGCTAATTTGCCGCCGATGCCAAGGAAGGGGTCATATGGCCAAACATTGTGGAAGTGCCACCCCCGTCACTCAAAAGGGACCCAACACACAAAAGTCGGTCACTTGCTACGCATGTGGCCAAATGGGTCATTTTAGGAATGAATGCCCAAAGAAGAAAATCAACCCCAACGCACGCGGTTGAGCTTCCAACATTTGCACCGAGGGAGCCCGAGATGACAACTAGTCACGGGTACGTTTCTTCTCAACAACTTTATATTTCATGTTTATTCGATTCGGGTACCGTTAGACGTTTTATAACCAAGACTTTGACTCGTACTCTTTGCACTCCACCACTCCTCCAAGATATTACTTAGGCCATTCAAATGACCCACGGAAAACTATTGTGTGCCACCAAATTTATATCGGAGGATGTACGTTAAACTTATTGGGTGGATAATTTTAATTTTGACTTGACACCTATAGAACTGAGGAGCTCAAAACCTATTCGTTAAGAAGAAATGTTTCCCTATTATCTTGTATTGATTATTGTGAACTAAATAATTTCCGATTAAGAACTGATATTCTTTTTCCCCGTATCAATGACCTCTTGATCAAGTACGAGGATCTCGTGTGTATACCAAATCGATCTCCATCCTTGTTATCATCAATTGCGGGTTGAGGGAGATGATGTATCCTAAACCATTTTCCGAACTCGCTACGATAGTTGTAAATCTCTCTTAGTACCGTTCAGTTAATCTAAGGCTCCGTCTGTATTCATAAACCTCCGGAGCCGCGTGTGCAAACTTATCTAGACAAAATCATTATCGTACTTATAATTGATGTTCTAAACCTATTCAAACGAAGAAGAAAATGAACAACGTCTCCGACTTACGCTCGAACACTTAAGAAAAGAGCAACTCTATACCGAATTCTCCAAGTGAGAATTTTGGTTAAACGAAGTTCAATTTCTAGGCCATGTTGTTGGTAGTCAAGGTATTGCAATAAGTCTCACAATCGAAACCACACGTAATCGGGAAACCCTCAAGACTCTGACTTGTATTCGTAAAATCTTAGACCTCGTCAGTTGTTATCGAAAAAAAAATTCATTTCTGACTTTTCTCGTGTTGCTCGTCCTTTAACCTCGTTAACTCACTAAGGGAAGAATTAAACCTCTCTGTGTCTGAACTTTGAATGTGATTATTCACACCAACCTTACTAGCCAAATTTGTGAAGCACAAGATGGAACTCAAATATGGAAATAATTCTACGTGAACGCCTGAAGGGCATACTCTCTCAAATCGAAATCAACGAAACTGAATTTCATTATTTTGGTACGAAAAATTTGAATACTTAATCATGGACCCGATCAACCTCCTCGTCATCACATGCCATGTTACATAACTCTGTTATCTCACCGTTACCGTCTGATATTACTGGAACTTAAGATAACACCCAATCCAAGGATACTTCACTCTTCTTTGACTTATCGTCCTTATGCTCCTGATATGGCCAACTACTACTCGACCCCGAACTATACAACTACGTGTTCTATCTCGTTTTCCCACCAAGTCTCAACATTTGACCACTAGATGTGAGATATGGCTACCTCAGGATGTGAGCTCATCCTATTCTAAGTTCTCATTCCACTCCTGTCCTTTCGCTTGTACTTTTGTATAAGGAAACCTTTTATATACTTTCTCAATGGAGAGAGAGACTTATCATGTATTACTAGTATTCACCACGAGGGTGAATAGCCCTGGCAAACGTTTTCTATAGCCGATAAGGAACTTGTTCCAACGAACGTTTTCGAACCCTAACTAACTTGTTCAAACATATCTTAAGGAATTCTATTCCAACATGGTGTACCATTTTCGATTATCTTAGATCACAATACTCGTTTCACTTCTAGTGTTACAAGAAGCCTTAGGAACACGTTTAAACATGGGTACCACGTACCATCCGCAAACTGACGGAACAAGCAAACGTACGACTCAAATCTTGGAAAGACATGTTACAAACTGGTATTGTTACCTTTAGTAGTTCCTCTTACAATGACAGTTACCATTCGTGTATTAACGCCGCACTTCCGAAACCCTATATGACCGCAAATGTCATACCCCTATTCGTTGGACCAAAGCATGTGGCAAGCAAATCACCGAATCCGAACTCATTCAAGAAATAACAGTTGAGATCGTTCAAGTCTGAGAAGGACTCAAGACGACCCGTAGTCACCAAAAGGGCTATACCGATATTCGACGTAAACCTCTCAAATCCCAAGTCAGTAACCATGTAATATTGAGAACCCGCACCTTGGGAAGGTGTAATCCGTTTCGGGAATCAGGAAAAGTTAAAACTGCGATATATTAATCCTTTTGAAACCTTGAGGCGTATTGGAACCGCTCCTACTGTTTAGAACTTCCGACTCAATTAAGTTTCCGTTTACCCTACGATCCATGCAACAAACTTAGAGACATGTTCTACGGAACAGGAACGTGCTACTCTCCTAGATAAACTTACTATTGATGGCAAACTCCCCTTCATGGGAAACTGGTTGAAATTATGGATCGAAAAACCAAGTCTTAATACAAACTGAAATCTCGACTGTCAAAATTTGTGGGAATGCCCAAGGACGTATCTTCACTTATTCATAGCATTGACAACGTAAGGTCTCGAGTAAGAAACAACGACTATTGCTTCCAACTAAATTTCGGGACAAAATTTCTTTTAAGGTGTGGCTAATGTAACATCCCGCATTTTTCCGTTAAATTATTTTTAACGCCGTGTCTCTTTTTTTTATTATTTTATTTTATTTAATAATATTCTTCGTATCTAGATTCGTAACCTCCATTAGCAAACATTCATAATATTTTCGTTATTGGATTATAACGTCTCCCGTACTCTCGTGTAATTTAAAATAATTCGTTTGGTTAATTCCCGCACCCGCTTTGAAACTTGAGGGACCGAGGTTGCCAAGTGGGCAAACTAGTTGACTAGGTCAACTAGTCAACCCACCTTATCCACCACTCATTTCCACCTCCACCTCCTCTTTCTCTCTTTCTCTCTTCTTACTTCCATTTTTGAACCATAACACCCAAACACACAAATTCATCATCTAATTTCGGATTTGGAGGCTAACATCAAAACCAATTACATATTTGGAATCCTCTCTTCATCCTCTACAATTTGATACCAATTTCATCTCATTTGGGTAACTTTCTAAAATCACTAGATTTTGTGTTCTTGATGTTTTTGAATTATAAAAGTGTTAATTAGTGTCTATGGCTCGTGTATAACATGAATATATATTTTGTTTGTTCGATTTGTTGATTTGAGCAACTAGTTTGAACACTTGAAAATGGGTTTGCTTAATCTTTGATTTTGGAAGATTAAATGTTGTTAAATTATTAAAGTTCATGTTTTAATTGTGTTACTAGTATCACTAGCTTCATTTTGATGTGTAGGTTGATTTGTAAAACTTTAAAAACTTGATTAATGATTTTGTGATTCTTAATTAGGGTTTGATAGTTCTTGAGATGAACTTTTGATGCTTGAATGCCATGAAATGTTAATTGTAAGTGTATAGTTGTAATGTATGTTTCATTACCTTCAAAACGGCATATATAATATGTGTGAATTGGATTCCCGAGACTTAAAATGCATTTTGTGAGCTTGAAACTTTGAAAATGGACTTTAAATGATCACTTGACGAGAAATCGGCTATTGGAGATGATGTTTTTGTTTGATGAAACGTGTTTAGTTGTGTTCCTTATCAAAAGAGCTTTCCAACGATATAAGATACGCCTTCTAAATGTTTACGGTTTGCGTTTTGTGCTAAAACGAATTTTGGATCAAGACTTGAACATTTGAAACTGACCAGGTACCAGGCCACGCCTTATGGCGCGGCGCGACAAATGGGGCCGCGGCGCGGCATAAGCCGGGTCCAGGATTCTGTCCCACTTGTTCATTTCACGTGAAATGTTTGGCATGCTACGGACCTCCAATTCACATGCAACTTGTTCTAACATGCTTATATATGAATAATTAGCACAGAAAAATAGTCCGGGACCCGACCCGAACGTGTTGACTTTTTCGTTGACTTTGACCCGACCCAAGTTTGACTTTTTGTCAAACTTTACCAAATGATTATGCAATCTTTCTAACATGATTCTTTACTTGTATCTTGCATGAAACTTGACAATTTGATTCACATGCTTTATAATCGAGTCGTAACGAGCCATAGGACTAATTGAACATCTTTGACCTATCGTGTTTACCATTATTGATACAACCTATATGTTTAGGTCAAGACTAGCTTTGTCTTTGCACGCGTCTACTTGTTGAAGTACTTTATTACTCTTGCACTCAAGGTGAGATCATAGTCCCACTTTTACTCTTTTGAACTTACATTTGGGATGAGAAAACATAAACATTACTTTTAAACTAAGTGAACACAAGTAGAGGAAAACAAACATTCTACACACGAGTTTAGAACGAAATCCTCAATTCGATTATCATTAGTTACTCTTGCAGTGTGTAAGTGTAGGTGTGAACTTATGTTGTATGGCCATATGGGTTTGACAAACCCTCATCTTGGACGGTTCGCTACCGTCTACGGATGAAATATATTTTCGAGAAACAGTGTTGTTCTAGCACTATTAATGGGGTATCAACGGACGAAATGTTAAGCCTTGATAATTGGGTACTCGTGAATATTAACTTTTAGAATGTACTACTATTTTATCAATGTTGCAAATCTTGTGGTTCGACTTACTTTTACTCACTTACTTACTTAAACATATGATTTCACCAACGTTTTCATTGACAGGTTTCTATGTTTTTCTCAGGTCTTTGAGCGCTATGTGAAACATGCTTCCGCTAATTATTTGATACTTTCATTGGATGTCGAGTATACATGCATTTCATGGAGCGTCTTTTGACTTTCTTTAAAACTGTGTCGCATAGGTTTCACATGTAACTATAACTTTGTAACGTAACTTTTAGATGAACAATTCTTGTAAACTTTGAAACAATCTTTATTTTTGAAAGGAATGTGACATATCTTTGGTCAAACATCACGTTAAAGACCTATGACCACGCAACAGGACCTAAGTAGTCGACGCCGTCAATTGACGATTTGTTGGGGTCGTTACATATTTGACTTAGGTTGAGGACTTTCCGGACCTACGTACTTGCTTACTTCCCGACTCGACTTTACCACTACTTTACCACTACTTTACCACTGTGAGTTATTGCATCCCTTTTTACTTTAACTATTTTGGGAACTGAGAATACATGCGCATTTTACGTTTTACATACTAGGCACGAGTACTTAAACTTTATATATGTGTGGGTTATACAACGACAGAAACATTCCCTTTAGCTAAGTAATGTTTAGTCATTGGTTTTTGAACCGATGAACGCAAATCTTAGATATGGATCCATAGGGTTTGACATCCCCACTCGGGCTAGTAGCGCTAGCATTTAACGGGTGTTTAATACTTCGTAAACATACGCACGTACCAAGTGTACTTTTAGGGGGTTATAAACGTTAAGTTAGTTACCAAGTGCCCACGGTTAAACATATACTTTATCATACTATTTTGAAACGCTCTTTGTAGCACTGAAATCTCGTGGCCTACCTTACATACTGTTATACTTAAACTATAGCTCACCAACCTTTGTGTTGACGTTTTAAGCATGTTTTTTTCAGGTGTTTAAGGTTGCTTCCGCTGTTGTACTAGTCTTGCTGTAGACACCCGCTGCTTTAGAGATTTCACTGCATGAACGTTTATCTTGCATTCATAAACATTATTACTTTTGAAACTATGATTTGTAACGACCTATGGGTCACATACTATTATCCTTGCTTCTATTCGTTGAAGCATACTTTTGGTTGTTAAACATTGATGTTGGTTAAGACCTCACCTTTTATCATGAATGCAAACGTATTTTGAAATAGCATATAGTGTTTGACCTTGTAATGATCCTGTTGTTGATGGTCCGTACATGATGATTTAGTACGGGGCATCACATTTGGTATCAGAGCATTGGTTGTAGGGAATTAGGTTGCATTAGTGAGTCTAAGACCGACCTGAGTAGGATTCACTAATAGGACTAATCTACAACTTGCTAGTTTACTTGTTTCCGCTGAACTTACTGCATGCTGCTGCTTACTTTTACTGCTATATGCCGTATACTACTATATGATTTCACTACTTCACGCTATTATCTGCTTTTAACCGCATGCTACTTTCGTACGATTTGTTATTATTGCCATGCTATTTACTGTTATACATGATTTAGACTATCATAGTTACTTTGCCTAATACATGCTTGCTTTATGACTTACTGACATGGAAAAAGTTATTTTTCCTTGTTCAGATGTCGGATATTCCACCTGCTATCATTTTGGGCAGCGATTCAGACACTTCAGCCACTTCACCTGCCGCTGTTGCCGATCCTCAGATCCCGTTGGTGACACACTCTATTGACCTAGGCGCTTCGTCCTCCGGAGCTAGTAGTCATGCGCCTGCCCCAGTGGGTACTGCAGACGGAGCCCAAGATCTCTCGGAGATTCCAGCTCCACTTGCCCCAGTACCTTAGGAGCCACAGCACCATCCCGGTGGTGTTGTGATTCCCGCGGAATTTGGGGAAGGTCCATTCCGTAATCAGTATCGTCATTGGTGCCGAAGCGCTCCTGATGGACGTCTCGTGCCGATCAGACCCGCCCGATACCGACAGATGATGACCGCCCGAGGAGAGCCAGTACAGCCACGCAGCCACCTCTACATGATTCAGATAACCCGTCATTCGACGACTCATCCACAGATGACTCTAGTGACGATGACTCCGACGAGGAGGACCCTGATGATGCACCTGTACAGCCACCCTCCACCCCGCCGAAGAAGCGGTACCATTTCGATGGTACCATCATTCCAGGGATTAATGGAGGTCGAGCATTCACTGACGCATATGGTCAGCGTCGTAGGGTTACAGCCCGTAAGCGGCTTGTGCTGTATCCTGCTGATCCCTTCATCCGTAAGCGTTACCGCTTCGCAGCCTCTACATCTGGAGCCGGACTGTGATGACCCGGGAATTTCCGACCAAATTTAAACTTTAATCTTTATATGATTCCGACACGATAAGCAAAGTCTATAATGCTGAGTCTCGAAAACCTTGAAATTATGTTTAATTGACCTTTGACTATTTCCGACGATTCACGAACAATTGTTAAGAATATATATATATATATATATATATATATATATATATATATATATATATATATATATATATATATATATATATATATATATATATATATATATATATATATGAAATATATAAATATTATGTGTTGAAATTTATAATATCTATTCATATTATAAAATAATATAGCAAATAGATACAAAATAATTATATATAAAACATTATTACTGTGTTCATATTTACATATATAGTACATGATGTAACAACAAGTTAAAACTATAATAATAATGACAAACTATGTTATTACTACTTTCATTTTTATTAATATCATTATTAGTGATATTAACATATGTTAAAAATAAAAATCTTAATAAATTTAAGATTATGATTATCAAAATAAATACTTAAATATAAATATTACTATAAGAATGATTAAAATTATTATTTAGTTGTAATTTAAATACTATTTTTTTATCATGAATAATATTAATATTATTATTATTATTATTATTATTATTATTATTATTATTATTATTATTATTATTAAAACTATTATTATTATTATAATTAATCTATTTATTAAAACTGATTTTTTTTATATAATTTAGAATCAAATAAAATATTTGGGATTGGTTAAGTAGCAATCAAACTGTGTTTAATTGATTCCCTCAATCTCCAATTTCGTACGAACCAGGAAGTTGACACCAACATATTCCACAATCTGTTACAACTCCACATCTACTTTAATTCTGTTATGCACCTTTGTCCTTTCTTCCTTGTTTGAATTCTATTATCTTTTTATTCTCCTGAATGATATATATATGTAAATTCCTACGTACAATTTAGGGACCCAATTCAGTTACAAATAGTTTTCACTCTGTTTGAATTATTGAAACTAGTTGAAATCTGAAGATTACAAATCAAGAACCACTTCAAAATCTAGTTTGTTTTGTCTTATGCTTTTGTCGTAAGCCTCACAAGGACAAGCCATAATTCGAAACTGCAGCTACTAGCTTCTCTCTATTTATGTTACGTTGTCAACACATAACCAAAACCCACCATGTCCATCATCAACCCAACACCACTTATGCTCACTGTTTCAAACCATCACTATCTGCAACTTGCTACATCTTGCTATTACTTATGTTTTCTAATACAAACCGTTGCACACCACCACAAACCCGTCACCATTAAACAACCATTGTAACCACTTCTGTTGCAACTATATTACGGTTCTTGTTTTCCATTCAAGCAAAGTCGTCATCAATAAAGAACACCATCATAAATCACTGCTACGATCGTGAGTTAATGGTATGATTTTATGTGTTCACCGGAGTCACATGGGTTGCTTGTGCCTTGATCTTCCTCGCTACCAATCACCGAAAACAAACCATCACCACCGGAGTACCATTACCACCTTCATCACTTCCTGTTTTCATTTTTGGTTCAAACCACACAAACACTAATCGACCATTATTAAAACCACGATCACCATCATCATCAAGTACTGTTATTTAAGCCTTGTTATTCGATCACAGCCATCGCCAAAACACCACCTCTCTCTCTACATATCTCTCCCTTTCCTCTCTCTCTCTCTCTCTTCGTGATAACCTCCTTCTTTTCTCCTCTCTTAACCAAAGTATAAACCATCATTAAAACGCCAAAGAACCGGCTGCCATGTTGGATTAGACTGCTACCATTTTGTGTTCACTTTTGCTGCAACAAGCATGTGTTTACTTTATATTCTTTCTTGTCGAATTACCACCGCTGCTACCAGTTCGATTCTGTTTCGTTCAGGCTACTGACCGCCATCATCATCATTTATATTACTACTTCGTTCCTTTTGTTAGGTGTTTTAATGAAAATGAAAATGATAGAATATGAAATTGTGTTGAGCAATATAGATATAGATATTAATAATAAAGTTAAAGTTATCAAATAATTAGTGAGGTACATTAGTGGTAGACAAATGATACAGCACATATATTCTTTAGTGTTTTTTTTTCATGATGGAGGGAAAAGGAGAGGTATTAATCTCATATTGGTTAAGGGTGGGACTCGCTGGGGACATAGAAGTTCTTGGATTCCAAAAGCTCACGATTCCTTAATGCCAAAATAAGCAAATTTCGAATTTGGGCCGAGGTATATATTAGATGATGGGGCCGAGATTCATTTGGGCAATGGCTTGTGATCCATTTTATTTTTGGATGAAAAGATGGTGATATCATATACATGATGATCATGGTGACATGTGATGTTAGTGATGATAATGAAGATCAAATGTTAGATGAAGAAGAAAAAGGCTGACAGATAGATATAGGTCATATGGTTTTAATCGAGGGTTAGTCCAGAAACGAAATAGCAGAGCAATGGTTTGGTATGTATGTGATTAAACGAGAGGTCTTGAGTTCGAACCCGGGCATAGGCTTTTATTTTGGAACATTTTCTTCTTGAAAGGTAGTTATTATTACTACTCTTGTTATAATAATTATTATTATTATTATTATTATTATTATTAATATTATTATTATTATTATTATTATTATTATAAATATTAGTATAATTAATATTAGTAAAATTATTTTTTATAGTTATTATCATGATAGTTATTAATATAAATGTTAGTATTATTACTATTAAAAAAATTATTACTTTTATAGTTAATAGTATTATTATCAATATAAAGATATCACAAATTTTTACTTATTATTACAACTATACTATTATTACAATAAAATTTGTATTTTTTTTTAAAAATACTTATATAAAACATATATAAAAGTATACATATAGATATAAAAATATAAATAATAAAAATAATATATATATTAAAGTATAACTCATTCAATTATGATGATACGTGTTAATATAAATATAAATGATATAGGTTCGTGAATCCGAGGTCAACCCTGCATTGTTCAGTCGTTCAATATAATCATATGTATTTTTACCACAAAATACATTAGGTGAGTTTCATTTGATTCCCTTTTTACTCTTTACGTTTTTGGGCTGAGAATACATGCAAATGCTTTATTAACTGTTTTACAATATTTATATGCGTGAGTTTCATTTGCTCCCTTTTTAAATGCTTTTGCTATATATATTTTTGGGACTGAGAATACATGCGCTGCTTTTATAAATGATTTACAAAATAGACATAAGTACGTGAAACTACATTCTATGGTTGAATTATTAAACCGAATATGCCCCTTTTTATTAAGTCTGGTAATCTAAGAATTAGGGAACAGACACCCTAATTGACGCGAACTCTAAAGATAGATCTATCGGGCCTAACGAACCCCATCCAAAGTACCGGATGCTTTAGTACTTCGAAATTTATATCATGTCCGAAGGAGGATCCCGGAATGATGGGGATATTCTTATATGCATATTGTGAATGTCGGTTACCAGGTGTTCAATCCATATGAATGATATTTTTGTCTCTATGCATGGGACGTATGTTTATGATAAATGGAAATATGAAATCTTGTGGTCTATTAAAATGATGAAATGATTATTTATGATAAACTAATGAACTCACTAACCTTTTGGTTGACACTTTAAAGCATGTTTATTCTCAGGTATGAAAGAAATCTTCCGCTGTGCATTTGCTCATCTTAGAGACATTACTTGGAGTCATTCATGACATATTTCAAAAGACGTTGCATTCGAGTCGTCGATGTCATCAATATTATTATCAAGTCATTTATAGTTTAGATATATTATGAAATGGTATGTATGCCGTCAACTTCCAATGTATTAAAAGTTTGTCTTTTCAAAAACGAATGCAATGTTTGTAAAATGTATCATATAGAGGTCAAGTACCTCGCGATGTAATCAACTGTTGTGAATCGTTTATAATCGATATGGACTTCGTCCAGATGGATTAGGACGTTTCCTTTCAGTTGGTATCAGAGCGGTGGTCTTAGCGAACCAGGTCTGCATTAGTGTGTATAACTGATAAGTCGTTTGAAGGCATTAGTGAGTCTGGACTTCGACCGTGTCTGCATGTCAAAAGTTTTGCTTATCATTAGTGTCGAAAAATTATTTGCTTATCATCCTTAAAGCCTAGACACGTCTTACTGCCTCTATTGCATAGACTGTGTATAGATAAATTCATATCTTAGCGTGTCTGTTATTGTTACCTTTGCCTGACAGCTTCCGTAGATTCTCCGTAACTTATGGGATTTTGGTATTATGTATGCATGTGTAAATCATGTACTGCAGGGTACTAATCTACATCTTATAATCTATTTCTTATCAAAAAAAAAATCCTTCATCTGATCGTACGAGATGAATCCCTCCAACAGTCCGAGTCCCTCATATTTTGATAGCTATTCCGATAGTTATTCCGACAGCTATTCCGACATGGATATTCACCTAAGCTCCAAAAGCGGTGTCACCAGAATGAATCAATCAATCAGTCATCCCCAATTCATCTAGTGGATTCGTAGTCAATTTAAACAAAGGAGACGCGAAGAAGGCGATCCTTTTCATCCACCAAATTGTCCTCTTGGCGAAGAACCCGAGGCACCTACCGGCGAGTTTATCCGAAACACCATTTTCAGCCTCATTTCCAGCATATCTCAACACGATTATATTCTATCCACAATTCTAAATCTTATTCACCTACTGGTTCCGACTGACAATCATCCCGAAATAATAGAAGAAGTCAACGAGCTTCGCACCCGAGTTGTAGCCTTGGAAAGTATGGTGCAAAAAGTACCAACTTCAGCAACATCAACAGTACCACCATCACCAACAGCATAATCCACATCACACACTTCAACTTCACAATCTGTTCCACGAACATCAACATCATACGCACCATAGATACCAAGGAGTACCAACAGCAATTAACAATGAAGTATTGATCCATAACTTCATCAATATTCTGCGAAGAATATGTGGATCCTAATAGTTTTAGAGATTACTTATTCTAGCTCAAATCGAAAATCAAATGAGTCTAATATTTTATTGACTCATAAAATCCATAATTACAACTTAAGAAAATATATATGTATATATATTTTCATAAAGATTGCGATTAAAAAAAATTCTGTCGTACAAACTGTTAATGATGAAAATATTTTAACGGGTAGGTAATACCCGAGGAATATTTAAGATTTCACGTTAATAAGTTACATTGTACATTCTTCAAATCTGATTCAACAGTCATTTCCTATCCTACTTACATCCACAGATAAATGAATCCGTTCACCACAGAATAACCATTTCCATTCAAATTTCATATTTGAATTTTGACCTATCATAATTCAACAAGTGGCATAATGAAGGAAACGTTTGACGGAATAAAATTTGTTAGAAACAAACAAATTAACTATGAGAAATTTTGTTAAGAATCCACGCTAACAAAAATCCTAACTAACTGTTCCTAGCTAACTGTGGACTAATCAACTGAGGACTACCAACAGTGGACAATTAAAATGAATTAAAATATTGATTATAACATATGAAACTAAACAATTATTCAAGTTGCCACTTGATTTCATCTTAAACCTCATTTGTATCTTGACGATTTCAATCTGCGTTCAAATCTTTCATGATTCTTGAAAACACCTCAATCGAGAGGATAAATCAACCGCACTTCATTTACGGGAGGAAAGATTTATGCATATAGTTATGCACCTGAGAAACTCTCGTCAACTGAGTAAAAGTTTAACACGTAGCCGCGTCAGATCCTTTGGCATTTATTAGCAAAAATAACTTTGCGATTCCTTTTCAAAGTAGCAAATTTTGTCACAGCTTCAGCAAATCAACTTCGATTTTTCGTTCGAAACAACCTTATTATCACCTTGATTTATGTGTATGTTCTTTTATTGATACCGGGGAACCTTTTATATTCCACCATATTACCGTCAGCGTATAATCATCTAAAAACACAATTCTCTGAAAACACCTCAGATAGATAATCGACGATTTAGATATGATAGCATTAAATACAGAGGAAACAGTAAAATCGTAGATGGCCTAAACGGCCACGAGTTTGATAACAAAATAATGGAGTGTTGGGAACGCTCGATAGAAAATTTGGTACTGAAAAACGGATTGAGCTAACCATGAAGGAGACCAAGGACAAATACAAGGACCAAACCCTATATTCAAAGGATTCAGGTAATTCTGGATCCGTTGAAATCTTTAGAAAATATCTTGCTCAGAAGTCATGTTAAAATCTTGCGGAAAATCTTTCTCTATCAACCATCGAACTTAGAAATTCCAAAAATATCATCATCAATATCTTCGCTATTTCTGATGATATTTTCATAAATATTCTCGTCCGAAATTATATACCTCTTCGTGCTTCCTGTGTAACATTATATTGGAAACATTCAATAGAAAATTTAGTACCGAAAAGCGAATTATTCGAAACTATGAAGGAAGCCGTGGAGAAATCACAAGGAATAAGTTTGACTTCAAAGAATCCAAATAATTCTGTTTCTGATGAAATCTTTAACGAATACCTTGCTTCCGAATCTAAACCCTTACGGATAAATCTTCTTCATCATCCTTCGATATTAGAAATTCCAAGATATCATCGTACCTTTCATTATAAATATTCTCCATATTTCTGAAGATTTTTATAATTATTCTTATCTGAAATCATAAATCTTTTCGTGCTATCAGCGTTACATCATATAGAAACTGTTAGTTTCTATATTCTGTAAACTTTCGAGCTTAAAATATGAATGTTTTTGAAGTAGTGTTGGGAACTGATGCATGAGTTAGTATAATATAATGACACTTGATCAACGTGATTATATTATAGTAAGTCATGCTGAGTTTCTAATGGAACGTGATGATTCACAGATCATAACGTCATCATGTGCCATGTTACATGACTCGTTCATCCTACTTCACCTCCGAACATATCAGGAAAAAATATATTCTTGATAGTTCTATTCTCAGTGATTCTGGTAATTTGACAAATCAAATCGTGCCATTACGATTTCCTTCTTAGAACATTAACAATGTTCATTTCGAAGTTTATATCTGCGAATTCTGAACCATTACAAGCGGTGTTTGATCGCAAGAAGAAGAAACGAAGGGACAAAGCTCCAAAATATAAGAGAAAATATAAAGCCCAATAACAACACGGAGGTTACAAACCGTGGATATTAATACGAATAACAATATAAAGACATGGTATAATTAAGAATAGTATTACCTAAGGTAATAATAGGAGTAAACAGATTCTTCTGGTGGAAGATTAAAAAGAAGGATGACAGAAATGATAATTAAGAAAACATCAAGGATTAGAACTGGACTAAGCATTTTCACAATCTTTTGGATGTATGAACTAAGAAAGAAAGTATAGGAATGGTGAGAATAATGGGACGGAGGAGTTTAATTTATAATGGAAACATCAGACAGAGTAATCGAGGCAGATCACAGTATTTAATTATAGAGATCTTAATTTCATTATTTACAAAAGAATCAAATCTTATAGATTTCGAAGATTTTCTTTTAAATCCCTTGAATTCTGGAATTCAACCCTGTTTACGTCAAAAGCTAAGGAAAATCTTATTTTCTTCAATCCACTCTTTTGCGATAGCTTCAATCGTATTCTTAGAATAAACAAATTTTTTTTTATCATTATTATTCAATAATGATAAACCTCTAATTATCAATTCATATTCGTCATGAAAACATTATTATAGTTAGCCATGACGACCTCGATCAAATTTCGGGACGAAATTTCTTTTAACGGGTAGGTACTGTGATGACCCGGGAATTTCCGACCAAATTTAAACTTTAATCTTTATATGATTCCGACACGATAAGCAAAGTCTATAATGCTGAGTCTCGAAAACCTTGAAATTATGTTTAATTGACCTTTGACTATTTCCGATGATTCACGAACAATTGTTAAGAATATATATATATATATATATATATATATATATATATATATATATATATATATATATATATATATATATATATGAAATATATAAATATTATGTGTTGAAATTTATAATATCTATTCATATTATAAAATAATATAGCAAATAGATACATAATAATTATATTTAAAACATTATTACTGTGTTCATATTTACATATATAGTACATGATGTAACAACAAGTTAAAACTATAATAATAATGACAAACTATGTTATTACTACTTTCATTTTTATTAATATCATTATTAGTGATATTAACATATGTTAAAAATAAAAATCTTAATAAATTTAAGATTTAGATTATCAAAATAAATACTTAAATATAAATATTACTATAAGAATGATTAAAATTATTATTTAGTTGTAATTTAAATACTATTTTTTTTATCATGATTAATATTAATATTATTATTATTATTATTATTATTATTATTAAAACTATTATTATTATTATAATTAATCTATTTATTAAAACTGATTTTTTTTATATAATTTAGAATCAAATAAAATATTTGGGATTGGTTAAGTAGCAATCAAACTGTGTTTAATTGATTCCCTCAATCTTCAATTTCGTACGAACCAGGAAGTTGACACCAACATATTCCACAATCTGTTACAACTCCACATCTACTTTAATTCTGTTATGCACCTTTGTCCTTTCTTCCTTGTTTGAATTCTATTATCTTTTTATTCTCCTGAATGATATATATATGTAAATTCCTACGTACAATTTAGGGACCCAATTCAGTTACAAATAGTTTTCACTCTGTTTGAATTATTGAAACTAGTTGAAATCTGAAGATTACAAATCAAGAACCACTTCAAAATCTAGTTTGTTTTGTCTTATGCTTTTGTCGTAAGCCTCACAAGGACAAGCCATAATTCGAAACTGCAGCTACTAGCTTCTCTCTATTTATGTTACGTTGTCAACACATAACCAAAACCCACCATGTCCATCATCAACCCAACACCACTTATGCTCACTGTTTCAAACCATCACTATCTGCAACTTGCTACATCTTGCTATTACTTATGTTTTCTAATACAAACCGTTGCACACCACCACAAACCCGTCACCATTAAACAACCATTGTAACCACTTCTGTTGCAACTATATTACGGTTCTTGTTTTCCATTCAAGCAAAGTCGTCATCAATAAAGAACACCATCATAAATCACTGCTACGATCGTGAGTTAATGGTATGATTTTATGTGTTCACCGGAGTCACATGGGTTGCTTGTGCCTTGATCTTCCTCGCTACCAATCACCGAAAACAAACCATCACCACCGGAGTACCATTACCACCTTCATCACTTCCTGTTTTCATTTTTGGTTCAAACCACACAAACACTAATCGACCATTATTAAAACCACGATCACCATCATCATCAAGTACTGTTATTTAAGCCTTGTTATTCGATCACAGCCATCGCCAAAACACCACCTCTCTCTCTACATATCTCTCCCTTTCCTCTCTCTCTCTCTCTTCGTGATAACCTCCTTCTTTTCTCCTCTCTTAACCAAAGTATAAACCATCATTAAAACGCCAAAGAATCGGCTGCCATGTTGGATTAGACTGCTACCATTTTGTGTTCACTTTTGCTGCAACAAGCATGTGTTTACTTTATATTCTTTCTTGTCGAATTACCACCGCTGCTACCAGTTCGATTCTGTTTCGTTCAGGCTACTGACCGCCATCATCATCATTTATATTACTACTTCGTTCCTTTTGTTAGGTGTTTTAATGAAAATGAAAATGATAGAATATGAAATTGTGTTGAGCAATATAGATATAGATATTAATAATAAAGTTATCAAATAATTAGTGAGGTACATTAGTGGTAGACAAATGATACAGCACATATATTCTTTAGTGTTTTTTTTTTCATGATGGAGGGAAAAGGAGAGGTATTAATCTCATATTGGTTAAGGGTGGGACTCGCTGGGGACATAGAAGTTCTTGGATTCCAAAAGCTCACGATTCCTTAATGCCAAAATAAGCAAATTTCGAATTTGGGCCGAGGTATATATTAGATGATGGGGCCGAGATTCATTTGGGCAATGGCTTGTGATCCATTTTATTTTTGGATGAAAAGATGGTGATATCATATACATGATGATCATGGTGACATGTGATGTTAGTGATGATAATGAAGATCAAATGTTAGATGAAGAAGAAAAAGGCTGACAGATAGATATAGGTCATATGGTTTTAATCGAGGGTTAGTCCAGAAACGAAATAGCAGAGCAATGGTTTGGTATGTATGTGATTAAACGAGAGGTCTTGAGTTCGAACCCGGGCATAGGCTTTTATTTTGGAACATTTTCTTCTTGAAAGGTAGTTATTATTACTACTCTTGTTATAATTATTATTATTATTATTATTATTATTATTATTATTATTATTATTATTATTATTATTATTATAAATATTAGTATAATTAATATTAGTAAAATTATTTTTTATAGTTATTATCATGATAGTTATTAATATAAATGTTAGTATTATTACTATTAAAAAATTATTACTTTTATAGTTAATAGTATTATTATCAATATAAAGATATCACAAATTTTTACTTATTATTACAACTATACTATTATTACAATAAAATTTGTATTTTTTTTTAAAAATACTTATATAAAACATATATAAAAGTATACATATAGATATAAAAATATAAATAATTAAAATAATATATATATTAAAGTATAATTCATTCAATTATGATGATACGTGTTAATATAAATATAAATGATATAGGTTCGTGAATCCGAGGTCAACCCTGCATTGTTCAGTCGTTCAATATAATCATATGTATTTTTACCACAAAATACATTAGGTGAGTTTCATTTGATTCCCTTTTTACTCTTTACGTTTTTGGGCTGAGAATACATGCAAATGCTTTATTAACTGTTTTACAATATTTATATGCGTGAGTTTCATTTACTCCCTTTTTAAATGCTTTTGCTATATATATTTTTGGGACTGAGAATACATGCGCTGCTTTTATAAATGATTTACAAAATAGACATAAGTACGTGAAACTACATTCTATGGTTGAATTATTAAACCGAATATGCCCCTTTTTATTAAGTCTGGTAATCTAAGAATTAGGGAACAGACACCCTAATTGACGCGAACTCTAAAGATAGATCTATCGGGCCTAACGAACCCCATCCAAAGTACCGGATGCTTTAGTACTTCGAAATTTATATCATGTCCGAAGGAGGATCCCGGAATGATGGGGATATTCTTATATGCATATTGTGAATGTCGGTTACCAGGTGTTCAATCCATATGAATGATATTTTTGTCTCTATGCATGGGACGTATGTTTATGATCAATGGAAATATGAAATCTTGTGGTCTATTAAAATGATGAAATGATTATTTATGATAAACTAATGAACTCACCAACCTTTTGGTTGACACTTTAAAGCATGTTTATTCTCAGGTATGAAAGAAATCTTCCGCTGTGCATTTGCTCATCTTAGAGACATTACTTGGAGTCATTCATGACATATTTCAAAAGACGTTGCATTCGAGTCGTCGATGTCATCAATATTATTATCAAGTCATTTATAGTTTAGATATATTATGAAATGGTATGTATGCCGTCAACTTCCAATGTATTAAAAGTTTGTCTTTTCAAAAACGAATGCAATGTTTGTAAAATGTATCATATAGAGGTCAAGTACCTCGCGATGTAATCAACTGTTGTGAATCGTTTATAATCGATATGGACTTCGTCCGGATGGATTAGGACGGGTCCTTTCACGGACCGTCTGCACCACCAGCTCCACCAGCACCACCTGTACCGATTGCACCGCCTGCCCCACCACCACCCTCTGTCAAGGAACTGATGAGGTTGGTGGAGATCCTCCATGCTTGGGTAACTGAGCTCGAGGACCAGATGTCCCACGTATTGGACATCCTACACCCACCATGTAGTGACCCGAACTTTTCCATGTTTATATATATTAATTGAGATTGATATTTACATGATTAAATGTTTCCAACATGTTAAGCAATCAAACTTGTTAAGACTTGATTAATTAAAATATGTTTCATATAGACAATTGACCACCCAAGTTGACCGGCGATTCACGAACGTTAAAACTTGTAAAAACGACATGACGATATATATATGGATATACATATGATTAACATGAGATTATGATAAGTAAGTATCTCCATAAGTATATTAACAATGAGATATATACATATAAACAAGACTACTAACTTAAGGATTTCGAAACGAGACATATATGTAACGATTATCGTTGTAACGACATTTAAATGTATATATATCATATTAAGATATATTAATATATCATAATATCATGATAATATAATAATTTAACATCTCATTAGATATAATAAACAATGGGTTAACAACATTAATTGAGATCGTTAACTTAAAGGTTTCAAAACAACACTTACATGTAACGACTAACGATGACTTAACGACTCAGTTAAAATGTATATACATGTAGTGTATTTAGATGTATTAAAATACTTTTGGAAGACTTCAAGACATATATCAAAACACTCATACTTAACGAAAATGGTTACAGTTACTTTCCCATTCTTTTCTTTCATCAAGAATTCTAGTCGTATTCTTACCCGTATTATACACAGCTTCAAAACGTACTTACTATGGGTATATACCAATAGGAACTAGCATGGGATTCCACTCTTGATTATGTCATGTATGACTAATCAATTTTAACTTCTACCATGAGCTAGTCAACTAACTAGAACTCCTTTTAACCCCACTCACCACTCACCAATTACCACTCATCATTCACTCCATTTCACTTCCAATTCTCTTTCTAATTCTCTCTCAACACACCCACACTATTATGAACGTATTTTTCTAGTAGTTAATCATCATCTTCATCAAAAATCACTTCAAGAATCAAGCTATAATCATCATAGGAAGAACACTTCAAGAACACTTCAAAAATCCCTTCAAGTTTACTAATTTACTTCCAAGCTTTCTAATCCATTCCAAGTAATCATCTAAGATCAAGAAACCTTTGTTATATACAGTAGGTTATCTTTCTTATTCAAGGTAATATTCATATTCAAACTTTGATTCAATTTCTATAACTATAAACTATCTTAATTCGAGTAAAAATCTTACTTGAACTTGTTTTTGCGTCATGATCCTACTTCAAGAACTTTCAAGCCATCCAAGATCCTTTGAAGCTAGATCATTTCTTGTCACTTCCAGTAGGTTTACCTACTAAACTTGAGGTAGTAATGATGTTCATAACATCATTCGATTCATATATATAAAACTATCTTATTCGAAGGTTTAAACTCGTAATCACTAGAACATAGTTTAGTTAATTCTAAACTTGTTCGCAAACAAAAGTTAATCCTTCTAACTTGACTTTTAAAATTAACTAAACACATGTTCTATATCTATATGATATGCTAACTTAATGATTTAAAACCTGGAAACACGAAAAACACCGTAAAACCGGATTTACGCCGTCGTAGTAACACCGCGGGCTGTTTTGGGTTAGTTAATTAAAAACTATGATAAACTTTGATTTAAAAGTTGTTATTCTGGGAAAATGATTTTTATTATGAACATGAAACTATATCCAAAAATTATGGTTAAATTCAAAGTGGAAGTATGTTTTCTAAAATGGTCATCTAGACGTCGTTCTTTCGACTGAAATTACTACCTTTACAAAAATGACTTGTAACTTATTTTTACGACTATAAACCTATACTTTTTCTGTTTAGATTCATAAAATAGAGTTCAATATGAAACCATAGCAATTTGATTCACTCAAAACGGATTTAAAATGAAGAAGTTATGGGTAAAACAAGATTGGATAATTTTTCTCATTTTAGCTACGTGAAAATTGGTAACAAATCTATTCCAACCATAACTTAATAAACTTGTATTGTATATTATGTAATCTTGAGATACCATAGACACGTATACAATATTTTGACCTATCATGTCGACACATCTATATATATTTCGGAACAACCATAGACACTCTATATGTGAATGTTGGAGTTAGCTATACAGGGTTGAGGTTGATTCCAAAATATATATAGTTTGAGTTGTGATCAATACTGAGATACGTATGCACTGGGTCGTGGATTGATTCAAGATAATATTTATCGATTTATTTCTGTACATCTAACTGTGGACAACTAGTTGTAGGTTACTAACGAGGACAGCTGACTTAATAAACTTAAAACATCAAAATATATTAAAAGTGTTGTAAATATATTTTGAACATACTTTAATATATATGTATATATTGTTATAGGTTCGTGAATCAACAGTGGCCAAGTCTTACTTCTCGACGAAGTAAAAATCTGTGAAAGTGAGTTATAGTCCCACTTTTAAAATCTAATATTTTTGGGATGAGAATACATGCAGGTTTTATAAATGATTTACAAAATAGACACAAGTACGTGAAACTACATTCTATGGTTGAATTATCGAAATCGAATATGCCCCTTTTTATTAAGTCTGGTAATCTAAGAATTAGGGAACAGACACCCTAATTGACGCGAATCCTAAAGATAGATCTGTTGGGCCTAACAAACCCCATCCAAAGTACCGGATGCTTTAGTACTTCGAAATTTATATCATATCCGAAGGGTGTCCCAGAATGATGGAGATATTTTTATATATGCATCTTGTTAATGTCGGTTACCAGGTGTTCACCATATGAATGATTTTTATCTCTATGTATGGGATGTGTATTGAAATATGAAATCTTGTGGTCTATTGTTACGATTTGATATATATAGGTTAAACCTATAACTCACCAACATTTTTGTTGACGTTTAAAGCATGTTTATTCTCAGGTGAATATTAAGAGCTTCCGCTGTTGCATACTAAAATAAGGACAAGATTTGGAGTCATGTTTGTATGATATTGTGTAAAAACTGCATTCAAGAAACTGATTTCGATGTAACATATTTGTATTGTAAACCATTATGTAATGGTCGTGTGTAAACATGATATTTTAGATTATCATTATTTGATAATCTACGTAAAGCTTTTTAAACCTTTATTTATGAAATAAAGGTTATGGTTTGTTTTAAAAATGAATGCAGTCTTTGAAAAACGTCTCATATAGAGGTCAAAACCTCGCAACGAAATCAATTAATATGGAACGTTTTTAATCAATAAGAACGGGACATTTCAGTTGGTATCCGAGCGTTGGTCTTAGAGAACTAGAATTTTGCATTAGTGTGTCTTATCGAGTTGTTAGGATGCATTAGTGAGTCTGGACTTTGACCGTGTTTACTTGAAAAATGATTGCTTAACAAATTTTGTTGGAAACTATATATTTTTAACATGTGAATATTATGTGATATATTAATCTCTTAACGCGTTTGATATTATGTGATAGATGTCTACCTCTAGAACAAGTCCCATTGACTCACCTAATAATAATGAAGAGTCAAATGTAAATTGGAATGATTCGTGGACTGATTCACAAGTTCCCGAAGAGGAACCGGAAGAAGAGTCGGAACCGGAAGAAGAATCGGAACCGGAAGAAGAATTGGAACCGGATGAAGAAATAGAACCGGTGGGGGAAATAATAAAATGGTTAAGTAAAAGAAAATCCTCAACCAACCGACCAAGGTTAATTATGGTCAATGGTGTTTCCGCCAAGGAAGCAAAATATTGGGAGGATTACCAATCCGATGAATCGGATTCCGACGAGAATTCCGATGATGTTATAGAAATTACCCCAACTGAATTTAAAAAGGCAAAAGAAAATAATAAGGGAAAGGGCATAAAAATAGAGAAATTTAATTCCAACCCCGATGAACTTTATATGTATCGTCAACCCCCGAAGTCCTTAAGTTGTAATAATGACCCGGGAACCTCTAAACCACCAGGTTTTTCTAAACCAATGTGGATAACGACGGCTCGTATTAGGGGAACATCATATATCCCTAGAAACTTGGCAAAACGAACCAAAACCGAAGAAGAAGAAACAAGCGAGTCGGAATAAGATAGTTGTATTCGTGTGGTGTAATATATGTAATATAGTGTGCTTATGCTTTATGATATATGCAAAAATTGCTTGTATTAATAAGTATTTTTTTTTATGAATCTAACTCTTGTCTATTTTACAGTATAAAAACACAAAATAGATAGACAACCCAATATTTTAAGAGACCTACCCGGAGACATGATTGATGAAATCTTGTCTAGAGTCGGTCAGAATTCTTCGGCACAACTATTTAAGGCGAGATCAGTTTGTAAGACATTCGAAGAACGTTCCAAGAATGCCATGGTTTATAAAAGGCTTTCGTTCGAAAGATGGGGGATATCACATTGGGAAATCCATAAGTTACGATGTGTTTACTTTGACGCATATATTGCGGGGAACCCAAATGCTATTTTACGCAATGGGTTAAGAAATTATTTTGACTCAATATATCCGAATATTGGACTTCGTGATTTAGAAAAACTGGCTAACATGCAACATAAAGAAGCATGTTATGCTTACGGATTAGTAATGTTCGCTTCTCACCAAAGTGAGAACAAGAACATCGGCCTACAACTATTAAACAAAACGTTCCCACAAGTGACGGAGTCGGTAATTGGGGTAAGAAATGAGGTTTTTAGATTGTTACGGGACTGTTGGACATTACGTAACCCTCATCCCTTTGACGACGTTACAACACGCTATCTTATCAACGGCCATAACGGTTATGTTCCACAAGACCAAGGATGGGAAGTAGTCCTAGTAAAACCAGAATGCATGACTTGTTTCTGGACGTATGAATTACGTGTCTTTATTGCCTTTGCTGAACGACTTGTGTACTAGCTAGAATTATCTTCACAACTATCTTGTATCAAAGTTATTGTGTGCTATATTTCATGCTTTATGTAAAATAAGCGGTATTGTAAGTTGTAAAATATTGTATAAAAGTTTGAACGCGAAATATTGTTATAATCAGTTTTTCATATAGAATTGTAGTAGTTGAATTGTATATTAGCTACTAAGTATGAACTTAACGGGTAGGTACTACCCGAATTTAAACTTATAAAACGCTAATATGAAGAAAAAGCTTTTATAAATGAGTTCATATTATGCTAAGAAATACTATTAACTACTCTTAATATTCTGTATGATTAACTTGTTCCATTTGACTATTTTGAAGGAAATGGCACCGACTACTCGACACACCGTGAATATGAATGAAGAGGAATTTCGTACTTTTCTAGCTTCAAACATAGCCGCAGTACAGGCTGCGCTACATACCAACAATAACCTTGGATCTAGCAGTACAAGAAATCGTGTAGGATGCACCTACAAAGAATTCACTGCCTGCAAACCTTTGGAATTTGATGGAACCGAAGGACCGATCGGATTGAAACGGTGGACCGAGAAGGTCGAATCGGTGTTTGCCATAAGTAAGTGTACTGAAGAGGACAAAGTGAAGTACGCTACGCATACCTTCACAGGTTCTGCGTTAACATGGTGGAATACCTATCTAGAGCAAGTGGGACAAGACGATGCGTACGCACTACCGTGGTCAGCATTCAAGCACTTGATGAACGAGAAGTACCGTCCCAGAACCGAGGTCAATAAGCTCAAGACAGAACTTAGAGGGTTACGAACCCAAGGATTTGATATTACCACGTACGAAAGAAGATTCACAGAATTGTGCCTATTGTGTCCGGGAGCATTCGAAGATGAGGAAGAGAAGATTGACGCGTTTGTGAAAGGATTACCGGAAAGAATCCAAGAAGATATAAGTTCACACGAGCCCGCCTCCATACAACAGGCATGTAGAATGGCTCACAAACTAGTGAACGAGATTGAAGAAAGAATTAAAGAACAGACTGCTGAAGAGGCCAATGTGAAGCAAGTCAAAAGAAAGTGGGAGGAAAACGGTGATAAGAATCACCAATACAACAACAACAGCAATTACAACAATAATCGCAACAATTATCCCAACAATCGCAACATCAATCGCAACTACAACAAACGGCCCAACAACAACAACAACAACAATAACAGCAACTACAACAATCATCCCAACAACAATAATAACCACAACAACAACAACAATCAGAAGCAGCTATGCCAAAGGTGTGAAAAGTATCACTCGGGGTTCTGCACCAAATTTTGCAACAAGTGTAAAAGAAATGGTAATAGCGCGGCGAAGTGTGAGGTCTACGGACCAGGGGTTAATAGAACGAAAGGAACAAATGGTGTCGGAACGAGTAATGGCAGAGCAAGTAGTGTCGGAGCAAGTTATGCCAATGTAGTTTGTTATAAATGTGGAAAACCGGGCCACATTATTAGAAATTGCCCGAACCAGGAGAACACGAATGGACAAGGCCGCGGAAGATTTTTCAATATTAATGCGGCAGAGGCACAGGAAGACCCGGAGCTTGTTATGAAATGTCCCGTTCTTATTGATTAAAAACGTTCCATATTAATTGATTTCGTTGCGAGGTTTTGACCTCTATATGAGACGTTTTTCAAAGACTGCATTCCTTTTTAAAACAAACCATAACCTTTATTTCATAAATAAAGGTTTAAAAAGCTTTACGTAGATTATCAAATAATGATAATCTAAAATATCCTGTTTACACACGACCATTACATAATGGTTTACAATACAAATATGTTACATCGAAATCAGTTTCTTGAATGCAGTTTTTACACAATATCATACAAACATGGACTCCAAATCTTGTCCTTATTTTAGTATGCAACAGCGGAAGCTCTTAATATTCACCTGAGAATAAACATGCTTTAAACGTTAACAAAAATGTTGGTGAGTTATAGGTTTAACCTATATATATCAAATCGTAACAATAGACCACAAGATTTCATATTTCAATACACATCCCATACATAGAGATAAAAATCATTCATATGGTGAACACCTGGTAACCGACAATAACAAGATGCATATATAAGAATATCCCCATCATTCCGGGACACCCTTCGGATATGATATAAATTTCGAAGTACTAAAGCATCCGGTACTTTGGATGGGGTTTGTTAGGCCCAATAGATCTATCTTTAGGATTCGCGTCAATTAGGGTGTCTGTTCCCTAATTCTTAGATTACCAGACTTAATAAAAAGGGGCATATTCGATTTTGATAATTCAACCATAGAATGTAGTTTCAAGTACTTGTGTCTATTTTGTAAATCATTTATAAAACCTGCATGTATTCTCATCCCAAAAATATTAGATTTTAAAAGTGGGACTATAACTCACTTTCACAGATTTTTACTTCGTCGGGAAGTAAGACTTGGCCACTGTTGATTCACGAACCTATAACAATATATACATATATATTAAAGTATGTTCAAAATATATTTACAACACTTTTAATATATTTTGATGTTTTAAGTTTATTAAGTCAGCTGTCCTCGTTAGTAACCTATAACTAGTTGTCCACAGTTAGATGTACAGAAATAAATCGATAAATATTATCTTGAATCAATCCACGACCCAGTGTATACGTATCTCAGTATTGATCACAACTCAAACTATATATATTTTGGAATCAGCCTCAACCCTGTATAGCTAACTCCAACATTCACATATAGAGTGTCTATGGTTGTTCCGAAATATATATAGATGTGTCGACATGATAGGTCGAAACATTGTATACGTGTCTATGGTATCTCAAGATTACATAATATACAATACAAGTTGATTAAGTTATGGTTGGAATAGATTTGTTACCAATTTTCACGTAGCTAAAATGAGAAAAATTATCCAATTTTGTTTTACCCATAACTTCTTCATTTTAAATCCGTTTTGAGTGAATCAAATTGCTATGGTTTCATATTGAACTCTATTTTATGAATCTAAACAGAAAAAGTATAGGTTTATAGTCGGAAAAATAAGTTACAAGTCGTTTTTGTAAAGGTAGTCATTTCAGTCGAAAGAACGACGTCTAGATGACTATTTTAGAAAACATACTTCCACTTTGAGTTTAACCATAATTTTTGGATATAGTTTCATGTTCATAATAAAAATCATTTTCTCAGAATAACAACTTTTAAATCAAAGTTTATCATAGTTTTTAATTAACTAACCCAAAACAGCCCGCGGTGTTACTACGACGGCGTAAATCCGGTTTTACGGTGTTTTTCGTGTTTCCAGGTTTTAAATCATTAAGTTAGCATATCATATAGATATAGAACATGTGTTTAGTTGATTTTAAAAGTCAAGTTAGAAGGATTAACTTTTGTTTGCGAACAAGTTTAGAATTAACTAAACTATGTTCTAGTGATTACAAGTTTAAACCTTCGAATAAGATAGCTTTATATGTATGAATCGAATGATGTTATGAACATCATTACTACCTTAATTTCCTTGGATAAACCTACTGGAAAAGAGAAAAATGGATCTAGCTTCAATGGATCCTTGGATGGCTCGAAGTTCTTGAAGCAGAATCATGACACGAAAACAAGTTCAAGTAAGATCATCACTTGAAATAAGATTGTTATAGTTATAGAAATTGAACCAAAGTTTGAATATGATTATTACCTTGTATTAGAATGATAACCTACTGTAAGAAACAAAGATTTCTTGAGGTTGGATGATCACCTTACAAGATTGGAAGTGAGCTAGCAAACTTGAAAGTATTCTTGATTTTATGAAACTAGAACTTTTGGAATTTATGAAGAACACTTAGAACTTGAAGATAGAACTTGAGAGAGATCAATTAGATGAAGAAAATTGAAGAATGAAAGTGTTTGTAGGTGTTTTTGGTCGTTGGTGTATGGATTAGATATAAAGGATATGTAATTTTGTTTTCATGTAAATAAGTCATGAATGATTACTCATATTTTTGTAATTTTATGAGATATTTCATGCTAGTTGCCAAATGATGGTTCCCACATGTGTTAGGTGACTCACATGGGCTGCTAAGAGCTGATCATTGGAGTGTATATACCAATAGTACATACATCTAAAAGCTGTGTATTGAACGAGTACGAATACGGGTGCATACGAGTAGAATTGTTGATGAAACTGAACGAGGATGTAATTGTAAGCATTTTTGTTAAGTAGAAGTATTTTGATAAGTGTATTGAAGTCTTTCAAAAGTGTATAAATACATATTAAAACACTACATGTATATACATTTTAACTGAGTCGTTAAGTCATCGTTAGTCGTTACATGTAAGTGTTGTTTTGAAACCTTTAGGTTAACGATCTTGTTAAATGTTGTTAACCCAATGTTTATAATATCAAATGAGATTTTAAATTATTATATTATCATGATATTATCATGTATGAATATCTCTTAATATGATATATATACATTAAATGTCTTTACAACGATAATCGTTATATATATGTCTCGTTTAAAAATCATTAAGTTAGTAGTCTTGTTTTTACATATGTAGTTCATTGTTAATATACTTTATGATATGTTTTCTTATCATAGTATCATGTTAACTATATATATATATATATATATATCCATATATATGTCATCATATAGTTTTTACAAGTTTTAACGTTCGTGAATCACCGATCAACTTGGGTGGTCAATTGTCTATATGAAACATATTTCAATTAATCAAGTCTTAACAAGTTTGATTGCTTAACATGTTGGAAACATTTAATCATGTAAATATCAATCTCAATTAATATATATAAACATGGAAAAGTTCGGGTCACTACAGTACCTACCCGTTAAATAAATTTCGTCCCGAAATTTTAAGCTGTTGAAGGTGTTGACGAATCTTCTGGAAATAGATGCGGGTATTTCTTCTTCATCTGATCTTCACGCTCCCAGGTGAACTTGGGTCCTCTACGAGCATTCCATCGAACCTTAACAATTGGTATCTTGTTTTGCTTAAGTCTTTTAACCTCACGATCCATTATTTCGACGGGTTCTTCGATGAATTGAAGTTTTTCGTTGATTTGGATTTCATCTAACGGAATAGTGAGATCTTCTTTAGCAAAACATTTCTTTAAATTCGAGACGTGGAAAGTGTTATGTACAGCCGCGAGTTGTTGAGGTAACTCTAGTCGGTAAGCTACTGGTCCGACACGATCAATAATCTTGAATGGTCCAATATACCTTGGATTTAATTTCCCTCGTTTACCAAATCGAACAACGCCTTTCCAAGGTGCAACTTTAAGCATGACCATCTCTCCAATTTCAAATTCTATATCTTTTCTTTTAATGTCAGCGTAGCTCTTTTGTCGACTTTGGGCAGTTTTCAACCGTTGTTGAATTTGGATGATCTTCTCGGTAGTTTCTTGTATAATCTCCGGACCCGTAATCTGTCTATCCCCCACTTCACTCCAACAAATCAGAGACCTGCACTTTCTACCATAAAGTGCTTCAAACGGCGCCATCTCAATGCTTGAATGGTAGCTGTTGTTGTAGAAAAATTCTGCTAACGGTAGATGTCGATCCCAACTGTTTCCGAAATCAATAACACATGCTCGTAGCATGTCTTCAAGCGTTTGTATCGTCCTTTCGCTCTGCCCATCAGTTTGTGGATGATAGGCAGTACTCATGTCTAGACGAGTTCCTAATGCTTGCTGTAATGTCTGCCAGAATCTTGAAATAAATCTGCCATCCCTATCAGAGATAATAGAGATTGGTATTCCATGTCTGGAGACGACTTCCTTCAAATACAGTCGTGCTAACTTCTCCATCTTGTCATCTTCTCTTATTGGTAGGAAATGTGCTGATTTGGTGAGACGATCAACTATTACCTAAATAGTATCAAAACCACTTGCAGTCCTTGGCAATTTAGTGATGAAATCCATGGTAATGTTTTCCCATTTCCATTCCGGGATTTCGGGTTGTTGAAGTAGACCTGATGGTTTCTGATGCTCAGCTTTGACCTTAGAACACGTCAAACATTCTCCTACGTATTTAGCAACATCAGCTTTCATACCCGGCCACCAAAAATGTTTCTTGAGATCCTTGTACATCTTCCCCGTTCCAGGATGTATTGAGTATCTGGTTTTATGAGCTTCTCTAAGTACCATTTCTCTCATATCTCCAAATTTTGGTACCCAAATCCTTTCAGCCCTATACCGGGTTCCGTCTTCCCGAATATTAAGATGCTTCTCCGATCCTTTGGGTATTTCATCCTTTAAATTTCCCTCTTTTAAAACTCCTTGTTGTGCCTCCTTTATTTGAGTAGTAATGTTATTATTGAAGGTATTTTGTATGCCCGAGAGACATATTAAACTAATGTGGCTAACATGTTATGATCCAAGTCGGGTCATACCCAATAACAAGCTTATCAACACTTTAAGTATTTATCTTGTCGAACTGGTCGTTAAGTAAATACTAGGCACTTAGCTTTAGAAAATTGGTTTTCTAAAATATAATAATAACTTGAGATAAAAATTATTTGGATAATTTATAGATAATGGATTTAATTGTTTAAGTGGTTAAACAATTAATGTGTGTTCTACATTTTATAAAAGGATTATAAAAGTAGATGCTACAACCCCTTTTATACTTGCTTAATATATAGTTGATAGTTTATAATTACTTAAACTATTAAATGGAGTTATATTTTATAAAAGGGACTTATAAAATATAAAAGGCAAGTAAATAACATCATGTACAAGTGTATAAAAGATGTGACAAAAAAAAAAAAAAGGGGGAGGGCAAGGTGGTGGCGGCATTGGGGCTCCCAAGACAAGCCAACCACCTTGCTTAATGCTTTAACTAAAGTGTTTTTCCAAGGCATGCAACACACTCTTCCATTTTGAATCTAGATCTCACTTTAACTTTCAAACTAGCAAAAACTCTCTTGCACTCTCCTTTTGGCCGAATTTTACAAAGGGAATAAGGGGTTCCTAAATTAGTTTGAAGCTTGCTAAGTGTCTTGAAAAATCCTAACCAACTAAGGTGTGTTGATTGCTAAAGCTTGGGGTATTATCTCTTGAGGCTTCATACACTTTGAAGCTCCATTCATTTCATCATCTTCATCCTTGCTTCTACCTCCTTTTGGAGAAGGTATAAACTTCCTACTAGCTTCTATTTACATTTTAGCATATATTTCAAGACTAGATCTTTAATGGATTTCATGTTTAAAAGGTTAAACTATACATGCATAAACTTGAAATTGCTTCCGCTTCATGTATACATATACACACGAATTTACACACTTCAAAATGGGTTTTGTGACTTTGTTTATGTAATGAAATCCATCAATGGTATCTAGAGCCAAAGTCTTGTTAATATGCTTCTTGTTTTTGGCTAGTAAACTCATTTATTTTACAATCTACCAACATGCATGAAAGTAGAATGTAAAAATTTTGAGTTTTGGTGGGGATGATGGCTTGGCCGAATTTTTGGGGTTCCAAAAGTGGGTTTGGACTTCAAGTTTGGCCAAGATTATTGTTATGTTGTTGTTCACAATCGAGCCTAGACCATGTGGTTGTATGTTTGGTTGCTTTGGTTGTGATATTCATTCATATGATTTGTAATAATTTTGTAATTTTGGTTTGTAATAAGTTGTATGTAATCTTGTAATTTTTCATGTAATTTGTTCTATTTTGGTTTGTAAAATAGAATAGGTTGTTATTTCATTTTCTAGAAAAATTGTATTAGGATATAATTTTGTAAAGAGAAAATGAAGAATCATGAAGAAGATTACAAGATGAAGCTTATGAAGTTACAAGATTTAGTGGGAGATTTTGGTAAAAATCTCTTACTTTGGTTTACCCTCTTAGGTGACATTTGTTTTTTGGCTAAACAAATGTCCACCAAAATGGCTCTTGATTGTGAACACTTTGTTATGCATGTTTGTGTATGTTTGTATGTTTGGTTGCTACAAGATCATCACATGTTTACCACTTGCATAATACATTATAAATGGTTATAATAAAACATAACAAAATGACACTAATAATTGGTTATTAGACTTAAATAAAATGGTTTATTTAAAAGGTAATGAAATGGTCATAACTAGTAATTGGCTTACTAAAAAGGACATGAAAATGGTTTTTCATAAATATACTACACACCAAATGCATGTTGGTGTATAGCACTTTGTTTTCTAAACTAGAATATAGAAAACCTAAAATCCCTTTACTAAAACAAGGTAAACAAGTTAAACGTCATCCTTTTGTGGAAACACTTAGACATATTAGGAATCTCTTGATGGGATAAAGGTCACCTAACCGTCATGAGTGAACTAATGTGAATGAGGTACACTTCACATACATGTGGGATAAAGGTCACCTAACCACTTGTATGTTAAGTCTACATGTTTACACAAGTAGGACGACTTGATTTGGGAATCATGAACTTAGGGTCACCGAAGCATGAGGAACAAATAGGCGTTGATGGGATTAATATGCCATGCAAAAGGATTGCATGATCCCATAAATTAGAAGTTGCAAAAGGATTGCAATTGTCATTATGACTACCTAGCTAAATCAAATGACGGGATAAAGGTCACCTAACCGAAATTTGATTTACCGTTGGATTCTAATATTTAATAAAACAAATTAAAGGGTATTGTTTATTAAATTTGAAATCAATACTTAAAATGAACTTTGTTGAATTTTGTAGATGGCCGCTAATAACAACAACAACATGAACAATGCACCACTTAACTTTAACAACCTATCGTTACGGTCTCTCCTCGAGAAAGACAAACTCAACCATACAAATTTTATGGATTGGTTCCGCAATCTTCGGATTGTCCTCAAACAAGAGGATAAAATGTATGTGCTTGAGGACCCCATTCCCGATCAACCGGATGAGAATGATGTGGAGGCAATGGCCTCTTACGATAAGTATTGCCACGACTCCCTTCAAGTCTCATGCTTAATGCTTGGGACTATGATACCCGAACTCCAAAAGGATTTCGAGCATCATAGCGCATACGACATGATAACACAACTGAAGGAGATGTTTCTCCAACAAGCACGTGTTGAGCGTTTCGAAACGGTTCGGGCGCTTCATGCTTGTCGTATGGACGACACCCAATCGGTTTCATCTTATGTACTTAAGATGAAAAGCCTTATCGATCGTGCTAACCGTCTTAACCTTAACATATCTAATGAGTTAGCCACCGATCTTATCCTTAACTCCCTATCAAAGAGGTTTGATCAATTTGTAATTAATTACAACATGAATGGGATGGATAAGAGTATAGGTGAGCTTCATGGTATGCTTAGGACGGCGGAAACAAGCATGGGTAAAAGGGCTTTACCCGTGTTAGCAATCGATCAAAGTGGGTCTAAAGGTAACACCTCTAAACCAAAAGTGGCTAAGAGAAAAGGACCCGCCCATCAAGGCAAAGGGAAGGGGAAGATGGTTACCCCAACCATCAACAAGGCTAAGAAGCAAAAGGTAGCCGAGAAGGCAAACCCCAAGGAAGACCCATGTTTCGGTTGCGGTGAGATGGGTCATTGGAAACGAAACTGTCCGGTCTATCTTAAAGAGTTGAAGGACAAGAGGGATGCAGGGCAAACCTCAGGTAATATATATATGGTATATATAGAGCTTAGTATTACTTCTTCTAATACATGGGTATTAGACACGGGATGTGGAACTCATATTTGCAATTCTTTGCAGGGGTTCAAAAGAAGTGATCATAAGGCGGGAACATCAAGTCTCTATATGGGCAATGGTGCAAAGGTGCATGTTAAAGCTCAAGGAGATTTTATTTTGAAGCTTCCAAGCGCATTGGAACTTATTTTAGAAAATGTTTTGTATGCTCCGGATTTGTGTAGAAACATTATTTCTATTTCTCGCTTAAAACAATGTGGTTACGTTGTTAATTTTATTGATGATGATATTCATGTTTCTAAAGATAATGTATTCTATTTCAAGGCTTCGCCTTCAAATGGAATTTATGAATTGGTTCATGATGACACATCATCTAGTAGCTCAATGTACCATACAAGCACCAAGAAACTCAAAAGGGATTTGAGTGATTCCTACTTATGGCATTGTCGCCTTGGTCACATAAACAAGAACCGAATACATACACTTCAAAAGAATGGACTTTTGAAATCAAATGAAATGGATTCGTTTGAAGTATGTGAATCTTGTTTACAAGGCAAGATGACTAAAACACCTTTCAAAGGGACCTATGAAAGGGCTAAAGATTTATTGGGATTAATACATTCGGATGTATGTGGACCCTTTAAACCCATGACTAGGAAAGGTGAAAGATACTTTGTTACTTTCATTGATGACTTTAGTCGTTTCGGATATGTCTACTTATTAAGACACAAGGACGAAACGTTTGAAGCATTCAAAGAATATCAAAACGAAGTACAAAATCAACTCAATAAGACAATTAAGGTACTACGTACCGATAGAGGAGGTGAATACCTAAGCGATGCCTTCCAAGATCATCTTAGGAGTTGTGGGATTATCTCACAACTTACTCCACCCGGAACACCCCAACTTAATGGAGTTTCCGAAAGGAGGAACCGAACCCTAATGGATATGGTTCGATCTATGATGGCAAGAAGCTCGTTGCCTCTATCATTTTGGGGTTATTGTCTAAGCTCCGCGGCTCGTATTTTAAATATGGCCCCAACCAAGAAGGTGGAACGAACTCCTCATGAGATGTGGTTTGGAAAACCTCCTTCTCTTTCATACTTGAAAGTATGGGGATGTGAAGCTTATCCTAAGCGTTATGTAGCAAATAAGCTACATGCTCGATCCACAAAGTGTATCTTCATAGGATATCCCAAAGATGACATGGGATATTACTTCTATGATCCATCCGAGCAAACCGTATTTGTTGCTCGGAAAGCGGAATTCCTTGAAACCAAGTTCCTTATGGAAGGTGATGGTGAAAGGAAGATAGATCTTGTAGAGGTACAAGATCAAGCCGATGATACACAATTGGTTGGCACTAGTACTCAACATGAGGATGTTGAAAATGATCAAGTGGATGATCAAGGTACACAAGACGTTCGAAGATCTAGTAGGATTAGTAATCCTCCCGAGAGATATGGGTTTCTCGTGGAAGGTTGCTATACGGTTGATTTGGATGAACCAACAAACTACAAAGATGCTTTATCAAGAATTGATAAAGATAAATGGCAGGAAGCCATGAACGCCGAGATGCAATCCATGTATGAAAACCAAGTTTGGGAACTTGTTGTGCAACCTCCTAGCTCCAAGCTAGTTGATTGCAAATGGCTTTTCAAAATGAAAACCGACATACATGGAAACTTGGATACATACAAAGCTAGACTTGTAGCAAAAGGTTTCACTCAAACTCAAGGGGTTGATTATGATGAAACTTTCTCGCCAGTGGCAATGCTAAAGTCTATTAGGATATTATTTGCCATTGCTGCTCACTACGACTATGAAATATGGCAAATGGATGTCAAAACCGCTTTCCTAAATGGATATCTTATGGAAGATGTCTATATGGTTCAGCCTGAAGGTTTTGTTGATCCAAAATATCCTAAAAGGGTATGCAAGTTAAAGAAGTCAATCTACGGATTGAAACAAGCATCTAGAATGTGGAATCATCGTTTTAACGAGGAAGCCGAGAAATTTGGCTTCATTAAAAATGGTGATGAAGCTTGTGTATATAAGAAAGCTAGTGGGAGCACTATCATATTCCTTGTACTATATGTGGATGATATATTATTATTTGGGAATGATATTACCACAATGAAAGGAGTCAAAACTTGGCTAAAGAGTTGCTTCTCCATTAAGGATCTTGGAGACGCACAATACATATTGGGGATAGGGATCTATAGGAATAGATCCAAGAGATTGATAGGTTTAAGTCAAAGTACATACATTGATAAAATCTTGAAAAGGTTCAAGATGGAAAACTCTAAGAAAGGTTTGGTACCTATTCAAAGAGGAACCGTTCTCAATTCATCTCAGTGTCCTACCATGAAAGATGAACAAGAGAGAATGAAGAAAGTCCCATACGCATCTGCTATTGGGTCCATCATGTATGCGATGATATGTACTAGACCGGATGTGTCATGCGCTCTAAGCTTGACAAGTAGATACCAGAATAACCCAGGAAACAGTCATTGGATTGCTGTTAAAAGTATATTGAAATACCTTAGGAGAACTAAGGATATGTTTCTAATATATGGGTCTGGTGAGGAGGAACTCGCCGTAAAAGGTTACGTGGACGCGAGTTTCCAAACTGATCGAGATGACTCTCGATCACAATCCGGTTATGTCTTCATGTTAAATGGTGGTGCGGTCTCTTGGAAGAGTTCGAAACAGGAGGTTGTTGCGTTATCCACTACAGAGTCGGAGTACATTGCCGCCTCACTGGCAGCTCAGGAAGCTGCATGGATGAAGAAATTCATCGACGACTTAGGAG
This sequence comes from Rutidosis leptorrhynchoides, assembly GCF_046630445.1. Classification (NCBI taxonomy): domain Eukaryota; kingdom Viridiplantae; phylum Streptophyta; class Magnoliopsida; order Asterales; family Asteraceae; genus Rutidosis; species Rutidosis leptorrhynchoides. The sequence goes on along the minus strand of NC_092335.1, from coordinate 16,694,644 downwards.
TGGTCCCTTCCATTCAGGACCCTCTTGAGATCTTTTGTGACAACGAGGGTGCGATTGCTCAAATCAAGGAACCTCGTGCTCATCAAAAGACTCGTCACATTGAGCGGAGATTCAACTACATCAGGGATGAGGTTGAAAAGGGAAAGATATGTATTCACAAAGTTCACACAGATCATAATGTTGCGGATCCACTCACGAAGCTTTTACATGGGCCAAAACATGAGGGACATGTTTGTGCATTAGGGCTTCGATATTCTAGTGATTGGAATTGATCTACTTTATGTATTGTAACGGAACGAATTAGTTCAAGCTCATTAATATAATTATGGTATTAATTTATTTATGAGTCATGTTCCAAATTTTGCATATTTTATCCATGAATAAACTATTATTCAAAATTCCGTAGTTGATCACATTTGTGGGAACAAGTGTGAGGTCTAGACTATTATGAACTTGGATTGGTTAACATTCAAATGGTGAATGCGGGGCAAGGTTGCGACCAAGGTTCATAGATATTTGTGGGACACAAATATTGGAAGACCCGCTCTCAAGATTTACTATATGGAGCCTTTGTGGTTGATCACTTGTAATCTTGAGTAAAGGAGAATATCATTATATCCTCTGACCTGAGACACATATTGGGTTCAGATATTCACCGAATATTGTGCCTTGATTCTTTCCTTCGCTATTCTGAAACATGGTAGTACATAAGGGAGGCTTCAGGTATGGTACAAGGTGTAGCATCTAGGACGTATGTAGTCAAGATGGAATTTGTCCCTCTTATTCATTGAGAGTCGGATGTCTAAGGCCTGATTAAGTTAATTCTATAAGAGAGTGATCATTCTATGTCTCTTGGATTTAACATGACATCTGAGACAAAAGGATATATTGAAAGATTCACCTAAATCATGTTCGAGATGGGAACTCGAAAGGGATGATGTTATTGAATGGCACAAAGTCATAACATATTAGGGGTGATGGACGGTCGTTAGGTGGTATCCATCACTTGCATTAATTTCTTATGTTTCTCGTGCAAGTGGGAGATTGAAGGTATTTTGTATGCCCGAGAGACATATTAAACTAATGTGGCTAACATGTTATGATCCAAGTCGGGTCATACCCAATAACAAGCTTATCAACACTTTAAGTATTTATCTTGTCGAACTGGTCGTTAAGTAAATACTAGGCACTTAGCTTTAGAAAATTGGTTTTCTAAAATATAATAATAACTTGAGATAAAAATTATTTGGATAATTTATAGATAATGGATTTAATTGTTTAAGTGGTTAAACAATTAATGTGTGTTCTACATTTTATAAAAGGATTATAAAAGTAGATGCTACAACCCCTTTTATACTTGCTTAATATATAGTTGATAGTTTATAATTACTTAAACTATTAAATGGAGTTATATTTTATAAAAGGGACTTATAAAATATAAAAGGCAAGTAAATAACATCATGTACAAGTGTATAAAAGATGTGACAAAAAAAAAAAAAAGGGGGAGGGCAAGGTGGTGGCGGCATTGGGGCTCCCAAGACAAGCCAACCACCTTGCTTAATGCTTTAACTAAAGTGTTTTTCCAAGGCATGCAACACACTCTTCCATTTTGAATCTAGATCTCACTTTAACTTTCAAACTAGCAAAAACTCTCTTGCACTCTCCTTTTGGCCGAATTTTACAAAGGGAATAAGGGGTTCCTAAATTAGTTTGAAGCTTGCTAAGTGTCTTGAAAAATCCTAACCAACTAAGGTGTGTTGATTGCTAAAGCTTGGGGTATTATCTCTTGAGGCTTCATACACTTTGAAGCTCCATTCATTTCATCATCTTCATCCTTGCTTCTACCTCCTTTTGGAGAAGGTATAAACTTCCTACTAGCTTCTATTTACATTTTAGCATATATTTCAAGACTAGATCTTTAATGGATTTCATGTTTAAAAGGTTAAACTATACATGCATAAACTTGAAATTGCTTCCGCTTCATGTATACATATACACACGAATTTACACACTTCAAAATGGGTTTTGTGACTTTGTTTATGTAATGAAATCCATCAATTTTGTTATGTTTTATTATAACCATTTATAATGTATTATGCAAGTGGTAAACATGTGATGATCTTGTAGCAACCAAACATACAAACATACACAAACATGCATAACAAAGTGTTCACAATTATGAATCATTATATTCATAGATTTTACTCGAATGGGTTCTCTGTCATTCCTGCTCAAGGCATCGGCTACCACATTTGCCTTCCCCGAGTGGTAACGAATCTCAAAGTCGTAATCATTCAATAATTCAATCCACCTACGCTGCCTCATATTCAGTTGTTTCTGATTAAATATGTGTTGAAGACTTTTGTGGTCGGTATATATAATACTTTTGACCCCATATAAGTAGTGCCTCCAAGTCTTTAATGCAAAAACAACCGCGCCTAATTCCAAATCATGCGTCGTATAATTTTGTTCGTGAATCTTCAATTGTCTAGACGCATAAGCAATCACCTTCGTTCGTTGCATTAATACACAACCGAGACCTTGCTTTGATGCGTCACAATAAATCACAAAATCATCATTCCCTTCAGGCAATGACAATATAGGTGCCGTAGTTAGCTTTTTCTTCAATAATTGAAACGCTTTCTCTTGTTCATCATTCCATTCAAATTTCTTCCCTTTATGCGTTAATGCAGTCAAGGGTTTTGCTATTCTGGAAAAGTCTTGGATGAACCTTCTGTAGTAACCAGCTAGTCCTAAAAACTGGCGTATGTGTTTCGGAGTTTTCGGGGTTTCCCAATTTTCAACAGTTTCTATCTTTGCCGGATCCACCTTAATACCTTCTTTGTTCACTATGTGACCGAGGAATTGAACTTCTTCCAACCAAAATGCACACTTTGAAAACTTAGCGTACAATTCTTCCTTCCTCAATACTTCTAACACCTTTCTCAAATGTTCACCGTGTTCTTGGTCATTCTTTGAGTAAATAAGTATGTCATCAATGAAAACAATGACAAACTTGTCAAGGTATGGTCCACACACTCGGTTCATAAGGTCCATGAACACAGCTGGTGCATTAGTTAAACCAAACGGCATGACCATAAACTCGTAATGACCGTAACGTGTTCTGAAAGCAGTCTTTGGAATATCATCTTCTTTCACCCGCATTTGATGATACCCGGAACGTAAGTCAATCTTTGAATAAACAGACGAGCCTTGTAGTTGATCAAATAAGTCGTCGATTCTCGGTAGTGGGTAGCGGTTCTTGATGGTAAGTTTGTTCAACTCTCGGTAGTCGATACACAACCTGAACCATCTTTCTTCTTGACAAACAAAACAGGAGCTCCCCACGGTGATGTGCTTGGTCGAATGAAACCACGCTCTAAAAGTTCTTGTAATTGGCTTTGCAGTTCTTTCATCTCGCTGGGTGCGAGTCTGTAAGGAGCACGAGCTATTGGTGCAGCTCCTGGTACAAGATCTATTTGAAATTCAACGGATCGATGTGGGGGTAATCCCGGTAATTCTTTCGGAAATACATCGGGAAATTCTTTTGCAATGGGAACATCATTGATGTTCTTTTCTTCAGTTTGTACTTTCTCGACGTGTGCTAGAACAGCATAGCAACCTTTTCTTATTAGTTTTTGTGCCTTCAAATTACTAATAAGATGTAGCTTCGTGTTGCCCTTTTCTCCGTACACCATTAAGGGTTTTCCTTTTTCTCGTATAATGCGAATTGTATTTTTGTAACAAACGATCTCCGCTTTCACTTCTTTCAACCAGTCCATACCGATTATCACATCAAAACTCCCTAACTCTACTGGTATCAAATCAATCTTAAATGTTTCGCTAACCAGTTTAATTTCTCGATTCCGACATATATTATCTGCTGAAATTAATTTACCATTTGCTAATTCGAGTAAAAATTTACTATCCAAAGGCGTCAATGGACAACTTAATTTAGCACAAAAATCTCTACTCATATAGCTTCTATCCGCACCCGAATCAAATAAAACGTAAGCAGATTTATTGTCAATAAGAAACGTACCCGTAACAAGCTCCGGGTCTTCCTGTGCCTCTACCGCATTAATATTGAAAACTCTTCCACGGCCTTGTCCATTCGTGTTCTCCTGGTTCGGGCAATTTCTAATAATGTGGCCTGGTTTTCCACATTTATAACAAACTACATTGGCATAACTTGCTCCGACACTACTTGCTCCGCCATTACTCGTTCCGACACCATTTGTTCCTTTCGTTCTATTAACCCCTGGTCCGTAGACCTCACACTTCGCCGCGCTATGACCATTTCTTTTACACTTGTTGCAAAATTTGGTGCAGAACCCCGAGTGATTCTTTTCACACCTTTGGCATAGCTGCTTCTGATTGTTGTTGTTGGTGCGGTTATTATTGTTGTTGGGATGATTGTTGTAGTTGCTGTTGTTGTTGTTGTTGTTGTTGTTGTTGTTGTTGTTGTTGGGCCGTTTGTTGTAGTTGCGATTGATGTTGCGATTGTTGGGATAATTGTTGCGATTATTGTTGTAATTGCTGTTGTTGTTGTATTGGTGATTCTTATCACCGTTTTCCTCCCACTTTCTTTTGACTTGCTTCACATTGGCCTCTTCAGCAGTCTGTTCTTTAATTCTTTCTTCAATTTGGTTCACGAGTTTGTGAGCCATTCTACATGCCTGTTGTATGGAGGCGGGCTCGTGTGAACTTATATCTTCTTGGATTCTTTCCGGTAATCCTTTCACAAACGCGTCGATCTTCTCTTCCTCATCTTCGAATGCTCCCGGACACAATAGGCACAATTCCGTGAATCGTCTTTCGTACGTGGTAATATCAAATCCTTGGGTTCGTAACCCTCTAAGTTCTGTCTTGAGCTTATTGACCTCGGTTCTGGGACGGTACTTCTCGTTCATCAAGTGCTTGAATGCTGACCACGGTAGTGCGTACGCATCATCTTGTCCCACTTGCTCTAGATAGGTATTCTACCATGTTAACGCAGAACCTGTGAAGGTATGCGTAGCGTACTTCACTTTGTCCTCTTCAGTACACTTACTTATGGCAAACACCGATTCAACCTTCTCGGTCCACCGTTTCAATCCGATCGGTCCTTCGGTTCCATCAAATTCCAAAGGTTTGCAGGCAGTGAATTCTTTGTAGGTGCATCCTACACGATTTCCTGTACTGCTAGATCCAAGGTTATTGTTGGTATGTAGCGCAGCCTGTACTGCGGCTATGTTTGAAGCTAGAAAAGTACGGAATTCCTCTTCATTCATATTCACGGTGTGTCGAGTAGTCGGTGCCATTTCCTTCAAAATAGTTAAATGGAACAAGTTAATCATACAGAATATTAAGAGTAGTTAATAGTATTTCGTAGCATAATATGAACTCATTTATAAAAGCTTTTTCTTCATATTAGCGTTTTATAAGTTTAAATTCGGGTAGTACCTACCCGTTAAGTTCATACTTAGTAGCTAATATACAATTCAACTACTACAATTCTATATGAAAAACTGATTGTAATAATATTTCGCGTTCAAACTTTTATACAATATTTTACAAACTTACAATACCGCTTATTTTACATAAAGCATGAAATATAGCACACAATAACTTTGATACAAGATAGTTGTGAAGACAATTCTAGCTAGTACACAAGTCGTTCGGCAAAGGCAATAAAGACACGTAATTCATACGTCCAGAAACAAGTCATGCATTCTGGTTTTACTAGGACTACTTCCCATCCTTGGTCTTGTGCAACATAACCGTTATGGCCGTTGATAAGACAGCGTGTTGTAACGTCATCAAAGGGACGAGGGTTACGTAATGTCCAACAGTCCCGTAACAATCTAAAAACCTCATTTCTTACCCCAATTACCGACTCCGTCACTTGTGGGAACGTTTTGTTTAATAGTTGTAGCCCGATGTTCTTGTTCTCACTTTGGTGAGAAGCGAACATTACTAATCCGTAAGCATAACATGCTTCTTTATGTTGCATGTTAGCCGCTTTTTCTAAATCACGAAGTCCAATATTCGGATATATTGAGTCAAAATAATTTCTTAACCCGTTGCGTAAAATAGCATTTGGGTTCCCCGCAATATATGCGTCAAAGTAAACACATCGTAACTTATGGGTTTCCCAATGTGATATCCCCCATCTTTCAAACGAAAGTCTCTTATAAACCAAGACATTCTTGGAACGTTCTTCGAATGTCTTACAAACTGATCTCGCCTTAAATAGTTGTGCCGAAGAATTCTGGCCGACTCTAGACAAGATTTCATCAATCATGTCTCCGGGTAGGTCTCTTAAAATATTGGGTTGTCTATCCATTTTGTGTTTTTAAACTGTAAAATAGACAAGAGTTAGTTTCATAAAAAAAATACTTATTAATACAAGCAATTTTTACATATATCATAAAGCATAAGAACACTATATTACATATATTACACCACACGAATACAACTATCTTATTCCGACTCGCTCGTTTCTTCTTCTTCGGTTTTGGTTCGTTTTGCCAAGTTTCTAGGGATATATGATGTTCCCCTAATACGAGCCGTCGTTGTCCACATTGGTTTAGAAAAACCTGGTGGTTTAGAGGTTCCCGGGTCATTGTTACAACTTAAGGACTTCGGGGGTTGACGATACATATAAAGTTCATCGGGGTTGGAATTAGATTTCTCTATTTTTATGCCCTTTCCCTTATTATTTTCTTTTGCCTTTTTAAATTCAGTTGGGGTAATTTCTATAACATCATCGGAATTCTCGTCGGAATCCGATTCATCGGAGAATTGGTAATCCTCCCAATATTTTGCTTCCTTGGCGGAAACACCATTGACCATAATTAACTTTGGTCGGTTGGTTGAGGATTTTCTTTTACTTAACCGTTTTATTATTTCCCCCACCGGTTCTATTTCTTCATCCGGTTCCGATTCTTCTTCCGGTTCCGATTCTTCTTCCGGTTCCGACTCTTCTTCCGGTTCCTCTTCGGGAACTTGTGAATCAGTCCACAAATCATTCCAATTTACATTTGACTCTTCATTATTATTAGGTGATTCAATGGGACTTGTTCTAGAGGTAGACATCTATCACATAATATCAAACACGTTAAGAGATTAATATATCACATAATATTCATATGTTAAAAATATATAGTTTCCAACAAAAATGTTAAGCAATCATTTTTAAAGAAAACACGGTCGAAGTCCAGACTCACTAATGCATCCTAACAAACTCGATAAGACACACTAATGCAAATTTTCTGGTTCTCTAAGACCAACGCTCGGATACCAACTGAAATGTCCCGTTCTTATTGATTAAAAACGTTCCATATTAATTGATTTCGTTGCGAGGTTTTGACCTCTATATGAGACGTTTTTCAAAGACTGCATTCCTTTTTAAAACAAACCATAACCTTTATTTCATAAATAAAGGTTTAAAAAGCTTTACGTAGATTATCAAATAATGATAATCTAAAATATCCTGTTTACACACGACCATTACATAATGGTTTACAATACAAATATGTTACATCGAAATCAGTTTCTTGAATGCAGTTTTTACACAATATCATACAAACATGGACTCCAAATCTTGTCCTTATTTTAGTATGCAACAGCGGAAGCTCTTAATATTCACCTGAGAATAAACATGCTTTAAACGTCAACAAAAATGTTGGTGAGTTATAGGTTTAACCTATATATATCAAATCGTAACAATAGACCACAAGATTTCATATTTCAATACACATCCCATACATAGAGATAAAAATCATTCATATGGTGAACACCTGGTAACCGACAATAACAAGATGCATATATAAGAATATCCCCATCATTCCGCGACACCCTTCGGATATGATATAAATTTCGAAGTACTAAAGCATCCGGTACTTTGGATGGGGTTTGTTAGGCCCAATAGATCTATCTTTAGGATTCGCGTCAATTAGGGTGTCTGTTCCCTAATTCTTAGATTACCAGACTTAATAAAAAGGGGCATATTCGATTTCGATAATTCAACCATAGAATGTAGTTTCAAGTACTTGTGTCTATTTTGTAAATCATTTATAAAACCTGCATGTATTCTCATCCCAAAAATATTAGATTTTAAAAGTGGGACTATAACTCACTTTCACAGATTTTTACTTCGTCGGGAAGTAAGACTTGGCCACTGTTGATTCACGAACCTATAACAATATATACATATATATTAAAGTATGTTCAAAATATATTTACAACACTTTTAATATATTTTGATGTTTTAAGTTTATTAAGTCAGCTGTCCTCGTTAGTAACCTATAACTAGTTGTCCACAGTTAGATGTACAGAAATAAATCGATAAATATTATCTTGAATCAATCCACGACCCAGTGTATACGTATCTCAGTATTGATCACAACTCAAACTATATATATTTTGGAATCAACCTCAACCCTGTATAGCTAACTCCAACATTCACATATAGAGTGTCTATGGTTGTTCCGAAATATATATAGATGTGTCGACATGATAGGTCAAAACATTGTATACGTGTCTATGGTATCTCAAGATTACATAATATACAATACAAGTTGATTAAGTTATGGTTGGAATAGATTTGTTACCAATTTTCACGTAGCTAAAATGAGAAAAATTATCCAATTTTGTTTTACCCATAACTTCTTCATTTTAAATCCGTTTTGAGTGAATCAAATTGCTATGGTTTCATATTGAACTCTATTTTATGAATCTAAACAGAAAAAGTATAGGTTTATAGTCGGAAAAATAAGTTACAAGTCGTTTTTGTAAAGGTAGTCATTTCAGTCGAAAGAACGACGTCTAGATGACTATTTTAGAAAACATACTTCCACTTTGAGTTTAACCATAATTTTTGGATATAGTTTCATGTTCATAATAAAAATCATTTTCTCAGAATAACAACTTTTAAATCAAAGTTTATCATAGTTTTTAATTAACTAACCCAAAACAGCCCGCGGTGTTACTACGACGGCGTAAATCCGGTTTTACGGTGTTTTTCGTGTTTCCAGGTTTTAAATCATTAAGTTAGCATATCATATAGATATAGAACATGTGTTTAGTTGATTTTAAAAGTCAAGTTAGAAGGATTAACTTTTGTTTGCGAACAAGTTTAGAATTAACTAAACTATGTTCTAGTGATTACAAGTTTAAACCTTCGAATAAGATAGCTTTATATGTATGAATCGAATGATGTTATGAACATCATTACTACCTTAATTTCCTTGGATAAACCTACTGGAAAAGAGAAAAATGGATCTAGCTTCAATGGATCCTTGGATGGCTCGAAGTTCTTGAAGCAGAATCATGACACGAAAACAAGTTCAAGTAAGATCATCACTTGAAATAAGATTGTTATAGTTATAGAAATTGAACCAAAGTTTGAATATGATTATTACCTTGTATTAGAATGATAACCTACTGTAAGAAACAAAGATTTCTTGAGGTTGGATGATCACCTTACAAGATTGGAAGTGAGCTAGCAAACTTGAAAGTATTCTTGATTTTATGAAACTAGAACTTTTGGAATTTATGAAGAACACTTAGAACTTGAAGATAGAACTTGAGAGAGATCAATTAGATGAAGAAAATTGAAGAATGAAAGTGTTTGTAGGTGTTTTTGGTCGTTGGTGTATGGATTAGATATAAAGGATATGTAATTTTGTTTTCATGTAAATAAGTCATGAATGATTACTCATATTTTTGTAATTTTATGAGATATTTCATGCTAGTTGCCAAATGATGGTTCCCACATGTGTTAGGTGACTCACATGGGCTGCTAAGAGCTGATCATTGGAGTGTATATACCAATAGTACATACATCTAAAAGCTGTGTATTGAACGAGTACGAATACGGGTGCATACGAGTAGAATTGTTGATGAAACTGAACGAGGATGTAATTGTAAGCATTTTTGTTAAGTAGAAGTATTTTGATAAGTGTATTGAAGTCTTTCAAAAGTGTATAAATACATATTAAAACACTACATGTATATACATTTTAACTGAGTCGTTAAGTCATCGTTAGTCGTTACATGTAAGTGTTGTTTTGAAACCTTTAGGTTAACGATCTTGTTAAATGTTGTTAACCCAATGTTTATAATATCAAATGAGATTTTAAATTATTATATTATCATGATATTATCATGTATGAATATCTCTTAATATGATATATATACATTAAATGTCTTTACAACGATAATCGTTACATATATGTCTCGTTTAAAAATCATTAAGTTAGTAGTCTTGTTTTTACATATGTAGTTCATTGTTAATATACTTTATGATATGTTTTCTTATCATAGTATCATGTTAACTATATATATATATATATATCCATATATATGTCATCATATAGTTTTTACAAGTTTTAACGTTCGTGAATCACCGATCAACTTGGGTGGTCAATTGTCTATATGAAACATATTTCAATTAATCAAGTCTTAACAAGTTTGATTGCTTAACATGTTGGAAACATTTAATCATGTAAATATCAATCTCAATTAATATATATAAACATGGAAAAGTTCGGGTCACTACATGTTACGGGTACGTTTCTTATTGACAATAAATCTGCTTACGTTTTATTTGATTCGGGTGCGGATAGAAGCTATATGAGTAGAGATTTTTGTGCTAAATTAAGTTGTCCATTGACGCCTTTGGATAGTAAATTTTTACTCGAATTAGCAAATGGTAAATTAATTTCAGCAGATAATATATGTCGGAATCGAGAAATTAAACTGGTTAGCGAAACATTTAAGATTGATTTGATACCAGTAGAGTTAGGGAGTTTTGATGTGATAATCGGTATGGACTGGTTGAAAGAAGTGAAAGCAGAGATCGTTTGTTACAAAAATGCAATTCGCATTATACGAGAAAAAGGAAAACCCTTAATGGTGTACGGAGAAAAGGGCAACACGAAGCTACATCTTATTAGTAATTTGAAGGCACAACAACTAATAAGAAAAGGTTGCTATGCTGTTCTAGCACACGTCGAGAAAGTACAAACTGAAGAAAAGAGCATCAATGATGTTCCCATTGCAAAAGAATTTCCCGATGTATTTCCGAAAGAATTACCGGGATTACCCCCACATCGATCCGTTGAATTTCAAATAGATCTTGTACCAGGAGCTGCACCAATAGCTCGTGCTCCTTAGAGACTCGCACCCAGCGAGATGAAAGAACTGCAAAGCCAATTACAAGAACTTTTAGAGCGTGGTTTCATTCGACCAAGCACATCACCGTGGGGAGCTCCTGTTTTGTTTGTCAAGAAGAAAGATAGTACATTCAGGTTGTGTATCGACTACCGAGAGTTGAACAAACTTACCATCAAGAACCGCTACCCACTACCGAGAATCGATGACTTATTTGATCAACTACAAGGCTCGTCTGTTTATTCAAAGATTGACTTACGTTCCGGGTATCATCAAATGCGAGTGAAAGAAGATGATATTCCAAAGACTGCTTTTAGAACACGTTACGGTCATTACGAGTTTATGGTCATGCCGTTTGGTTTAACTAATGCACCAGCTGAGTTCATGGACCTTATGAACCGAGTGTGTGGACCATACCTTGACAAGTTTGTCATTGTTTTCATTGATGACATACTTATTTACTCAAAGAATGACCAAGAACACGGTGAACATTTGAGAAAGGTGTTAGAAGTATTGAGGAAGGAAGAATTGTACGCTAACTTTTCAAAGTGTGCATTTTGGTTGGAAGAAGTTCAATTCATCGGTCACATAGTGAACAAAGAAGGTATTAAGGTGGATCCGGCAAAGATAGAAACTGTTGAAAAGTGGGGAACCCCAAAAACTCCGAAACACATACGCCAGTTTTTAGGACTAGCTGGTTACTACAGAAGGTTCATCCAAGACTTTTCCAGAATAGCAAAACCCTTGACTGCATTAACGCATAAAGGGAAGAAATTTGAATGGAATGATGAACAAGAGAAAGCGTTTCAGTTATTGAAGAAAAAGCTAACTACGGCACCTATATTGTCATTGCCTGAAGGGAATGATGATTTTGTGATTTATTTTGACGCATCAAAGCAAGGTCTCGGTTGTGTATTAATGCAACGAACGAAGGTGATTGCTTATGCGTCTAGACAATTGAAGATTCATGAACAAAATTATACGACGCATGATTTGGAATTAGGCGCGGTTGTTTTTGCATAAAGACTTGGAGGCACTACTTATATGGGGTCAAAAGTATTATATATACCGACCACAAAAGTCTTCAACACATATTTAATCAGAAACAACTGAATATGAGGCAGCGTAGGTGGATTGAATTATTGAATGATTACGACTTTGAGATTTGTTACCACCCGGGGAAGGCAAATGTGGTAGCCGATGCCTTGAGCAGGAAGGATAGAGAACCCATTCGAGTAAAATCTATGAATATAATGATTCATAATAACCTTACTACTCAAATAAAGGAGGCGCAACAAGGAGTTTTAAAAGAGGGAAATTTAAAGGATGAAATACCCAAAGGATTGGAGAAGCATCTTAATATTCGGGAAGACGGAACCCGGTATAGGGCTGAAAGGATTTGGGTACCAAAATTTGGAGATATGAGAGAAATGGTACTTAGAGAAGCTCATAAAACCAGATACTCAATACATCCTGGAACGGGGAAGATGTACAAGGATCTCAAGAAACATTTTTGGTGGCCGGGTATGAAAGCCGATGTTGCTAAATACGTAGGAGAATGTTTGACGTGTTCTAAGGTCAAAGCTGAGCATCAGAAACCATCAGGTCTACTTCAACAACCCGAAATCCCAGAATGGAAATGGGAAAACATTACCATGGATTTCATCACTAAATTGCCAAGGACTGCAAGTGGTTTTGATACTATTTGGGTAATAGTTGATCGTCTCACCAAATCAGCACACTTCCTGCCAATAAGAGAAGATGACAAGATGGAGAAGTTAGCACGACTGTATTTGAAGGAAGTCGTCTCCAGACATGGAATACCAATCTCTATTATCTCTGATAGGGATCCCAACTGTTTCCGAAATCAATAACACATGCTCGTAGCATGTCTTCAAGCGTTTGTATCGTCCTTTCGCTCTGCCCATTAGTTTGTAGATGATAGGCAGTACTCATGTCTAGACGAGTTCCTAATGCTTGCTGTAATGTCTGCCAGAATCTTGAAATAAATCTACCGTCCGTTAGCAGAATTTTCCTACAACAACAGCTACCATTCAAGCATTGAGATGGCGCCGTTTGAAGCACTTTATGGTAGAAAGTGCAGGTCTCCGATTTATTGGAGTGAAGTGGGGGATAGACAGATTACGGGTCCGGAGATTATACAAGAAACTACCGAGAAGATCATCCAAATTCAACAACGGTTGAAAACCGCCCAAAGTCGACAAAAGAGCTACGCTGACATTAAAAGAAAAGATATAGAATTTGAAATTGGAGAGATGGTCATGCTTAAAGTTGCACCTTGGAAAGGCGTTGTTCGATTTGGTAAACGAGGGAAATTAAATCCAAGGTATATTGGACCATTCAAGATTATTGATCGTGTCGGACCAGTAGCTTACCGACTTGAGTTACCTCAACAACTCGCGGCTGTACATAACACTTTCCACATCTCGAATTTGAAGAAATGTTTTGCTAAAGAAGATCTCATTATTCCGTTAGATGAAATCCAAATCAACGAAAAACTCCAATTCATCGAAGAACCCGTCGAAATAATGGATCGTGAGGTTAAAAGACTTAAGCAAAACAAGATACCAATTGTTAAGGTTCGATGGAATGCTCGTAGAGGACCCGAGTTCACCTGGGAGCGTGAAGATCAGATGAAGAAGAAATACCCGCATCTATTTCCAGAAGATTCGTCAACACCTTCAACAGCTTAAAATTTCGGGACGAAATTTATTTAACGGGTAGGTACTGTAGTGACCCGAACTTTTCCATGTTTATATATATTAATTGAGATTGATATTTACATGATTAAATGTTTCCAACATGTTAAGCAATCAAACTTGTTAAGACTTGATTAATTGAAATATGTTTCATATAGACAATTGACCACCCAAGTTGACCGGCGATTCACGAACGTTAAAACTTGTAAAAACGACATGACGATATATATATGGATATACATATGATTAACATGAGATTATGATAAGTAAGTATCTCCATAAGTATATTAACAATGAGTTATATACATATAAACAAGACTACTAACTTAAGGATTTCGAAACGAGACATATATGTAACGATTATCGTTGTAACGACATTTAAATGTATATATATCATATTAAGATATATTAATATATCATAATATCATGATAATATAATAATTTAACATCTCATTAGATATAATAAACAATGGGTTAACAACATTAATTGAGATCGTTAACTTAAAGGTTTCAAAACAACACTTACATGTAACGACTAACGATGACTTAACGACTCAGTTAAAATGTATATACATGTAGTGTATTTAGATGTATTAAAATACTTTTGGAAGACTTCAAGACATATATCAAAACACTCATACTTAACGAAAATGGTTACAGTTACTTTCCCATTCTTTTCTTTCATCAAGAATTCTAGTCGTATTCTTACCCGTATTATACACAGCTTCAAAACGTACTTACTATGGGTATATACCAATAGGAACTAGCATGGGATTCCACTCTTGATTATGTCATGTATGACTAATCAATTTTAACTTCTACCATGAGCTAGTCAACTAACTAGAACTCCTTTTAACCCCACTCACCACTCACCAATTACCACTCATCATTCACTCCATTTCACTTCCAATTCTCTTTCTAATTCTCTCTCAACACACCCACACTATTATGAACGTATTTTTCCAGTATTTAATCATCATCTTCATCAAAAATCACTTCAAGAATCAAGCTATAATCATCATAGGAAGAACACTTCAAGAACACTTCAAAAATCCCTTCAAGTTTACTAATTTACTTCCAAGCTTTCTAATCCATTCCAAGTAATCATCTAAGATCAAGAAACCTTTGTTATATACAGTAGGTTATCTTTCTTATTCAAGGTAATATTCATATTCAAACTTTGATTCAATTTCTATAACTATAAACTATCTTAATTCGAGTAAAAATCTTACTTGAACTTGTTTTTGCGTCATGATCCTACTTCAAGAACTTTCAAGCCATCCAAGATCCTTTGAAGCTAGATCATTTCTTGTCACTTCCAGTAGGTTTACCTACTAAACTTGAGGTAGTAATGATGTTCATAACATCATTCGATTCATATATATAAAACTATCTTATTCGAAGGTTTAAACTCGTAATCACTAGAACATAGTTTAGTTAATTCTAAACTTGTTCGCAAACAAAAGTTAATCCTTCTAACTTGACTTTTAAAATTAACTAAACACATGTTCTATATCTATATGATATGCTAACTTAATGATTTAAAACCTGGAAACACGAAAAACACCGTAAAACCGGATTTACGCCGTCGTAGTAACACCGCGGGCTGTTTTGGGTTAGTTAATTAAAAACTATGATAAACTTTGATTTAAAAGTTGTTATTCTGAGAAAATGATTTTTATTATGAACATGAAACTATATCCAAAAATTATGGTTAAATTCAAAGTGGAAGTATGTTTTCTAAAATGGTCATCTAGACGTCGTTCTTTCGACTGAAATGACTACCTTTACAAAAATGACTTGTAACTTATTTTTCCGACTATAAACCTATAATTTTTCTGTTTAGATTCATAAAATAGAGTTCAATATGAAACCATAGCAATTTGATTCACTCAAAACGGATTTAAAATGAAGAAGTTATGGGTAAAACAAGATTGGATAATTTTTCTCATTTTAGCTACGTGAAAATTGGTAACAAATCTATTCCAACCATAACTTAATCAACTTGTATTGTATATTATGTAATCTTGAGATACCATAGACACGTATACAATATTTCGACCTATCATGTCGACACATCTATATATATTTCGGAACAACCATAGACACTCTATATGTGAATGTTGGAGTTAGCTATACAGGGTTGAGGTTGATTCCAAAATATATATAGTTTGAGTTGTGATCAATACTGAGATACGTATACACTGGGTCATGGATTGATTCAAGATAATATTTATCGATTTATTTCTGTACATCTAACTGTGGACAACTAGTTGTAGGTTACTAACGAGGACAGCTGACTTAATAAACTTAAAACATCAAAATATATTAAAAGTGTTGTAAATATATTTTGAACATACTTTAATATATATGTATGTATTGTTATAGGTTCGTGAATCAATAGTGGCCAAGTCTTACTTCTCGACGAAGTAAAAATCTGTGAAAGTGAGTTATAGTCCCACTTTTAAAATCTAATATTTTTGGGATGATAATACATGCAGGTTTTATAAATGATTTACAAAATAGACACAAGTACGTGAAACTACATTCTATGGTTGAATTATCGAAATCGAATATGCCCCTTTTTATTAAGTCTGGCAATCTAAGAATTAGGGAACAGACACCCTAATTGACGCGAATCCTAAAGATAGATATGTTGGGCCTAACAAACCCCATCCAAAGTATCGGATGCTTTAGTACTTCGAAATTTATATCATATCCGAAGGGTGTCCCGGAATGATGGGGATATTCTTATATATGCATCTTGTTAATGTCGGTTACCAGGTGTTCACCATATGAATGATTTTTATCTCTATGTATGGGATGTGTATTGAAATATGAAATCTTGTGGTCTATTGTTACGATTTGATATATATAGGTTAAACCTATAACTCACCAACATTTTTGTTGACGTTTAAAGCATGTTTATTCTCAGGTGACTATTAAGAGCTTCCGCTGTTGCATACTAAAATAAGGACAAGATTTGGAGTCCATGTTTGTATGATATTGTGTAAAAACTGCATTCAAGAAACTGATTTCGATGTAACATATTTGTATTGTAAACTATTATGTAATGGTCGTGTGTAAACAGGATATTTTAGATTATCATTATTTGATAATCTACGTAAAGCTTTTTAAACCTTTATTTATGAAATAAAGGTTATGGTTTGTTTTAAAAATGAATGCAGTCTTTAAAAACGTCTCATATAGAGGTCAAAACCTCGCAACGAAATCAATTAATATGGAACGTTTTTAATCAATAAGAACGGGACATTTCACGCCATCACCGTAGGGCTTTTGTAGTAGATTTCATTATGTAATCTAGTTGTAATTTTATGTATTACTTATGTATTGTACGAACCTATACAGATGTATGCAACTTATTATTAATGAATGGAACTTTGCGTTATTTAATTCTTGCACGATGTTCTATTTACGTTACTGTATGATGATTCTGTGGTATTTGTACCTGGATTGCTTTACTTAATAAACATGTGATGTGTTGATTCTGTGTTGGTTACCATATACTGTATTATTACTATTTGAATACTGGATTTTGACTGGAGTCAAAATTTTTGTTTAGAACATCATGGCCAACGGACGATCAACACCTACCGCAGCCCAAATCGAGGAGATGATCAATGAGCGAGTCACCGCAGCTTTAGCAGAAAGGAACCTCCAAGCTCCACCTCCACCGCCACCGGTTATTCAACCCATTCATAATGGGTGCACGTACAAAGAGTTTTAAAGCTGCAAACCCCACAACTTCAGTGGAAAAGAGGGGCCGGTTGGTCTCACTAGATGGTTCGAGAAATTAGAATCTGTGTTTCGAGTTAGTAACTGCTCAGAAGCTAATAAAACCAAGTTTGCTTCATGCAGGCTGTCTGACGGCGCACTAACATGGTGGAACACGTTGGCTCAAGCAAAAGGTATTGATGAGGCATTTGCTACCCCATGGGAGGAATTCAAAGGGGCCCTGATTGAGGAATATTGCCCTAGGACCGAGATACAGAAGATGGAGATTGAGTTTATGCAGTTGAAGGTTGCGGGAAACGACCTCGATGGTTACAATCGTAGGTATTTGGAACTAGCCCTGATGTGTCCTACCATGGTCACCCCGGAATTCAAGCGTATGGAGAGATATTTGTGGGGACTTCCTAAGTCCATTAAGGGAAACGTCACCTCGTCCAAGCCACCCAATGTCCCAGAACCGATGCGCATGGTGCATACTTTAATGAACCAAATTATCATCGATGAACCGGAGAAGGCTAAGTCTGAAGCGGGTAGTAGTGAGAAGCGCAAATGGGATAACAACAGGGGAAGGACCTATGATCAAAACTCGGCGAAACGACATGAGGGTTTCAGAGGAAACAATAACGGTGGAAACCCCAATCCGAACACCAACTCAAACCCCAACTACAAGGGTACCCTACCACAATGCAAGAGGTGCTACAAGCACCATACTGGGTATTGTAACGTTGTTTGTGAAAAGTGCCAACAGACCGGACATATCGGTAAAGACTGCAAGGTCACCACCCTGAATGTGAAGGCGAACCCCAATGGACCGAAAAAGTGCTACGAATGCGGACAAACGGGCCATTTCAGAAATGCGTGCCCCAACAAAAGAAAAGACAGCGGACCACCGCGTGGTAGAGCTTTCAATGTTAATGCAAGGGACGCCCGAGAGAACCCCGACTTGGTGACAAGTATATTCACTATCAATAATTTATTAGCTTCTGTCCTATTTGATACTGGTGCCGATAGAAGTTATGTATGTAGACATTTTTGCGATAAGATTAATTGGTCGTTAGTCCCATTAAAGGAGAGTATGCTTGTAGAGATAGCAAATGAAAAACTTGAGAAAGTTGACCATTTTAGTCGAGGAGCTATTATCAACATAGCTGGTGTAGATTTCGAAATTGACTTGATACCCATTAAGTTGGGAAGCTTTGATGTTATTATTGGCATGGACTGGTTGACCAAGATAAAGGCTGACATTATCTGTGGACATAAAGCTCTTCGTATACTACACGGAGAGGGCGAGCCACTGGTTATTTACAGAGAGAGATGTACCTCGAAGCTGAACCTCATTAGTTGCGTGAAAGCGCAAAAGATCATGAAGAAGGGACGTCTTGCTGTCCTAGCACATGTGAAAATGGTAGAAACCGAGGTGAAGAGTGTGAACGACGTTCGAATTGTGAACGAGTTTTCAGATGTCTTTCCGGAAGAATTGCCCGAATTACCACCACCAAGAGCAGTAGAGTTTCAGATCGATTTAGTGCCAGGAGCTGCACCCGTAGCTCGCGCACCTTATCGACTCGCACCTTCCTAGATGCAAGAATTACAGAGCCAATTACAAGAAGTACTTGACCGTGGATTTATCCAACCAAGTTTCTCGCCTTGGGGCGCACCTGTTTTATTTGTGAAGAAGAAGGATGGATCTTTCTGTACGTGTATCGACTACCGTGAACTCAACAAATTTACGATCAAGAATCGGTATCCTCTTCCCCGAATTGATGATCTTTTCGATCAGCTACAAGGATCGAGCATCTACTCTAAGATCGATTTACGATCCGGATATCACCAGTTGAGGGTGAAAGAAAGCGATGTAATGAAGACTGCATTTAGAACTCGTTATGGTCATTATGAGTTTCTCGTGATGCCATTCGGTTTAACCGACGCACCTGCCGTGTTCATGGACCTCATGAATCGTGTCTGCAAGTCGTACTTGGATAAGTTCGTTATCGTCTTCATAGATGATATCCTCATCTACTCCAAAAGCAAAGAATAACATGAACAACACCTTCGACTAGTGCTCGAACTCTTGAGACAAGAACAACTTTACGCCAAATTCTCCAAGTGTGAATTTTGGTTGAAGGAAGTCCAATTTCTGGGTCATGTTGTGAGCGACCAGGGTATCAAAGTTGACCCCGCCAAGATTGAAGCTATCAGCAAGTGGGAAACCCCCACTAATCCGACGCATATCCGCCAATTTCTAGGTCTCGCCGGTTACTACCGAAGGTTTATTGAAGGATTTTCTCTGATTGCGCGTCCTTTGACCGTACTGACTCACAAAGGGAAGAAGTTCATTTGGGAACCCGCACACAAATCAGCATTTCAAACTTTGAAGAAAAAGTTGACCACCGCACCTATCTTATCACTTCCTGAACGCAGTGACGATTTTGTCATTTATTGCGATGCATCGAAAAGTGGTTTTGGTTGTGTACTGATGCAAAGATCAAAGGATATCGCTTACGCTTCTCGTCAACTGAAGATTCATGAACGGAACTACACTACTCGCGATCTCGAACTTGGAGCCATTGTCTTTGTATTAAAGCTGTGGAGACATTATCTTTATGGAACTAAAAGTACTATCTTCACTGACCACAAGAGTCTCCAGCACATCTTTGATCAGAAACAACTGAACATGAGACAGCGTCAATGGATCGAGACGTTGAACGACTACGATTGTGAACTCCGTTATCACCCTGGAAAGGCCAATGTTGTAGCCGACACTTTAAGCCGAAAGGAGAGTACAGCACCTCTTCGTGTACGGGCTCTGAACATCACCATCCATTCGAATCTCAACAGTCAGATCCGAGTAGCCCAAGATGAGGCTCTCAAGGAGGAGAATATATCTAATGAACATTTGAACATTCTTGTCTCTCGATTCGAGGTTAGGGATTCTGGACTCCGATGTTATGCCGGAAGAATTTGGGTACCTCTTTATGGAGATCTACGAAACCTTATACTTGATGAAACACACAAGTCGAGATATTCGATTCACCCTGGAGCGGGCAAAATGTACCACGATCTTAAATAACAGTATTGGTGGCCGAATCTTAAGAAGGACGTTGCAACTTATGTTGGTAAGTGTTTGACTTGTTCAAAAGTTAAGGTCGAGCATCAGAGGCCCTCTGGATTACTTCAACAACTGAAAATCCCTCAATGGAAGTGGGAAAAGATAACAATGGATTTCATCACCAAGCTACCAAAGACGGTGGGCGGATACGATACCATCTGGGTTATCGTTGACCGTCTTACCAAATCTGCACACTTCCTAGCTATGAAGGAAACAGATACAATGGAGAGGCTCGCTCAACTATACATCAAAGAGGTTGTATCTCGTCATGGTGTACCTTTATCGATCATCTCAGATCGCGATCCCCGTTTTGCTTCTAGATTTTGGCGTTCTTTACAAGAAGCCATGGGAACTCGTCTCGACATGAGTACTGCATATCACCCACAGACCGATGGGCAAAGTGAACGAATGATTCAGACTTTAGAGGACATGTTGCGTGCATGTCTTATTGATTTCGGAAAGGCCTGGGAAAGGCATTTTTCACTCGCCAAATTTTTTACAACAACAGTTATCACTTAAGTATTAATGCCGCACCTTTTGAAGCGTTGTATGGCCGCAAGTGCTGATCTCCTATTTGTTGGGCCGAAGTAGGCAAAAAGCAAATCACCAGACCCGAGGTAGTCCATGAAACAACGGAGAAGATTGCTCAGATTCAAGCTAGACTTAAGACGGCCCGTGATCGTCAGAAGAGTTATGCAGACCGTAATCGTAAGGACTTAGAATTCAACGTTGGTGACTGTGTTATGTTGAAGGTTGCACCTTGGAAAGGCGTAATTCGATTTGGAAAGCGCGGAAAGTTAAACCCGCGATACATTGGTCCTTTTGAAATCTTGGAACGTGTTGGACCCGTTGCTTACCGTTTGGATCTACCAGCACAATTGAGCTCAGTTCATCCTACATTCCACGTGTCAAACTTGAAGAAGTGTCTTGCTGCACCCGAACTTATCATACCACTGGAGGAACTTACGATTGACGACAAACTCCACTTTGTGGAAGAACCTGTTGAAATTATGGACCGTGAGGTCAAAACTTTGAAACGCAACAAGATTTCGATCGTCCGAGTACGATGGAATGCCAAACGAGGACCTGAGTGGGAGTGAGAGGATCAAATGATGCAGAAGCATCCTCACCTTTTCCCAGCTCCTCCATCTACCTCAGCTTAAAATTTCGGGATGAAATTTTCTTTAACAGGTGGGTAATGTAACAACCCTGGATTTTCCAACGTTTACTTATTAATATTTATTATTAATGCTTGTGATTTAATGAATGTATTTCTATACATTTACTTGTTACCATACATGAATTTTAATTGCCCGGCATGTCTTTGTGACACGCGAACATTTCACGAATAATATTTTTCAGATATTATTTACATTCATGGTTAATTATTATTAATCATTTTTAATTAACTAAGGTTACTAGTTAATTACTTGGGCTTTGTTGGATTTAATTTGTTAATCACTTGAACTTGGGCTTTCATTAGTGTTAATGGACTTAAGAGCCCACCCTACTCATCTTAATGGACTTATTAGCCCATCTTAATAAGCAAGTATTACTTTGAGATTAAACTAGATTGTTTTGTGCATATAGAATCTAGTCACATGTTACTTACATCTAGTTCCCATGCAAACACCCTTAATTACCAACTTTTGAACCAATACATGCAATGAACTAGTGGACTAATCCCTCCTCCCTCCCCTTGTGAAAGCCGTCGGCCTAAGGGCCTTGGGGAGTGGATTTTGCTTTCAAATTTTGTTAACTTATTACTAGTATTCTCTCATTCTACCTCCTCACTTTTACACACACTTACTTGCACTTTTTCTCTCATATCATTTTCTCTCTACCTTGTAAGTTACAAGCCTTGTTTCTTCTTCCTTTTTCCTCTTTGAAACCGTGGCTAGCAACACTCATCATCATCAATCCTTGTTGTTGTTTGATTACTTGTTATTGTTGTTGATTACTTACTAGTTAATAAGAATCAAACTTTTTAGTTAGATTCTTCATATTATCTTGTATTTACAAGAACACACAAGAACCTAACTTACTAGTTATGTTCTACATTTAATGTCTTGAAAGATTAAAGTTCATGTTTTGTAAAAATCATTACTTGAATTCATGTTAGTAAACTTAAAAGTTTACTTCCTTAAAGATCAAGACTTTTGCTTGAATCTTTAAAGTATGAACAACAATGAACTAGTTACTTGTTTATTTAGATTATATCTTCATTTCCTAGCATTGTAAATTCGTGATTTATGTTGTTCTTGGTCAAGTGTTACTAGTTAACTTTGATCTCATTTTTCTTGAACTAAAGTTAACTTTATAAGTTCAAGAACATGGAAGTATAACTTTCTAGTTATAACTTCAAACACTTATGAAAGATCTAAGTTTCTATAGCTTATGGTCTACTTATTATGTCATAAACAAAAGCTTGTAAGCTTACATACACTTTATGTGAAGCCCCGACCAAATCCATATGGACGAGAACATTACATTTGGTTACATCGCGAGGTACATGACCTCTAAATGATACATTTTACAAACATTGAATTCGTTTTTAAAAGACAAACTTTCATTTCATCGAAAGTTGACAGGTATGCATACCATTTCATAATATCCAAACTATGAATGACCTAATCTGTCATTTACTTAATAATAATCTCTAATGAACTTCAACGACTCAAATGCAACATCTTTTGAAATATGTCATGAATGACTCCAAGTAATATCTTTAAAATGAGCATATGCACAGCGGAAGATTTCTTTCAAACCTGAGAATAAACATGCTTTAAAGTGTCAACCAAAAGGTTGGTGAGTTCATTAGTTTATCATAAAACAATAAAATTCATCATTTTGATAGACCACAAAATTTAAATGCTGCATGGTACAAATGGGCCTGAATCCTATACCCACCTGTAATGTACATGCTATATCTTTTAAATACAGTACATCTTTCTCGTGTACGAAACCATTTTCATAAATCATAGTAACCGTACACATATCTTGTGCACAAAAATAACATACACATAACCTGTGTATAAAATCATTCTCTCGATATATAACATTCACATCAACTGGTGGTAATTATCATGTCCACATAATTCAATGGTGGCAATTATCATGTCCACATAATTCAATGGTGGCAATTATCATGTCCACATAATTCAATGGTGGCAATTATCATGTTCACATAATTCAATAATAATCCACAGAACTTCTGTCTGCATAATAATTCATTCGAGGAATGTTTTGCTTGTGTCTATCTCGTCAAATATTTATAAAAGCATTTCATGTATTCGCAGTCCAAAATATATTTCAAAAGCATTTAATAAAGCAGTTGTAAAAACAGCGCATGTATTCTCAGTTCCAAAAATGTAAAGAGTAAAAGGGAGCAAATGAACTCACCTAATGTATTTTGTAGTAAAAATACATAGAACGACATTGAACAAGTATAGGGTTGGCCTCGGATTCATGAACCTATATCATTTATATATATATATTAACACATATAATGGTAATTCAAACAAATTTAAATATATTATTAGTGATTTAATTGTTATTTTAATTATATGTTTCATTAATAATTTAATTAACTACATTTATTTTATATACTTTAGAAAAATGTTAATAATACAAATAATGATAATAGTAATAATAATGTTTAAAAATAATAATTTTAATGTAAATGTAATAATGATGATATTGATAATATTAATGAAAATAATAGTAATGACAATAATATTTGTAATACTTAGTAATAATAATACTAATAATAATTATAATGTTAATAATAAAAAATAATAATAAAAATAATAATGATATTTATTTTATTAATTCATAAAATGATAATACTAGTAATAATATTATATATGTTAATACTAAAAATGATACAATAATAATAATAGTAATGGTTATAGAAATACTACCTCAAAGATATTGTCCTTAAAAAAATGCCCAAATCCGGGTTTGAACCCGCGACGTCCCGCTAACCCGATAAAATCCTTAACCATTACTCCATTTGTGATTTTCTGTTATATCATCATACCAAATTTTTATTTAACTCATAGTATTTTGTTCTCCCTATGACTTTTCCTTCTTTTTCCTAAAAAGAGTGTCACAGCCCGGGATTGAACTCGAGACCTCTCGGTTAAACACAACACGTCCAACCATCCCTCTACCATTTTTTTTATCATACCATTATTATCTTAACCGCCATGCCCATATAGCCTAATCATAATCATCATCATCTTTTGTATCATTATCCTAATATCATTTTCATCATATACGATCTTCATACCATCATCATAAATTCCTATCCTAATCATCATCATCATTATTAACATCACCATTATGCATACGGTAACATCATCGTAGTCATCGTTATCATTCGCTATTTATAACATCACTAGAATCGTTCACAGTTTTTATCATTACCATCATAATCATAATCATCTATCTCACTATCATTATTTTAGTTTTTTTTTTTCATCATCAATATCGTGACCTTAATCGTACGCATCATCTTCCTTATACTACCATCATCTTTATCATTCCATCGTCATCGTTTTTACATCATAGCAGAGTTATCATTAATTTATTGTTAGAGTAATATTGGTAGTCCAACTAGAACTAAAAAAAAATCCATGACCCATCATGTTCATGAGTCCAAATTAAAGTTCCAATTCCTACGGCCCAATATAATAAATAAAGTTCAAATTACAATTTAAATGGAGGTTCACGTGTAATACCTTTTTCTTAGTTTCATCTAACCTTTTTCCTCTATCTACTACAGAATTCCTGTCATCTTCATAATCTTTAATCATTAACTTTATTTTAACGGGAAGCAAAACAGTAAACGCAGGTATTGGTTAGTGCAACAGTAGGTTACGATGGCATTGGTGGTGGTTGTGGTGATAGTTCTTGACAAAAAAAATAAATAAATAATGATGGGATGATGGTTCGAAAGGATAGCAAATGGGGTTACGACTAAACATGAAACAAGTGGGTTTTTGATGAAACAAAAATGGTTGTGGTGTTGTTTGATGATGATGATAGTTATGAGAAGTGGTGGTGAGGGCCGAACAACAAAAGGAAAGAGCATGGATCGTAGGTTTGTAGGTTGTGGTTTATGATCATAGTGTGGTGGCGGGTGTAGGAACCCGGTGGTGGACGATAGAGTTAAGGGTGGTGATGGGTGTCGTGGAGGCTGGAAATAGGTGGTGGTGTGTTGATGATATTGGGTGGTGTGAGTCTTCGATGTAAATAGAACTTAGAAGAAGTGGGTTTGATGATTAGTTTCAAGTGGTGATGTAGGGTGAATGGTGATTGTGGTGTGCACCGAAACAAAACAGAAGCGTGGGATGTATATCATCATAACAGTGAACAAAGGGTGGTTTGGTTTCGATGGTGTTGAGGTTCTTTAATCAGGGATACAAAACAGATACTAATAGTAACCATGGCACGATGTTGAGTGGTACTTGAGTCGTCTCAAAACAGAAACAATAACTAGCGGCTGTAGGTGATCGAGATGGTGATTATGGTGTTTAAGTGGGTGTTAGAGTGGCGGTGTGGTGAGGTAACGGATAATGGGTGGCGATGAACGGTTAGGGTGGTGATTGCTTGGTTGTATGTACGATACGGAAACAGAAAATATCACTAAATGACTCTGGGTTGATGTTTGGTATAGAATCTATATTCATATATGTACTATGTACAGATATAGATAAAAGATATTGATAGTTGATAGATGGAAATACTTGGTAGGTAGAAGTTAAAAAAAAAAAAAAAAACAATAACTCTAAGTGGAATCTAATGGACAAAATAGTACGCGCAGTAATTTAATTTGATATCAATCAAGCACAGTTAATATGTTCATGCTCGTACAAGTATATATATATATACATAATATAGATAGTGATAATGATAATGAAAAGAACAAAATTAGTACATATAATTTATTTTGAAATTGGACACAATAATTCCATTCATAATATCTCAATTCAATGCATTCACAAATAGTAAACCGCCACTTATTATCTATCTACATACAATTTTAATTTACGGATATTATATCGTGTCCATTGCTAAACAGTTAGCGTATAAAAGTGTCCCTAAAAATCCCAAATTTTTAGATTAAATATATTTAATTATTTCATTCATTAACTGTTTGAAACCTGATAAAAAAGATTCGATAATTATTCATTTTCTGTTTCAATTTATATGTACGGAGTACTAATATTTAAACTTAAAAAGGTAAAAATATTTTTAGCAAATCTAACATCTTCGTAATCGATTTACAGTTCAACGTTTATTTTAGTCCTTCATGAACATGTAATATATCTATATTAAAACTAACAAAACATCAACCGAGTGTTACTGACGTTTACAAATTAGGCTCGAAATCATTCATTTTCCATTTACTCTCTCTCTCTAAATATAATCAGTTTTAAATAACAAGTTTTATCACATAAATATATATTATATATTTTTAAACAAATAGATTTAATATTATTTTATATATTTACAAGTAGTATTTATATACATGTATATATATATATATATATATATATATACATATATATACACATTTGTAATAATAGTTTTCATTATATCGCATATTATTTTACATATTTATTTCCATCAATTAACTTATATACTATTTCAATTAATATTTCAAATTATTACCTATATATATATATACATGTATCTATTTACAATTAATTATTCGTGAATCGTTGGGAACAGTCAAAGGTCGATTGAATATATGAACATCGTTTCAAAATTTTCTAGACTCAATATTACAGATTTTTGCTTATCGTGTCGGAAACATATAAAGATTAAAGTTTAAATTTGATCGAAAATTTCCGGGTCATCACAGTACCTACCCGTTAAAGAAATTTCGTCCCGAAATTTGAGTGAGGTGGTCATGGCTAACAATAAAAATGTGTTCATGACGAATATGAGTTGATAAATAGAGTCTTATCATCATTGAGTAATATGGATAAAACAATTCGATTATTCGAAGAGCACGAATGAAGCTATCACCAAATAGTGAAATGAGTAGGTATAGATTTGTCATATCTCTTGACGTAGATAGGATTGATTTCCAAGTTCAAGAGATTTGGGGAAAATCTTTGTAATAAGATTTGATTCTTCGGTAATCAAGGGAATTATGATCCGCTCTAAATGCGATCATATGCTTTGATTGCTCTATCGGATATTTTACTATAAATCCACCCCCTTCGTTTCCTTACAACTCACACCATCGATTCCTTCTCCTCAATTCATACTTTAAAGCATTCGTTAATATGCTCCATCCCATCCTGGTCCTTGATATCCTCTTATCTTTCATATCTGTCATTCTTCTCTTTTATCTACCACCGGAGGATTTTATTTACTTCTACTATTATCTTGGTGTTATAGTGTTATTAATTTTTCCGTGTCTTTACGTTGCAATACGTATTGATATACAAGGTTTGTAAATTATGTGTTGTTGTCGAGATTTATATCTTTCCTTATTTTTCGAAGTCCATGCTTCTGTTTCCCATAATCATTATCCCCCACAATTAATGCTCTCTCCTATTTGCTGTGATTTATACCCTCATTTACACTTCGAAACTTCATTCTTTCGTTTCCTCTTCTTGCCATTAAGCACCGCATGTAATGGTCCAGAATTCGTAGGTATGGATTTTGAAATGAATATAGTTAATGTTCTAAGAAGGGAATCGTAATGGCACGATCTTGATTTGGTAAATTACCAGAATATCCGAAAAGATAGAACTATCAATAAGATATGTTCTTAATATGTTTAGAGATTGGGTAGAATGTAAGAGTCGTGTAAATGGCACATGATGACGGTATGTTCTGTGAATCATCACGTTCCATTAGAAACTCAGCATGACTTACTGTAATATAATCACGTTGATCAAGTGTCATTATATTACACTAACTCGTGCATCAGTTTCCAACATTACTTCAAAAACATTCATATTTTAAATTAGAAGGTTCGCAGAATATAGAAACTAAAACAGTTTCCTTTTATGATATAATACGGATAGTGCAGAGAGATAATTAATATCGAACGAGAATATTTATGAAGATATCTTTGGACATATTGAGGATTTAATAAAGAAAGGTACGATGATATCTTAGGATTTCAGAATCAAATTGTGATGAAGAAATTCATTCACGATGATTTAGAGCGGTTAAGGAGTAAGGTATTCGCTAAAGATTTCATCAGAAATAGAATCATCAGGATTCTTTAAATACAGGGTTTGGTCCTTGTATTTGTCCTTGGTCTCCTTCATGTTTGCTCGATTCATTTTTTAGAACTCAGAGATCTGATTCGTAAGCTAGAGTGCTTTTCAGAATTTCAGAATGAAAGTTCAAAATTCTATGAGATAAATGTTATATGTATACATATAACTGTTGATGTAGAAATGCTACGAGATTCAAAATACTGATTTCTGATTTCCTATAATTGTTATGGCAATTCTCGTTATAAGATATGGATGAGTATATGGTGGGGTTTTAATGAATAATTATAATGGTTCTTCGGAGAGTCTTAAGCCAATGAGTAATGAAGTTGCTGGTAAGTTTACTACTAACGTGGTAGAATATAAACGATTCTTCGGTAATGATGAAAAAAGACAACTTATATATCAAGCTTAAAATATAGTTAATCCGAATGAAATTCGAAGTTGACTTGCTGGAGCTGTGACAAAATTGGCTAATTTGGAAAGAGATTGCAAAGTTATTTTCGGTAATAATAATGCTAAAGGATCTGACACAGATACGTGTAGTTGGATCATCCTCTCGATTTAGGTGTTTTCAAGAATCATGAAAGGTTTGAACGCGGATTGTAATCGTCAAGATACCATGAAGTTTAAGATGAAATCAAGTGGCAAACTTGAGGAAATATTTAACTGTAGAAGATGTAATTTATTTACGATCTTTTAAGTTGAAATGTGTTGTATTTAATATTTTCTACTCTTTTAATACTTTTTAATTGTCCATGATAGTAGTCCAATAGTTCAACCAAAACTAGTATATTATAAGGATATAGTCATATAGGGACAGTTAGCTAGGAACAGTTAGCTAGGATTTGGTTAATATAGTTTTAAAGTTTTTCGTAGTTAATTAATTGGTTACTAATCAATTTTATTTTGTTCATTATTTTCTTCATTATGCCACTTATCAATTCTTGACTTGAATTCTGATCGGTCAAAATTCGAATGTGAAATTGAACTTGGATGAAAATAGCTGTTCTTTGGTGAACGGGTACGTATATGCGTGAATTTGAGCAGTGTTGTTAATGACTGCTGAATCTGTATTGAAGAATGTATAGTGTAACTTATCAATGTGAAATTTAAATATTCCTCGGGTATTACCTACCCGTTAAAATATTTTCATCATTAACAGTTTGTACGAAAGAATTTTTAATCACAATCTTTATGAAAATATATATATACATATATATTTTCTTCAGATGTAATTATGGATTTAATGAGTCAATATAATATTAGACTCATTTGATTTTCGGTTTGAGCTAGAATAAGTAATCCTTAAAACTATTAGGAACCACGTATTCTTCGCAGAATATTGATGAAGTTATGGATCAATACTTCATCGTTAATTATTAGGATCCACATATTTTTCGTAGAATATTAATGAAGTTATGATTCAATACTTCATTGTTAATTGTTGTTGGTACTCCTTGGTATCTAGGGTGCGTATGATGTTGATGTTCGTGGGACAGATTGTGAAATTGAGGCTTGGGATGCGGATGTTATTGTTGGTGGTACCGTTGGTGCCGGTAATGTTGCTGAAGCTGGTACGTTTTGCACCATATTTTTCCAAATTGATTATTCGAGCGCGAAATTCGTTGACTTCTTATATTATTCCGGGATAATTGTCGGTTAGAACGAGCGGATGAATAAGGTTTAGAATTGTGGATAGAATATAATTGTGTCGAGATACTCTGGAAATGAGAGAGTAAATGGTGTTTCAAACAGGTTAGCCGGTAAGTGCTTCGGTTCATCGCCAAGAGGTGAATTCGGTTGATGGAAAGGATCGCCTTCTTCGTGTCTCCATTGATTAAGTAGACTACGAACTCATCAGATGAATTGGGGATGGTTGATTAATTGATTCATTCTGGTGACGCTGCTTTCGGAGCTGGAGTGGGATTCCATATCGGAATCCGAGGGACTTGAACTAGTTGTGAGTTCCATTGTGTACGATTGAATAAAGGATTTTTCGATATGAAATGATTTTCGGATATCGGATGATGTTCTAATTACATAGAATATCTATATATATATATATAGAACAAAAGATTTCGTAGATTACGGAGGAATTTACGAAATATATCAGGCAAGGTTTATGTAACAGATATGCTAAGATATGGATTAGCAGATACGCTAAGATATGAATTTTTGTCTATACACTATTAATGCAATCAATGCAGTAAGATGTGTCTAGACTAAGAATGATAAGCAGGAAATTTTCTTGACAAGAATGATAAGCAAAACTTTTGACATGCGGACCAGGTTGAAGTCCAGACTCATTAATATAACCTAACAACCACTAGGTCAAAGTCCAGACTTCACTAATGCATCCTAACAACTACCGGTTAGACACACTAATGTTGACCTGGTTCACTAAGACCACCGCTCTGATACCACCTGTGAAGCCCTGACCAAATCCATATGGATGAGAACATTACATTTGGTTACATCGTGAGGTACATGACCTCTAAATGATACATTTTACAAACATTGCATTCGTTTTTAAAAGACAAACTTTCATTTCATCGAAAGTTGACAGGTATGCATACCATTTCATAATATCCAAACTATAAATGACCTAATCTGTCATTTACTTAATAATAATCTCTAATGAACTTCAACGACTCAAATGCAACGTCTTTTGAAATATGTCATGAATGACTCCAAGTAATATCTTTAAAATGAGCATATGCACAGCGGAAGATTTCTTTCAAACCTGAGAATAAACATGCTTTAAAGTGTCAACCAAAAGGTTGGTGAGTTCATTAGTTTATCATAAAACAATAAAATTCATCATTTTGATAGAACACAAAATTTAAATGCTGCATGGTACAAATTGGCCCGAATCCTATACCCACCTGTAATGTACATGCTATATCTTTTAAATACAGTACATCTTTCTCGTGTACGAAACCATTTTCATAACTCATAGTAACCGTACACATATCTTGTGCACAAAAATAACATACACATAACCTGTGTATAAAATCATTCTCTCGATATATAACATTCACATCAACTGGTGGCAATTATCATGTCCACATAATTCAATGGTGGCAATTATCATGTAAACATAATTCAATGGTGGCAATTATCATGTCCACATAATTCAATGGTGACAATTATCATGTCCACATAATTCAATAATAATCCACAGAACTTCTGTCTACATAATAATTCATTCGAGGAATGTTTTGCTTGTGTCTATCTCGTCAAACATTTATAAAAGCATTTCATGTATTCGCAGTCCAAAATATATTTCAAAAGCATTTAATAAAGCAGTTGTAAAAACAGCGCATGTATTCTCAGTCCCAAAAATGTAAAGAGTAAAAGGGAGCAAATGAACTCACCTAATGTATTTTGTAGTAAAAATACATAGAACGACATTGAACAAGTATAGGGTTGGTCTCGGATTCACGAACCTATATCATTTATATATATATTAACACATATAATGGTAATTCAAACAAATTTAAATATATTATTAGTGATTTAATTGTTATTTTAATTATATGTTTCATTAATAATTTAATTAACTACATTTATTTTATATACTTTAGAAAAATGTTAATAATACAAATAATGATAATAGTAATAATAATGTTTAAAAA
Source organism: Rutidosis leptorrhynchoides (assembly GCF_046630445.1). Taxonomy (NCBI): domain Eukaryota; kingdom Viridiplantae; phylum Streptophyta; class Magnoliopsida; order Asterales; family Asteraceae; genus Rutidosis; species Rutidosis leptorrhynchoides. The sequence goes on along the minus strand of NC_092335.1, from coordinate 16,662,009 downwards.
TAATAATTTTAATGTAAATGTAATAATGATGATAATGATAATAGTAATGAAAATAATAGTAATGACAATAATATTTGTAATACTTAGTAATAATAATACTAATAATAATTATAATGTTAATAATAAAAAATAATAATAAAAATAATAATGATATTTATTTTATTAATTCATAAAATGATAATACTAGTAATAATATTATTTATGTTAATACTAAAAATGATACAATAATAATAATAGTAATGGTTATAGAAATACTACCTCAAAGATATTGTCCTTAAAAAAATGCCCAAATCCGGGTTTGAACCCGCGACGTCCCGCTAACCCGATAAAATCCTTAACCATTACTCCATTTGTGATTTTTTGTTATATCATCATACCAAATTTTTATTTAACTCATAGTATTTTGTTCTCCCTATGACTTTTCCTTCTTTTTCCTAAAAAGAGTGTCACAGCCCGGGATTGAACTCGAGACCTCTCGGTTAAACACAACACGTCCAACCATCCCTCTACCATTTTTTTTATCATACCATTATTATCTTAACCGCCTCACCCATATAGCCTAATCATAATCATCATCATCATCATCTTTTGTATCATTATCCTAATATCATTTTCATCATATACGATCTTCATACCATCATCATAAATTCCTATCCTAATCATCATCATCATTATTAACATCACCATTATGCATACGGTAACATCATCGTAGTCATCGTTATCATTCGCTATTTATAACATCACTAGAATCATTCACAGTTTTTATCATTACCATCATAATCATAATCATCTATCTCACTATCATTATTTTAGTTTTTTTTTTCATCATCAATATCGTGACCTTAATCGTACGCATCATCTTCCTTATACTACCATCATCTTTATCATTCCATCATCATCGTTTTTACATCATAGCAGAGTTATCATTAATTTATTGTTAGAGTAATATTGGTAGTCCAACTAGAACTAAAAAAAAATCCATGACCCATCATGTTCATGAGTCCAAATTAAAGTTCCAATTCCTACGGCCCAATATAATAAATAAAGTTCAAATTACAATTTAAATGGAGGTTCACGTGTAATACCTTTTTCTTAGTTTCATCTAACCTTTTTCCTCTATCTACTACAGAATTCCTGTCATCTTCATAATCTTTAATCATTAACTTTATTTTAACGGGAAGCAAAACAGTAAACGCAGGTATTGGTTAGTGCAACAGTAGGTTACGATGGCATTGGTGGTGGTTGTGGTGATAGTTCTTGACAAAAAAAATAAATAAATAATGATGGGATGATGGTTCGAAAGGATAGCAAATGGGGTTACGACTAAACATGAAACAAGTGGGTTTTTGATGAAACAAAAATGGTTGTGGTGTTGTTTAATGATGATGATAGTTATGAGAAGTGGTGGTGAGGGCCGAACAACAAAAGGAAAAAGCATGGATCGTAGGTTTGTAGGTTGTGGTTTATGATCATAGTGTGGTGGCGGGTGTAGGAACCCGGTGGTGGACGATAGAGTTAAGGGTGGTGATGGGTGTCGTGGAGGCTGGAAATAGGTGGTGGTGTGTTGATGATATTGGGTGGTGTGAGTCTTCGATGTAAATAGAACTTAGAAGAAGTGGGTTTGATGATTAGTTTCAAGTGGTGATGTAGGGTGAATGGTGATTGTGGTGTGCACCGAAACAAAACAGAAGCGTGGGATGTATATCATCATAACAGTGAACAAAGGGTGGTTTGGTTTCGATGGTGTTGAGGTTCTTTAATCAGGGATACAAAACAGATACTAATAGTAACCATGGCACGATGTTGAGTGGTACTTGAGTCGTCTCAAAATAGAAACAATAACTAGCGGCTGTAGGTGATCGAGATGGTGATTATGGTGTTTAAGTGGGTGTTAGAGTGGCGGTGTGGTGAGGTAACGGATAATGGGTGGCGATGAACGGTTAGGGTGGTGATTGCTTGGTTGTATGTACGATACGGAAACAGAAAATATCACTAAATGACTCTTGGTTGATGTTTGGTATAGAATCTATATTCATATATGTACTATGTACAGATATAGATAAAAGATATTGATAGTTGATAGATGGAAATACTTGGTAGGTAGAAGTTTAAAAAAAAAAAACAATAACTCTAAGTGGAATCTAATGGACAACATAGTACACGCAGTAATTCAATTTGATATCAATCAAGCACAGTTAATATGTTCATGATCGTACAAGTATATATATATAATATAGATAGTGATAATGAAAAGAACAAAAGTAGTACATATAATTTATTTTGAAATTGGACACAATAATTCCATTCATAATATCTCAATTCAATGCATTCACAAATAGTAAGCCGCCACTTATTATCTATCTACATACAATTTTAATTTACGGATATTATATCGTGTCCATTGCTAAACAGTTAGCGTATAAAAGTGTTCCTAAAAATCCCCAATTTTTAGATTAAATATATTTAATTATTTCACTCATTAACTGTTTGAAACCTGATAAAAAAGATTCGATAATTATTTATTTTCTGTTTCAATTTATATGTACGGAGTACTAATATTTAAACTTAAAAAGGTAAAAATATTTTTAGCAAATCTAACATCTTCGTAATCGATTTACATTTCAACGTTTATTTTAGTCCTTCATGAACATGTAATATATCTATATTAAAACTAACAAAACGTCAACCGAGTGTTACTGACGTTTACAAATTAGGCTCGAAATCATTCATTTTCCATTAACTCTCTCTCTTAATATAATCAGTTTTAAATAACAAGTTTTATCACATAAATATATATTATATATTTTTAAACAAATAGATTTAATATTATTTTATATATTTACAAGTAGTATTTATATACATATTTATATACATATATATATATATATATATATATATACATATATATATATATACATATATATATATACATATACATATATATATACATATACATATATATATATATATATATATATACATATATATATATATATATATATATATATATATATATATACACACACATTTGTAATAATAGTTTTCATTATATCGCATATTATTTTACATATTTATTTCCATCAATTAACTCATATACTATTTCAATTAATATTTCAAATTATTACCTATATATATATATATATATATATATATATATATATATATATATATATATATATATATATATATATATATATATATATTTAAATATACATGTATCTATTTACAATTAATTGTTCGTGAATCGTTGGGAACAGTCAAAGGTCGATTGAATATATGAACATCGTTTCAAAATTTTCTAGACTCAACATTACAGATTTTTTGCTTATCGTGTCGGAAACATATAAAGATTAAAGTTTAAATTTGATTGGAAATTTCCGGGTCATCACACTTTACAAGATGAAAATCTATGTTTTGTAACTTATGGGTTCATTAAAGTAAAGATTCAAGTATTATTACTTTGGATTTAACTTAATAACTTTAGATCTAGACCTTTGGGTCTTGGATCTTCAAGATCTAACTAAGAACTATGTTCTACATCTTAAGATCTTGATTAGTTAGTTTACTTTCAAGTTTGTAGTTCAATATTACTTTTATAGTTCATGTATGTGTCAGATCTAAGATTTTGATGTAACTTTGGTTCATCAAGCTACTTGCAACACTTAAATGAGTTGTGCTACATGTCTTAGACTTACACAAGTGTTATGATGGTCAAACCTTGGTTAAGATGATGCAAACACATCAACGAGTTGTACACTTGAAGCTATATGCATCAAGGATGAGAACCGTGATAAGCATCGAGCACCAAGAACCCACCGGAACCTACTGTTTACTATTTTCTGGAACAGACCCGAATACCTGGGCTACTGTAAAGTTGATTTTCACTTATCTCTGTTCGAGTAGATAATTTTTTGTTTAAGACTCGTCTTAATCCGAGTTACGGTTTAGGATCTATGGCCCTCCGAGTGTCACTATGTCCTTTAACGTTGTGCAGAAAATTCTGACCTACTCGCACTTAGACCGTCGCCACGGTCAAACGAAGATGAGTTTGCTTCTGAAATTTTTACCACAACTAAAGGACTCATATACGGAGCCATGACCACTGGTCTCACCTTATTTTAGTAGGTATAGAGGCCGTGGTGACTGATCGAAGACAGCCTTTGTTTTAAACTCTTTTCATGAACGAAACTTACTTTACACCTTTTGTTTGATGATGAATGATGATGACCCTTAAGACCTTATTTACATACTTTTAAACCTATTGGGACGATTTACTGACTTAGTACTATTTGACTTAGGTTGAGGACTTTCCGGACCTACGTACTTGCTTACTTCCCGACTCGACTTTACCACTACTTTACCAATGTGAGTTATAGCATCCCTTTTTACTTTAACTATTTTGGGAACTGAGAGTACATGCACATTTAACGTTTTACATACTAGGCATGAGTACTTAAACTTTATATATGTGTGGGTTATACAACGGCATAAACATTCCCTTTAGCTCGGTAACGTTTAGTCATTGGTTTTTGAACCGGTGAACGCGAATCTTAGATATGGATCCATAGGGTTTGACATCCCCACTCGGGCTAGTAGCGCTAGCATTTAACGCGTGTTTAATATTTCGTAAACATACGCACTTTCCAAGTGTACTTTCAGGGGATTATAAACGTTAAGTTAGTTACCAAGTGCACACGGTTAAACATATACTTTATCACACTGTTTTGAAACGCTCTTTGTAGCACTGAAATCTCGTGGCCTACCTTACATACTGTTATACTTAAACTATAGCTCACCAACCTTTGTGTTGACGTTTTAAGCATGTTTTTCTCAGGTGCTTAAGGTTGCTTCCGCTGTTGTACTAGTCTTGCTGTAGACACCCGCTGCTTTAGAGATGTCACTGCATGAACGTTTATCTTGCATTCATAAACATTATTACTTTTGAAACTATGATTTGTAACGACCTATGGGTCACATACTATTATCCTTGCTTCTATTCGTTGAAGCATACTTTTGGTTGTTAAACATTGATGTTGGTTAAGACCTCACCTTTTATCATGAATGCAAACGTATTTTGAAATAGCATATAGTGTTTGACCTTGTAATGATCCTGTTGTTGATGGTCCGTACATGATGATTTAGTACGGGGCATAACAACGAACCTATAACAAATATATACATATATATTAAAGTATGATCGAAATATATTAACAACATTTTTTATTACGTTTTAACGATTTAAATTTGTTAAGTTAACAGTCCAACGTTAGTAGTCCACAATTAGTTGTCCACATTTAGTAGTACAGAAATAAATCAATATATATTATCTCGAATCAATCCACGACCCAGTGTACACAAGTCTCAGACTCGATCACAACTCAAAGTATATATATTATTTTGGAATCAACCTCAACCCTGTATAGCTAACTCGAGCATTACCGCATATAGAGTGTCTATGGTTGTTCCAAATAATATATATAGATGACGTCGATATGATATGTCAAAACATTGTATACGTGTCTATGGTCTATCAAGATTACATAATATATGTTAGATTACATTATAAGTTAGTTAAGTTATGGTTAGTATAGATTTATTACAAAGTTTCACGTAGCTAAAACAAGCAAAAATAACCAATTTTGTTTTACCCATAACTTCTTCATTTTAAATCCATTTTGAGTGAATCAAATTGTTATGGTTTCATAATGAACTGAAATTTATGAAACTAAACATAAAAAGTATAAGTTTATAGTCAGATATACAGGTTATAAGTCATTTTTGTAAGAGGTAGTCATTTCCGTCGAAAGAACGACATCTAGATGACCATTTTGAAAAACATACTTCCACTTTGAGTTTAACCATGATTTTTGGATATAGTATCATGTTCATATGAATTATCATTTTTCCACAAAACAAACTTCAAATTAAAAGATTAAGATAGTTTTTATTTCTCCAACCCAAAACAGTCCCCCGGTTTTACTACAACGGCGTATGTCTGGTTTTACGGTGTTCTTCGTGTTTCCAGGTTGTAAATCATTAAGTTAGCATATCATATAGATATAGAACATGTGTTTAGTTGATTCTAAAAGTTAAGTCAGAAGGATTAACTTTGTTTGCTAACAAGTTTAGAATTAACTAAACTATGTTCTAGTGATTACAATTTATAATCTTCGAATAAGATAGTTTTATATATATGAATCGAATGATGTTATGAACACCATTACTACCTCAAGTATAGTAGGTAAACCTACTGGAAATGATAAGAAATGATCTAGAACTTCAAAGGATTTTGGATGGCTTGAAAGTTCTTGAAGTAGAATCATGACACGAAAACAAGTTCAAGTGAGTTTACTACTCGAACTAAGATTGTTATAGTTATAGAAATTGAATCAAAGTTTGAATATGAGTATTACCTTGAATTAAAGAGATAACCTACTGTAAATAACAAGAGTTTCTTGATCTTAGATGATTGATTGGAATGGATTAGAAAGATTGAAAGTAATCTTGCAACTTGAAAGGTTTCTTGAAGTGTTCTTGAATGATTCTTTTTATGATGATCTAAGCTTTAATTATGAGATCAAAACTTGCTGAATATGATGAGGGTTAAGAGAGATGGAAGTGTGTATGTTTAGAGAGTAAAATGATGTAGTACTCTAGCATGGAGTGAATGCATATAAGCATACATATCACACGTTTTTTTTAGTCAACAAAGGTTTCTAGTTTTGTTATTTAGTCACAATAATGCTTACAAGAAGTTAAATGGTTGGTTCTACATGTTTGTTAATCATTTAGGGCTGCTAATGAGCAGATTTTGATTTGTATATACCAATAGTATATATATATTTAGAAGTTGTGTATTGTACAAGTACGAATACGGATTGAATACGAGTAAATAGTGTGTTACTGTAGCAAATAATGTTTATTGTAGCAAATAGTATTTTACTGTAGCAAAGCGAAAATTCAATGTAGCAAATAGTGTTTAACTGTAGCGAATAGTGTTTTACTGTAACAAATAGTGTTTTAATTGTACATCTTTTATTTAATTGTATTTCTTATATTTATATATATATAAAATAAAAACTTACATCATAAAAAAATAAAACGATTATATAATTATCACAAGTTATGACGTTCGTGAATCATCAGACAAATGGGATGGTCAATTGTCTACATAAACTCATTTCAATTAATTAAGTCTTAACAAGTTTGATTGCTTAACATGTTGAAAATATTTAATCATGTAAATATAGATATCTTATAATATACAATCATGAAAAAGTTCGGGTCACTACAACTGACGGCCACGTAAGCCACACTGACTGCCACGCCTGCACAGACTGAGCCACGTGTCAGTCTGTGCTGACGTGGCAGTCAAGTCTGGCTGACGTGGCAGTCAGTCTGCTGACGTGGAATAAAAAAAAAAATTCCAGTAAAAAATATTTTTTTTGAATTTATTTATTTATTTTAATTTTGTTTTCAAAGAATAGGTGCATATGTTAGGTGCATGTACATTAATATGTGAGTTCTCTATCTCCCTACCCAAGTTCTCCATTGATCCTCATCATATATATATATATATAGACTTTTTTGCTCAGTTGGTCTTTTAATTATACACGAAATTGCAATCCGAGTCTCTCAAGTTTTTTTTTTGAATTTTCGAGTCCTTAATTGCAAAATTTTGCAATCCGAGTCCCCCGTCAGTTTGCCGTCTAAATTAGTCGTTAACCCTTGACATGTGTCATGCATGTGAGGATAAAATCGTCTTTTTACTCTTTTCTTCGACTTTTTTGCTCCGTTGGTCCTTCGTTTATAGACAAAATTACAATACGAGTCCCTCAAAAAAAATTTTTTTTGAAAGGCCAAGCATAATATATTATATATTATATATATGAATTAAAGGTATAAAGAGGACTCATACTTGAGAATAGTATGAGTCGAAATAAACACAAAGGTTACAAAGTACACGGGAACATTAAGTACAGAGTTTTTACGAAATCCTTACGATACGGGCGGGTTGGGCATTGGGTATTTGAAAGCAAAAAATTTACGGAAAAGATAAATTTAAGTTAAATAAAACAAATGTAAAAAATAAAAACTATACTTGATTGTACAAATGGCTTTGCATCGATTTTGATTTTAAGTCATCCCGTTTTGAAGCCGTGTGTCACATAAAGTAACTGAGAGTCTTCTTCCTTCTAGATCCTCCCTCTCCGTAGAGCTCATTCCATTGCACAAACTCGTTCATGTTTGCAGACTCCGAGGATACGCTCGCACAAACCTACATAAATATGGTAGTTTATATTTACACGTGTCGGAACGTCTACATGACAAAAATATCATATAATTTGTTAATTACCTGTTCATGAGCAGACTTAAAGTCTACCAAGTTTAAAGGCCGAATATCACAACTTTCACTTAGAGCTGGAGCAGGTTTGCCTTGTGCTATAGCCGCAGCACTCTCCTGCCATCAAACCAAAATATTAATTTTTAAATAACAAATACATTCATATTTTCACACACAAATTATGGGTTAACTCTGGTATGATTTAATCTCAAATAGGTCATATAAAATAATATATTGTAAAAATGAAAATGGCCAAATGGGTTGAAACTTGAAAGTAAGCCCAACGTGCACGTCCAAAAGTATACAGCCCCCTCGACTGACATATTCACATATTTAGACTTCTATTGTAGTAATATTCATCATTATCACATTAACTATTTACATAATATTCATCATTAACTATTTACATAAATGAACATGTTCTACCTTAATCATTATCCCTCCGTTCTAAAGAAGAACATGTTCACTTTTGCCAGTTGCGTACAAATCAAAATCGATGCAAAGCCATTTGTACAATCAAGTATAGTTTTTATTTTTTACATTTGTTTAATTTAACTTAAATTTATCTTTTCTGCAAATTTTTTGCTTTCAAAGACCCAATGCCCAACCCGCCCGTATCGTAAGGGTTGCGTGAAAACTATGTACTTAATGTTCCCGTTTACTTTGTAACCATTGTGTTTATTTCGACTCATAGTATTCTCAAGTGTGAGTCCTCTTTGTACCTTTAATTCATATATATAATATACTATGCTTGGCGTTTCAAAAAAAAAAAAAAAAAAAAACTTGAGGAACTCGTATTGCAATTTTGTTTATAAACGAAGGACCAACGGAGCAAAAAAGTCGAAGAAAAGAGTAAAAGAAGATTTTACCCTCACATGCATGGCACATGTCAAGGGTTAACGGCTAATTTAGACGGAAAACTGACGGAGGGACTCGGATTGCAAAATTTTGCAATTTTAAGGACTCGAAAATCCAAAAAAAACTTGAGGAACTCGGATTGCAATTTCGTGTATAATTGAAGGACCAACGGAGCAAAAAAGTCTATATATATATATATATATATATATATATATATATATATATATATATATATATATATATATATATATATATATATATATATATAGTGGTAGGATCAAGAGGGAAGTAACCATTCGGGGGGAAGCAGGGGGAAGCAAAAACTTTTTTTTTTCGTTTTTTGAAAAAACTTTGTTCACGAACATTATAGATGAGATGAAAATATGAACATTTAGTAGAGACACTTTGTGATAAATGTTTTTATTTTGGCGGGAAAACGCTCAAAGAAGTAATATATAACAATTATCGTGTTTTTAAGCGTATTTTGAGGTTTTAGCTATTGGGGTTTAGATATTAGGGTTTAGATATTAGGGTTTATAGGGTTTAGATATTAGGGTTTAGAAATTTAGGGTTTAGGGTTTAGATTTAGGGTTTAGATTTAAGATTTAGATTGAAGAATGTTAACGTTTTTTTTGTGAAGTAAAATTTAGCCCGATTTAGAGTTTAGGGTTTAGGGTTTAGGGTTTGGTGTTTTGGATTTATGGAATAAACCTAAAACACCAAACTCTAAACCCTAAACTCTAAACCGTTCGTGTTAAAAACTCAATCTAAATCCTAAATCTAAACCCTAAATCTAAACCTTAAATTTCTAAACCCTAATATCTAAACCCTATAAACCCTAATATCTAAACCATAATATCTAAAACCTCAACATACGCTCGAAAAATACGATAATTGTTATATATTAGTTCTTCGAGCGTTTTCCCGCTAAAATAAAAACATTTATCACAAAGTGTCTTTATTAAATGTTCATATTTTCATCAAATCTATAATGTTCGTGAACAAAGTTTTTTCAAAAAATGAAAAAAATGATTTTGCTTCCCTCCGTTTCTCCCCGATTGGTTACTTCCCTCTTGATCCTACCACTATATATATATATATATATGTTTGTTCGTGTTATATAATATTTGATAAAAATTATATAAATGTAACTCTGTTAATTGATAAAAATTGTATAAAAAAATGTATTATTTGATGAAAATTATATGAAAACATTATATAAATGTAATTATGTTATTACTCACACAAATTTAAAATAAAAATTAAGTCAAATGGTGTATTTGAATGAAACTAGCAGGTCTGTTTATTAATTTTTATAATTGTTTGTAAACTGGCTGAAGATTATCTTGCAATTCATAAGCTCTATTTTTTCATAAGCTACTATGATGAATTTATTTTTTAAGAGCTTATATCATCGACCAAACACATCTTAATAAGCTCTACTAATTATATTTAATAAACGAAGTTTATGAGTTGGAACTTATTAAATTCATATACTCAAATTCTCATAAGCTTTCATAAATACTAAGTAGCTCGTGCGTCAAATACACTCAAAGTTTAAAATTATTATTTTTTGTTTGAAAGACAAAGATTAAATTTTATTAATTAAAAAAGATTACAAGATGGAGACATATGAGGGAATGCCTTGTACATAACTAGGAAGACAAGAAAAAAACTAACACTAACAATTAAGACTAGAGTTATGTTGAAGAAACGAAAACATGCGCGAGAAGAACATATCTTAAGTGTAAGTTAACCATGATCATCAAAAGTAGAAGGATTTAGGACTCATTGATTCCAATCGAGTAAGGATTTCTTCGATCGTCTTGATATCCATTCAAATGATTTTATTTAAATTTCGTTTAGAATCATAGGACCATTACCTTTTTTCTAGTGAAAAATGGTATCGTTTCTATTCTTTCAAATTATGTATCCACTTGTCCACACAATAGCTTGCCAAAGTCTTGAGATATTGTTTGTTTGGGTTGCGTTTTGTTTGCCCATAAATAACTCTTCCAGATTTGTGCACAATGAATGTAGTGACCCGAACTTTTTCATGTTTATATATATTAATTGAGATTGATATTTACATGATTAAATGTTTCCAACATGTTAAGCAATCAAACTTGTTAAGACTTAATTAATTGAAATAGGTTTCATATAGACAATTGACCACCCAAGTTGACCGGTGATTCACGAACGTTAAAAATTGTAAAAACTATATGATGACATATATATGGTTATATATATAGTTAACATGATATTATGATAAGTAAACATATCATTAAGTATATTAACAATGAACTACATATGTAAAAACAAGACTACTAACTTAATGATTTTGAAACGAGACATATATGTAACGATTATCGTTGTAACGACATTTAATGTATATATATCATATTAAGAGATATTCGTACATCATAATATCATGATAATATAATAATTTAAAATCTCTTTTGATATTATAAACATTGGGTTAACAACATTTAACAAGATCGTTAACCTAAAGGTTTCAAAACAACATTTACATGTAACGACTAACGATGACTTAACGACTCAGTTAAAATGTATATACATGTAGTGTTTTAATATGTATTCATACACTTTTGAAAGACTTCAAGACACTTATCAAAATACTTCTACTTAACAAAAATGCTTACAATTACATCCTCGTTCAGTTTCACCAACAATTCTACTCGTATGCACCCGTATTCGTACTCGTACAATACACAGCTTTTAGATGTATGTACTATTGGTATATTGTAATGACCCGGACTTTTCCGATCGTTCTATACTTATGAGATTAATATTTACATAAATTAAACCTTACCAACATGATAAGCAATCCAAATTGTTGAGACTTATGTTTTTGAAAAGAGTTTTACACAACGTTTGACCGTCTAGTTTGACCGATGATATCACGAACTATACAATATATGATAATTATACATACATATTTAACATGATCTAAGGATGTTTTAATATCTCATTTTGTATTAATAACAAAAAGTCATAAGTATATTTTGAAACTACTAACTTAAGTTTTCAAAACAATAACCATACGTAACGTTATTTGACATAAATACTGATGATTTATAATGTTTATACATATATCGTATAAGTAATGTATTTAATCATTTTTAAAGGGCTTTTATACATAAAACAATATAAGTATATTTACAAAAGATAGTTATATTTGAATTCTCGTTCCGTTTCCTCAATAATCCTATACGTATATCTAGGGTACTATACACAGCTTCTAGAAGTATTTACTATTGGTATATACCAATAGAAATCTTCAATTATTGGAATAATATGTCATTCATGACATAATAAATTTTAACTTATCTTAGATATTTTCACTAAAAACCAAATTTTCAAGCCTATAAATAAGCACCATTTCTAATTCATTTTTACACATTCATTTTCCAAATTTTACTTCCAATTTTCACACACACTTGCAAGAACTCTCTCAACTTTTATTTTACTACTTCTTTCCAGCAACTTTACATTTTAAACTTGAGGTAAAAACTCTACTTCAACTCTTTTTCAAATTCATATATTTATAGCTATATATATAAGAGTTTATAAACTAGAACATAGTTTGAATGATTTCAAACTTGTTCGCAAACTAAATAGATCCTTCTAACTTAACTTTTAAAATACTTCAAGACCTGTAACATATCTTAATTATATGCTAACTTAACAAGGTATAACTTGGTTTTTCAAAGAACACCTTAAAAACTGAATCTACGGTGTCGGAGTGTAACCGGGGGCTGTTTTGGGTTGGATAATTAAAAACTATTTTGAACCTTGAATTGGAGGTTTATTTTCTGGAAAAATGATATTTTATATATATGTACTCGTAATTTAATTTTATATATTTCAGGACCACCCGTAAACAACACGAGAAGATTAATCATAAGACCTCACGTATGTACGCAACACGTCATTTGACAACACCGGTACTTTATGTACGCAACACGTCATTTGACAACACCGGTACCGTGGGTCAAGATTAATTCCGATCAACATGAATACGATGTGGTCTTTATTTATTTATTTACTTTATTAAGCAACTAATTGTGGACTACTAACATCAGACTGCTAACTACGGACTAAGGAATTATAAAAGTATTAAAAGTATATATATTAAACGTTTATTTCTTAAAAAGAAAATATATTGATATATTATATATGGATAGGTTCGTGATATCAATCGGAGACCAAGTCAAAATTTCATATCTTCAAGACAATAGTGAGTATATAGTCCCACTTTTAAACTCTAAATATTTCGGGATGAGAATACATGTATTTTATGTTTTACGATATGGATACAAGTAACTGAAAAATATATTCTACGTTGAGTTGTACCACTGGCATACTTCCCTATAGCTTGGTAACTAATATTTACAGCGGTATTGTAAACGCGAATCCTGTTGATAGATCTATCGGGCCTGACAACCCCAACCGGACTGGACGACCAGTATTCAACGGTTGCACAGTACTTCGTTTTGTGACTACACTTGGTACGGTGTAGTAAGATTTCATATTAAAGGGAATATGCGACGTGATTGAATGTTAAGTATGGTTACCAAGTGCTCAACCACTTAGAATATTTTTATGAAAATGTTTATATATGAAATCTTGTGGTCTATATATATATATTGCTGCCGGCATTAAACCTATATCTCACCAACTTTATGTTGACGTTTTAAACATGTTTATTCTCAGGTGATAATTAGAAGCTTCCGCTGCATTATGTTGAATTTGAGTAGGATCTTGCGTACGCATATTTGTGTCAAAAATAAAACTGCATACCCGAGGATTTGTGTTGTAAAATATACTAGAAATCGTGTTGTTATCATTATTTGTAAAGTTTGTAAGTCGAAGATTATCGCTAAACGATAATCATCTTTCTATCGTCTAAAGCTTGTATCAAAAATAAGATTTGTGGTTTGTAATGTAAAATATATGCAGTTTTCTTTTAAAAATGTCTCATATAGAGGTCAATACCTCGCAATGAAATCATACGTTATCTAATTCGTTCTTAGGGTTAAGGACGGGTTATGACATGTGGTATCAGAGCGGTGGTCTTAGCGAACCAGGTTTGCATTAGTGTGTCTAACTGATAAGTCGTTAGGATACATTAGTAAGTCTGGACTTTGACCGGGTCTGATTTCAAAAACCATTGCTTATCACTGTTGGTTAAAATTTATATGTAAATATTATGTAGTACTAATGAGTTAGTTGTGGTGTGATAGATGTCGGGCTCAAAACTTATTATCACATTCAGCGACTCCGAATTAGAATCTTCAGATGGTGTTCCAGTCATTAACCTATCCGATGACGAAAATAATATCTTTGGGGAAGACTCACAAATTCTGGATGAACCAACTATAGAAAATCTGGAAAGTGAACCCGAGGAGGAAAGTGAACCCGAGGAGGAAAGTGAACCCGAGGAGGAAAGTGAACCCGAGGAAATTACGAAAGACAAGTTCGAACAAGGAAAGAAACGAAAAGCTAATGAATTAGAAAATTCAAATCCCGAGTTTAGGGAGGATGATGTGGCACCAACTCCACTAAACACTACCACCCCTATTCCCGCTATTCCTATTCGTGCTGTCCCGGCATCTAGTTCTTCAGCCCCACCGCCAAAATATAGGCAGACAGCTAGGATAAGCGTTAGGCCATTCATTGGAACTAAACGTCCTAGAAAATAGACCAAACGATGCGCTGCCGTATTAAACCATGGGATCATATAATGTTTTGTATAATATTATTAGTGTGGTTTGCTTAATGTTCGATGTAAGATAAGCATATGTAAAATAGTGAAGTATGAAATGCAATAATTTTCCATGGTTAAGTATTATTTAGATTGTAGTAATTGGTTCGGTACTAAGCTATTAAGTATGAACATTAACGGGTAGGTACTACCCTAGATATAATTATAAAACGCTAATAAGAAGAAAAGGCTTTTATAATAATACCTGGTTCATATTATTAATAAGCTATAAATGTACTATAAATACACACTACATCTATAATATTCCATGTGAATAATTATTTTCTTTCATTAGGAAATGGCGCGATTGAATCGAATGACGGAACAAGAACTCGAGGAACTCATCAACCAGCGAGTGAACGACAGAATGTTATGGGTTGAGGCTGCAAGAGCTGCTGCAGTTAACCCAAATCCTCGTGTAGGATGCACCTACAAGACTTTTCAAGCTTGCAAGCCCTCATCATTCAGTGGAACGGAAGGACCGATCGGTTTAACCCGGTGGATAGAAAAGATGGAAACTGTGTTTAAAATCAGTGGTTGTGATGAAAAGGACATGACCAAGTATGCATCGTGCACTTTACAAGATAGTGCACTTACGTGGTGGAAAAATTATGTGAAGGCTGTAGGAGGAGATGTAGCTTATGATACTCCATGGGAGGAGTTTAAAACAATGTTAATTCACGAATATTGTCCAAGGAATGAGGTTAGGAAGTTGGAAGATGAGTTACGAAGTCTGAAGGTTGTTGGTACTGAAATCATCAACTACAATCAGCGATTCATGGAATTAGTTTTACTATGTCCTGAATTGGTTCCAACCGAAGAACGGAAGATTGAAATGTACAAAGATGGTTTGCCCACAAAGGTCAAGGAAAACGTTACAGCATCGAAACCTAAGACAATTCATGAAGCTATAACCATGGCAAACGAGCTAATGGATCAGGTCATTTTGGATAAGAAAGCATTCAATACTGATGTGAAGGTATCAGGTAACAAGAGAAAGTGGAATGGAAGCTATGATCGAGGTAATCAACAACAAACTTTTAAGAAACAAGAAACCCCGAAAGGTGCGGGTAGTGGTTCAGGTTTTGGTTACAAAGGACAAAGTCCTTTATGCAACCGATGTCACAAACATCACTTTGGTTACTGTAGTGTGGTATGCAACAAATGTAATCGACAGGGTCATCTTGCTGAAGATTGTAGGGCTCTCGTTACGAATACAAATGGTGCCAAGACTCCTGCCACCAACGCAAATAGAACTGCTTTGGCTACCATTACTTGTTTTGGGTGTGGAAAACAAGGCCACTATAAGAGCCAGTGCCCGAATCCAGAGAAGAATGTCGGACCTGCCCGTGGGAGAGCATTTATCATTAATGCTAGAGAGGCACGTGAAGACCCGGAGCTTGTTACGGGTACGTTTACCATTAATAACTTATCAGCATCTATTATATTTGATACTGGTGCCGATAGAAGTTACGTGTGTAGAAATTTTTACACTAAATTGAATTGTTCATCATTACCTCTAGATGCTAAGTATATGATTGAGTTAGCTAATGGTAAACTAATTAAAGCCGATAAAATTTGTCGTGATTGTGAAATAAATTTAGCCGGAGAAACGTTTAAAATCGACTTAATACCCGTAGAATTAGGAAGTTTTGATGTAATAGTCGGCATGGACTGGATGTCCAAAGTAGGAGTTGAAGTTGTGTGTGCCAAGAAGGCAATTCGCATTCTTTGTAAGGATAAAATGCCGGTGATGATTTATGGAGAGAAGGGTGATTCAAAGCTAAAACTCATTAGCTGTTTGAAAGCCAAGAAGTGTTTAGAAAAGGGATGTTATGCTATTCTAGCACATGTTAATAAAGTCGAAAAGAAAGAGAAGTGTATCAATGACGTGCCTATGGCAAGAGATTTTCCTGAAGTTTTTCCGGAAGAGTTGCCGGGATTACCTCCATTTAGATCTGTAGAATTTCAAATAGATTTAGTACCAGGAGCTGCACCAGTGGCTCGTGCGCCATATAGACTTGCACCGTCCGAGTTAAAAGAACTTCAAAGTCAATTAAAAGAATTACTGGACCGTGGATTCATACGACCAAGTACTTCACCGTGGGGAGCTCCGATTCTATTTGTTAAAAAGAAAGATGGATCCTTTAGGATGTGTATAGATTATCGTGAATTAAATAAGTTAACTATCAAGAATCGATATCCACTACCGAGAATTGATGACTTATTTGATCAACTGCAAGGATCATGTGTTTATTCAAAAATCGACCTAAGATCGGGCTATCATCAACTACGTGTCAAAGAAGAAGATATACCGAAAACTGCTTTTCGGACACGTTATGGTCATTACGAATTTTTGGTTATGCCGTTTGGATTGACGAATGCGCCAGCTGTATTCATGGACCTCATGAATCGAGTTTGTAGTCCATATTTAGATAAGTTTGTTATCGTTTTCATTGATGATATTCTTATCTATTCCAAGAGTGAGCAAGAGCATGAAGAGCATTTAAGGTTGATATTAGAGTTGTTGAGAAAAGAACAACTATATGCTAAATTTTCTAAGTGTGCTTTTTGGTTGAAAGAAGTTCAATTTCTTGGCCACGTTGTTAGTAGCAAAGGAATTCAGGTTGATCCAGCAAAAACTGAAGCCATTGAAAAATGGGAGACTCCTAAGACACCAACACAGATACGCCAATTTTTGGGTTTAGCCGGTTATTATAGAAGGTTTATTCAAGATTTTTCCCGAATAGCTAAGCCGTTAACAGCGTTAACGCAAAAAGGGAAGAAATATGAATGGACCTCAGAGCAGGAGAACGCATTTCAAATACTAAAGAAGAAGTTAACTACGGCGCCTATATTATCGTTACCAGAAGGGAACGATGATTTTGAAATATATTGTGACGCTTCGCGACAAGGTTTTGGTTGCGTTCTTATGCAACGGAAGAAAGTTATTGCATACGCATCCCGACAATTGAAGATTCACGAGCGGAATTATACGACGCATGATCTAGAATTGGGAGCAGTTGTGTTTGCACTGAAGATGTGGAGACACTATTTGTATGGGGTTAAATTCACTGTGTTTACTGATCATAAAAGCCTTCAAAATATTTTTGATCAGAAACAATTGAACATGAGGCAACGTAGGTGGGTCGAGTTAATAAACGACTATGATTGTGAAATTCGTTATCATCCCGGGAAGGCGAACGTGGTGGCCGATGCTTTAAGCAGAAAGGAACGAGAACCAATTCGAGTTCGAGCGATGAACATAAAAATTCGCATGAATCTCAACTCACAAATCAAAGAAGTTCAACAAGAAGCACTTAATAAAGAAAACATAAGAAAGGAAATAATGAAGAAGTATGAGAAGCAACTCGTTATACGGGAAGACGGAATTCGATATTTTGCAAACCGTATTTGGGTACCGAAGTTGGGTGGATTAAGGAAGTTGATATTGAACGAGGCACATAAGACAAGATACTCGATACATCCTGGAGTTGGAAAGATGTATCAAGATCTTAAGACACATTATTGGTGGCCTAACTTAAAGACAGACGTTGCAACATATGTTGGGGAGTGTTTAACTTGTTCCAAGGTCAAGGCAGAACACCAGAAACCATCAGGGTTACTTCAACAACCAGAAATCCTAGAATGGAAATGGGATGGTATTACCATGGATTTCATCACGAAGTTACCAAAGACTGCCTGGGGATACGACACCATTTGGGTGATTGTTGATCGTCTTACCAAATCTGCACATTTCTTGCCTATAAAGGAAACGGATAGAATGGAGAAACTATTACGATTGTATATAAAGGAAATTGTTTCAAGGCATGGAATACCTATTTCCATTATATCCGATCGTGATAGTAGATTTACCTCAAAGTTCTGGCAATCACTGCAGGAGGCACTAGGAACTCGTTTAGATATGAGTACCGCATATCATCCGCAAACCGACGGGCAGAGTGAAAGAACGATTCAGACTCTTGAAGACATGCTCAGGGCATGTGTGATCGATTTTGGAAACGGATGGGATAAGTATCTACCGTTAGCAGAATTTTCGTATAATAATAGTTATCATGCAAGCATTAAAGCTGCACCATTCGAAGCATTGTATGGAAGGAAGTGTAGATCTCATATATGTTGGAATGAAGTAGGAGATCGACAATTAACTGGTCCCGAGATCATACACGAAACGACTGAGAAGATAGTACAAATCAAGGAGAGATTGAAAACAGCCCGAAGTCGCCAAAAGAGCTACGCCGATGTCCGAAGGAAACCATTAGAGTTTCAGATTGGGGACATGGTTATGTTAAAGGTGTCACCATGGAAAGGTGTAATACGTTTCGGAAAAAGGGGTAAACTGAACCCAAGGTACGTAGGCCCGTTCAAGATTATCGAACGCATTGGACCGGTAGCTTATCGACTCGAGTTACCGCAACAACTCGCCGGAGTACACAATACCTTTCACGTCTCGAACCTTAAGAAGTGTCTTGCAAAGGAAGACCTCACCATTCCTCTTGAAGAAATCCATGTCGACGAGAAACTACAATTCGTCGAAGAACCAATCGAAATCATGGACCGTGAAGTTAAACAGCTCAAGCAGAGCAACATACCGATCGTCAAGGTTCGTTGGAGTGCTAGAAGAGGTCCCGAGTTTACTTGGGAACGAGAGGACCAGATGAAACAAAAGTATCCACACTTGTTTCTCGATGACGCAAAATAGGTACAATTTTAAAATTTCGGGACGAAATTTATTTAACGGGTAGGTACTGTAATGACCCGGACTTTTCCGATCGTTCTATACTTATGAGATTAATATTTACATAAATTAAACCTTACCAACATGATAAGCAATCCAAATTGTTGAGACTTATGTTTTTGAAAAGAGTTTTACACAACGTTTGACCGTCTAGTTTGACCGATGATATCACGAACTATACAATATATGATAATTATACATACATATTTAACATGATCTAAGGATGTTTTAATATCTCATTTTGTATTAATAACAAAAAGTCATAAGTATATTTTGAAACTACTAACTTAAGTTTTCAAAACAATAACCATACGTAACGTTATTTGACATAAATACTGATGATTTATAATGTTTATACATATATCGTATAAGTAATGTATTTAATCATTTTTAAAGGGCTTTTATACATAAAACAATATAAGTATATTTACAAAAGATAGTTATATTTGAATTCTCGTTCCGTTTCCTCAATAATCCTATACGTATATCTAGGGTACTATACACAGCTTCTAGAAGTATTTACTATTGGTATATACCAATAGAAATCTTCAATTATTGGAATAATATGTCATTCATGACATAATAAATTTTAACTTATCTTAGATATTTTCACTAAAAATCAAATTTTCAAGCCTATAAATAAGCACCATTTCTAATTCATTTTTACACATTCATTTTCCAAATTTTACTTCCAATTTTCACACACACTTGCAAGAACTCTCTCAACTTTTATTTTACTACTTCTTTCCAGCAACTTTACATTTTAAACTTGAGGTAAAAACTCTACTTCAACTCTTTTTCAAATTCATATATTTATAGCTATATATATAAGAGTTTATAAACTAGAACATAGTTTGAATGATTTCAAACTTGTTCGCAAACTAAATAGATCCTTCTAACTTAACTTTTAAAATACTTCAAGACCTGTAACATATCTTAATTATATGCTAACTTAACAAGGTATAACTTGGTTTTTCAAAGAACACCTTAAAAACTGAATCTACGGTGTCGGAGTGTAACCGGGGGCTGTTTTGGGTTGGATAATTAAAAACTATTTTGAACCTTGAATTGGAGGTTTATTTTCTGGAAAAATGATATTTTATATATATGTACTCGTAATTTAATTTTATATATTTCAGGACCACCCGTAAACAACACGAGAAGATTAATCATAAGACCTCACGTATGTACGCAACACGTCATTTGACAACACCGGTACTTTATGTACGCAACACGTCATTTGACAACACCGGTACCGTGGGTCAAGATTAATTCCGATCAACATGAATACGATGTGGTCTTTATTTATTTATTTACTTTATTAAGCAACTAATTGTGGACTACTAACATCAGACTGCTAACTACGGACTAAGGAATTATAAAAGTATTAAAAGTATATATATTAAACGTTTATTTCTTAAAAAGAAAATATATTGATATATTATATATGGATAGGTTCGTGATATCAATCGGAGACCAAGTCAAAATTTCATATCTTCAAGACAATAGTGAGTATATAGTCCCACTTTTAAACTCTAAATATTTCGGGATGAGAATACATGTATTTTATGTTTTACGATATGGACACAAGTAACTGAAAAATATATTCTACGTTGAGTTGTACCACTGGCATACTTCCCTATAGCTTGGTAACTAATATTTACAGCGGTATTGTAAACGCGAATCCTGTTGATAGATCTATCGGGCCTGACAACCCCAACCGGACTGGACGACCAGTATTCAACGGTTGCACAGTACTTCGTTTTGTGACTACACTTGGTACGGTGTAGTAAGATTTCATATTAAAGGGAATATGCGACGTGATTGAATGTTAAGTATGGTTACCAAGTGCTCAACCACTTAGAATATTTTTATGAAAATGTTTATATATGAAATCTTGTGGTCTATATATATATATTGCTGCCGGCATTAAACCTATATCTCACCAACTTTATGTTGACGTTTTAAACATGTTTATTCTCAGGTGATAATTAGAAGCTTCCGCTGCATTATGTTGAATTTGAGCAGGATCTTGCGTACGCATATTTGTGTCAAAAATAAAACTGCATACCCGAGGATTTGTGTTGTAAAATATACTAGAAATCGTGTTGTTATCATTATTTGTAAAGTTTGTAAGTCGAAGATTATCGCTAAACGATAATCATCTTTCTATCGTCTAAAGCTTGTATCAAAAATAAGATTTGTGGTTTGTAATGTAAAATATATGCAGTTTTCTTTTAAAAATGTCTCATATAGAGGTCAATACCTCGCAATGAAATCATACGTTATCTAATTCGTTCTTAGGGTTAAGGACGGGTTATGACATATATACACTCCAATGATCAGCTCTTAGCAGCCCATTTGAGTCACCTAACACATGTGGGAACCATCATTTGGCAACTAGCATGAAATATCTCATAAAATTACAAAAATATGAGTAATCATTCATGACTTATTTACATGAAAACAAAATTACATATCCTTTATATCTAATCCATACACCAACGACCAAAAACACCTACAAACACTTTAATTCTTCAATTTTCTTCATCTAATTGATCTCTCTCAAGTTCTATCTTCAATTTCTAAGTGTTCTTCATAAATTCCAAAAGTTCTAGTTTCATAAAATCAAGAATACTTTCAAGTTTGCTAGCTCACTTCCAATCTTGTAAGGTGATCATCCAACCTCAAGAAATCTTTGTTTCTTACAGTAGGTTATCATTCTAATACAAGGTAATAATCATATTCAAACTTTGGTTCAATTTTTATAACTATAACAATCTTATTTCAAGTGATGATCTTACTTGAACTTGTTTTCGTGTCATGATTCTGCTTCAAGAACTTCGAGCCATCCAAGGATCCATTGAAGCTAGATCCATTTTTCTCTTTTTCAGTAGGTTTATCCAAGGAACTTAAGGTAGTAATGATGTTCATAACATCATTCGATTCATACATATAAAGCTATCTTATTCGAAGATTTAAACTTGTAATCACTAGAACATAGTTTAGTTAATTCTAAACTTGTTCGCAACAAAAGTTAATCCTTCTAACTTGACTTTTAAAATCAACTAAACACATGTTCTATATCTATATGATATGCTAACTTAATGATTTAAAACCTGGAAACACGAAAAACACCGTAAAACCGGATTTACGCCGTCGTAGTAACACCGCGGGCTGTTTTGGGTTAGTTAATTAAAAACTCTGATAAACTTTGATTTAAAAGTTGTTATTCTGGGAAATTGATTTTTATTATGAACATGAAACTATATCCAAAAATTATGGTTAAACTCAAAGTGGAAGTATGTTTTCTAAAATGGTCATCTAGACGTCGTTCTTTCGATTGAAATGACTACCTTTACAAAAATGACTTGTAACTTATTTTTCTGACTATAAACCTATACTTTTTCTGTTTAGATTCATAAAATAGAGTTCAATATGAAACCATAGCAATTTGATTCACTCAAAACGGATTTAAAATGAAGAAGTTATGGGTAAAACAAGATTGGATAATTTTTCTCATTTTAGCTACGTGAAAATTGGTAACAAATCTATTCCAACCATAACTTAATCAACTTGTATTGTATATTATGAAATCTTGAGATACCATAGACACGTATACAATGTTTCGACCTATCATGTCGACACATCTATATATATTTCGGAACAACCATAGACACTCTATATGTGAATGTTGGAGTTAGCTATACAGGGTTGAGGTTGATTCTAAAATATATATAGTTTGAGTTGTGATCAATACTGAGATACGTATACACTGGGTCGTGGATTGATTCAAGATAATATTTATCGATTTATTTCTGTACATCTAACTGTGGACAACTAGTTATAGGTTACTAACGAGGACAGCTGACTTAATAAACTTAAAATATCAAAATATATTAAAAGTGTTGTAAATATATTTTGAACATACTTTGATATATATGTATATATTGTTATAGGTTCTTGAATCAACCAGTGGCCAAGTCTTACTTCCCGACGAAGTAAAAATCTGTGAAAGTGAGTTATAGTCCCACTTTTAAAATCTAATATTTTTGGGATGAGAATACATGCAGGTTTTATAAATGATTTACAAAATAGACACAAGTACGTGAAACTACATTCTATGGTTGAATTATCGAAATCGAATATGCCCCTTTTTATTAAGTCTGGTAATCTAAGAATTAGGGAACAGACACCCTAATTGACACGAATCCTAAAGATAGATCTATTGGGCCTAACAAACCCCATCCCAAGTACCGGATGCTTTAGTACTTCGAAATTTATATCATATCCGAAGGGTGTCCCGGAATGATGGGGATATTCTTATATATATGCATCTTGTTAATGTCGGTTACCAGGTGTTCACCATATGAATGATTTTTATCTCTATGTATGGGATGTGTATTGAAATATGAAATCTTGTGGTCTATTGTTACGATTTGATATATATAGGTTAAACCTATAACTCACCAACATTTTTGTTGACGTTTAAAGCATGTTTATTCTCAGGTGAATACTAAGAGCTTCCGCTGTTGCATACTAAAATAAGGACAAGATTTGGAGTCCATGTTTGTATGATATTGTGTAAAAACTGCATTCAAGAAACTGATTTCGATGTAACATATTTGTATTGTAAACCATTATGTAATGGTCGTGTGTAAACAGGATATTTTAGATTATCATTATTTGATAATCTACGTAAAGCTTTTTAAACCTTTATTTATGAAATAAAGGTTATGGTTTGTTTTAAAAATGAATGCAGTCTTTGAAAAACGTCTCATATAGAGGTCAAAACCTCGCAACGAAATCAATTAATATGGAACGTTTTTAATCAATAAGAACGGGACATTTCAGTTGGTATCCGAGCGTTGGTCTTAGAGAACCAGAATTTTGCATTAGTGTGTCTTATCGAGTTTGTTAGGATGCATTAGTGAGTCTGGACTTCGACCGTGTTTACTTGAAAAATGATTGCTTAACAAATTTTGTTGGAAACTATATATTTTTAACATGTGAATATTATGTGATATATTAATCTCTTAACGCGTTTGATATTATGTGATAGATGTCTACCTCTAGAACAAGTCCCATTGACTCACCTAATAATAATGAAGAGTCAAATGTAAATTGGAATGATTCGTGGACTGATTCACAAGTTCCCGAAGAGGAACCGGAAGAAGAGTCGGAACCGGAAGAAGAATCAGAACCCGAAGAGGAGGAACCGGAGGAGGAAATAGAACCGGTGGGGGAAATAATAAAACGGTTAAGTAAAAGAAAATCCTCAACCAACCGACCAAGGTTAATTATGGTCAATGGTGTTTCCGCCAAGGAAGCAAAATATTGGGAGGATTACCAATTCTCCGATGAATCGGATTCCGACGAGAATTCCGATGATGTTATAGAAATTACCCCAACTGAATTTAAAAAGGCAAAAGAAAATAATAAGGGAAAGGGCATAAAAATTGAGAAATCTAATTCCAACCCCGATGAACTTTATATGTATCGTCAACCCCCGAAGCCCTTAAGTTGTAACAATGTCCCGGGAACCTCTAAACCACCAGGTTTTTCTAAACCAATGTGGAAAACGACGGCTCGTATTAGGGGAACAACATATATCCCTAGAAACTTGGCAAAACGAACCAAAACCGAAGAAGAAGAAACGAGCGAGTCGAAATAAGATAGTTGTATTTGTGTGGTGTAATATATGTAATATAGTGTGCTTATGCTTTATGATATATGTAAAAATTGCTTGTATTAATAAGTAATTTTTTTTATGAATCTAACTCTTGTCTATTTTACATTTTAAAAACACAAAATGGATAGACAACCCAATATTTTAAGAGACCTACCCGGAGACATGATTGATGAAATCTTGTCTAGAGTCGGTCAGAATTCCTCGGCACAACTATTTAAGGCGAGATCAGTTTGTAAGACATTCGAAGAACGTTCCAAGAATGTCTTGGTTTATAAGAGACTTTCGTTTGAAAGATGGGGGATATCACATTGGGAAACCCATAAGTTACGATGTGTTTACTTTGACGCATATATTGCGAGGAACCCAAATGCTATTTTACGCAACGGGTTAAGAAATTATTTTGACTCAATGTATCCGAATATAGGACTTCATGATTTAGAAAAAGCGGCTAAAATGCAACATAAAGAAGCATGCTATGCTTACGGGTTAGTAATGTTCGCTTCTCACCAAAGTGAGAAAAATAACATCGGGCTACAACTATTAAACAAAACGTTTCCACAAGTGACGGAGTCGGTAATTGGGGTAAGAAATGAGGTTTTTAGATTGTTACGGGACTGTTGGACATTACGTAACCCTCGTCCCTTTGACGACGTTACTACACGCTGTCTTATCAACGGCCATAACGGTTATGTTCCACAAGACCAAGGATGGGAAGTAATCCTAGTAAAACCAGAATGCATGACTTGTTTCTGGACGTATGAATTACGTGTCTTTATTGCCTTTGCTGAACGACTTGTGTACTAGCTAGAATTATCTTCACAATCATCTTGTATCAAATTTATTGTGTGCTATATTTCATGCTATATGTAAAATAAGCGGTATTGTAAGTTTGTAAAATATTGTGTAAAAGTTTGAACGCGAAATATTATTATAATCAGTTTTTCATATAGAATTGTAGTAGTTGAATTGTATATTAGCTACTAAGTATGAACTTAACGGGTAGGTACTACCCGAATTTAAACTTATAAAACGCTAATATGAAGAAAAAGCTTTTATAAATGAGTTCATATTATGCTACGAAATACTATTAACTACTATTAATATTCTGTATGATTAACTTGTTCCATTTGACTATTTTGAAGGAAATGGCACCGACTACTCGACACACCATGAATATGAATGAAGAGGAATTTCGTACTTTTCTAGCTTCAAACATAGCCGCAGTACAGGCTGCGCTACATACCAACAATAACCTTGGATCTAGCAGTATGGGAAATCGTGTAGGATGCACCTACAAAGAATTCACTGCCTGCAAACCTTTGGAATTTGATGGAACCGAAGGACCGATCGGATTGAAACGGTGGACCGAGAAGGTCGAATCGGTGTTTGCCATAAGTAAGTGTACTGAAGAGGACAAAGTGAAGTACACTACGCATACCTTCACAGGTTCTGTGTTAACATGGTGGAATACCTATCTAGAGCAAGTGGGACAAGATGATGCTTACACACTACCGTGGTCAGCATTCAAGCACTTAATGAACGAGAAGTACCGTCCCAGAACCGAGGTCAATAAGCTCAAGACAGAACTTAGAGGGTTACGAACCCAAGGATTTGATATTACCACGTACGAAAGACGATTCACAGAATTATGCCTATTGTGTCCGGGAGTGTTCGAAGATGAGGAAGAGAAGATCGACGCGTTTGTGAAAGGATTACCGGAAAGAATCCAAGAAGATATAAGTTCACACGAGCCCGCCTCCATACAACAGGCATGTAGAATGGCTCACAAACTAGTGAACCAGATTGAAGAAAGAATTAAAGAACAGACTGCTGAAGAGGCCAATGTGAAGCAAGTCAAAAGAAAGTGGGAGGAAAACGGTGATAAGAATCACCAATACAACAACAACAGCAATTACAACAATAATCGCAACAATTATCCCAACAATCGCAACATCAATCGCAACTACAACAAACGGCCCAACAACAACAACAACAACAACAACAACAACTACAACAATCACCCCAACAACAATAACAACCGCAATAACAACAACAATCAGAAGCAGCTATGCCAAAGGTGTGAAAAGTATCACTCGGGGTTCTGCACCAAATTTTGCAACAAGTGTAAAAGAAATGGTCATAGCGCGGCGAAGTGTGAGGTTTATGGACCAGGGGTTAACAGAACGAAAGGAACAAATGGTGTCGGAACGAGTAATGGCGGAGCAAGTAGTGTCGGAGCAAGTTATACCAATGTAGTTTGTTATAAATGTGGAAAACCGGGCCACATTATTAGAAATTGCCCGAACCAGGAGAACACGAATGGACAAGGCCGCGGAAGAGTTTTCAATATTAATGCGGCAGAGGCACAGGAAGACCCGGAGCTTGTTATGGGTACGTTTCTTATTGACAATAAATCTGCTTACATTTTATTTGATTCGGGTGCGAATAGAAGCTATATGAGTAGAGATTTTTGTGCTAAATTAAGTTGCCCATTGACGCCTTTGGATAGTAAATCTTTACTCGAATTAGCAAATGGTAAATTAATTTCAGCAGATAATATATGTCGGAATCGAGAAATTAAACTGGGTAGCGAAACATTTAAGATTGACTTGATACCAGTAGAGTTAGGGAGTTTTGATGTGATAATCGGTATGGACTGGTTGAAAGAAGTGAAAGCAGAGATCGTTTGTTACAAAAATGCAATTCGCATTATACGAGAAAAAGGAAAACCCTTAATGGTGTACGGAGAAAAGGGCAACACAAAGCTACATCTTATTAGTAATTTGAAGGAACAAAAACTAATAAGAAAAGGTTGCTATGCTGTTCTAGCACACGTCGAGAAAGTACAAACTGAAGAAAAGAGCATCAATGATGTTCCCGTCGCAAAAGAATTTCCCGATGTATTTTTGAAAGAATTACCGGGATTACCCCCACATCGATCCGTTGAATTTCAAATAGATCTTGTACCAGGAGCTGCACCAATAGCTCATGCTCCTTACAGACTAGCACCCAGCGAGATGAAAGAACTGCAAAGCCAATTACAAGAACTTTTAGAGCGTGGTTTCATTCGACCAAGCACATCACCGTGGGGAGCTCCTGTTTTGTTTGTCAAGAAGAAAGATGGTACATTCAGGTTGTGTATCGGCTACCGAGAGTTGAACAAACTTACCATCAAGAACCGCTATCCACTGCCGAGAATTGACGACTTATTTGATCAACTACAAGGCTCGTCGGTTTATTCGAAGATCGATTTACGTTCTGGATATCATCAAATGCGAGTAAAGGAGGATGATATTCCAAAAAATGCTTTTAGGACGCGTTATGGTCATTACGAGTTTATGGTTATGCCGTTTGGATTGACTAGCGCACCAGCTGTGTTCATAGACCTTATGAACCGAGTGTGTGGGCCATATCTTAACAAGTTTGTCATTGTTTTCATCGATGACATACTTATTTACTCAAAGAATGATCAAGAGCACGAAGAACATTTGAGAAAAGTGCTAGAAGTATTGAGGAAAGAAAAACTGTACGTTAAGTTTTCAAAGTGTGCATTTTGGTTGGAAGAAGTTCAATTCCTCGGTCACATAGTGAACAAAGAAGGTATTAAGGTGGATCCGGCAAAGATAGAAACTGTTGAAAAGTGGGAAACCCCGAAAACTCCGAAACACATACGCCAGTTTTTAGGACTAGCTGGTTACTACAGAAGGTTCATCCAAGACTTTTCCAGAATAGCAAAACCCTTGACTGCATTAACGCATAAAGGGAAGAAATTTGAATGGAATGATGAACAAGAGAAAGCATTTCAGTTATTGAAGAAAAAAACTAACTACGGCACCTATATTGTCATTGCCTGAAGGGAATGATGATTTTGTGATTTATTGTGACGCATCAAAGTAAGGTCTCGGTTGTGTATTAATGCAACGAACGAAGGTGATTGCTTATGCGTCTAGACAATTGAAGATTCACGAACAAAATTATACGACGCATGATTTGGAATTAGGCGCGGTTGTTTTTGCATTAAAGACTTGGAGGCACTACTTATATGGGGTCAAAAGTATTATATATACCGACCACAAAAGTCTTCAACACATATTTAATCAGAAACAACTGAATATGAGGCAGCGTAGGTGGATTGAATTATTGAATGATTACGACTTTGAGATTCGTTACCACCAGGGGAAGGCAAATGTGGTAGCCGATGCCTTGAGCAGGAAGGACAGAGAACCCATTCGAGTAAAATCTATGAATATAATGATTCATAATAACCTTACTACTCAAATAAAGGAGGCGCAACAAGGAGTTTTAAAAGAGAGAAATTTAAAGGATGAAATACCCAAAGGATCGGAGAAGCATCTTAATATTCGGGAAGACGGAACCCGGTTTCGGGCTGAAAGGATTTGGGTACCAAAATTTGGAGATATGAGAGAAATGGTACTTAGAGAAGCTCATAAAACCAGATACTCAATACATCCTGGAACGGGGAAGATGTACAAGGATCTCAAGAAACATTTTTGGTGGCCGGGTATGAAAGCCGATGTTGCTAAATATGTAGGAGAATGTTTGACGTGTTCTAAGGTCAAAGCTGAGCATCAGAAACCATCAGGTCTACTTCAACAACCCGAAATCCCGGAATGGAAATGGGAAAACATTACCATGGATTTCATCACTAAATTGCCAAGGACTGCAAGTGGTTTTGATACTATTTGGGTAATAGTTGATTGTCTCACCAAATCAGCACACTTCCTGCCAATAAGAGAAGATGACAAGATGGAGAAGTTAGCACGACTGTATTTGAAGGAAGTCATCTCCAGACATGGGATACCAATCTCTATTATCTCTGATAGGGATGGCAGATTTATTTCAAGATTCTGGCAGACATTACAGCAAGCATTAGGAACTCGTCAAGACATGAGTACTGCCTATCATCCACAAACTGATGGGCAGAGCGAAAGGACGATACAAACACTTGAAGACATGCTACGAGCATGTGTTATTGATTTCGGAAATAGTTGGGATCGACATCTACCGTTAGCAGAATTTTCCTACAACAACAGCTACCATTCAAGCATTGAGATGGCGCCGTTTGAAGCACTTTATGGTAGAAAGTGCAGGTCTTCGATTTGTTGGAGTGAAGTGGGGGATAGACAGATTACGGGTCCAGAGATTATACAAGAAACTACCGAGAAGATCATCCAAATTCAACAACAGTTGAAAACCGCCCAAAGTCGACAAAAGAGCTACGCTGACATTAAAAGAAAAGATATAGAATTTGAAAATGGAGAGATGGTCATGCTTAAAGTTGCACCTTGGAAAGGCGTTGTTCGATTTGGTAAACGAGGGAAATTAAATCCAAGGTATATTGGACCATTCAAGATTATTGATCGTGTCGGACCAGTAGCTTACCGACTTGAGTTACCTCAACAACTCGCGGCTGTACATAACACTTTCCACGTCTCGAATTTGAAGAAATGTTTTGCTAAAGAAGATCTCATTATTCCGTTAGATGAAATCCAAATCAACGAAAAACTTCAATTCATCGAAGAACTCATCGAAATAATGGATCGTGAGGTTAAAAGACTTAAGCAAAACAAGATACCAATTGTCAAGGTTCGATGGAATGCTCGTAGAGGACCCGAGTTCACCTGGGAGCGTGAAGATCAGATGAAGAAGAAATACCCGCATCTATTTCCAGAAGATTCGTCAACACCTTCAACAGCTTAAAATTTCGGGACGAAATTTATTTAACGGGTAGGTACTGTAGTGACCCGAACTTTTCCATGTTTATATATATTAATTGAAATTGATATTTACATGATTAAATGTTTCCAACATGTTAAGCAATCAAACTTGTTAAGACTTAATTAATTGAAATAGGTTTCATATAGACAATTGACCACCCAAGTT
Organism: Rutidosis leptorrhynchoides; assembly: GCF_046630445.1. Classification (NCBI taxonomy): domain Eukaryota; kingdom Viridiplantae; phylum Streptophyta; class Magnoliopsida; order Asterales; family Asteraceae; genus Rutidosis; species Rutidosis leptorrhynchoides. Next base: position 16,630,664 of record NC_092335.1, on the reverse strand, counting down.
GACCGGTGATTCACGAACGTTAAAACTTGTAAAAACTATATGATGACATATATATGGTTATATATATAGTTAACATGATATTATGATAAGTAAACATATCATTAAGTATATTAACAATGAACTACATATGTAAAAACAAGACTACTAACTTAATGATTTTGAAACGAGACATATATGTAACGATTATCGTTGTAACGACATTTAATGTATATATATCATATTAAGAGATATTCGTACATCATAATATCATGATAATATAATAATTTAAAATCTCTTTTGATATTATAAACATTGGGTTAACAACATTTAACAAGATCGTTAACCTAAAGGTTTCAAAACAACATTTACATGTAACGACTAACGATGACTTAACGACTCAGTTAAAATGTATATACATGTAGTGTTTTAATATGTATTCATACACTTTTGAAAGACTTCAAGACACTTATCAAAATACTTCTACTTAACAAAAATGCTTACAATTACATCCTCGTTCAGTTTCACCAACAATTCTACTCGTATGCACCCGTATTCGTACTCGTACAATACACAGCTTTTAGATGATTGTACTATTGGTATATACACTCCAATGATCAGCTCTTAGCAGCCCATGTGAGTCACCTAACACATGTGGGAACCATCATTTGGCAACTAGCATGTAATATCTCATAAAATTACAAAAATATGAGTAATCATTCATGACTTATTTACATGAAAACAAAATTACATATCCTTTATATCTAATTGATAATGCTAAAAACGAACATATATTTCATAGCATTATTCCTCAAGAAAGACAAACGTTTAGTTGCAATTGTTCTATTTACAAGTGAGATTCGTTTAAATAATAAAAGGTGAAGACAAAAGACAGATTCGACGAATTGAAGACGCAAACGACCAAAAAGCTCAAAAGTACAAAAGACAATAAAAAAAGGTTCCAATTATTGACAAGAAACGTCTCGAAATTACAAGAGTACAAGATTCAAAACGCAAAGTACAAGATATTAAATTGTACGCAAGGACGTTCGAAAATCCGGAACTGGGACCAGAGTCAACTCTCAACGCTCGACGCAACGGACTAAAAATTACAAGTCAACTATGCACATAAATATAATATAATATTTAAATAATTCTTATAATTATTTAATATATTATATTTATATTTAAAACCGTCGGTAAACAAAGAGCCAAGCTTGTGTGAGCTGTAAAAGTAAACTCCGCGACTCGCGGAGTTTGAAGGCCAAAATGGCCGCGAGTCGCGGAACCCCAATTTCAGAAACTCCCTATAAAGCTCGCGCATTCTGATCGTAAAAAATCATCTTTTTCTTCTTCTCTCATAATACTACGTAAATATTTATATTTATATTTTAATTTTAATTTTAATTTTAATTATAATTCTAATAATAAGAGTATGTTAGCGAATATTGTAAGGGTGTAAGTCGAAATTCTGTCCGTGTAACGCTACGTTATTTTTAATCATTGTAAGTTATGTTCAACCTTTTTACATTAATGTCTCGTAGCTAAGTTATTATTATGCTTATTTAATCCGAAGTAATCATGATGTTGAGCTAATTACTAAAACTGGGTAATTGGGCTTTGTACCATAATTGGGGTTTGGACAAAAGAATGACACTTGTGGAAATTAGACTATGGGCTATTAATGGGCTTTATATTTGTCTAACTAAATGATAGTTTGTTAATGTTAATATAAAGATTTACAATTGGGCGTCCCTATAAATTACCATATACACTCGATCGGACACGATGGGCAGGGTATTTATATGTACGAATAATCGTTCATTTAACCGGACACGGGAATGGATTAATAGCCACTAGAATAATTAAAACAGGGGTGAAATTATGTATAAGGACACTTGGTATAATTGATAACAAAATATTAAAACCTTGGATTACACTTAGTCAACATCCTGGTGTAATTATTAAACAAAGTATTAAAATCTTGTTACAGTTTAAGTCCCCAATTAGTTGGAATATTTAACTTCGGGTATAAGGATAATTTGACGAGGATACTCGCACTTTATATTTATGACTGATGGACTGTTATGGACAAAAACCAGACGGACATATTAAATTATCCAGGACAAAGGATAATTAACCCATGGGCATAAAACTAAAATCAACACGTCAAACATCATGATTACGGAAGTTTAAATAAGCATAATTCTTTTATTTCATATTTAATTTCCTTTATTTTATATTTAATTGCACTTCTAATTATCGCATTTTTATTTATTGTTATTATTTAATTGTACTTTTAATTATCGTACTTTTTAATTATCGCAAGTTTATTTTATCGCACTTTTATTATTCGCAATTTCATTATCATTATTTACTTTACGCTTTAATTTAAGTCTTTTATTTATTTTTAATATTTTACATTTGATTTTAACTGCGACTAAAGTTTTAAAATCGACAAACCGGTCATTAAACGGTAAAACCCCCCTTTATAATAATAATATTACTTATATATATATATATTTGTATTTTTATAAAAGTAAACTAATATAGCGTTAAGCTTTGTTTAAAAAGATTCCCCGTGGAACGAACCGGACTTACTAAAAACTACACTACTGTACGATTAGGTACACTGCCTATAAGTGTTGTAGCAAGGTTTAAGTATATCCATTCTATAAATAAATAAATATCTTGTGTAAAATTGTATCGTATTTAATAGTATTTTCTGTAAAAATAAGCTATTTTATATACTACTCTGCTAAAACATAAAGTTATTTTTGGCGCCGCTGCCGGGGAACTACTCTTAAAAGCCGGAAGCGCAACGCTAATATAAAAAAAAAAAAAATTTAGTTTACTTTTATTAAAATTCGTTTTTGTAAAAATACGTTTTAATTATTCGAAAATATAAAAATAAAAACAAAAATTTATGTATTTTTAGGAGTTTGATAAATATTTAAGTTTTATAAAGTTTCTTTAGTTTGTAAAAATATAAGTTTTATTTAATTTATTTTATAAATATATTTTATAAATATAAAAAACCGAAAAAAAAAATATATATATAAATCTATTTTTTTTATTGTTATAAAGTATTTTATTTTTATCTTAGTTATTAAAGATAAGTTTTATTTAAATTATATAAATATTTTAATTAGATAATATAAACAGAAAATATAAAAACAGAAAACAGAAAATAAAAAAAAATAAAGAAAAACGCGTCGAATTTTAAACCTGTCAGTTGAAATTTGAAACCCCGCGAGTCGCGGGGTTTGATGCTTTGAATACCGCAAGTCGCGGAGATAACCTGACACGCCGACAGAACCCTAATCAGGCATTAATTACGAATAATTATTATAATTATTAATATAAAACCCTAATTAGGTTTTAATTAAATAATTATTTTAGTTTTTATTAATATTTTGTTTAATTAGTTTAATTAAATTATAAAATTAGTAGTTTTATTAAATAAATAATATAAAAATAATATTTTTATAAAAATTGTACTTTTTACAACTTTTTGTATATTTTTATATTTTGTCCCTTTTTAATCGTTTTCGCGTAATATTTGTATTTTTAGCTCATATTTAGTTTTAAACTTAGTTTTTGCCATAGTTATTTTTACTTCTAGATTTTTAGGCTTTGCCGTAAAATCCCTTAAGTGCTTTTTATTTAGACTAAGATTTAGGTGCTTTAGAATTTTGCGACGCCTTTTTAAGTTTTAGTTTCTTTTTAAGTTATTTCCATTTGGGATATAGTTTTTCCTGTAAGCTTTAATATTTTTAGACACCTTTTACTATGTATCAATTATCATTCCAATTAGTAATCTCAATTTGCGATTATAATTTTAAGTTAGTTATAGTAATAAGGTTAGGTTAGTCAAGTATTTTTAATTTTTATAAGTTTCTTTTATTTTTCCATCACCTTTTATTTTTCAACCATTTTTCTTTTTCGACCTTTTTCGACGAACTCTTTTTCTTTCTTATTTCTCGCTATTCTAGTTTTAGGACATAGATTGTTATTCTACTTCTTATCTAAATTTCTTAAAATTACGAAAATTTATTTTAAGTGGTTAAATTAATAGACATCAAAATTTTCTGGTTCGTAGTAATAGTTGGATTTGTACGTGGACCGGGTTATTGGAGCCAAACAGTCCTCAATTATATTGAGACCAAACGAATCCTACCCCTCTGCTGCATCTTTTGGCTATTCAAAACGTGGGCAAAATCAGAAAAGTCTATTGATTGGATAACTTATTATAATTTTTCTTTCCTTTTAAAAACTAATAGGATATTCAGTGAATGCACCGAGCAAGACATTCACCACCTTTTGTACGTTCACCACCTGTAACTAGATCAAGACATTTAGCAAATATTACTGCCGTTGATTTTTCTTTAGAATCGTCATCCAGTCGACCAAGTACTTCAGTTCAAATTTCCGATAATCCATTTTTTGAACCCGACCTCACAATTGAGAATCCGGAGAATATTCAGGAACGATTCGTAGATCCTGAACCACTAAACTTTCCTTCGGAACCACCAATCATTCAAACAGAGATTGTTGAGGAACGAACCATTAAATCAGAATCCTCTAGTGATTCCGATTCAACAATGAACGAACCAAGGTCACGCAATTACTCATCTAGACATTAATGCGCCAGATTATGAAATCAAAGGACAAATTCTACACATGGTGACTAATCAATGCCAATTTAGTGGTGCGCCGAAGGAAGATCCAAATGAACATTTACGTACCTTTAATAGGATCTGCACACTATTTAAAATCCGAGAAGTGGAGGATGAACAGATATATCTCATGTTATTTCCCTGAACTTTAAAGGGAGAAGCCAAAGATTGGTTGGAATCGTTACCTGAAGGGGCGATTGATACATGGGATGTTTTAGTTGACAAATTTCTTAAACAATTCTTTCCTGCATCTAAAGCCGTAAGACTTCAAGCAGAAATTGTTACGTTTACACAGAAACCAAATGAAACTCTATATGAGGCGTGGACAAGATTTGGAAAGTTGTTAAGAGGATGTCCGCAACATGGTTTAGACACCTGTCAAATAGTACAAATATGCTACCAAGGATGCGACATCACTACAAGGAAAGACATAGATATAGCAGCTGGTGGTTCTATTATGAAGAAAACCGAAACTGATGCTTACAAAATTATTGATAACACTGCTTCCCACTCATATGAGTGGCACCAAGAAAAAGATATCGTTAGATCATCTAAAGCAGCTAGAGCCGATTCTAGCCATGACTTAGATTCCATTTCTGCATAGGTGAAAGAAAACCGGGAAGTCTACTTAGTGATACAAATGCTAACCCCCGGAATGAAACAGCTAAAGCTATTACCACAAGAAGTGGTACAACACTTAAACCACCTGAAATACCTGTAACTTCTGATGAAGCTATTCCTACTCCACAAGAACCACAACCTGATCAAGATAAGGAAAAAGAACCGGTAGTTGAAAAGGTTAATGAAGATAACACAGTTAAGGCTAAACCTTATGTTAAACCATACCAACCACCACTTCCTTACCCGAGTAAAATGAAGAAAGAGAAACTTGAAGCCGAGCAATCCAAATTCTTGGATATGTTTAAACAGATAAAAGTAAATCTTCCTTTCATTGATGTGATTTCAGGAATGCCTAGATATGCTAAATTCTTGAAAGATCTAATCTCAAATAGAAAGAAAATGGAAGAACTCTCGGCTGTTACTATGAATGCTAATTGTTCAGCAGTGCTGTTGAATAAGATACCAGAAAAACTATCTGATCCAGGAAGTTTCACAATTCCATGTTTTCTGGGTAGTCTTAGTTCAATAGAAGCATTGGCAGACTTAGGTGCTAGTATAAATCTAATGCCGTATTCACTATACGCTAAACTAGACCTTGGAGAATTGAAACCAACCAGAATAAGCATACAACTAGCCGATAGATCAATAAAATATCCTAGAGGGATAATGGAGAACATGCTAGTTAAAGTTGGTACTTTAGTATTTCCAGTAGATTTTGTTGTTCTGGATATGGAAGAAGATTCTCAAGTTCCTCTCATATTAGGAAGACCATTCTTAAACACGGCTAAAGCAATGATAGACGTGTTCGGTAAGAAATTGACCCTAAGTATAGAGGATGAGAGTGTTACCTTTTCAGTTGATAGAGCAATGCAACAACCATAATCTGCAGATGATACATGTTATTATATTCAAACTATAGATGCACATGCAGAATTATTAGAAGAATTTCCAGAATTACAAGGAACAGGAGAATGTTCTTTAGGAGAAGGTAATGAACCAATTGATGAAGCTGAAATATTAGCTACACTAATAGCTAATGGATATGAACCAACAACAGAAGAAATTCAAATGCTAAAAGAAGAAGACAGATATCGATATAAATCATCGATAGAAGAACCTCCGAAATTAGAATTAAAGCCACTTCCAAACCATTTGGAATACGCTTATTTACATGGTGAATCTGAATTACCTGTAATAATATCGTCTTCTCTTACTGAAAATGAGAAATCACAACTCATTTCTGTGTTGAAAGCTCATAAACCAGCCATTGCATGGAAGATTCATGATATTAAAGGAATAAGTCCTTCGTATTGTACACATAAAATCCTTATGGAAGAAGGTCATAAAACGTATGTGCAACGCCAACGAAGACTAAATCCTAATATGCAAGATGTAGTTAAGAAAGAGATTATTAAACTGCTAGATGCAGGTCTAATTTATCCAATTTCTGATAGTCCATGGGTAAGCCCAGTTCAATGCGTACCTAAGAAGGGTGGCATGACTGTCATTACAAATTAGAAAAATGAGCTTATTCCTACTAGGACTGTAACAGGATGGCGTGTATGTATTGATTATAGAAAATTAAATGACGCCACCAGAAAAGATCACTTTCCCTTACCTTTCATAGATCAAATGTTGGAAAGATTAGCCGGAAATAGTTACTATTGTTTTCTAGATGGATTTTCCGGATATTTTCAAATTCCAATAGCACCAGAAGATCAAGAGAAAACCACATTCACGTGCCCTTATGGTACTTTTGCTTACAAACGCATGCCATTTGGACTTTGCAACGCCCCTGCAACCTTTCAAAGGTGTATGATGGCGATTTTTCACGACATGATAGAAGAATGCATGGAAGTATTCATGGATGATTTTTCAGTCTTCGGTGATACATTTGAATCATGTCTAGTTAATCTGGAACGAATGCTTCTTAGATGTGAACAATCAAATCTAGTACTTAATTGGGAGAAATGCCATTTCATGGTTAAAGAAGGCATCGTTCTTGGACATAAAATTTCAAAAGAAGGAATTGAAGTGGATAGAGCTAAAGTAGATATAATTGCTAAACTTCCACATCCCACCAATGTTAGAGGAGTTAGGAGTTTTCTAGGGCATGCCGGTTTTTACCGACGTTTCATAAAAGATTTTTCTAAAATTGCCACTCCTATGAATAAACTCCTAGAAAAGGATGCTCCATTCATCTTTTCTGATGAGTGTATCAAATCTTTTAATATTCTTAAAGAAAAACTAACTAATGCGCCGATCATGATAACACCAAATTGGAATCTACCATTTGAACTAATGTGCGATGCAAGTGATTTTGCAATGGGAGCCGTTTTAGGACAAAGGATTGAAAAACGATTTCAACCTATATATTATGCTAGTAAGACGTTACAAGGAGCACAAACAAACTATACAACTACTGAAAAAGAACTCCTTGCTATTGTCTTTGCTTTTGACAAATTTCGATCATATCTCGTTCTAGCAAAAACGGTGGTCTATACCGACCATTCTGCTCTTAGATACCTATTTTCAAAACAAGATGCTAAACCAAGATTAATCCGTTGGATCTTACTCTTACAAGAGTTTGATATTGAAATCCGAGATAAAAGAGGAGCAGAAAATCTCGCCGCTGATCATCTTTCTCGTCTTGAAAATCCCGAATTAGAAGTTCTAAATAATTCGGCCATACAAGACAACTTTCCTGATGAATATCTATTGAAGATAGATTATAATGAAATTCCATGGTTTGCAGACTATGCAAACTATTTAGTATGTGGATTCCTTGAAAAAGGATTATCGTACCAAAGACGAAAGAAATTCTTCAGTGATATAAAAAACTATTTCTGGGAAGATCCACATCTGTTTAAAAGTTGTCCAGATGGAATAATACGCCGATGTATATTTGGAGATGAAGCTAGTAAAATATTAAACCATTGTCACACAGGACCAACAGGAGGGCATTATGGGCCTCAACTAACAGCAAGAAAAGTTTATGATGCTGGATTCTATTGGCCTACAATTTACAAAGACGCACACCTTCTTTGCAAATCCTGTTATGCTTGTCAAAGGGCCGGAAAAATAAGTGAACGTGATGAAATGCCACAAAATTTCATCCAAGTATGTGAAGTATTTGACATTTGGGGTATAGACTTTATGGGTCCATTTCCAAAATCTCATAATAATCTATATATACTCGTAGCCATTGATTATGTATCTAAATGGGCGGAAGCACAAGCTCTCCCAACTAACGATGCACGAGTTGTAGTCAACTTTTTAAAACGTCTTTTTGCAAGGTTTGGAACACCGAAAGCTTTAATAAGTGATCGGGGTACTCATTTCTGTAATAATCAACTTGAGAAAGTTCTTAAAAGATATGGAGTAACTCATAAAATCTCCACCGCATATCATCCACAAACAAGTGGACAAGTTGAAAATACCAACCGAGCTTTAAAACGTATTCTAGAGAAAACCGTAGGATCAAATCCGAAGGAATGGTCCATTAAATTGGAGGATGCACTCTGGGCTTTTAGAACAGCCTACAAAAATCCAATTGAAACCACACCTTTTAGACTTGTTTATGGAAAAGCATGTCATCTTCCAGTAGAAATTGAACACAAAGCATTTTGGGCTTTGAAGACATGTAATCTTGATTTATATGAAGCCGGACGTTTACGATTAAGTCAACTAAACGAATTAGAAGAATTAAGACATGAAGCATACGAAAATTCGTTAATCTATAAAGAAAGAACGAAGAAATGGCATGATAAAAGAATCAGAAGTTCAAAAGAATTTAAAGAAGGAGACAGAGTTCTTCTTTTCAATTCACGATTCAAGCTATTTCCTGGAAAATTGAAATCAAGATGGTCTGGACCATTCATAGTCAAAAGATTTTTCCCATACGGAACGATAGAATTAATAAATTCAAATGGGATTGAATTTAAAGTTAATGGTCACAGAGTTAAACATTATATAGATAGTCCGATGGAAGTCGACAACGAAGTTAATCACAATTTCGACACCACATCTAACTAAGTGTGGGGAGAATCAAGTCTTTAAAGGATAATATGTATTTCTGTTAGAGTTAGATTGTCTGTTTTCGTGTAGTTCTCGAAAATGGAACCCGAATGGTCTTTCCCTAGCAGACCCTAAAGAACTAGTCTTCTCCCCCCATTCTGAATTTTTTATTTTTTTAGGTTTTTACAAAATGAAGACTGCCTGTGAACTAAACCATGGTCTAATGCTACACGCTTTGATCACTAAACGAAATAATGACATACTACCGAGTGAATTAGTATCAGTAATCAGAGAAAGAATGGACGGAGTTAGAAAAGAATCCAGATGCGAAGATAATAAGTTACAATTTGGTAAAGGAAAATCAAAATCCGCAGCGAAAAGAAGAGCACGACACCTAGAAAGATGTCACAAATGCGGAAAATGGTCACATGGAGGTAAATGTTCAAATAATCAAACCTATTCAAATACCGAATTTGTTACTTTATGCAGAGACGGACCGTTCATATGTTTAGAAGAAATGACACCGAATGCTCGAGGTTACGCCTATGTAGCCATGGAAAATCAATTAAACCGACTATCTTATGAATGGGATAGATCATATAACTAAGAAATCTATTTCATAGGTAAGTCTGTACAGTTTTTATTTTATTTTATTTTTAACCTTTTGATAATAAACGCTAATTTGTTCGCTAAAAAGTATTAAATTGATATTGAATAAAATTAGGTTTGGCGACCGAAATTATTGATATCATTCAAAAATTTATTACATCACTGCGAAATTTAACGTTTATTCTTAAGGTATAAATATCTTTAATCAATCAACCCAAAATATTTCAAAAAATTCGTCATGAGTTAAATTAGGTCTTGGAACCGAAATTACTTTACCGAAAAGAGGGGCGCATATTTTTCATAATATTTGATTGATTAAAGTGGGATAAAAAGCCAAAAAGATTTTTAATTTTATTTTTACCATGTTTTTAAAATTAATATTTAAATCTTAAATTAATATTGTAAACTTTGTAAAAACAATATATTTAAAATTGTAAATATTTGAAAAATTAATATAAGTTTGGTATGAATTTATAATATGAATTTTTAAAGTAAGTTTGGTGTGAATTTTTAATTTTTAAAATATGAAATTTTAATTTTATGCATTTCAAATTTTAAGTTTGGTGTGAATTTTTAATATTAATTTTGAATTTTATATTTAAGTTGTGTGAATTTAAAAACAAAAATTTACTTTATCTCATTAAGTTAAAAATATGATTTTTAAAATTCGTCGTAAGTTGAAGACTAGGTCTTTGAACCGAAATTGCTTTACCCAAGGGAGGGACGAGAACTTTTAATATCATTATTTTTAATCTTATTGAATTAAAGTATGCCAAAAATATTAAAAAACCCAAAAATCTTAGCTTTTAAAACAATCGCTACAAAAAGACAAATTTTAAAATTTTGTCGAGGGAAGGACTAGGACATCGATCCGAAACGACCTCGTCCTAAATAACAAGAGAAACAAAATTTTAAAATTAATTACTTAATTGTTTTAATTAGTATAAGATATATATATATATATATATATAAAAAAAAAAAAAAGCAAACTCCGCGAGTCGCGGAGTTTGAATGCTTAAATGCCGCGACTCGTGGAGGGATCGAAATACAGAAAAAATAAAATCGAGCTACACAGCTCAGTCCACACACCACAAGTAAAACACAGCAAAGAACAGCCGAAAAACTGCACAAAAACCCGAAAAATACACCCCAAAATCACAATTTTTAACAGTTAATCATCAAATCTTTTACTAAAATCATGTTGAGAAGGATGCTATCTAGGAATTACTCAAGAAAAACGGTAAATTTCTACACCTAAACACCATTTAATCCGAAATTAGTGTTCTTGAGCAATTTTTTCCCCAATTTGATTTTGATGCTTTTTAGTGTAATTATGCTTAAATTGTTTATGTATTATGCTTGTATAACCTAGATTGATGCTATTTAACATGATTAGAAGCCTTAAACTTCAAATTTTGAGTAATCTAGGGTTTGTGTTCTTGAGCAAATTTGGGGCTTTTTGATATAAACAGGTTATGGCCGATTTTTGTCATGAATTGTTGCTAAATTAAGTAGTGTAACATGTTTAGGTAGTTAAATGATCCAAACTTTGAGCCTAAACATGATTTTGAGAATTAAAGTGGACTTTTTCAAAGTCTAAAATTCATGAACTTGATTTTTGAGAGATAATGCCATTTGAGACTTGTTTAATTGCTAGTAATGATTATTTTGACATGTTATTTGAGTTAAATGCTTATGAACTTGGCGAACATTTTCGTATATGCTTATTTGAAAAAGTGTAGATTTGATAAAAATGTGAAAATGAGCTTAAGTTTGATATAAATTGATCATGTCATTGTAATTATTTTGATTGATGATTTTGCTGACACTAATGCATATTTGGATGCACAAAAATTGTGTTTGATGTGTTTTGCAGACTGAAAGGGGTGAATTTTCATCCCAAGCCCGCAATGCTCCTGCTGAGAATGCGGAACAACAGGAGGTGGATAACTACTACAAGCAGGATATACCTCATCCAATCATGACCTTTTCTGATATGCACTTGGAAGAGTTGCACCCGAACCTGAGATTTGACAGACTTTGGATAGATTATCCAAAATACCAAAGGGGTTTGCATACTCTTCATTCTAAGGTTGTTGAGGTACCGAGGGTCATAGAATGGGGACCCTTAGAAGCTGTAGAATTGGCCGGGCCAATTAGGGAATTTACTTGTACAGAGGTATGGTAATTCTACTTTTAATGACTGGGTACGTTTATTCACCATGCGTAGACCTGTATATAAAGTATGGTGTCAAGAATTGTTGTGTAGTATAGAGTTGAATGATCGGGTAGCTAGTTTAACCGATCGTTCTTTTATTAGATTTTTGTTAGGCGGTTCGATGCGCCACATGTCTTTACTAGACATGGCTCAGGCTTTACGTATATATACGCCTGAGGAGTTAGCATCTGCCGATTGTAGAGGGTTGATACTAAACGGTAGAAAGATAGATGAAAATTTTGATACACACGGTGTGTGGAGTCAAATGACAAGCCATCACCGTTTCAAAGGGGGAAATTACTCTTATTTGGATATAGATAGAGCCGAATTAAGAGTGATTCATAGGTTTTTAGCTAATTCGATTACACAAAGAGGTAAGAACAAGGAAAAGGTAAATGAACAGGATTTGTTTTACCATATGTGTATTCGAGACCCACAAAGCGCTGTAAGTATACCATATTGTGTGGGTTATTATTTATCAGCTATGGTTCGGGGGATGAGACCGCATAGCATAATAGGAGGTGGTATTTTTATTACTTTGATTGGTGAATATCTCGGTGTGGATATAAGTCGGGGGGGATTATTAGTAGAAGAACCAGAACCCCGAGATACTATAGGTTTAAATGTATACCATGGTGCGAAAGTTTTGAAGAGGCGAAATAACGCCGCAGTACCATACCATGGTAGACATCCACAGGTTGAGAGAAACCAACAGTAAGGTAATGTAGGAGGGGGAAATGAGATGCAAGAAATGCAAAGGTTTATAGCTTCACAGGAGTACGAAAATGCTAGACAGAAAGCATTTGAAGATTGGCAAGTTCATCAGAACCAAATCATAGCTCATTGCCAACATATAGGTAGAAACTATATTCCTACACCGAAACCCATCTTCCCTCCCTGGTCTATAGAGATGCAACCACCGTATCCTACGTATAACCCTGCCGAAGCATTCTATAGCACCTATGGTTATGCTTGGAACCCCTATTGGTACCAGTATCATCCCTAGTCTACTTAGTTTTATTTATTTTGTAATTTGTAATGATTGATACGTTTAATACTTTTGTTAATATTGTAATAGTTTTTATAATTGTCTAACTTTTATCTTAGATTTTAATAATTTTTGAATGTGGGGTAATATACCAAACTTCAAAAATATGTATATATGTTTGCAGTTTATCTTATGTACACAACAGGGTAAAACAATGCATTTTCAAAGACTGGCATTAAGTTCAGCAAAAGCAACTAATTTTGACGACAAGATGCAAAATATATGTGAAATAACAACAAGACGGAATGAACAAATGATGTGCACCATTTATCATTCAGCAAACAAACGCCAATATATTTGGAAACTTTGGTAAAAATTTAATCATTTTCACACAAATCACCCTCAATAATTTAAATTATTACTGATTTCTTGCAAATGAGGGCATTGCAAGATCTTAAGTGTGGGAAGGGGTTAAATTCTTTCGGATTTTAAAATTTTTTACTTTATACACTTGGTTACCATTAAAAATACTAGTAAAGCAGTAGTTGTATTAGAATCTAGTGCTCTCTGATAAAAAAGAACAGCCCTAGTCTTATATACTGACTACCCAATTCTAGTAAAATTTTTCAAAATTTTCAATTAAATGAACTCAAAATCATGTTTATACATATTTATGAACGATAAAACTAGGTTTTAACACCGAAATTATTGTTACCTCGGAAAGGACGATAAAAAGGAAAATAAAAGCCAAGTGTGGGAAAATTTACCAAGTTATCTTAAACATATGTCACATATATCTGTAATAAATAACTGAAAATACTTTTGCTTTGGACTAAACTAAACTGTTTTACCCGATGAAAGAAAAGAAAGATGGATCTACATGATGAATCAATTCCATCATTAAAAGGAAGTAAAGTCTTCCGAAAAAGACACGCGCTTCTTGATTTAGGTCATGAAGTTGTCGTCCAGACCAGCTGTACGTTGACGAAAAATCCAGAAAAGTCATCACTAAAATCAGCAGGAAATCCACGGACCTCAGCATTAAACAGGGTCGCCAAGTGGTCAGATTTATCCTAACCATGAGAAGGATTTATCTTGTACAATGGGGGGGCACCATGCAAATTAGCTGGATAAGACTAATGAATCAGATCCCCAGAAAGGATAATCTCCTTAAAGATTAAAAATCAGCTTTTAAGACTGATATTACTCAATCCTTGAGATTGACCTTAAAGATTGAGAATTACAAACTCATGGAATTCAATGATATCTAAACTCGAGCTTGAACGAGAAAATTTTTTGATCAAAAATTACAAACCGATTTGTTTTCTGAAAACCCTATTTTCAATGCGTTCATTACCATTGAACGTAAAATCCTAGGAATTCACCTGGAATTCATTAGGTCACCTGAACCAAATCGGGTGTCAACCGTAAGAACGGTGGTTGCATAGTGGTCAAAGACAGGACCTTGTGCCATACCGAAAAATTATAAGGGTGAGCTTTACTATTGCTCCTACCAAGGATAGTAATTGCGTCCGACACGTTATAGACCATAATTAAAAGCATGTCAGGGGACATTGCCTTAACAGTTGCTTGTTCAACGCTTTCCTTTACAACCGGACGGTAGTTTACCGAAAGGTAATATACGGGACAAGTGAACTGGACGTGTTGCTTTCCAAATACAAGGTTAGCAAGTGGGTGACACAAAACCATAAGTTTTAAGCTAAAATTTTCAAATCTGAAACCCACCAAACCCACAAAAATATTTTGCAAACACCGGTAAAGGGTTATTCCGGAAAACTTATCTAGGGTAAAAACTAGATTTAATTTTCAAAAGATCAAATGTTTTCATAAAGATCCAATTTCCTTAATGGATCTAAATTTTTATAGTCATGTGGGACTGTAAACCATATCGTTACTACCATTGTTTATACCGCCGTATAGAAAATCACTGATGTACAAAGTGTGAAGAATAAAGAAGTGATTCTAGTATTTCAAGACGATATTGCTTGAGGACAAGCAACGCTTAAGTGTGGGAATATTTGATAATGCTAAAAACGAACATATATTTCATAGCATTATTCCTCAAGAAAGACAAACTTTTAGTTGCAATTGTTCTATTTACAAGTGAGATTCGTTTAAATAATAAAAGGTGAAGACAAAAGACAGATTCGACGAATTGAAGACGCAAACGACCAAAAAGCTCAAAAGTACAAAAGACAATAAAAAAAGGTTCCAATTATTGACAAGAAACGTCTCGAAATTACAAGAGTACAAGATTGAAAACGCAAAGTACAAGTTATTAAATTGTACGCAAGGACGTTCGAAAATCCGGAACCGGGACCAGAGTCAACTCTCAACGCTCGACGCAACGGACTAAAAATTACAAGTCAACTATGCACATAAATATAATATAATATTTAAATAATTCTTATAATTATTTAATATATTATATTTATATTTAAAACCGTCGGTAAACAAAGAGCCAAGCTTGTGTGAGCTGTAAAAGTAAACTCCGCGACTCGCGGAGTTTGAAGGCCAAAATGGCCGCGAGTCGCGGAACCCCAATTTCAGAAACTCCCTATAAAGCTCGCGCATTCTGATTGTAAAAAATCATCTTTTTCTTCTTCTCTCATAATACTACGTAAATATTTATATTTATATTTTAATTTTAATTTTAATTTTAATTATAATTCTAATAATAAGGGTATGTTAGCGAATATTGTAAGGGTGTAAGTCGAAATTCTGTTCGTGTAACGCTACGCTATTTTTAATCATTGTAAGTTATGTTCAACCTTTTTACATTAATGTCTCGTAGCTAAGTTATTATTATGCTTATTTAATCCGAAGTAATCATGATGTTGGGCTAATTACTAAAACTGGGTAATTGGGCTTTGTACCATAATTGGGGTTTGGACAAAAGAACGACACTTGTGGAAATTAGACTATGGGCTATTAATGGGCTTTATATTTGTCTAACTAAATGATAGTTTGTTAATGTTAATATAAAGATTTACAATTGGGCGTCCCTATAAATTACCATATACACTCGATCGGACACGATGGGCAGGGTATTTATATGTACGAATAATCGTTCATTTAACCGGACACGGGAATGGATTAATAGCCACTAGAATAATTAAAACAGGGGTGAAATTATGTACAAGGACACTTGGTATAATTGATAACAAAATATTAAAACCTTGGATTACACTTAGTCAACATTCTGGTGTAATTATTAAACAAAGTATTAAAATCTTGTTACAGTTTAAGTCCCCAATTAGTTGGAATATTTAACTTCGGGTATAAGGATAATTTGACGAGGATACTCGCACTTTATATTTATGACTGATGGACTGTTATGGACAAAAACCAGACGGACATATTAAATTATCCAGGACAAAGGACAATTAACCCATGGGCATAAAACTAAAATCAACACGTCAAACATCATGATTACGGAAGTTTAAATAAGCATAATTCTTTTATTTCATATTTAATTTCCTTTATTTTATATTTAATTGCACTTCTAATTATCGCATTTTTATTTATTGTTATTATTTAATTGTACTTTTAATTATCGTACTTTTTAATTATCGCAAGTTTATTTTATCGCACTTTTATTATTCGCAATTTCATTATCATTATTTACTTTACGCTTTAATTTAAGTCTTGTATTTATTTTTAATATTTTACATTTGGTTTTAACTGCGACTAAAGTTTTAAAATCGACAAACCGGTCATTAAACGGTAAAAATCCCCCTTTATAATAATATTATTACTTATATATATATATATTTGTATTTTTATAAAAGTAAACTAATATAGCGTTAAGCTTTGTTTAAAAAGATTCTCCGTGGAACGAACCGGACTTACTAAAAACTATACTACTGTACGATTAGGTACACTGCTTATAAGTGTTGTAGCAAGGTTTAAGTATATCCATTCTATAAATAAATAAATATCTTGTGTAAAATTGTATCGTATTTAATAGTATTTTCTGTAAAAATAAGCTATTTTATATACTACTCTGCTAAAACATCACTAATCCATACACCAACGACCAAAAACACCTACAAACACTTTCATTCTTCAATTTTCTTCATCTAATTGATCTCTCTCAAGTTCTATCTTCAAGTTCTAAGTGTTCTTCATAAATTCCAAAAGTTCTAGTTTCATAAAATCAAGAATACTTTCAAGTTTGCTAGTTCACTTCCAATCTTGTAAGGTGATCATCCAACCTCAAGAAATCTTTGTTTCTTACAGTAGGTTATCATTCTAATACAAGGTAATAATCATATTCAAACTTTGGTTCAATTTCTATAACTATAACAATCTTATTTCAAGTGATGATCATACTTGAACTTGTTTTCGTGTCATGATTCTGCTTCAAGAACTTCGAGCCATCCAAGGATCCATTGAAGCTAGATCCATTTTTCTCTTTTTCAGTAGGTTTATCCAAGGAACTTAAGGTAGTAATGATGTTCATAACATCATTCGATTCATACATATAAAGCTATCTTATTCGAAGGTTTAAACTTGTAATCACTAGAACATAGTTTAGTTAATTCTAAACTTGTTCGCAAACAAAAGTTAATCCTTCTAACTTGACTTTTAAAATCAACTAAACACATGTTCTATATCTATATGATATGCTAACTTAATGATTTAAAACCTGGAAACACGAAAAACACCGTAAAACCGGATTTACGCCGTCGTAGTAACACCGCGGGCTGTTTTGGGTTAGTTAATTAAAAACTCTGATAAACTTTGATTTAAAAGTTGTTATTCTGGGAAAATGATTTTTATTATGAACATGAAACTATATCCAAAAATTATGGTTAAACTCAAAGTGGAAGTATGTTTTCTAAAATGGTCATCTAGACGTCGTTCTTTCGATTGAAATGACTACCTTTACAAAAACGACTTGTAACTTATTTTTCCGACTATAAACCTATACTTTTTCTGTTTAGATTCATAAAATAGAGTTCAATATGAAACCATAGCAATTTGATTCACTCAAAACGGATTTAAAATGAAGAAGTTATGGGTAAAACAAGATTGGATAATTTTTCTCATTTTAGCTACGTGAAAATTGGTAACAAATCTATTCCAACCATAACTTAATCAACTTGTATTGTATATTATGTAATCTTGAGATATCATAGACACGTATACAATGTTTCGACCTATCATGTCGACACATCTATATATATTTCGGAACAACCATAGACACTCTATATGTGAATGTTGGAGTTAGCTATACAGGGTTGAGGTTGATTCCAAAATATATATAGTTTGAGTTGTGATCAATACTGAGATACGTATACACTGGGTCGTGAATTGATTCAAGATAATATTTATCGATTTATTTCTGTACATCTAACTGTGGACAACTAGTTATAGGTTACTAACGAGGACAGCTGACTTAATAAACTTAAAATATTAAAATATATTAAAAGTGTTGTAAATATATTTTGAACATACTTTGATATATATGTATATATTGTTATAGGTTCGTGAATCAACCAGTGGCCAAGTCTTACTTCCCGACGAAGTAAAAATCTGTGAAAGTGAGTTATAGTCCCACTTTTAAAATCTAATATTTTTGGGATGAGAATACATGCAGGTTTTATAAATGATTTACAAAATAGACACAAGTACGTGAAACTACATTCTATGGTTGAATTATCGAAATCGAATATGCCCCTTTTTATTAAGTCTGGTAATCTAAGAATTAGGGAACAGACACCCTAATTGACACGAATCCTAAAGATAGATCTATTGGGCCTAACAAACCCCATCCAAAGTACCAGATGCTTTAGTACTTCGAAATTTATATCATATCCGAAGGGTGTCCCGGAATGATGGGGATATTCTTATATATATATGCATCTTGTTAATGTCGATTACCAGGTGTTCACCATATGAATGATTTTTATCTCTATGTATGGGATGTGTATTGAAATATGAAATCTTGTGATCTATTGTTACGATTTGATATATATAGGTTAAACCTATAACTCACCAACATTTTTGTTGACGTTTAAAGCATGTTTATTCTCAGGTGAATACTAAGAGCTTCCGCTGTTGCATACTAAAATAAGGACAAGATTTGGAGTCCATGTTTGTATGATATTGTGTAAAAACTGCATTCAAGAAACTGATTTCGATGTAACATATTTGTATTGTAAACCATTATGTAATGGTCGTGTGTAAACAGGATATTTTAGATTATCATTATTTGATAATCTACGTAAAGCTTTTTAAACCTTTATTTATGAAATAAAGGTTATGGTTTGTTTTAAAAATGAATGCAGTCTTTGAAAAACGTCTCATATAGAGGTCAAAACCTCGCAACGAAATCAATTAATATGGAACGTTTTTAATCAATAAGAACGGGACATTTCAATGAACTCTATTGATTCCACCATTTGAGGACCCGTGACCAAATGTCTTTTGCGAAGGAGCAATTAATAAGGATATGATCAACGGATTCTATGTCATTGTCAAAAACCGGGCATCTAACCGAATCTAAATCAACGCCCCGTTTATCTAATTCATTTAGAACCAGAATCCTACCCAACCTACATCTCCAAACGAAGATTTTTGATTCGACATCGAGTATAATGTCGAGCATTGGAATATGCCGGAGCTGCTGAGATTCCATTTCCAAGAATTATTTTGCGAATTGCCATATTTGAAACTACTTAAGGATGAAAGCATGTCATCTAGCTCGCCTCTTGTTTTTCCTGTAGGACTTCTGATCCATTCCCAACTTCCATTCCAATCGCAGCCATCTTTGATGAGTCTGTTTTTCAGCAAAACAGTTTGGTTCGATTCAAGGAGATACAACCTTCCATATTTTTCACAAAATGGTATGTTGTTAAACCATGTATCTTTCCCAAAACATCGTGTCGTCTACTTGACTAATTGCTTTCGTGAATGAACTAGTGAATGGGATATTCATGCTGTCAATGTAGTATCCCGCAGCCCTTATTCCATTCCAAGCCGATTCACTATTACGATTAAGAGAAAAATCATGAGAGCCCAACCCCCCACCCGCCTATAAAGACTTTGGATGACTTTGACCATTACGACTTTTGTATCATTATGAAAACGCCACCACCATTTTCCGAGTAAAGATCGGTTTTTTGCTTTTAACGATTTAAAATATTTAAAATAAGAATCAAAATGATGGAGTATTAATTAGTGTATTACGGAGTATATATTTACCAATTACCAAATGACTTACAATCTAAAGAGGTTTGGGTCAAACTCGTCATGAAAAAAATTGGTGAATAAATCGTTTTTATATGTATGAGTTGTCGTTAAATAAACACTATACTATAGTTATGAAAAATACAATATTTATTGAAATAATCATAGTTGAGGATGGAGGTGGTCAAGGACATGGTTGGGAGTTGGAGAAAGCAAATTGACTCATTCACTTCTTCCAACAATTACACTCCGACCACATAAGTTAAACAACTTACTAATTTATTCTTTTAACTTTTAATTTTATAACAAATATATTAAAATTTTGTACATTTTTTTTTAATTTATTAATATTCAATACTAACCATATGCATAAAATTTGTAATTTTTAAAAAATATTTGATTAGTGTACATACCACTTCACATACTTCGCAAGCGCGGGATTAAATATCGTTGTTTTTGTATTTGATTAGTCTAAGAAAAATGCTAAATGTAACTATTATTCGACTTAGATTTAAATTTGCTATATTAAAATTTATAAATTTAGTTGAATTACAGATTAATTGTAAAGCTTAACTATTACGAGTAATATTTATTACCAACTTTTTTAATTTAATTTTGTTATCATTATATATTAATGCTAATTTAACTTACAAATAAAGAATTAAGTTATTTTTGAGTTCATATTGAACTTGCCGCGGGTAGGTTTTGGGAACATAGTCACAATTTTAAAACTATATTTATTTTTTATAATTATCTTCGCAGATTGCAATCTTAATATTTCTCTAAGTAACATTTTCGCAACTTATTTATATTGATGGAAACTAACATTTTATTAATATAGACGGAAGATTGAAATACAAAAATGTTATCTTTTATATGGTAAAATAGTAATTGAAAAGCATGCGTATTATTATTGTTTTACACATGGGTTTTGATGCATTTTTCGAAATTGTATATTAATCTTTTGATACGATCCCTTTTCCCATTGTGCAAAAAGAGATGCATGGTAGCGTTTATCCTTCTTAAATTGATATCGTCGAATATATCGAGATGGTAATTAGCATTATAGCTGTTTATATTTTTCAATTTTAGGTGGCAAACTATCTTAATCCCTATTATATAGTACGGAGTAATAAAGTAGCTAGGAATCAATAAATAAATTGATCTGTTCAAGTATTTTTACTCTGACATATGTTATTGTTAGGAATATGGTTGAACTTGATTATCCGATTGATTATTGAAACGTTAAATCGCTTATACATTAAATATTTCGACCCTACGTGTCTCGAAGTCACAAAATACTAATTAAGAAAATACAAGAATTAATATATTGCGGAAAAAGTTAATGGTATGTGGCAATGGGTATGATCGAGGGGGGGGATATCGGAGGTCATAATTCACATTCGTTATAGGTCCTTTGCGATGAAATTCAAAATATGCAGACTTCGGATTGTAATGACAAGTGGGTTTGCACTTTGAACTCAGATGGTGCTTTTTTCCGTTAAAGACACAAGATTGAAGTTGAATTATGCATTTGCCTGGAAAGTTAAACGTGTTCTTGTGGCGATTCATGCTAGATGCTCTTCCTATGCGTTGAAATTTACACCATTATATGTCTGGTATGTAATCAGGGAGTGGAGCATCGTAATCATTTGTTTTTCAAGTTTTCGTTGGCCATTGAGGTGTGGCGAAAGGCTCGCATATGGGTAGACTGGGGTCTTCCTTCTATTGCTACATGGTACGAATTTGTTCATCGGATTGATGGATGTAAGCATTATCGTGTTACTAAAGGCCGGATCATTGCGGTTGCGGTTACACTTATATGAGTTTTTTAGTGGTTCTGGAACGATACTGTTTTCAAGAGGGAAACACTTTTTTGAGTGAAGTGGGGGAAGTAATTTTTTTTTTGTTTTTTTTCTTCAATTTTTTTTTCAAGCATTAGGATCATATGAAAATATGAATATTTAAAAGAGACACTTTGTGACGAATGTTATTATTTTGGCGGGAAATCGCTCGAAGAAATAAATGATAACATTCATAATGAGTAATGTTTTAATTAGAGTTTATTTCCATCGTTTTGTTTTTTTTCGAAACCCTAATTTCTAAACCCAAAATCCTAAAATCTAAACCATAATAGCTAAACCCTAATTTTTAACCCCCAAATTTCTAAGCCCTTAAAAAAAACTCAGAAGCAAAACATTCAGTACAATGAAAGTTGTCATTTATTTCTTCGAGCGTTTTCCCGCCAAAATAATAATATTTATCACAAAGTGTCTTTTTTAAATATTCATATTTCCATGTGATCCTAATGCTTGAATTTTTTTTTTAAAAAAAACGAAATAATATTACTTCCCCCACTTCCCCCCAAAAAAGTGTTTCCCTCTTGATTAAAACAATATATATATATATATATATATATATATATATATATATATATATATATATATATATATATATATCGAATGTATGACACCCCGCCAAATTCCATCTGACGGCGCGTTAATCATAGGTCCTACAGTAACGGTTACGCTCTCTATATGAGACGTTTCAAAAGCATTCGCATTCAATTTTATTAAAAAAAGTTGACATAAAAACACTAGTCAACAAACGTAAGAAATACCAGTGTGATCGTAACCACAAGTCAACAGTATTTAGTAAATATAAAAAGTATAAATGCGAAATATATGTGACAAATATCTTATTAAAAACATGCTGACTCCACAGCAAGACCATGCATCAAGTTGAACCAGCAGAAGCAATACCTCTAAGGACATGAGAACAAACACACAAAAACATGTCAACAATAATGTTAGTGAATCTACAGGTTTAAGTAATCATGAAACAGTATCTAAAAAATCGTAAGTCAGAAAAAGTATAGTTTGTTTTTGAACAATGAGATTTCTAACAACCCAAATGTCGTAATAAGTACATACAATCTAATGAGCACTTGAATACTAACTTAACACCACGAATAGCATAACGCTACGCGAATTTCCTTTTACCCTATGTTGTGTACACTTATCCGAGTGCATAATAGTAACAAAGAACATGCACCCAAGTTATGTAGGGTGAGGCTTGTCTAACCTAACGGATCCGTCCATCTAGTTCACGCTTACCAAAAGGTAATTAAAGTATTAAAGCTAAGGCTTTCTTATTTTGGGATGAGAATACACGCTATGAGTAAAACTTCCCAAAAATATTCTCAATGTACCTAAGACTTTCTTTTCTAGATCATAGCTTGTATTCTCATTCCAAAAATATTCTCAATGTACCTAAATACAATGTTACATAAAAACCAAATATCAAAATGATATTTAAATATGCATAAGATTTCAAATGCAAAGGTAATAATTATCGTAAAATCTGAAAGTTCAAAATTCACCTTCAGAAATAGCAAAACGAATGTTGCGGCATCAAAACTATTTCGAATGGAAGAAATCCTTTAGGAAGTCTTGCTCATAGTGTCGTTATCTAGTCATCATGCGAAAATGGGTCCAATATTCAAACGAAGTTTTTATAGTTCGCTTGCCACATAATTCATCGCGATTATGTGACAAACGTAATGTGCTCAAAATGTGTTTTGCGGGCATGATTTATGTGATGACCCGGGAATTTCCGACCAAATTTAAACTTTATCCTTATATGACTTCGACACGATAAGCAAAGTCTGTAATGTTGAGTTTCAAAAATCTTTGAACTGTGTTTAATATATTCATTTGACCTTCGACTGCTCTCGACGATTCCGGAACAATTGTGTATATATAGATGTATATATATAAATGTAAGTATATATAATAAATTGAAATTATAAAATATAATTTAAACATTAAAAAAAACTAGAGATGTAAAGTAAGATACAAAATAATAAAGAGTAATTTAAAATGAAGTTATAAACATATATGAGTTTTATGTATAATTATTATAACACTGTATTATATATAAAATGTATATAAATAATAATTATATATTATAACTTAAACTATGATGTAATTTGGTTATATAAAAGATAACTTAAAATAACTTAATTTTTTTTTAAAACTGTTAAAGTTATTATAAAGTGTATGCTGAATGTAAATGATTTTGAATATACATAATTTGTCAACGATTAACAAAGTATTAAATGAGTAAGGTTATACTTTGAGATTAATAGTTTTAATGTATACAATTAATACATTCATCTAAGTAATAAAGCTGGATATGTAAAACATAATTATATATAGTAATTTGAATATGTATATGATGTATAAACATAAATATTATTATATGTATATTGATAAAATGTATAAATATAAAAATTTAAAACATGTAAGTTTGTTATATCTTTATTACTAGTAGTATTGTTATTAGATATATTTTTACTACCAATTATCATTAAGGAATCATTATTATTAAAATTTATTATTCTTATCATTACTAGGATACAAGTTATTATCATTATCACTAATATTATTATTAGTATTATGTTGATATTATTTTTATTATTAATATTGTTATTATTTCTATTAGTCTTATTTTGATATATTTTTTTTACAATATTAATAATATAATTATTGATTATTTATATTAACTAAATATAAAATAAATAAAATATAAAGACATAAATTACGCTGAATCAATTATCGGTATTATTTTTTTTTTTCTCTGCTTGTCTATTTGGCTCGTGAACTACTGTCGAGCATGATCACTAAAATCCAATCTGATATTTATATGAATCATTCTATTGCAAGATTTACAGGTCTGTTTCATTCGATAAATACATCAAGGAATAAAAAGAACAGCTTTATTTTTTTATTTTTTTTTCCTATTTCTGTTCGTGCCACTTCAAACACTTGATCAAAATTTCTTTATCAAATCTCAAAAACTAACAATGCAGAAGTATTCACAATCTTGTCGTGAATCTATTAAAACAAATCTCATGTCTCAAATCTCAGTACAACTCTCAAATTTTCAAGTCAAAACTTAAATTTCAAAAAGTCAAAACTCGTGTTCTTCGTGAAAATTCGAGTTCATGTTTGGATTTCCAGTTAAATTGATGATGTAGAAAGTTTTTATGAGTGATTTGCAAACAAACTCGTGTTGGAATCATAAGCCAAAACTGCCTTAATCTTGAAATCGATAATTTTTTTGTATTAAAACGTCGCACAGCAGTAGCAGTCTGCACTCTTTCTTTTTATTTATTTTTTTTAGAAACCCAATTGATATTCTTCTGATTTTTTTTACAAGTCTTACATGATTTACGAATCAGTTAGTTGGTTAATGTTGAGGGTTGGATCGATTGATTATTGATGAAGAAGATGATAGAACTTGAAATTGAGTTAAAAATAATACAGTTGGGTTAATAATCAGAAAAATAGAAGGTGCTTGGATGGTTAAGGGTGTTAGTGTTTGAGCGAGGGGTCTCGGGTTCGAGACCCGACTGTGCCATTTCTTTTTATACCTAATATTGGAGGTAGTTCTCATATTTTAATTTGATTATTATTATTATTATTTATTGTTATTATTATTATTTGAATTATTATTAATTGTTGTTATTATGCTAGTTTTCATTATTAGTGATATGATTATTATTATCCTTAATATAATTTATAAAATTATTATTACTAGTATTGTCATATAAAACTACTAGTACTATCATTATTAATATTATTATTAATAGTAATTATTATTATTATTGTATCATTATTATCATTATCACTATTATCACTGTAGTAAAAATTTTATAGTTATTATTATTATCTGTACTAGTATTATTATTAATACCATTATTACTAAAAGCAATATTATCCTTAAATCTGTCGTTTTTGTTAAAACTAGTATTATTATGAAAATAATAAAAGTATTGTTTTTCATTAATATTGATATTAGTATCTTTTCTATTAGTATAGTAACACATTTAAAATTTGTAATATCATTATTATCATTGTTATAAGTAATATCTTAACATTATTATTATTATTATATTTATTAACAGTGCTATTATTGTTATTAAAAACTTATTATTATTACTAACCATTTATTTAAAGTTATCATTTTAAAACAAAAAGTATTATGATCATTGGTAATAACAATATCATTATTATTGAAAGTATCATGAAGATAAAAATAAAAGTTCTAAAAATATTATTATAAGTATATATTAACTATATTAACAAATTATTTTAGAAATACTCATATATGATAATTTAGACATTTTTACTATAACACTAAACAGATATACCAATATATAACTATAATAATATTAATCATTTTGAATATATACACAAAGTAAATATATATAACCTATAATTTAAGATATAAAATAAAGTATATGTACTTAAATGGAATCTAATATAAAGCTCATATAACTACAAATTATATATAAATAATATATATTAATAAATGAAATTATGTTATTTCCATTATATGTTTTAATAGAAATACAAATGATATAGGTTCGTGAATCCGAGGCCAACCCTACATTTGTTCAATGTCGTCATATGTATTTTTACTACAAAATACATTAGGTGAGTTTCATTTGCCTTTTTACCCTTTATATTTTTGGGCTGAGAATACATGCATAATTTTTATAAATGTTTTATGAAATAGACACAAGTAATCGAAACTACATTATATGGTTGAATTATCGAAATCGAATATGCCCCTTTTTATTAAGTCTGGTAATCTAAGAATTAGGGAACAGACACCCTAATTGACGCGAATCCTAAAGATAGATCTATTGGGCCTAACGAACCCCATCCAAAGTACCGGATGCTTTAGTACTTCGAATTATTATATATCATGTCCGAAGGGTTTCCCGGAATGATAGGGGATATTCTTATATGCATCTTGTTAATGTCGGTTACCAGGTGTTCAATCCATATGAATGATATTTTTGTCTCTATGCATGGGACGTATATTTATGAGAAACGAAAATCTTGTGGTCTATTAAAATGATGGAAATGAATGTTTATGATAAACTAATGAACTCACCAACCTTTTGGTTGACACTTTAAAGCATGTTTATTCTCAGGTACGAAAGAAATCTTCCGCTGTGCATTTGCTCATATTAGAGATATTACTTGGAGTCATTCATGACATATTTCAAAAGACGTTGCATTCGGGTCGTTGAGTTCATCAAGATTATTATTATTAAGTCAATTATAGTAAGATATATTACGAAATGGTATGCATGCTGTCAACTTTCGATGTAATGAAATATTGTCTTTTCAAAAATGAATGCAATGTTTGTAAAATGTATCATATAGAGGTCAAGTACCTCGCGATATAATCAACTATTGTGAATCGTTTATAATCGATATGGACTTCATCCGGATGGATTAGTACGGGTCTCTACAATTTATTATCGAAACAAAACTATAGTAAAATATATTTGCATTCAATATGAATTTTTAAAATAAAAACAATTATAGAGTTATGAATTGAGAAATATCAAAAAGTGTCACAAAACATAATCGAAGCATTAAACAAAGATGTCACTAAACGTGTCAGGATTTGTGTCTAGTGGGGATATATTAACACCAAAAATATTTTCAATGTACCTAAATACAGTGTTACATAAAAAAAACAAGTATCAAAATGATATTTAAATACGCATAAGATTTCAAATGCAAAAGTAATAATTATCGTAAAATCTGAAAGTTCAAAATTCACCTTCAGAAATAACAAAATGACTTTTTCGGCGTCAAAACTATTTCAAATGGAACTTCAGGAAGTCTTGCTCATAGCGTCGTTATCTAGTCACGTGCGAAAATGGGTCCAATTTTCAAACGAAGTTTTTATAGCTCGTTTGCCACATAATTCATCCCGATTATGTGGCAAACGTAATGTGCTCAAAAATTTGTTTTGCGACCATGAATTATTATCAAAACGAAACTATAGTTAAATATATTTGCATTCAATATGAAATTTTAAAATAGAAACAATTATAGAGTTATGAATTGAGAGATATCAAAAAGTGTCACAAAATAATCGAACCATTAAACCAAGATGTCACTAAACGTGCAAAGATTTGTGGCTAGTGGGGATATATTAACCCCAAAAATACTCTCAATGTACCTAAATACAGTGTTACATAAAAAACAAGTATCAAAATGATATTTTATATGCATACGATTTCAAATGAAAAGGTAATAATTATCGTAAAATTTAAAAGTTCAAAACTCACCTTCAGAAATAGCAATACGAGTTTTTCGGCGTCAAAAATATTTCGAACGAAAAAAGCCTTCAGGAAGTCTTGTTCATAGCATCTTTATCTAGTCATGTGCAAAAATGGGTCCAGTTTTCAAACGAAGTTTTTATAGCTCGCTTGCCACATAATTCATCTCGATTATGTGGCAAACGTAATGTGCTCAAAAATTTGTTTTGCGACCATGAATTATTATCGAAATGAAACTATAGTATAATATATTTGCATTCAATACGAAATTTTAAATTAGAAACAATTATAGAGTTATGAATTGAGAGATATCAAAAAGTGTCACAAAATAATCGAACCATTAAACCAAGATGTCACTAAACGTGCAAGGATTTGTGGCTAGTGTAGTGACCCGAACATTTCCATGTTTATATATATTAATTGAGATTGATATTTACATGACTAAATGTTTCCAACGTGTTAAGCAATCAAACTTGTTAAGACTTGATTAAATGAAATAAGTTTCATATAGACAATTGATCACCCAAGTTGACCGGCGATTCACGAACGTTACAAAATTATGAAAACTACATGTTGTGGTATATATAGACATATATATATGGTTGACATGAGATTATGATGAGTAAGTATCTCACTAAGTATATTAACAATGTGTGATATACATAAGAAATGAGATTACTAAGTTAAGAAACTCGAAATGATATATATAACGATTATCGTTATGATAACGTCTACTAAATACATATGTATCATATTAAGATATTGATACACTATATTTAACATGATAAAATGATATTTAAATATATCATTAAGTGTGTTAACAATGAACTACATATGTAAAAACAAGACTACTAACTCAAGAATTACGAAACGAGACTTATATGTAACGATTATCGTTGTAACGATATTTTAATGTATGTATCATATTAAGAGTTATTCATACATCATAATATCATGATAATATAATAATTTAACATATCATTTGATATAATAAACATTGGGTTAACAACATTAATTGAGATCGTTAACTTAAAGGTTTCAAAACAACACTTACATGTAACGACTAACGAAGACTTAACGAATCCATTAGAATGTATATACATGTTGTGTTTTGATATGTATTCTTACACTTTTGAAAGACTTCAAGACACATATCAAAGTACTTCTACTTAACAAAAATGCTTACAATTACATCCTCGTTCAGTTTCATCAACAATTCTACTCGTATGCACCCGTATTCGTACTCGTACAATACACAGCTTTTAGATGTATGTACTATTGGTATATACACTCCAATGATCAGATTTTAGCAGCCTATGTGAGTCACCTAACACATGTGGGAACCATCATTTGGCAACTAGCATGAAATATCTCATAAAATTACAAAAATATTAGTAATTATTCATGACTTATTTACATGAAAACAAAATTACATATCCTTTATATCTAATCCATATACCAACGACCAAAAACACCTACAAACACTTTCATTCTTCAATTTTCTTCATCTAATTGATCTCTCTCAAGTTCCATCTTCAAGTTCCATCTTCAAGTTCTAAGTGTTCTTCATAAATTCCATAAATATAGTTTCATAAAAATCAAGAATACTTCCAAGTTTGCAAGTCTACTTCCAAGCTTTCTAATCCATTACAAGTAATCATCTAAGATCAAGGAACCTTTGTTATTTACAGTAGGTTATCTTTCTAATTCAAGGTAATATTCATATTCAAACTTTGATTCAATTTCTACAACTATAACAATCTTATTTCGAGTGAAAATCTTACTTGAACTGTTTTCATGTCATGATTCTGCTTCAAGAACTTTCAAGCCATCCAAGGATCCTTTAAAGGTAGATCCATTTTTCTCATTTCCAGTAGTTTTATCCAGAAAACTTGAGGTAGTAATGATGTTCATAACATCATTCGATTCATACATATAAAGCTATCTTATTCGAAGGTTTAAACTTGTAATCACTAGAACATAGTTTAGTTAATTCTAAACTTGTTCACAAACAAAAGTTAATCCTTCTAACTTGACTTTTAAAATCAACTAAACACATGTTTTATATCTATATGATATGCTAACTTAATGATTTAAAACCTGGAAACACGATGAACACCATAAAATCGGATATACGCCGTCGTAGTGAAACCGGGGGCTGTTTTGGTTTGGATAATTAAAAACTATGATAAACTTTGATTTAAAAGTTATTCTTCTGGGAAAATGATTTTTCATATGAACATGAAACTATATCCAAAAATCTTGGTTAAACTCAAAGTGAAAGTATGTTTTTCAAAATGGTCATCAAGACGTCGTTCTTTCGACGGAAATGACTACCTCTTTAGTAATTGACATGTAACTTAAATTTCCGACTATAAACCTATACTTTTTCTGTTTGGATTCTTAAATTAGAGTTCAATATGAAACCATAGCAATTTGATTCACTCAAAACGGATTTAAAATGAAGAAGTTATGGGTAAAACAAGATTGGATATTTTT
Organism: Rutidosis leptorrhynchoides; assembly: GCF_046630445.1. Lineage (NCBI taxonomy): Eukaryota > Viridiplantae > Streptophyta > Magnoliopsida > Asterales > Asteraceae > Rutidosis > Rutidosis leptorrhynchoides. The sequence goes on along the minus strand of NC_092335.1, from coordinate 16,599,684 downwards.
GATCTTGTTAGCTACGAGAAATGTTTAACAAATCTATACAAATCATATCCTAGCTAACTTATATTGTATTATACATGTATTCTAATATATTATGTAATCTTGGGATACCATAGACACGTATGCAAATGTTTTGACATATCATATCGACCCATGTATATATATTATTTGGAACAACCATAGACACTCTATATGCAGTAATGTTGGAGTTAGCTATACAGGGTTGAGGTTGATTCCAAAAATATATATACTTTGAGTTGTGATCTAACCTGAGATGTGTATACACTGGGTCGTGGATTGATTCAAGATAATATATATCGATTTATTTCTGTACATCTAACTATGGACAACTAGTTGTAGGTTACTAACGAGGACAGCTGACTTAATACAATCAAATCTTTAAAACATAATAAAAATGGTTGTAATTATATTTTGATCATACTTTGATATATATGTACATATTTGTATAGGTTCGTGAATCGATCCGTGGCCAAGTCTTATTTCCGAGGAAGGAAATATCTGTGAAAGTGAGTTATAGTCCCACTTTTAAAATCTAATATTTTTGGGATGAGAATACATGCACGTTTTATAAATGATTTACAAAATAGACACAAGTACGTGAAACTACATTCTATGGTTGAATTATCGAAATCGAATATGCCCCTTTTTATTAAGTCTGGTAATCTAAGAATTAGGGAACATACACCCTAATTGACGCGAATCCTAAAGATAGATCTATTGGGCCTAACAAACCCCATCCAAAGTACCGGATGCTTTAGTACTTCGAAATTTATATCATATCCGAAGGGTGTCCCGGAATGATGAGGATATTCTTATATATGCATCTTGTTAATGTTGGTTACCAGGTGTTCACCATATGAATGATTTTTATCTCTATGTATGGGATGTGTATTGAAATATGAAATCTTGTGGTCTATTGTTATGATTTGATATATATAGGTTAAACCTATAACTCACTAATATTTTTGTTGACGTTTAAAGCATGTTTATTCTCAGGTGAATACTAAGAGCTTCCGCTGTTGTATACTAAAATAAGGACAAGATTTGGAGTCCATGTTTGTATGATATTGTGGAAAAACTGCATTCAAGAAACATATGTCGATGTAATATATTTCTATTGTAAACCATTATGTAATGATCGTGTGTAAACAGTATATTTTAGATTATCATTATTTAATAATCTACGTAATATTTTTAAAACCTTTATTTATAAAATAAAGGTTATGGTTGTTTTAAAAATGAATGCAGTCTTTGAAAAACGTCTCATATAGAGGTCAAAACCTCGCAACGAAATCAATTAATATGGAACGTTTATAATCAATATGAACGGGACATTTCAGTTGGTATCAGAGCGTTGGTCTTAGAGAACCAGAAAATTTGCATTAGTGTGTCTTATTGTAACACCCTGATTTTTTTTAAATCACAGCGGAAGTCTTAATTCACATAAATACCCTTAGTTAATTACAAACATGATTATCACAAATCATTAGCTAGTTACTTATTACAAACCACTGGTGTTACGTTAAACAACTAATTACATATTTATAAAAGTTAAGACATCAGAGTTCGTCTTGTCAAACATATCGTTAACCTGACGCCCGTCCCTACCAGCACTAATATCCAAAACCTGCAAGGGAGGAGGTGAGGGGGGTTAGCACGAGGCTAAGTGAATGGAATCATCTAACAGATCTAGCATACAGTGCCAACTTGTACAACTACATCAACTACAACAATCCATAACAGGCAACTGACAACTAATAACTAGCAACTATCAACTGGCAACAATCAACTAGCAACTATGCTCCAACTAGAGACTCGGCGGCTTGTACGAGTACACGACCACTAGCTGATCAGTCTAGCATCTACCGAAAGTCCTTACTACTGAATCTCCAGTATAGTAAATCCACACGCAGGTGATGCGTCATTCAGTACTATACTCAACAAACAGTAGCCAACTGGACCCAACCACAACAAGGTTGACCTCTCTGAGCTGAACCTAACAACAATAGGTTCCAACAGGCAACTATAACTTGTGCACACAACCGTTAAGCAACTACCACTACGAACAGCTGTCCCTATGACTAGCATGGCAACTCTACAATGATCATTATTACAACATATCTACTAAGCATAGCAACTAAAACAGTATAACATGGTAGCACAACTTGCTACTCTATACTACACCCGGAGATAATCCCACTCACCAATTACCAGCAACTGCCCAGTTATTATTTCTGAGCTTCCTCCTTGTCCTTATAACCTGAGAACAACACAAACAAAGTTAATATACATATCCAATAAATAATATAATCATTTCATACAATTAACTAGGTCATAACACCATATATTCATAATTTTATGAGTCTATATCATGACTCCATTCAATAATGGCATACAGGTGCGTGCAAAACACGACATACACACTAAAACTCCTTTCCCGACCCAAAAACAGCATGATCTAGTTTCTTAAAAGTTCACCATTGAAAAGTATTCTTTATTACGATTCTAACGTTAGTTTATTCATCAAAAACGGAGTTACGTTTTGAAAGTTACGCCCGTTTCAATTTCATAAAGGTACTGTAGCAAATAGTGGTTTCCGAACACTGTAGCAAATAGTGACACTGTAGCAAATAGTGACACTGTAGTAACTCGGGTACTGTAGCAAATAGTAACACTGTAGCAACTCGGGTACTGTAGCAAACTGGGTTTCGAACCAATTCGATGATTTTGTATTTTTTTCCCAAAAACTCAATTTCTAAGTGTTTTTGACCAAATTTTAAGCACAAAAAAGTTACTAAATATATATACAACCTATTTCTAACATCAATTAAGCATAACAAACATCAAACATGAAGATCCAAGCCCAATTCCACAATTTTAGTCAAGAACACAAAAAAACTCAATTTCAACAAGAATCAAAGCATGAATCGACGAAGCACTTACCTTGTGATGATCACCAACACACAAGTAATAGATTACTAGCTCGAATTCAACAAACTAACAAGCTTTGATCTTTAGGGTTTGAGAGGATGAAGGAGTTAGGTACGTTCTTAATTAGGAAAAGTCTAGAAAATGGGTGAAAGAAGCATATACATACACTTAAGGGGTTTAAAACCCATACCCCACGACACACGGGTATTTACCAGTTATCTAATATCTTTCGTACTTCGTTAGGAGGCCCTAACGGAGTCCAAATTCAACAAACGAACCTGTTCTGTGACCCTTGTTACAAACTGGTCTCAACTAAACAACCAAATAATTGTAAACATATAATTATTAAAAATCACTAATTACACCATACCCAAAGGTACAATGGTCATTTCATCTAGGCCCAAAACGCGGGTGTTACAAATCTACCCTCCTTAAAAGAGATTCCTTCCTCGGAATCTGGTCAACTATGGTCAACAAACCCAAAAATTGTTACTCGCACCGCCAAAACACTCGGTTAACTTTATCGATCTTATCCCCGATACCGACAATATCCACCACAATTGCATAGGGAAATGAGATTCTTGACGTCAATACACTCCCGGTACAAAATAAGTTGTCATAATCTTCATCGATCAACGCCCGTTAATCCACTTAAGCCCACAAATTACACGATCAAGTCAAATAATCAGAGTCAAATTCGTGTTTCTTCGCCATTCCGTATCATAAATTTCACGATGTGTCATCCAATTCAACTCTTTATACTGTCCACTTTTCCCAATTATCCAAAGCTTAGGCAATAGAATTAGTCATCATGCTAAAATCTATACCTATGTCCACGAAATTGTCTCATAAGTCAACAGAACTTCACAGGTTATTCATCTCATATCCAGTCACATCACAATCCAATATAGCATAGGCCGCCTAATTTTCCTTCAGCTTCCCAGAAATTCCGTATGATTTATCACAATATACTTCTGTTGACCAGGCACAAGCATATTATCCTAAATCATACCTTCATTCTGAGTTGTTCGAAATGGAAAAATTCTACTTGTCTCATTCACTAACTAATGTCCAATCAATCTTCTCAATAAGCATCGGTAATTAATTTAACTACTTTATGACTAATCAATCACAACATCTGTCCAACCATAGTTACTCAAATCTTGTCAATCAATCATCCAAATATAATCTATCAACCAGATCATACATCCAACAAGCATAGGCAATACCATCATAACAATTATACTCATGCCACTATCCAACAACTTCATGTCGTCCAAAAGTCCACTATACAAACATACTAAACGCATCTCTATCCAAGTCACGGTTCTCAATCCCAAAAAATCAACCTAAGGGTCACCCTTACCCCACATGGCACAGTATAGTAAATCCACACGCAGGTGATGCGTCATTGATGTTATGCGAGGTGTATATGAAATAGCTATATATTTTTACAAGGAATACTATTAAATACGATACAATTTTACACAAAATATGACAAGTTTTAATTATTTATTTACAAATGGGATATACCTAAACCTTGCTACAACACTATAGGCAGTGTACCTAATCGTAGAGTAGTGTAGTTTTTAGTAAGTCCGGTTCGTTCCACAGGGAGCTGGCTTATTTCACACTATATTTTAAACAATTATATTCGTACAAAATATATTATATTAATAATATATAAAAGGGGGTTTTACCGTTTAATGACCGGTTTGTCGATTTTATATTTTAAGCGAAGCGTAAAGTAAATGACAATATTTAAAGTACGTAAAATAAATGACAATAAATAAAAGTACGAGGAAATATAAAATAAAATAATTATGCTTATTTAAACTTCCGTAACCATGATGTTTGACGTGTTGATTTTTAGTTTATTCCCATGGGTTAATTGTTCTTTGTCCTGGATTATTCAATATGTCCGTCTGGTTTTTGTCCATAACAGTCCATCAGTCATAAATATAAAATGCGAGTGTCCTCGTCAAATTATCCTTATACCCGAAGTCAAATATTTCAACTAATTGGGGACTTAAACTGTAACAAGGTTTTATTACTTTATTTAATAATTACACCAGGATATCGACTGCGTGTAACCCAAAGTTTTAATACTTTGTTATCAATTATGCCAAGTGTCCTTGTACATAATTTCACCCCTGTTTTAATAATTCTAGTGACTATTAATCCATTCCCGTGTCCGGTTAAATGAACGATTATTCGTACATATAAATACCCCGCCCATCATGTCCGATCGAGTGTATATGGTTATTTATAGGGACGTCCAATTGTAAATCTTTATATTAAAATTAATAAACTATCATTTAGTTAAACAAATATAAAGCCCATTAATAGCCCATAGTCTAATTTCCACAAGTGTCGGTCTTTTGTCCAAACCCCAATTATGGTACAAAGCCCAATTACCCAATTTTAATATTTTTAGCCCAACATCATGATTACTTCGTCTTAAATAAGCATAATAATAACTTAAGTACGAGACATTAATTTAAAAAGGAGAACATAGCTTACATTGATTATTTATCGCGTAGTGTTACACGGACAGAGCTCCAACTTTAAAACCCGTAAAATAACCGTTACATTAACCCAAACTAATCTAATATAAAACTAACCTATACTACATATATATATATATATATATATATATATATATATATATATATATATATATATATATATATATATATTATATTTATTTATTATTTATTACAGAGTATTATTATTATTATTTTTATATTTTTAAACTCGGCAGAATGCATGGCCTTTTATAGGCATTTCTGATTTTTGCAGCTCCGCGATTCGCGGTGTTTTAAGCCTGCAAACTCCGCGAGTCGTGGAGTTTGAAAATCCAGCTCACACAATTTTGGAACCTTGCTTGTCGACATAATTTATATATAAATATAAAATATAAATAATTAATATAATTATTTATATATTGTATTATATTCTTGTGCATAGTAGACTTGTAATTTTTGGTCCATTGCGTCGGGCGTTGATAGTTGGCTCGGGTACCGGTTCCGGATTTTCAAACGTCCTTGCGTATAATTTAATATCTTGTACTTTGCGTTTTGTAACTTGTACTTTTGTCATTTTAGACGTTTCTTATCAATAAATTGAACCACTTGGATTGTATCTTGTACATTTGAGCTTTTTGGTCATTTGCGTCTTCAAATCTTCGTTTTCGTCTTTTGTCTTCGCACTTATTTAATATAAACGATTACAACTTAAAATAAGACAATTACAACTAAATAATTTACATATTGGGAGGATATTGCTACAAAATATATGTTCATTTGGAGCACTATCAAATATCCCCACACTTGAGCGTTGCTTGTCCTCAAGCAATACAAAACTTGAAATTAAATCACACGAATCACTTCTTTATTCTTCACACTTTGTACATTAGTGATTTTGATACAGCGGTATAAACAATGATAGTAACGATGTGGTTTACAGTCCCACCTGACTATAAAAATTTAGATCCTTAAGGAAATTGGATCTTTATGAAAACATTTGATCTTTTGAAAATTCATTCTAGCTTTTACCCTAGATAAGTTTTCTGATTTGACCCACCATCAGTGTTGCAAAATATATTTGTGGATCAATATTTTGGCTAAAAACATTTAGGTTCGTGTAATCCACTGCTATCCCTGTATCGGAAAGCACACATCCAGTTTACTTGTTCCGTATATTACCTTTTGGCAAACTACCGTCCGGTTGTAAAGGAAAGCGATGAACAAGAAACTGTTAAAGCAATGTCTAATGACATGCAGATGTTCATAGTCTAAAATGTGTCGGATGCTAGTACTATCCTTTGTAGGAGCAATAGTAAAGATCATCCTATAATTTTTCGGTCTGGCACAAGGTCCTGTCTTCGACCATGCTATGCAACCACCGTTCTTACGGTTGACACCCGATTTGGTTCAGGTGACCTAATGAATTCTAGGTGAATTTCTAGGATTTTACGTTCAATGGTAATGAACGCATTGAAAATGGGTTTTTAGAAAACAAATCGGTTTGTAATTTTGATCAAAATATTTTCTCGTTCAAGCTCGAGTTTAAATATCATTGAATTCCATGAGTTTGAATTCTCAATCTTTAAGGTCAATATCTAGGATTGAGTAATATCAGTCTTAAACCTGATTTTTGATCTTTAAGGAGATTATCCTTTCTGGAGATCTGATTCATTAGTCTTATCAAGCTAATTTGCACGGCGCCCTCCCCATTTTACAAGACAGATCCTCTCATGGTTAGGATAAGTCTGACCACTTGGCGATCCTGTTTGATGCTGAGGTCCGTGGATTTCCTGCTGATTTTAGTGATGACTTTTCTAGATTTTTCGTCAACCTACAGCTGGTCTGGACGACAACTTCCGGACCTAAATCAAGAAGCGCGTGTCTTTTTTGGAAGACTTTACTTCCTTTTAATGATGGAATTGATTCATCGTTTAGATCCATCTCTTCTTTCAAAAGTATTACAATAAATCGGGTAAAACTGATTAGTATCATTCAAAACAAAACTACCTGCAATAACTTTACAGAAACATGTGATAGATAGTTTTTAATTGAATAACTTGGTACATTCTCCCCACACTTAGTTTCTTTCTTTGCCTTTTTATTCTCCTTTATTCCATTTTAAATGAATTCAAGCATTTTAAGTTGTTTCTCAATTTATGTCCTTTTCAAGGTAATGATAATTTCGGTATTAACACCTAGTTTTCATCGTTCATAAATATGTATAAACATTATTTTGACTTCATTTAGTTGAAAATTTTTCAAATTTTCACAAAATTTGGCAAATAAACCAAGTGTAAACCCGAGAGAATTTATAACCCTTCCCCACACTTGAGATCATGCAATGCCCTCATTTGCATGAAATCAGACTATAATTATAAATTCATGAGGGTGATTAGTGTAGAAAAGTGATTAAGAATACCTAGTTTGTACTTACAAAGCTCGTCGAATGATAGATTGCGCGCCTCATCGTTCATTCTTTCTTGTTTTATCACACATGTTTTTTTTCAAAAACGGCTGCTTTTCTGAACTGTTTACTAATATTTGAAAAAGCATCTTTTACCCTTACTTATTATGCATGTTTATTTAACGAGTTATGCACTAACCCGAACCCCTAATTTAACGTTAAGTGGGGTTAAACTTCCCCATACTTAGCTGACGACATGTGAAGTCGGTAGAATAAGTTCCACGAATTAAAATAGTGAGCCAGTTATTTACATCTCGGGTGGTATAAAATATATCAATGGGTTTAAAGTTTAAACCCACCCGAATATCACTACTTAATTCTTTTTTAAGTGTAGCTTTTTGTAAATGGATATGTCTCTTTTCTGGTTCTTGGTCAAATGGATCGATATACACCGACATACATATTTCTATAGGGTGGATAATTCCTAACATTTCCTTCCGTTTATTCTTGGGATCAAGGTTTTCACCTCTATTACCCAATTGGGTGAAATTTGAGGTGTCAATATCTATTACAGCTTGTAGTTCATCTTTGGTAGATGACTCGTCTATTGAGAATATTGGGTTGGAAGGTTGTGGAATGGTGAATTTCGGGATCGAAGCAAATTCTTCTTCATTAATGGTACTTATCGGTCCCACCATTTTGGTCTCGGGGGTAAAATTTTCAACGTTATCATTTTTCCAAGAGTACCAATTTGTCACCCTTACTTCTTCTTCTTCCATTGATGGATCGATGATTTCGTTGGTAGAGGATAATGTGTCGATATGTTGTGAAATTGGTAAGACTGAATAAAAAGTATCATCAGGATAGTTGGTGATTTCGGAGCTCTCGAATTCATCAAAATTCGATGATATGAGATTTTCTTGCACAATACTCCTCAGATCAACAGGTGTGTAATCTGATAGAGTTTCAGCTTGCCGATTTACAAACTCTCTCATTTGTTCATTTTGAGCATCGAGTTCTTCGAGTTTGATTTTCATATTGTCTAAAAGATTTTCAGACACATAATTTTTCTCGCCTTTTGGTTGTTGAGTTTGGATATATTCTTTGGAATAATCCCAATTTGAATTGTATTCTTCATAATCGTTCCATTCAGGTTCCGTGGGTGCGTAATTTTCCATAGGAACGTAATAATAACATTCCCATGTTGAGTGATAATCTCCACAGATTTCACAACCAGTTATTGTTTCGTCATTAGTGATCCAAGATTGACCGAACGAATTATCATCAACATCCGTTTGAGAGTATTGATTAAATTGATTTCGGATGTCATAAAGAGTTTCCAAAATATTCTCGAGATTTTCCATAATGCGCTTATTACCAAATTTTAGCTACAATGTGGTGCATTTACTTAATTATCCTATTAGTTATAAAAATAAAAATTATATAAGTTATCAAATTAATAGACTTTTCTGCTTTTGCCCACGTTTCGAATAGCCAATAGATGCAGCAGGGAGCCAGAACCCTTTAAATCGGAAGCTCACAACTCAGCCACTAACAAATCCAACTATTTTACGAAGCAGAAAATTTAGATGTCTATCAATTTAACCGCTTAAAATAATTTTTCGTTTTTGAAATTTTAGTGAAGAAATAGAAAATTCTATGTCCTAAAAATTAGATCGTCGAGAAATAAGAAAGAAAAAGAGTGCGTCGAAAAAGGTCGAAAAATAAAAGGTTGAAAAATAAAAAGAAAGTAGCGCGTCGTAACTTAAAAAGCACTAAAATTTTAAAATCGCGTCGCAAAATTCTAAAGCACCTAAATCTTAGTCTAAGAAATAAGCACTTAAGGGATTTTACGGCAAAGCCTAAAAATCTAGAAATAAAAATAAGCTACGGCAAAAACTATGTCTTAAAACTAAATACGAGCGAAAAATACATATATTACGCTAAAAACAAATAAAAATAAACAAAAAATAAAAATAAACTTAAAGTTGTAAAAAGTACAATTTTTATAAAAATATTATTTTTATCTTTATTATTTTATAAAAGTATTAATTTTTATTTATAATAAAACTAATTAAAATACAAAATACAAATTAATTTAAAAACTAAAACTAAATATTATAATAATTAAGTAAATAGGGTTAAATAAAAAATAATAAATAATAATTACTCTGTAATAAATGCGAATTAGGGTTGCAGGACACGCGTGTTAGGGTGGCTCCGCGAGTCGCGGTGCCACGTGCCTTAAAACTTCGCGAGTCGCGGAGGATGTAAAACTTTTTTTTTTTAATTTTATATTGTTTTTCTAAAAATATATTTATACAAATATATATTAAAAATATAGCGTTTCGCCGAGTCCCCGGCAGCAGCGCCAAAAATATTTGATGTTATGCGAGGTGTATATGAAATAGCTATATATTTTTACAAGGAATACTATTAAATACGATACAATTTTACACAAAATATGACAAGTTTTAATTATTTATTTACAAATGTGATATACCTAAACCTTGCTACAACACTATAGGCAGTGTACCTAATCGTAGAGTAGTGTAGTTTTTAGTAAGTCCGGTTCGTTCCACAGGGAGCTGACTTATTTCACACTATATTTTAAACAATTATATTCGTACAAAATATATTATATTAATAATATATAAAAGGGGGTTTTACCGTTTAATGACCGGTTTGTCGATTTTATATTTTAAGCGAAGCGTAAAGTAAATGACGATATTTAAAGTGCGTAAAATAAATGACAATAAATAAAAGTACGAGGAAATATAAAATAAAATAATTATGCTTATTTAAACTTCCGTAACCATGATGTTTGACGTGTTGATTTTTAGTTTATTCCCATGGGTTAATTGTTCTTTTGTCCTGGATTATTCAATATGTCCGTCTGGTTTTTGTCCATAACAGTCCATCAGTCATAAATATAAAATGCGAGTGTCCTCGTCAAATTATCCTTATACCCGAAGTCAAATATTCCAACTAATTGGGGACTTAAACTGTAACAAGGTTTTATTACTTTGTTTAATAATTACACCAGGATATCGACTGCGTGTAACCCAAGGTTTTAATACTTTGTTATCAATTATGCCAAGTGTCCTTGTACATAATTTCACCCCTGTTTTAATAATTCTAGTGACTATTAATCCATTCCCGTGTCCGGTTAAATGAACGATTATTCGTACAAATAAATACCCCGCCCATCGTGTCCGATCGAGTGTATATGGTTATTTATAGGGACGTCCAATTGTAAATCTTTATATTAAAATTAACAAACTATCATTTAGTTAAACAAATATAAAGCCCATTAATAGCCCATAGTCTAATTTTTACCAGTTTCGGTCTTTTGTCCAAACCCCAATTATGGTACAAAGCCCAATTACCCAATTTTAATATTTTTATCCCAACATCATGATTATTTCGTCTTAAATAAGCATAATAATAACTTAAGTACGAGACATTAATTTAAAAAGGAGAACATAGCTTACATTGATTATTTATCGCGTAGTGTTACACGGACAGAGCTCCAACTTTAAAACCCGTAAAATAACCTTTACATTAACCCAAACTAATCTAATATAAAACTAACCTATATATATATATATATATATATATATATATATATATATATATATATATATATATATTTATTTATTATTTATTACAGAGTATTATTATTATTATTTTTTATATTTTTAAACTCGGCAGAATGCATGGCCTTTTATAGGCATTTCTGATTTTTGCAGCTCCGCGAGTCGCGGTGTTTTAAGCCTGCAAACTCCGCGAGTCGTGGAGTTTGAAAATCCAGCTCACACAATTTTGGAACCTTGCTTGTCGACATAATTTATATATAAATATAAAATATAAATAATTAATATAATTATTTATATATTATATTATATTCTTGTGCATAGTAGACTTGTAATTTTTGGTCCATTGAGTCGGGCGTTGATAGTTGGCTCGGGTACCGGTTCCGGATTTTCGAACGTCCTTGCGTATAATTTAATATCTTGTACTTTGCGTTTTGTAACTTGTACTTTTGTCATTTTTAGACGTTTCTTATCAATAAATTGAACCACTTGGATTGTATCTTGTACATTTGAGCTTTTTGGTCATTTGTGTCTTCAAATCTTCGTTTTCGTCTTTTGTCTTCGCACTTATTTAATATAAACGATTACAACTTAAAATAGGATAATTACAACTAAATAATTTACATATTGGGAGGATATTGCTACAAAATATATGTTCATTTGGAGCACTATCAGTCATTCAGTACTATACTCAACAAACAGTAGCCAACTGGACCCAACCACAACAAGGTTGACCTCTCTGAGCTGAACCTAACAACAATAGGTTCCAACAGGCAACTACAACTTGTGCACACAACCGTTAAGCAACTACCACTACGAACAGTTGTCCCTACGACTAGCATGGCAACTATACAATGATCATTATTACAACATATCTACTAAGCATAGCAACTAAAACAGTATAACATGGTAGCACAACTTGCTACTCTATACTACACCCGGAGATAATCCCACTTACCAATTACCAGCAACTGCTCAGTTATTATTTCTGAGCTTCCTCCTTGTCCTTATAACCTGAGAACAACACAAACAAAGTTAATATACATATCCAATAAATAATATAATCATTTCATACAATTAACTAGGTCATAACACCATATATTCATAATTTTATGAGTCTACATCATGACTCCATTCAATAATGGCATACAGGTGCGTGCAAAACACGACATACACACTAAAACTCCTTTCCCGACCCAAAAACAGTTTGTTCTAGTTTCTTAAAAGTTCACCATTGAAAAATATTCTTTATTACGATTCTAACGATAGTTTATTCAACAAAAACGGAGTTACGTTTTGAAAGTCACGCCCGTTTCAATTTCATAAAGGTACTGTAACAAATAGTGGTTTTCGAACACTGTAGCAAATACTGACACTGTAGCAAATAGTGACACTGTAGTAAATAGTGACACTGTAGCAAATAGTGACACTGTAGCAAATAGTGACACTGTAACAAATAGTGACACTGTAGCAACTCGGGTACTGTAGCAAACTGGGTTTCGAACCAATTCGATGATTTTGTGATTTTTTCCCCAAAAACTCAATTTCTATGTTTTTTTGACCAAATTTTAAGCACAAGAAAGTTACTAAACATATATACAACCTATTTCTAACATCAATTAAGCATAACAAACATCAAACATGAAGATCCAAGCCCAATTCCACAATTTTAGTCAAGAACACAAAAAAACTCAATTTCAACAAGAATCAAAGCAAGAATCGACGAAGCACTTACCTTGTGATGATCACCAACACACAAGTAATAGATTACTAGCTCGAATTCAACAAACTAACAAGCTTTGATCTTTAGAGTTTGAGAGGATGAAGGAGTTAGGTACGTTCTTAATTAGGAAAAGTCTAGAAAATGGGTGAAAGAAGCAGATACATACACTTAAGGGGTTTAAAACCCATACCCCACGACACACGGGTATTTACCAGTTATCTAATATCTTTCGTACTTTGTTAGGAGGCCCTAACGGAGTCCAAATTCAACAAACGAACCTGTTATGTGACCCTTGTCACAAACTGGTCTCAACTAAACAACCAAATAATTATAAACATATAATTATTAAAAATCACTAATTACACCATACCCAAGGGTATAATGTTCATTTCATCTAGGCCCAAAACGCGGGTGTTACACTTATCGAGTTTGTTGGGATGCATTAGTGAGTCTGGACTTCGACCGTGTTTTCTTTAAAAATGATTGCTTAACATTTTTGTTGAAAACTATATATTATTAACATGTAAATATTATGTGATATATTAATCTCTTAACATGTTTGATATTGTGTGATAGATGTCTACCTCTAGCACAAATCTCATTGACTCACCTAATAATAACGAAGAGTCGAATATATATTGGCAAGATTCACAAGTTTCTGAAGAACCAGAAGAAGAGGAAACGGAACCGGAAGAAGAGGAACCAGAAGAAGAGGAACCGAAAGAAGAAGAGGTTCCGGAGGAGGGAATAGTAGGAACCACAGAAAATCGGTCAAATAAAAGAAAATCCTCAACCAATGGACCAAAGTTAATAATGGTCAATGGTGTTTCCGCTAAGGAAGCAAAATATTGGGAAAATTACCAATTTTTCGATGAATCGGATCCTGATGAGGATTCCGATGATGTTATAGAAATTAGCCCGACCCAATTTAATGAGACAAAAGAAAATAATAAGGGAAAAGGCATCAAAATAGAGAAATCTGATTCCGACCCCGATGAACTTTATATGTACCGTCAACACCCGTATTTTCAATATCGTGACAATAACCCGGGAACCTCTAAACCACCAGGTTTTTCTAAACCAATGTGGAAAACGACGACTCGTATTAGAGGAACATTATATATCCCTAGAAGATTAGGAAAAAGAACCAAGTCCGAAGAAGAAGAAACTAGTGATTCAGATTAGAGGGGTGTGAGCATGTTGTGTAATAAATGTTTTGTAGTGTGCTTGTACTTTTATGTTCTATGTAAAAATTGCTTGTATTGTTTGTTATTACGAATCTAATCCTTGTCTATTTTACAGTATAAAAACAAAATGGACGTTAAGGGTAGACAAACGAATATTTTAGAAGACCTACCAGAGGATATGATTGAGGAAATCTTGTCTAGAGTCGGTCAGAATTCATCAGCACATTTAGTTATGGTGAAATTAACTTGTCAAACATTTGAAAGACTTTCCAGAAATGCCTTAATTTATAAAAGGCTTTCCTTTGATAGGTGGGGTATATCACATTGGGGAGACTTTAAGTTACGCCGTGTTTTCTTTAAAGCGTTAAATGCGGGGAACCCAAATGCAATTTTACGCTACGGGTTAAGAACCTATTTTGACTCAACATATCCCAACATAGGATTTCGTGAATTAGAAAGAGCTTCTAACATGCAACATAAAGAAGCATGTTATGCTTACGGGTTAGTGATGTTCGCTTCTTACCAAAGTGAGAAAAAGAACATCGGATTGCTACCTAGCCAATGGTCATAACGGTTATTTTCCACAAGACCAAGGATGGGAAGTCGTCTTAGTAAAACCAGAATGCATGACTTGTTTCTGGACTTATGAATTATGTGTCTTTATTTCCTTTGCTGAACAACTTGCGTATTAACTAGATTTATCTTGAAAACTGTCATGTATCATAGTGTACTATATTTCATGTTATATGTAATATAGCGAAGTTGTAAGTTTGAAGAATATTTGTATGTGATATATTATTATAATCAGTTTTTCATATAGAATTGTAGTAGTTGAATTGTATATTAGCTACTAAGTATGAACTTAACGAGTAGGTAGTACCCGAATTTAAACTTATAAAACGCTAATATGAAGAAAAAGCTTTTATAAATGAGTTCATATTATGCTACGAGATACTATTGACTACTCTTAATATTCTGTATGATTAACTTGTTTCATTTGACTATTTTGAAGGATATGGCACCTACTACTCGACACACCTTGAATATGAGCGAAGAGGAATTTCGTGCCTTTCTTGCTTCAAATATAGCCACAATACAGGCCGCGCTACATACCAACAATAACTCTGAATCTAGCAATACAGCTAACGGCGCAAGAAATCATGTAGGATGCTCCTACAAGGAATTCACTGCATGTAAACCTTCAGAATTTGATGGGACCGAAGGACCAATCAGATTGAAACGGTGGACCGAGAAAGTTGAATCGGTGTTTGCCATAAGTAAGTGTGCTGAAGGAGACAAAGTGAAGTACGCTACACATACCTTCACAGGTATTGCGTTAACATGGTGGAATACCTATCTAGAGCAAGTGGGACACGATGCTGCTTACACGCTATCGTGGTCAGCATTCAAGCACTTGATGAACGAGATGTACCGTCCCAGAACCGAGGTCAATAAGCTCAAGTCAGAACTTAGAGGGTTACGAACACA
This sequence comes from Rutidosis leptorrhynchoides, assembly GCF_046630445.1. NCBI lineage: Eukaryota > Viridiplantae > Streptophyta > Magnoliopsida > Asterales > Asteraceae > Rutidosis > Rutidosis leptorrhynchoides. The sequence continues at coordinate 16,583,809 of NC_092335.1, read as the reverse complement.
GGGATTCGATATTACTTCGTACGAAAGACGATTCACAGAATTGTGCCTATTGTGTCCGAGAGCGTTCGAAGATGAGGAAGAGAAGATCGACGCGTTTGTGAAAGGGTTACCGGAGAGAATCCAAGAAGATATAAGTTCACACGAGCCTGCCTCCATACAAAAGGCATGTAGAATGGCTCGCAAACTAGTGAACCAGATAGAGGGAAGAATTAAAGAACAGGCGGCCGAAGAGGCCAACGTGAAGATAGTCAAAAGAAAGTGGGAGAAAAACGGTGATAAGAGTCACCAAAACTGAAATGTCCCGTTCATATTGATTATAAACGTTCAATATTAATTTATTTCGTTGCGAGGTTTTGACCTCTATATGAGTCGTTTTTCAAAGACTGCATTCATTTTTAAAACAACCATAACCTTTATTTTATCAATAAAGGTTTCAAAAGCATTACGTAGATTATCAAATAATAATAATCTAAAATATACTGTTTACACACGACCATTACATAATGGTTTACAATAGAAATATATTACATCGATATATGTTTCTTGAATGTAGTTTTTACACAATATCATACAAACATGGACTCCAAATCTTGTCCTTATTTTAGTATGCAACAGCGGAAGCTCTTAGTATTCACCTGAGAATAAACATGCTTTAAACGTCAACAAAAATGTTGGTGAGTTATAGGTTTAACCTATATATGTCAAATCGTAACAATAGACCACAAGATTTCATATTTCAATATACATCCCCTACATAGAGATAAAAATCATTCATATGGTGAACACCTGGTAACCGACATTAACAAGATGCATATATAAGAATATCCCCATCATTCCGGGACACCCTTCGGATATGATAAAAATTTCAAAGTACTAAAGCATCCGGTACTTTGGATGGGGTTTGTTAGGCCCAATAGATCTATCTTTAGGATTCGCGTCAATTAGGTGTCTGTTCCCTAATTCTTAGATTACCAGACTTAATAAAAAGAGGCATATTCGATTTCAATAATTCAACCATAGAATGTAGTTTCATGTACTTTTGTCTATTTTGTAAATCATTTATAAAACTTGCATGTATTCAAATCCTAAAAATATTAGATTTTAAAAGTGGGACTATAACTCACTTTCACAGATTTTTACTTCGTCGGGAAGTAAGACTTGGCCACTGGTCGATTCACGAACCTATAACAAATATGTACATATATATCAAAGTATATTCAAAATATATTTACAACACTTTTAATACATTTTGATGTTTTAAGTTTATTAAGACAGCTGTCCTCGTTAGTAACCTACAACTAGTTGTCCAACGTTAGATGTACAGAAAAAAATTGATATATATTATCTTGAATCAATCCACGACCCAGTGTATACACGTCTCAGGCTAGATCACAACTCAAAGTATATATATTTTTGGAATCAACCTCAACCCTGTATAGCTAACTCCCACATTACTGCATATAGAGTGTCTATGGTTGTTCCAAATAATATATACACGTGGGCCGATATGATATGTCAAAACATTTACATACGTGTTTATGGTATCCCAAGATTACATAATATATTAGAATACATGTATAATACAATATAAGTTAGCTAGGATATGATTAAGATAGATTTGTTACCAATTTTCACGTTGCTACAACAAGAAATATTATCCAATCTTGTTTTACCCATAACTTCTTCATTTTAAATCCGTTTTGAGTGAATCAAATTGCTATGGTTTCATATTGAACTCTATTTTATGAATCTAAACAGAAAAAGTATAGGTTTATAGTCGGAAATATAAGTTACAAGTCATTTTTGTAAAGGTAGTCATTTCAGTCGAAAGAACGACTTCTAGATGACCATTTTAGAAAACATACTTCCACTTTGAGTTTAACCATGATTTTTGGATATAGTTTCATGTTCATAAGAAAAATTATTTTCCCAGAAGAACAACTTTTAAATCAAAGTATATCATAGTTTTTAATTAACTAACCCGAAACAGCCCGCGGTATTACTACGACGGCGTATGTCCGGTTTTACAGTGTTCTTCGTGTTTCCAGGTTTTAAATCATTAAGTTAGCATATCATATAGATATAGAACATGTGTTTAGTTGATTTTAAAAGTCAAGTTAGAAGGATTAACTTTTGTTTGCGAACAAGTTTAGAATTAACTAAACTATGTTCTAGTGATTACAAGTTTAAACCTTCGAATAAGATAGCTTTATATGTATGAATCAAATGATGTTATGAATATCATTACTACATCAAGTTTTCTGGATAAAGCTACTAGAAATGAGAAAAATAGATCTAGCTTCAAAGGATCCTTGGATGGCTTGAAAGTTCTTGAAGCAGAATCATGACACGAAAATAAGTTCAAGTAAGATTTCCACTCGAAATAAGATTGTTATAGTTATAGAAATTGAATCAAAGTTTGAATATGAGTATTGCCTTGTATTAGAAAGATATCTTACTATAAATAATAAAGATTTCTTGAGATTGGATGATCACTCTACAAGATTGGAAGTAAGCTAGCAAACTTGGAAGTATTCTTGATTTTATGAAAACTAGAACTTGTAGAATTTATGAAGAACACTTAGAACTTGAAGATAGAACTTGAGAGAGATTAATTAGATGAAGAAAATTGAAGAATGAAAGTGTTTGTAGGTGTTTTTAGTCGTTGGTATATGGATTAGATATAAAGGATGTGTAATTTTGTTTACATGTAAATAAGTCATGAATGATTACTCATATTTTTGTAATTTTATGAGATATTTCATGCTAGTTGCCAAATGATGGTTCTCACATGTGTTAGGTGACTCACATGAGCTGCTAAGAGCTAATCATTGGAGTGTATATACCAATAGTACATACATCTAAAAGCTGTGTATTATACGAGTACGAATACGGGTGCATACGAGTAGAATTATTGATGAAACTGAACGAGGATGTAATTGTAAGCATTTTTGTTAAGTAGAAGTATTTTTATAAGTGTCTTGAAGTCGTTCAAAAGTGTATGAATACATATTAAAACACTACATGTATATACATTTTAACTGAGTCGTTAAGTCATCGTTAGTCGTTACATGTAAGTGTTGTTTTGAAACCTTTAGGTTAACGATCTTGTTAAATGTTGTTAACCCATTGTTTATTAAATCAAATGAGATGTTAAATTATTACATTATCATGATATCATGATGTATTAATATATCTTAATATGATATATATACATTAAATGTCGTTACAACGATAATTGTTACATATATGTCTCGTTTCAAAATCATTAAGTTAGTAGTCTTGTTTTTTACATATGTAGTTCATTGTTAATATACTTAATGATATGTTTACTTATCATAATATCATGTTAACTATATATATATATATATATATATATATATATATATATATATATATATATATATATATATATATATATATATATATATATATATATATATATATATGTCACCATACAGTTTTTACAAGTTTTAACATTCGTGAATCGCCGGTCAACTTGGGTGGTCAATTGTCTATATGAAACCTATTTCAATTAATCAAGTCTTAACAAGTTTGATTGCTTAACATGTTGGAAACATTTAATCATGTAAATATCAATTTCATTTAATATATAAAAACATGGAAAAGTTCGGGTCACTACAGTACCTACCCGTTAAATAAATTTCGTCCCGAAATTTTAAGCTGTTGAAAGTGTTGACGAATCTTCTGGAAATAGATGCGGGTATTTCTTCTTCATCTGATCTTCATGCTCCCAGGTGAACTCGGGTCCTCTACGAGCATTCCATTGAACCTTAACAATCGGTATCTTGTTTTGTTTAAGTCTCTTAACCTCACGATCCATTATTTCGACGGGTTCTTCAATGAATTGAAGTTTTTCATTGATTTGGATTTCGTCCAACGGAATAGTGAGATCTTCTTTTGCAAAACATTTCTTCAAATTCGAGACGTGAAAAGTGTTATGTACATTCGCAAGTTGTTGAGGTAACTCAAGTCGGTAAGCTATTGGTCCGACACGATCAATAATCTTGAATGGTCCAATATACCTTGAATTTAATTTCCCTCGTTTACCAAATTGAACAACACCTTTCCAAGGTGCAACCTTAAGCATGACCATCTCTCCAATTTCAAATTCTATGTCTTTTCTTTTAATGTCGGTGTAGCTCTTTTGTCAACTTTGGGCGGTTTTCAACCGTTGTTGAATTTGGATGATCTTCTCGGTAGTTTCTTGTATTATCTCCGGACCCGTAATCTGTCTATCCCCAACTTCACTCCAAAAAATTGGAGACCTGCACTTTCTACCATAAAGTGCTTCAAACGGCGCCATCTCAATGCTTGAATGATAGCTGTTGTTGTAGGAAAATTCTGCTAACGGTAGATGTCGATCCCAACTGTTTCTGAAATCAATAACACATGCTCGTAGCATGTCTTCAAGCATTTGTATCGTCCTTTTGCTCTGCCCATCAGTTTGTGGATGATAGGCAGTACTCATGTCTAGACGAGTTCCTAATGCTTACTGTAATGTCTGCCAGAATCTTGAAATAAATCTGCCATCCCTATCAGAGATAATAGAGATTGGTATTCCATATCTGGAGACGGCTTCCTTCAAATACAGTCGTGCTAACTTCTCCATCTTGTCATCTCCTCTTATTGGCAGGAAGTGTGCTGACTTAGTGAGACGATCAACTATTACCCAAATAGTATCATAACCACTTGCAGTCCTTGGCAATTTAGTAATGAAATCAATGGTAATGTTTTCCCATTTCCATTCCGGGATTTCAGGTTGTTGTAGTAGACCTGATGGTTTCTGATGTTTAGCTTTGACGTTAGAACACGTCAAACATTCTCCTACATATTTAGCAATATCGTCTTTCATACCTGGCCACCAAAAATGTTTCTTAAGATTCTTGTACATCTTCCCCGTTCCAGGATGTATTGGGTATCTGGTTTTATGAGCTTCTCTAAGTACCATTTCTCTCATATCTCCAAATTTTGGTACCCAAATTCTTTCAGCCCTATACCGGGTTCCATCTTCTCGAATATTAAGATGCTTCTCCGATCCTTTGGGTATTTCATCCTTTAAATATCCCTCTTTTAAAACTCATTGTTGCGCCTCCTTTATTTGAGTAGTAAGGTTAGTGTGAATCATTATATTCATATATTTTACTCGAATGGGTTATCTGTCCTTTCTGCTCAAGGCGTCGGCTACCACATTTGCCTTCCCCAGGAGGTAACGAATCTAAAAGTCGTAATCATTCGACAATTCAATCCACCTACGCTGCCTCATATTCAGTTGTTTCTGATTAAATATGTGTTGAAGACTTTTGTGGTCGGTATATATAATACTTTTAACCCCATATAAGTAGTGCCTCCAAGTCTTTAATGCAAAAACAACCGCGCCTAATTCCAAATCATGCGTCGTATAATTTTGCTCGTGAATCTTCAATTGTCTAGACGCATAAGCAATCACCTTCGTCCATTGCATTAATACACAACCGAGACCTTGCTTTGATGCGTCACAATAAATCAAAAAATCATCATTCCCTTCAGGCAATGACAATATAGGTGCCGTAGTTAGCTTTTTCTTCAATAATTGAAACGCCTTGTCTTGTTCATCCTTCCATTCAAATTTCTTCCCTTTATACGTTAATGCAGTCAAGGGTTTTGCTATTTTGGAGAAATCTTGGATGAATCTTCTGTAGTAACCTGCCAATCCTAAAAATTGACGTATATGCTTTGGAGTTTTTGGGGTTTCCCACTTTTCAACGGTTTCAATCTTTGTCGAGTCCACCTGGATACCTTCTTTGTTCACTATGTGACCGAGGAATTGAACTTCTTCCAACCAAAATGCACACTTTGAAAACTTAGCGTACAGTTTTTCTTTCCTCAATACTTCTAGCACTTTTCTCAAATGTTCTTCTTGCTCTTGATCATTCTTTGTGTAAATAAGTATGTCATCGATGAAAACAATGACAAACTTGTCAAGATACGGCCCACACACTCGGTTCATAAGGTCCATGAACACATTGGTGCGTTAGTCAATCCAAAAGGCATAACCATAAACTCGTAATGACCATAACGCGTCTTAAAAGCAGTTTTTGGAATATCATCCTCCTTTACTCGCATTTGATGATATCCAGAACGTAAATCGATCTTCGAATAAACCGACGAGCCTTGTAGTTGATCAAATAAGTCGTCAATTCTCGGCAGTGGATAACGGTTTTTGATGGTAAGTTTGTTCAACTCTCTGTAGTCAATACACAACCTAAATGTACCATCCTTCTTCTTGACAAAAAAAATAGGAGCTCCCCATGATAACGTGCTTGTTCGAATGAAACCACGTTCTAATAGTTCTTGCAGTTGGCTTTGCAGTTCTTTCATCTCACTGGGTGCGAGTCTATAAGGAGCACGAGCTATTGGTGCAGCTCCTGGTACAAGATCTATTTGAAATTCAACAAATCAATGTGGAGGTAGTCCCGGTAATTCTTTCGGAAATACATCGGGAAATTTTTTTGCGACGGGAACATCATTGATACTCTTTTCTTCAGTTTGTACTTTCTCGACGTGTGCTAGAACAGCATAGCAACCTTTTCTTATTAGTTTTTGTGCCTTCAAATTACTAATAAGATGTAGCTTCGTGTTGCCCTTTTCTCCGTACACCATTAAGGGTTCTCCTTCTTCTCGTACAATGCGAATTGCATTTTTATAACATACGATCTCTGCTTTCACCTTCTTCAGCCAGTCCATGCCAACTATTACATCAAAACTCCCTAACTCTACTGGTATCAAATCAATCTTAAATATTTCACTACCAAGTTTAATTTCTTGATTCCGGCATATATAATCTGCTGAAATTAATTTACCATTTGCTAATTTGAGTAATAATTTACTATCCAACGGCGTCAATGGACAACTTAATTTAGCACAAAAATCTCTACTCATATAGCTTCTATCCACACCCGAATCAAATAAAACGTAAGCAGATTTATTGTCAATAAGAAACGTACCCGTAACAAGCTCCGGGTCTTCCTGTGCCTCTACCGCATTAATATTGAAAACTCTTCCACGGCCTTGTCCATTCGTGTTCTCCTGGTTCGGGCAATTTCTAATAATGTGGCTCGGTTTTTCACATTTATAACAAACTACATTGGCATAACTTGCTCCGACACTACTTGCTCCGCCATTACTCGTTCCGACACCATTTGTTCCTTTAGTTCTGTTAACCCCTGGTCCGTAGACCTCACACTTCGCCGCGCTATGACCATTTCTTTTACACTTGTTGCAAAATTTGGTGCAGAACCCCGAGTGATACTTTTCACACCTTTGGCATAGCTGCTTCTGATTGTTGTTGTTGTTGTTGTTGTTGTTGTTGTTGTTGTTGCGATTGTTATTGTTGTTGAGATGATTGTTGTAGTTGTTGTTGTTGTTGTTGTTGTTGGGCCGTTATTGTAGTTGCGATTGATGTTGCGATTGTTGGGATAGTTGTTGCGATTATTGTTGTAATTGCTGTTGTTGTTATATTGGTGATTCTTATCACCGTTTTCCTCCCACTTTCTTTTGACTTGCTTCACATTGGCCTCTTCAGTACACTTACTTATGGCAAACACCGATTCGACCTTCTCGGTCCACCGTTTCAATCCGATCGGTTCTTCGGTTCCATCAAATTCCAAAGGTTTGCAGCCAGTGAATTCTTTGTAGGTGCATCCTACACGATTTCTTGCACCGTTAGCTGCATTGCTAGATTCGGAGTTATTGTTTGTATGTAGCGCAGCCTGTACTGCGGCTATGTTTGAAGCAAGAAAGGCACGGAATTCCTCTTTGCTCATATTCAAGGTGTGTCGAGTAGTCGGTGCCATTTCCTTCAAAATAGTCAAATGAAACGAGTTAATCATATAGAATATCAAGAGTAGTCAATAGTATTTTGTAGCATAATATGAACTTATTTATAAAAGCTCTTTCTTCATATTAGCATTTTATACTCTTTAATTCGGGTAGTACCTACCCGTTAAGTTCATACTTAGTAGCTAACATACCATTTCAACTACTACAATTCTATATGAAAAACTAATCACAAAAAAAAAAATATATCATATTCAAACCTTTATACAATAACTTGCAAACTTACAATACCGCTTTTTTACATATAGCATGAAATATAGCACATAAAACTTTGATACAAAGTAGTTGCGAAGATAATTCTAGTTAATAAATAAGGCGTTCAGCAAAGGCAATAAAGACACGTAATTCATACGTCCAGAAACAAGTCATGCATTCTGGTTTTACTAATACCACTTCTCATCCTTGGTTTTGTGGAACATAACCGTTGTGACCAATAGTAAGACAATGTGTTGTAACGTCGTCAAAAGGATGAAGGTTACGTAATGACCAACAGTCTCGTAATAACCTAAAAACCTCATTTCTTACCCCAATTACCGACTCCGTCACTTGTGGGAACGTTTTGTTTAATAGTTGTAGCCCGATGTTCTTGTTCTCACTTTGGTGAAAAGCGAACATTACTAACCCGTAAGCATAACATGCTTCTTTATGTTGCATGTTAGCCGCTTTTTCTAAATCACGAAGTCCTATATTCAGATATATTGAGTCAAAATAATTTCTTAACCCGTTGCGTAAAATAGCATTTGGGTTCCCCGCAATATATGCGTCAAAGTAAACACATCGTAACTTATGGATTTCCCAATGTGATATCCCCCATCTTTCGAACAAAAGCCTTTTATAAATCAAGGCATTCTTGGAAAGTTCTTCTAATGTATTACAAACTGATCTCGCCTTAAATAGTTGTGCCGAGGAATTCTGACCGACTCTAGACAAGATTTCATCAATGTGATGGCCCCGTCAAAACACTTAACGGCTCCGTCACTTGGTCCCACAGCTTGATCGAACTTAAATGAATTTAACAAACGACATTGCATTCTTTTATTTCCAAAAGTTTCCCAAAAAGGAAAGCATACCAAAATATGTAGTTTAAAAGTAACCCAACATATTAATAATCCAAAGTTGACACAAAACATTGTCAACAACCCACAAGTTTAAATTATCCAAAAATAGAATGCAAGTCAAAGTTTCATAAATTGTTTCATAAAAATCTGCCCAAATGCATGCAGACTCTTCTAAACACAGCGGAAGCATCACATAAACTCAAGTACCTGTGAAAACATGCGAGGAAACTGTCAACACAAAGGTTGAGTGAATTATAGGTTTAAATAATTGAATAAACTTTAGACCACAAGATTTAAAAATGTCAGAAAATATTAAACATTATTCCATTATCAATGAGCCACCTGGTAACCACTTAACCCTTTATTTACCCTTGCCAAACACAATAAAAATATACACTGGACAGTGTATCTACAACAAATTACGAAGTACTAAACATTCCGATTATAAATTGCTAGCGAGACTAGCTCGAAATGGGGTTGTCAAATCCGATAGATCTATCCGTAGGATTCGCGTTCACCGGTAGAAACCAATGATTACATTTACCAGACTAGGGAATATTTTTGTCCAACTCACAATGAATAATTTAATTTAATTGTCACTTGTGTCTAAACGTAAAATAAAATGCATGTAATCACATCCCAAAATATACTTTGAAAAGTATGTAAAAACGGGACTATAACTCACCTTAATAGTAACGAAGTAATCAACACAATTAAGCGAACAGCAAATGTAGTACAGTGATCAGGAATGATCACAACGCCGACCTATAAATAAATCAGGTCGATATAAATAACTAACTTAGGTCAAGTCGTAGTATGATAGCTATTGTACATGTTGCAAGTACTCATAGAACAATACTCAATATGCATCGGTTTGATCGGAACAGCTTACGGACACACACTTTCTATTTTTAGAAAGTTTCTATTTTTGGAAAGTTTCTATTTTTGGAAAGTTGCTATTTTAGGAAAGTTTATAAGTTAGGAAAGTTTTCTTAATTAGAAAGTCAACAAAAGTCAACTGAAAGTCAAAGTCAACCGAAAGTCAACTCAAAAGTCAACCTTGGTCAAACCTAGTCAACGTAAATTTTAAAGGTGTAAGTTATAATAATAATATAAGTTATAACGTTTATTAAAGTTAAATATGCCTAATTATGTCATAACATAAGTTTAATTAAATTAAAATGAATTATTAAAGTTAATATAAGTTTAAATGATATAATTAATATAACATAAGTATTTAATTAATTAATTAAATGTTAGTCATAATATAAATATTATTAATTAATAATAATTTTTAAATCATATCATAAGTATCTTTAATTAATAATGAATTATTAATCATATCATAAGTTTCTAATTATAATTATTAAATCATATGTATTTAATAATTAAATTATAATTAAATAATAACTAAGCCTTATAATAATTAAATAATTAATTAATCCTTATTATAAGTCTTATTATAGTAATCTCATAATATAAGTTTAATACTTATCATAAGTATTTTCCATTAATAATGAAGTATTATTAATCACATGTTTAATTAAAATGTTAATTAAATCATAAGTATTAATTAAATGATATAATAAATATATATCATAAGTTGTAAATAATAATAATTATTTTTTTATCATAAGTAATTAAATTATAATGAAATCCATTATTTATATCCTAAGTTTAATAATTAATCACAAGTTTTAAATCAAAAGTTCATCGGGTCGTATCCTGAGCCCCGGGTGTTGGTTTTCGGTGAGCCTTACATATATCTCCACCTAAGTAAACCACCCGACACTTTGGTACACTCAAGAACACACCATGAACAGCCCACAAGTCGTGATATACAGCCAATACACTACTTGGAACTTCAATTCAATCAAAAACGTGTTTTGGACGTAACGGGTGATTCGTGGCTCGGATTGAGATGACCCGAACATGAAAGTTCGCCCCACCATCAGTCCTAACACACTAACATGCCCTAAAGTCACCAAATATGCTCACAAAGTCGGACCAAACCTGGTTCATACCAAAATCACATTCAATCTTAACAAATTACCACTTTGATCATAATTAGGGTTCCGGGAATCGAAACGACATGAATCCGGTGTCTAAAATTAATGTCTTGATGAGAGGAACTCATTTATATACTTTATTTTAACTTTTATATCAGTTACAAAGTCAGAAACACACGAAAAATCTGCTGTCCAAATTATATCAAACCGAAAACATATGTAAACGAGCAATTCTACGCATACAATCAACATTACAACAACTAATAATCATCATACTATTAATAAATCATCAAAATACAGAAAAGTAAGGAAAATTTAAAAGTTCTAGGGTTAGGGTTTATACCCTAATCAAGAAACGAGAAGTATAATCGCGTAGAGAACGGAACGAGGAACGCGTTGATGTATAACAATCCTTGATCCAATCTATGAAAATTGATGAAGATGATGGTGTTATGGTGGTGGTAGGCGACGGCTAGGGGACAAGGGAAGAGGAGAAGAGAGCAAAATAGAATTTAGGTTTAGATAAATGAGGAAGTGATAAAATAAATTGCCAAAAAAAAGAAATATGGGGAGTATTCTCCCTCCCCCCTTGGTTTCGGCCGAAATTGGGATGAGGTGGGCCCCATGGTGGGCCAAGTTGATAAATGGAAGAAACCTTGTGGCCCGAATGCCCGAACGAAACCCAAAACGCGAAAACGCACTTACGCGATTAAAAATCCGGAAAGATAACAAACGCGAGACGAAAAATAAATATAAATAAACTATATAATAATATAATCTTAAAATATCATATTTAAAATAATTAGGATTTAAATATCCCAAAAACGCATCCGTTGGTTTAAAAACCGAAAAGATTCGCCGGACAGAAATCCGCGATTCGTATAAACGTACGTTTTAAAATATGAATACATATATTCACATAACACATAATAATTAATATATTATTACTAAAATAATAATATAGGTCATGAAATGACGTAACACAATTAACAATTAACGGTCGTTAAATAATTAACGGTAAAAGATAACGGAAAAAGTAGGGTCGTGACAGTACCTTCCCGTTAAGGAAATTTCGTCCTGAAATTTAAGCAGGTGCAGGGGTTGACTCAGCATCTGGTCTTCATGCTCCCAAGTAAACTCGGGACCGCGTCTGGCGTTCCATCTAACCCGGACAATAGGAATTCGGCTCTGCTTAAGAGTCTTAACTTCTCGATCCATAATCTCAATAGGTTCCTCAATAAAGTGTAGTTGCTTATCAACATGAAGTTCTTCCAGAGGAATAGTCTTATCGGCCTCGGCCAAACACTTCTTTAAATTCGATACATGAAAGACATTGTGTACAGCACTGAGTTCTTGTGGCAACTTCAAACAATAAGCCGCCGGTCCAACTCTCTCAACAATCTCAAACGGTCCAACAAAACGAGGACTTAACTTTTCCCTTTTACCAAAACGGATTACACCCTTCCAAGGTGAAACCTTTAACATAACACGATCACCAACTTGAAATTCCACATCTTTCCTTCCCCAATCGGCATAACTCTTTTGCCGACTTCTAGCGGTTCTCAATCTTTCCTTAATCTGTACAATCTTCTCGGTAGTCTCGTGAATAATTTCTGGACCTGTGAGTTGAGCATCCCCAACCTCATTCCAACAGACAGGAGACCTACACTTCTTACCGTACAGAGCTTCAAACGGTGCGGCTTGAATACTTGCGTGATAACTGTTGTTATAAGAAAACTCAGCTAGCGGCAAATATTTATCCCACCCATTACCAAAATCAATAACACACGCTCGCAACATATCTTCCAACGTCTGAATGGTCCTTTCACTCTGACCATCCGTTTGAGGATGATAAGCGGTGCTTATATCTAATCTAGTTCCCAAGGCTTCCTGCAAAGATCGCCAAAACCTCGATACAAATCGATTATCTCGGTCCGAAATAATGGATACAGGAACACCATGCCTAGAAACAATCTCCTTCAAGTACAAACAAGTAAGATTCTCCATTGAATCTGTTTCCCTAATCGGCAAAAAGTGAGCCGACTTAGTGAGTCGATCTACAATTACCCAAATAGTGTCATAGCCACCCGCAACTCTCGATAACTTAGTAATAAAATCCATTGTAATTCCTTCCCACTTCCACTCGGGAATCTCGGGTTGTACCAACAGTCCAGACGGTTCTTGATGTTCAGCTTTAACCTTAGCACAGGTCAAACACTTAGCCACATACGTAGCCACATCACCTTTCAAATTTGGCTACCAATACAGCTCCTTAAGATCATGATACATCTTTCCTGAACCAGGATGAATAGAGTACCTAGACTTATTAGCCTCATCCAAAATAAGTTGTCGCAGTTCACCAAACTTCGGAACCCAAAGACGTCCTGCAAATACCTAGTACCATCTGCTCAAATCTCAAATTTCTTAGCCATACCTATTACGTTCTCTTTCACAAAATTCTCTTCCTTCAAGGCTTCTTGTTGTGCCTCAAGAATCTGCCTTGCGAGGTTTGTTCTAATTATCATATTCAAGGATCTAAACCTGCGAGGTTCAGCCCTTTCTTTATGACTCAACGCATCAGCCACAACATTGGCCTTACTCGGATGATACAAAAGTTCACAATCGTAATCGTTCAACGTCTCAATCCATCTTCGTTGTCTCATGTTCAACTGTTTCTGATCGAGGATGTGTTGAAGAATTTTGTAATCTGTGTACACAGTACTCTTGACCCCATACAAATAATGTCTCCAAATCTTAAGTGCAAAAACAACTGCCCCCAACTCTAAATCATGAGTTGTATAGTTCTGCTCGTGAATCTTCAACTGACGTGACGCATACGCAATGACTTTCTTTCACTGCATCAAAACACAGCCAAAGCCCTGACGCGAAGCATCACAATAAACAACAAAATCATCATTATCCTCAGGTAGTGACAATATCGGAGCGGTAGTCGACTTCTTCTTTAAAATCTGAAAAGCAGCCTCTTGTTCATCCTTCCACTCATACTTCTTCCCCTTATGCATTAAAGCAGTCAAAGGTTTTGCGATACGAGAGAAATCTTGGATGAACCTTCGATAGTAACCTGCCAAACCTAGGAACTGACGAATTTGAGTAGGAGTTTTCGGAGTTTCCCATCTTTCAATCGCCTCAATCTTAGCAGGATCAACTTGAATCCCTTGCTTACTAACAATATATCCAAGGAATTGAACCTCTCGTAACCAGAATGCACACTTAGAGAACTTAGCGTACAACTCTTCTTTTCTTAACAGATCAAGCACTAACCTCAAATGTTCTTCGTGCTCTTCATCACTCTTCGAATAAATAAGGATGTCGTCGATGAACACAATAACGAACTTGTCCAGATAGGGTCTACACACACGGTTCATGAGATCCATGAACACAGCAGGTGCATTTGTCAATCCGAACGGCATAACAAGAAACTCAAAGTGACCGTAACGGGTGCGAAAAGCAGTTTTTGAAATGTCAGATTCTTTAACACGCAACTGATGATAGCCGGAACGAAGATCAATTTTTGAATAAACAGATGAACCCTGAAGCTGATCGAACAGATCATCAATTCTCGGAAGGGGATAACGGTTTTTAATAGTAAGCTTGTTCAACTCACGATAATCAATGCACAAACGGAGAGAACCATCCTTCTTCTTAACGAACAGAACAGGAGCTCCCCAAGGGGACGAACTAGGACGAATGAATCCCTTGTCTAACAACTCACGGAGTTGACTTGACAATTCTTGAAGTTCAGAAGGCGCAAGACGATAAGGAGCACGTGCTACAGGAGCAGCGCCGGGAACAAGATCAATTTGAAATTCTACCGCACGTTGCGGCGGAAGGCTAGGTAAATCTTCGGGAAATACCTCGGGAAAATCTCTAACAATATGAACATCTCCCACACTCTTCGTTTCTTTTTCGGAATCAACAACATGGGCTAAAATAGCATGACAGCCTTTGCGAAGATGTTTAAGAACTTTCAAACAGCTAATAAGATTTAACTGTCGACACTTCTTATCTCCAAGAACCATCAGCGGCTCTCCAACCACGTTAGTAATACGAATAGCTTTATCATAACACACAATCTCAGCACGATTCGCAGATAACCAGTCCATCCCAATAACAACATCAAAACTACCAAGTTCAATTGGTACCAAATCTATCTCAAAATCTCTACCAGCTAAACAATGTTACATTTACGATGCACAGTCTTAGTAGTGAGTACCTTACCATTAGCTATTTCAACAACATAAGTATTATCTAAAGGAGTTAACGGTGTTTTGATTTTTGGACTTAATTTACTCTACACAAAACTCAAATCAGCCCCTGAATCAAATAGTACATAAACTGATAAATCGTTGACCGAGAATGTACCAGTAACAAGTTTTGGATCTTCCTCAGCATCCCTAGCGTTAATGTTGAATGCTCTACCACACGCAGTCTCTGCCGTCTTCTTGTTGGGACAGGCATCACGGAAATGCCCCGGCTTCCCACACTCGTAACAAACTCTCGGATTACCACCATTATTCAACCTTCCATTACCATTACCATTACCACATCTATTACCAGTATTATTACCATTATTACCACCTGGCAGCAGGAGTAGTAGAACCCGGCAGAAGCACCGTACAATCCTTAGCAATGTGTCCCTGTTTGGAACACCTCTTGCAAGTCACGGTACAGAAACCATCATGAGCCTTTTAACAACGAGGACACACACGCTGACTACGGTTATTCGAACCAGAAGTATCCTGCTTTTTTTGCTGACTCTGGTTTTGATTGCAGTTATTATCCCACTTTCTCTTTCCATTACCAGCTTTCTTAACAGCCTCTTCACTAGGTTCAGTTACATATATATATATATATATATATATATATATATATATATATATATATATATATATATATATATATATATATATATATATATATATATATATACTTCTTCTCAAGATCTTATCATTCAACTTATGAGCCATTGACATCGCGGCCTCAATAGTCTGAGGCTCACTAGACTTGACTCCATGTTCAATTTTCTCGGACAACCCATCAATGTAAGCTTCAATTTTAAGATTCTCATCGGCATAAACATTAGGGCACAACAAAGTCAACTCAAAGAACCTCTGTTCGTAGGTATCTAATTCGATGCCCTTCATTTTCAAGTTTTTAAGTTCAACCTCTAACTTCTTAAGCTCACCCCTAGGTCGGTAGCGGGTGATCATTCTTTCCTTGAAATTATTCCAAGTTAAATCATAAGCCACATCATTTCCCAAACTGTTAACTAAGTTGTTCCACCAGGTCAATGCACTATCCTTCAAAGTGCAGCTAGCAAAACTAACCTTATCTTCCTCTCGGACTCGACTAACCCTGAAAATAGACTCGATTTTCTCGAACCAGCGGGTAAGTCCTATGGGTCCTTCTGTACCACTGAATTCCTGTGGACGACTTGCCATGAACGTTTTGTGGGAGCATCCCACCTGATTATTGTTTGCATTAGCATTCGCTGCCATAGCAGCAGCTATCCCTTCGGTGACAAGATGTTGGATACGGGCTTCGTTGAACTCTCTAGGAGGCATGATCTTCAAAACAGAATAACACAACCGTTAGTACTAAGAATAATACCAGTGTTATAAAGGAATAGATCGAACACGAAAAGATTAACCATTAAAATAATAGTCAGTAACCACTATGAGTAATAACATGACAGTTATAATTGTTATAGAAATAACCACAACATGCATACATATTTTATGATAACATCATACAACATACATAGCACCTAACATACATGATCTACATTACGCATAATATAACATGCCAAGAGTCACAACATCAGAAATAAAATGTGATAATGATAATAGATGTCATAAAAATAACCATCCATACATAATGAAAAACATCCCATAACAAAACCTTAATAAAATCCTCGGCAAAACGCCGTAAATAACCCAAAAATGTATGTATGAAAGGACATTAAGTCTTATGAAATAAGTAATCAATCATGAATCATCATATCACTTCTGCTTAGAGCGGGTGTGATAAGCTGGGCCAGCATGAGTCTCAGCAGGTGGCTCATACTTCCGCAACTTTCCTTTCACTTCTTCCAACTCTTCCTTCAAACCACGAACTGTACTCTCGAGAGCCTCAAACCTAGCGTCAACTTCACGGTTACGCTTACGACTCTCGATCCCAACATTGTTCTTAAAGCTAACAAACGAATCCATACTAGCTTGAATCTGGTCCATTATCTCGTTATAAGGCAAGGTACGCATACAATCACTAAGAGCATTAATACGCATCACTTCATTGTAAGCCCTGTTCATGTGAGTAATGGTGGAAAAGTAGTAGTGAACAGGATCATCGATCTCTGGTTGATCAGCACGGCGTCTGGCAGCAGCCGGAGGAGCAGGAGTAGCAACTGAGTTATCGCTCGAAGTCAACATCTGCAAATAGTAAAACCGCAAACCATATACCAAAAGATATAAATGCTAATGATATACTCATCCGAAATGAAATGCATAATAATGCTATAGCAAAAGGGTCGGGCTGTAGACTAGACACTAATGCACCCTAAGAACCACGGGTTGACCACATTAAGACCGCCTAGTTCTATACAACCAGAGCTCTGATACCAACTGTGATGGCCCCGTCAAAACACTTAACGGCTCCGTCACTTGGTCCCACAGCTTAATCGAACTTAAATGAATTTAACAAACGACATTGCATTCTTTTATTTCCAAAAGTTTCCCAAAAAGGAAAGCATACTAAAATATGTAGTTTAAAAGTAACCCAACATATTAATAATCCAAAGTTGACACAAAACATTGTCAACAACCCACAAGTTTAAATTATCCAAAAATAGAATGCAAGCCAAAGTTTCATAAATAGTTTCATAAAAATCTGCCTAAATGCATGCAGACTCTTCTAAACACAGCGGAAGCATCACATAAACTCAAGTACCTGTGAAAACATGCGAGTAAACTGTCAACACAAAGGTTGAGTGAATTATAGGTTTAAATAATTGAATAAACTTTAGACCACAAGATTTAAAAATGTTAGAAAATATTAAACATTATTCCATTATCAATGAGCCACCTGGTAACCACTTAACCCTTGCCAAACACAATAAAAATATACACTGGACAGTGTATCTACAACAAATTACGAAATACTAAACATTCCGATTATAAATTGCTAGCGCGACTAGATCGAAATGGGGTTGTCAAACCCGATAGATCTATCCGTAGGATTCGCGTTCACCGGTAGAAACCAATGATTACAGTTACCAGACTAGGGAATATTTTTGTCCAACTCACAATGAATAATTTAATTTAATTGTCACTTGTGTCTAAACGTAAAATAAAATGCATGTAATCACATCCCAAAATATACTTTGAAAAGTATGTAAAAACGGGACTATAACTTACCTTAATAGTAACGAAGTAATCAACACAATTAAGCGAACAGCAAATGTAGTATAGTGATTAGAAATGATCACAACGCCGACCTATAAATAAAGTAGGTCGATATAAATAACTAACTTAGGTCAAGTCGTAGTATGATAGCTATTGTACATGTTGCAAGTAGTCATAGAATAATACTCAATATGCATCGGTTTGATCGGAACAACTTACGGACACACACTTTCTATTTTTAGAAAGTTTCTATTTTTGGAAAAGTTTCTATTTTTGGAAAGTTGCTATTTTAGGAAAGTTTATAAGTTAGGAAAGTTTCCTTATTTAGAAAGTCAACAAAAGTCAACTGAAAGTCAAAGTCAACCGAAAGTCAACTCAAAAGTCAACCTTGGTCAAACCTAGTCAACGTAAATTTTAAAAGTGTAAGTTATAATAATAATATAAGTTATAACATTTATTAAAGTTAAATATGCTTAATTATGTCATAACATAAGTTTAATTAAATTAAAATGAATTATTAAAGTTAATATAAGTTTAAATGATATAATTAACATAACATAAGTATTTAATTAATTAATTAAATATTAATCATAATATAAATATTATTAATTAATAATAATTTTTAAATCATATCATAAGTATCTTTAATTAATAATGAATTATTAATCATATCATAAGTTTCTAATTATAATTATTAAATCATATGTATTTAATAATTAAATTATAATTAAATAATAACTAAGCCTTATAATAATTAAATAATTAATTAATCCTTATTATAAGTCTTATTATAGTAATCTCATAATATAAGTTTAATACTTATCATAAGTATTTTCCATTAATAATGAAGTATTATTAATCACATGTTTAATTAAAATGTTAACTAAATCATAAGTATTAATTAAATGATATAATAAAAATATATCATAAGTTGTAAATAATAATAATTATTTTTTTATCATAAGTAATTAAATTATAATGAAATCCATTATTTATATCCTAAGTTTAATAATTAATCACAAGTTTTAAATCAAAAGTTCATCGAGTCGTATCCTGAGCCCCGGGTGTCGGTTTTCGGCGAGCCTTACATATATCTCCACCTAAGTAAATCACCCGACACTTTGGTACACTCAAGAACACACCATGAACAGCCCACAAGTCGTGATATACAGCCAATACACTACTTGTAACTTTAATTCAATCAAAAACGTGTTTTGGACGTAACGGGTGATTCGTGGCTCGGATTGAGATGACCCGAACATGAAAGTTCGCCCCACCATCAGTCCTAACACACCCTAAAGTAACCAAATATGGTCACAAAGTCTGACCAAACCTGGTTTATACCAAAATCACATTCAGTCTCAACAAAATACCACTTTGATCATAACTAGGGTTCCGAGAATCGAAACGACATGAATCCGGTGTCTAAAATTAATGTCTTGATGAGAGGAACTCATTTATATACTTTATTTTAACTTTTATATCAGTTACAAAGTCAGAAACACACGAAAAAGCTGCTGTCCAAATTATATCAAACCGAAAACATATGTAAACGAGCAATTCAACGCATACAATCAACATTACAACAACTAATAATCATCATACTATTAATAAATCATCAAAATACAGAAAAGTAAGGAAAATTTAAAAGTTCTAGGGTTAGGGTTTATACCCTAATCAAGAAACGAGAAGTATAATCGCGTAGAGAACGGAACGAGGAACGCGTTGATGTATAACAATCCTTGATCCAAGCTATGAAAATTGATGAAGATGATGGTGTTATGGTGGTGGTAGGCGACAGCTAGGGGACAAGGGAAGAGGAGAAGAGAGCAAAATAGAATTTAGGTTTAGATAAATGAGGAAGTGATAAAATAAATTGCCAAAAAAAAAAAGAAATATGGGGAGTATTCTCCCTCCCCCCTTGGTTTCGGCCGAAATTAGGATGGGGTGGGTCCCATGGTGGGCCAAGTTGATAAATGGAAGAAACCTTGTGGCCCGAATGTAGTGACCCAAACTTTTCGATGTTTATATATATTAAATGAAATTGTTATTTACATGATTAAGTGTTTCCAACATGTTAAGCAATCAAATTTGTTAAGACTTGATTAATTGAAATAGGTTTCACATAGACAATTGACCACCCAAGTTGACCGGTGATTCACGAACGTTAAAACTTGTAAAAACTATACGATGACATATATATGGTTATATATATTGTTAACATGATTTTATTATAAGTATGTATCTCATTAGGTATTTTAACAATGAGTTATATACATAAAAATGAGACTATTAATTTAAGAAACTCGAAAACGATATATATAACGATTATCGTTATAACAACGTCTTACTAGGTACATATGAATTATATTAAGATATTGATACACTTGGTTAATTATGTTAAATGATAAGTAAATATATTATTAAGTGTATTAACAATGAAATACATATGTAAAAATAAGACTACTAACTTAATGATTTCGAAACGAGACATATATGTAACGATTATCGTTGTAACGACATTTAACTGTATATATCATACTAAGATATATTATATATCATACTATCATGATAATATAACAATTTAACATCTCATTTGTTATAATAAACGATGGGTTAACAACATTCAACAAGATCGTAACCTAAAGGTTTCAAAACAACGTTTACATGTAACGACTAACGATGACTTAACGACTCAGTTAAAATGTATATACATGTAGTGTTTTAATATGTATTCATACACTTTTGAAAGACTTCAAGACACTTATCAAAATACTTCTACTTAACAAAAATGCTTACAATTACATCCTCGTTCAGTTTCATCAACATTCTACTCGTATGCACCCGTATTCGTACTCGTACAATACACAGCTTTTAGATGTATGTACTATTGGTATATACACTCCAATGATCAGCTCTTAGCAGCCCATGTGAGTCACCTAACACATGTGGGAACCATCATTTGGCAACTAGCATGAAATATCTAATAAAATTACAAAAATATGAGTAATCATTCATGACTTATTTACATGAAAACAAAATTACATATCCTTTATATCTAATTCATACACTAACGACCAAAAACACCTACAAACACTTTCATTCTTCAATTTTCTTCATCTAATTGATCTCTCTCAAGTTCTATCTTCAAGTTCTAAGTGTTCTTCATAAATTCCAAAAGTTCTAGTTTCATAAAATCAAGAATACTTCCAAGATTGCAAGTTTACTTCCAAGTTTTCTAAATTCATTCCAAGTAATCATCCAAGATCAAGAAACCTTTGTTACTTACAGTAGGTTATATTTCTAATAAAAGGTAATAATCATATTCAAACTTTAATTCAATTTCTATAACTATAACAATCTTATTTCGAGTGGAAATCTTACTTGAAATTGTTTTCGTGTCATGATTCTGCTTCAAGAATTTTCAAGCCATCCAAGGATCCTTTGAAGCTAGATCTATTTTTCTCATTTCCAGTAGGTTTATCCAAGGAACTTGAGGTAGTAATGATGTTCATAACATCATTCGATTCATACATATAAAGCTATCTTATTCGAAGGTTTAAACTTGTAATCACTAGAACATAGTTTAGTTAATTCTAAACTTGTTAGCAAATAAAAGTTAATCCTTCTAACTTGACTTTTAAAATCAACTAAACACATGTTCTATATCTATATGATATGCTAACTTAATGATTTAAAACCTGGAAACACGAAAAACACCGTAAAACCGGATTTACGCCGTCGTAGTAACACCGCGGGCTGTTTTGGGTTAGTTAATTAAAAACTACGATAAACTTTGATTTAAAAGTTGTTATTCTGGGAAAATGATTTTTATTATGAACATGAAACTATATCCAAAAATTATGGTTAAACTCAAAGTGGAAGTATGTTTTCTAAAATGGTCATCTAGACGTCGTTCTTTCGACTGAAATGACTACCTTTACAAAAATGACTTGTAACTTATTTTTTCGACTATAAACCTATACTTTTTCTGTTTAGATTCATAAAATAGAGTTCAATATGAAACCATAGCAATTTGATTCACTCAAAACGGATTTAAAATGAAGAAGTTATGGGTAAAACAAGATTGGATAATTTTTCTCATTTTAGCTACGTGAAAATTGGTAACAAATCTATTCCAACCATAACTTAATCAACTGGTATTGTATATTATGTAATCTTGAGATACCATAGACACGTATACAATGTTTCGACCTATCATGTCGACACATCTATATATATTTCGGAACAACCATAGACACTCTATATGTGAATGTTGGAGTTAGCTATACAGGGTTGAGGTTGATTCCAAAATATATATAGTTTGAGTTGTTATCAATACTGAGATACGTATACACTGGGTCGTGGATTGATTCAAGATAATATTTATCGATTTATTTCTGTACATCTAACTGTGGACAACTAGTTGTAGGTTACTAACGAGGACAGCTGACTTAATAAACTTAAAACATCAAAATATATTAAAAGTGTTGTAAATATATTTTGAACATACTTTGATATATATGTATATATTGTTATAGGTTCGTGAATCAACCAGTGGCCAAGTCTTACTTCCCGACGAAGTAAAAATCTGTGAAAGTGAGTTATAGTCCCACTTTTAAAATCTAATATTTTTGGGATGAGAATACATATAGGTTTTATAAATGATTTACAAAATAGACACAAGTACGTGAAACTACATTCTATGGTTGAATTATCGAAATCGAATATGCCCCTTTTTATTAAGTCTGGTAATCTAAGAATTAGGGAACAGACACCCTAATTGACGCGAATCCTAAAGATAGATCTATTGGGCCTAACAAACCCCATCCAAAGTACCGGATGCTTTAGTACTTCGAAATTTATATCATATCCGAAGGGTGTCCCGGAATGATGGGGATATTCTTATATATATGCATCTTGTTAATGTCGGTTACCAGGTGTTCACCATATGAATGATTTTTATCTCTATGTATGGGATGTGTATTGAAATATGAAATCTTGTGGTCTATTGTTACAATTTGATATATATAGGTTAAACCTATAACTCACCAACATTTTTGTTGACGTTTAAAGCATGTTTATTCTTAGGTGAATACTAAGAGCTTCCACTGTTGCATAATAAAATAAGGACAAGATTTGGAGTCCATGTTTGTATGATATTGTGTAAAAACTGCATTCAAGAAACTGATTTTGATGTAACATATTTGTATTGTAAACCATTATGTAATGGTCGTGTGTAAACAGGATATTTTAGATTATCATTATTTGATAATCTACGTAAATCTTTTTAAACCTTTATTTATGAAATAAAGGTTATGGTTTGTTTTAAAAATGAATGCAGTCTTTGAAAAACGTCTCATATAGAGGTCAAAACCTCGCAACGAAATCAATTAATATGGAACGTTTTTAATCAATAAGAACGGGACATTTCAGTTGGTATCCGAGCGGTGGTCTTAGAGAACCAGAAAATTTGCATTCGTGTGTCTTATCGAGTTTGTTAGGATGCATTAGTGAGTCTGGACTTCGACCGTGTTTTCTTTAAAAATGATTGCTTAACATTTTTGTTGAAAACTATATATTATTAACATGTATATATTATGTGATATATTAATCTCTTAACATGTTTGATATTGTGTGATAGATGTCTACCTCTAGCACAAATCCCATTGACTCACCTAATAATAACGAAGAGTCAAATATATATTGGACTGATTCACAAGTTCCCGAAGAAGAACCGGAAGAAGAATCAGAACCGGAAGAAGAATCAGAACCGGAAGAGGAGGAACCGGAGGAGGAAATAGAACTGGTGGGGGAAATAATAAAACGGTTAAGTAAAAGAAAATCCTTAACCAACCGACCAAGGTTAATTATGGTCAATGGTGTTTCCGCCAAGGAAGCAAAATATTGGGAGGATTACCAATTCTCCGATGAATCGGATTCCGACGAGAATTCCGATGATGTTATAGAAATTACCCCAACTGAATTTAAAAAGGCAAAAGAAAATAATAAGGGAAAGGGCATAAAAATAGAGAAATCTAATTCCAACCCTGATGAACTTTATATGTATCGTCAACCCCCGAAGCCCTTAAGTTGTAACAATGACCCGGGAACCTCTAAACCACCAGGTTTTTCTAAACCAATGTGGAAAACGACGGCTCGTATTAGGGAAACATCATATATCCCTAGAAACTTGTCAAAACGAACCAAAACCGAAGAAGAAGAAACGAGCGAGTCGGAATAAGATAGTTGTATTCGTGTGGTGTAATATATGTAATATAGTGTGCCTATGCTTTATGATATATGTAAAAATTGCTTGTATTAATAAGTAATTTTTTTTATGAATCTAACTCTTGTCTATTTTACAGTTTAAAAACACAAAATGGATAGACAACCCAATATTTTAAGAGACCTACCCGGAGACATGATTGATGAAATCTTGTCTAGAGTCGGTCAGAATTCCTCGGCACAACTATTTAAGGCGAAATCAGTTTGTAAGACATTCGAAGAACGTTCCAAGAATGTCTTGGTTTATAAGAGACTTTCGTTTGAAAGATGGGGGATATCACATTGGGAAACCCATAAGTTACGATGTGTTTACTTTGACGCATATATTGCGGGGAACCCAAATGCTATTTTACGCAACGGGTTAAGAAATTATTTTGACTCAATGTATCCGAATATAGGACTTCATGATTTTGAAAAAGCGGCTAACATGCAACATAAAGAAGCATGCTATGCTTACGGGTTAGTAATGTTCTCTTCTCACCAAAGTGAGAAAAAGAACATCGGGCTACAACTATTAAACAAAACGTTCCCACAAGTGACGGAGTCGGTAATTGGGGTAAGAAATGAGGTTTTTAGGTTATTACGAGACTGTTGGTCATTACGTAACCCTCGTCCCTTTGACGATGTTACAACACGCTGCCTTATCAACAGCCATAACGGTTATGTTCCACAAGACCAAGGATGGGAAGTAGTCCTAGTAAAACCAAAATGCATGACTTGTTTCTGGACGTATGAATTACGTATCTTTATTGCCTTTGCTGAACGACTTGTGTACTATCTAGAATTATCTTCACAACTATCTTGTATCAAAGTTATTGTGTTCCATATTTCATGCTTTATGTAAAATAAGTGGTATTGTAAGTTTGTAAAATATTGTATAAAAGTTTGAGCGCGAAATATTATTATAATCAGTTTTTCATATAGAATTGTAGTAGTTGAATTGTATATTAGCTACTAAGTATGAACTTAACGGGTAGGTACTACCCGAATTTAAACTTATAAAACGCTAATATGAAGAAAAAGCTTTTATAAATGAGTTCATATTATGCTACAAAATACTATTAACTACTCTTAATATTCGGTATGATTAACTTGTTCCATTTGACTATTTTGAAGGAAATGTCACCGACTACTCGACACACCGTGAATATGAATGAAGAGGAATTCCGTACTTTTCTAGCTTCAAACATAACCGCAGTACAGGCTGCGCTACATACCAACAATAATCTTGGATCTAGCAGTACAGGAAATCATGTAGGATGCACCTACAAAGAATTCACTGCCTGCAAACCTTTGGAATTTGATGGAACCGAAGGACCGATCGGATTGAAATGGTGGACCGAGAAGGTCTAATCGGTGTTTGCCATAAGTAAGTGTACTGAAGAGGACAAAGTGAAGTACGCTACGCATACCTTCACAGGTTCTGCGTTAACATGGTGGAATACCTATCTAGAGCAAGTGGGACAAGATGATGCGTACGCACTACCGTGGTCAGCATTCAAGCACTTGATGAACGAGAAGTACCGTCCCAGAACCAAGGTCAATAAGCTCAAGACAGAACTTAGAGGGTTACGAAACCAAGGATTTGATATTACCACGTACGAAAGACGATTCACAGAATTGTGCCTATTGTGTCCGGGAGCGTTCGAAGATGAGGAAGAGAAGATCGACGCGTTTGTGAAAGGATTACCGGAAAGAATCCAAGAAGATATAAGTTCACACGAGCCCGCCTCCATACAACAGGCATGTAGAATGGCTCACAAACTAGTGAACCAGATTAAGGAAAGAATTAAAGAACAGACGGCTGAAGAGGCCAATGTGAAGCAAGTCAAAAGAAAGTGGGAGGAAAACGGTGATAAGAATCACCAATACAACAACAGTAATTAGAATAATAATCGCAACAATTATCCCAACAATCGCAACATCAATCGCAACTACAACAAACGGCCCAACAACAACAACAACAACAACAACAACAACTACAACAATCGTCCCAACAACAATAACAATCGCAACAACAACAACAATCAAAAGCAGCTATGCCAAAGGTGTGAAAAGTATCACTTGGGGTTCTGCACCAAATTTTGCAACAAGTGTAAAAGAAATGGTCATAGCGCGGCGAAGTGTGAGGTCTACGGACCAGGGGTTAACAGAACGAAAGGAACAAATGGTGTCAGAACGAGTAATGGCGGAGCAAGTAGTGTCGGAGCAAGTTATGCCAATGTAGTTTGTTATAAATGTGGAAAACCGGGCCACATTATTAGAAATTGCCCGAACCAGGAGAACACGAATGGACAAGGCCGCGGAAGAGTTTTCAATATTAATGCGGCAGAGGCACAGGAAGACCCGGAGCTTGTTACGGGTACGTTTCTTATTGACAATAAATCTGTTTACGTTTTATTTGATTCGGGTGCGGATAGAAGCTATATGAGTAGAGATTTTTGTGCTAAATTAAGTTGTCCATTGACGCCGTTGGATAGTAAATTTTTACTCGAATTAGCAAACGGTAAATTAATTTCAGCAGATAATATATGCCGGAATCGAGAAATTAAACTGGGTAGCGAAATATTTAAGATTGATTTGATACCAGTAGAGTTAGGAAATTTTGATGTAATAGTTGGCATGGACTGGCTGAAGAAGGTGAAAGCAGAGATCGTATGTTATAAAAATGCAATTCGCATTGTACGAAAAGAAGGAGAACCCTTAATGGTGTACGGAGAAAAGGGCAACATGAAGCTACATCTTATTAGTAATTTGAAGGCACAAAAACTAATAAGAAAAGGTTGCTATGCTGTTCTAGCACACGTCGAGAAAGTACAAACTGAAGAAAAGAGCATCAATGATGTTCCCGTCGCAAAAGAATTTCCCGATGTATTTCCGAAAGAATTACCGGGACTACCTCCACATCGATCTGTTGAATTTCAAATAGATTTTGTACCAGGAGCTGCACCAATAGCTCGTGCTCCTTATAGACTCGCACCCAGCGAGATGAAAGAACTGCAAAGCCAACTGCAAGAACTATTAGAACGTGGTTTCATTCGACCAAGCACATCACCATGGGGAGCTCCTGTTTTGTTTGTCAAGAAGAAGGATGGTACATTTAGGTTGTGTATTGACTACAGAGAGTTGAACAAACTTACCATCAAAAACCGTTATCCACTACCGAGAATTGATGACTTATTTGATCAACTACAAGGCTCGTCGGTTTATTCGAAGATCAATTTACGTTCTGGATATCATCAAATGCGAGTAAAGGAGGATGATATTCCAAAAACTGCTTTTAGGACGCGTTATGGTCATTACGAGTTTATGGTTATGCCGTTTGGATTGACTAACGCACCAGCTGTGTTCATGGACCTTATGAACCGAGTGTGTGGGCCATATCTTGACAAGTTTGTCATTGTTTTCATCGATGACATACTTATTTACTCAAAGAATGATCAAGAGCACGAAGAACATTTGAGAAAAGTGCTAGAAGTATTGAGGAAAGAAAAACTGTACGCTAAGTTTTCAAAGTGTGCATTTTGGTTGGAAGAAGTTCAATTCCTCGGTCACATAGTGAACAAAGAAGGTATCCAGGTAGACCCGGCAAAGATCGAAACCGTTGAAAAGTGGGAAACCCCAAAAACTCCGAAGCATATACGTCAATTTTTAGGATTGGCTGGTTACTACAGAAGATTCATCCAAGATTTCTCCAAAATAGCAAAACCCTTGACTGCATTAACGCATAAAGGGAAGAAATTTGAATGGAAGGATGAACAAGAAAAGGCGTTTCAATTATTGAAGAAAAAGCTAACTACGGCACCTATATTGTCATTGCCTGAAGGGAATGATGATTTTGTGATTTATTGTGACCCATCAAAGCAAGGTCTCGGTTGTGTATTAATGCAACGGACGAAGGTGATTGCTTATGCGTCTAGACAATTGAAGATTCACGAGCAAAATTATACGACGCATAATTTAGAATTAGGCGCGGTTGTTTTTGCATTAAAGACTTGGAGGCACTACTTATATGGGGTCAAAAGTATTATATATACCGACCACAAAAGTCTTCAACACATATTTAATTAGAAACAACTGAATATGAGGCAGCGTAGGTGGATTGAATTGTTGAATGATTACGACTTTGAGATTCGTTACCACCCGGGGAAGGCAAATGTGGTAGCCGACGCCTTGAGCAGAAAGGACAGAGAACCCATTCGAGTAAAATTTATGAATATAATGATTCACACTAACCTTACTACTCAAATAAAGGAGGCGCAACAAGGAGTTTTAAAAGAGGGAAATTTAAAGGATGAAATACCCAAAGGATCGGAGAAGCATCTTAATATTCGGGAAGACGGAACCCGGTATAGGGCTGAAAGAATTTGGGTACCAAAATTTGGAGATATGAGAGAAATGGTACTTAGAGAAGCTCATAAAACCAGATACTCAATACATCCTGGAACGGAGAAGATGTACAAGGATCTCAAGAAACATTTTTGGTGGCCGGGTATGAAAGCTGATGTTGCTAAATACGTAGGAGAATGTTTGACGTGTTCTAAGGTCAAAGCTGAGCATCAGAAACCATCAGGTCTACTTCAACAACCTGAAATCCCGGAATGGAAATGGGAAAATATTACCATGGATTTCATCACTAAATTGCCAAGGACTGCAAGTGGTTTTGATACTATTTGGGTAATAGTTGATCGTCTCACCAAATCAGCACACTTCCTGCCAATAAGAGAAGATGACAAGATGGAGAAGTTAGCACGACTGTATTTGAAGGAAGTCGTCTCCAGACATGGAATACCAATCTCTATTATCTCTGATAGGGATGGCAGATTTATTTCAAGATTCTGGCAGACATTACAGCAAGCATTAGGAACTCGTCTAGACATGAGTACTGCGTATCATCCACAAACAAATGGACAGAGCGAAAGGACGATACAAATGCTTGAAGACATGCTACGAGCATGTGTTATTGATTTCGGAAACAGTTGGGATCGACATCTACCGTTAGCAGAATTTTCCTACAACAACAGCTACCATTCAAGCATTGAGATGGCGCCGTTTGAAGCACTTTATGGTAGAAAGTACAGGTCTCCGATTTGTTGGAGTGAAGTGGGGGATAGACAGATTACGGGTCCGAAGATAATACAAGAAACTACCGAGAAAATCATTCAAATTCAACAAAGATTGAAAACCGCCCAGAGTCGACAAAAGAGCTACGCGGACAGTAAAAGAAAAGATATAGAGTTTGAAATTGGAGAAATGGTCATGCTTAAGGTTTCACCCTAGAAAGGCGTTGTTCGATTTGGTAAACGGGGGAAACTAAATCCAAGGTACATTGGACCATTCAAGATTATAGATCGTGTCGGACCAGTAGCTTACAAACTGGAGCTACCTCAACAACTCGCAGCTGTACATAACACTTTCCACGTCTTGAATTTGAAGAAATGTTTTGCTAAAGAAGATCTCACTATTCCGTTAGACGAAATCCAAATCAACGAAAAACTTCAATTCATCGAAGAACCCGTCGAAATAATGGATCGTGAGGTTAAAAGACTTAAACAAAACAAGATACCAATTGTTAAGGTTCGATGGAATGCTCGTAGAGGACCCGAGTTCACCTGGGAATGAGAAGATCAGATGAAGAAGAAATACCCGCACTTATTTCCAGAAGATACGTCTACACCTCCAACTGCTTAAAATTTCGGGACGAAATTTATTTAACGGGTAGGTACTGTAGTGACCCGAACTTTTCGATGTTTATATATATTAAATGAAATTGTTATTTACATGATTAAGTGTTTCCAACATGTTAAGCAATCAAATTTGTTAAGACTTGATTAATTGAAATAGGTTTCATATAGACAATTGACCACCCAAGTTGACCGGTGATTCACGAACGTTAAAACTTGTAAAAACTATACGATGACATATATATGGTTATATATATAGTTAACATGATTTTATTATAAGTATGTATCTCATTAGGTATTTTAATAATGAGTTATATACATAAAAATGAGACTATTAATTTAAGAAACTCGAAAACGATATATATAACGATTATCGTTATAACAACGTCTTACTAGGTACATATGAATCATATTAAGATATTGATACACTTGGTTAATTATGTTAAATGATAAGTAAATATATTATTAAGTGTATTAACAATGAAATACATATGTAAAAATAAGAGTACTAACTTAATGATTTCGAAAAGAGACATATATGTAACGATTATCGTTGTAACGACATTTAACTGTATATATATCATACTAAGATATATTATATATCATACTATCATGATAATATAACAATTTAACATCTCATTTGTTATAATAAATGATGGGTTAACAACATTCAACAAGATCGTTAACCTAAAGGTTTCAAAACAACGTTTACATGTAACGACTAACGATGACTTAACGACTCAGTTAAAATGTATATACATGTAGTGTTTTAATATGTATTCATACACTTTTGAAAGACTTAAGACACTTATCAAAATACTTCTACTTAACAAAAATGCTTACAATTACATCCTCGTTCAGTTTCATCAACAATTCTACTCGTATGCACCCGTATTCGTACTCGTACAATACATAGCTTTTAGATGTATGTACTATTGGTATATACACTCCAATGATCAGCTCTTAGCAGCCCATGTGAGTCACCTAACACATGTGGGAACCATCATTTGGCAACTAGCATGAAATATCTCATAAAATTACAAAAATATGAGTAATCATTCATGACTTATTTACATGAAAATAAAATTACATATCCTTTATATCTAATCCATACACCAATGACCAAAAACACCTACAAACACTTTCATTCTTCAATTTTCTTCATCTAATTGATCTCTCTCAAGTTCTATCTTCAAGTTCTAAGTGTTCTTCATAAATTCCAAAAGTTCTAGTTTCATAAAATCAAGAATACTTCCAAGATTGCAAGTTTACTTCCAAGTTTTCTAAATCCATTCCAAGTAATCATCCAAGATCAAGAAACCTTTGTTACTTACAGTAGGTTATCTTTCTAATACAAGGTAATAATCATATTCAAACTTTAATTCAATTTCTATAACTATAACAATCTTATTTCGAGTGGAAATCTTACTTGAAATTGTTTTCGTGTCATGATTCTGCTTCAAGAACTTTCAAGCCATCCAAGGATCCTTTGAAGCTAGATCTATTTTTCTCATTTCTAGTAGGTTTATCCAAGGAACTTGAGGTAGTAATGATGTTCATAACATCATTCGATTCATACATATAAAGCTATCTTATTCGAAGGTTTAAACTTGTAATCACTAGAACATAGTTTAGTTAATTCTAAACTTGTTTGCAAATAAAAGTTAATCCTTCTAACTTGACTTTTAAAATCAACTAAACACATGTTCTATATCTATATGATATGCTAACTTAATGATTTAAAACCTGGAAACACGAAAAACACCGTAAAACCGGATTTACGCCGTCGTAGTAACACCGCGGGCTGTTTTGGGTTAGTTAATTAAAAACTATGATAAACTTTGATTTAAAAGTTGTTATTCTGGGAAAATGATTTTTATTATGAACATGAAACTATATCCAAAAATTATGGTTAAACTCAAAGTGGAAGTATGTTTTCTAAAATGGTCATCTAGACGTCGTTCTTTCGACTGAAATGACTACCTTTACAAAAATGACTTGTAACTTATTTTTCCTACTATAAAGCTATACTTTTTATGTTTAGATTCATAAAATAGAGTTCAATATGAAACCATAGCAATTTGATTCACTCAAAACGGATTTAAAATGAAGAAGTTATGGGTAAAACAAGATTGGATAATTTTTCTCATTTTAGCTACGTGAAAATTGGTAACAAATCTATTCCAACCATAACTTAATCAACTGGTATTGTATATTATGTAATCTTGAGATACCATAGACACGTATACAATGTTTCGACCTATCATGTCGACACATCTATATATATTTCGGAACAACCATAGACACTCTATATGTGAATGTTGGAGTTAGCTATACAGGGTTGAGGTTGATTCCAAAATATATATAGTTTGAGTTGTGATCAATACTGAGATACGTATACACTGGGTTGTGGATTGATTCAAGATAATATTTATCGATTTATTTCTGTACATCTAACTGTGGACAACTAGTTGTAGGTTACTAACGAGGACAGCTGACTTAATAAACTTAAAACATCAAAATATATTAAAAGTGTTGTAAATATATTTTGAACATACTTTGATATATATGTATATATTGTTATAGGTTCGTGAATCAACCAGTGGCCAAGTCTTACTTCCCGACGAAGTAAAAATCTGTGAAAGTGAGTTATAGTCCCACTTTTAAAATCTAATATTTTTGGGATGAGAATACATGCAGGTTTTATAAATGATTTACAAAATAGACACAAGTACGTGAAACTACATTCTATGGTTGAATTATCGAAATCGAATATGCCCCTTTTTATTAAGTCTGGTAATCTAAGAATTAGGGAACAGACACCCTAATTGATGCGAATCCTAAAGATAGATCTATTGGGCCTAACAAACCCCATCCAAAGTACTGGATGCTTTAGTACTTCGAAATTTATATCATATCCGAAGGGTGTCCCGGAATGATGGGGATATTCTTATATATATGTATCTTGTTAATGTCGGTTACCAGGTGGTCACCATATGAATGATTTTTATCTCTATGTATGGGATGTGTATTGAAATATGAAATCTTGTGGTCTATTGTTACGATTTGATATATATAGGTTAAACCTATAACTCACCAATATTTTTGTTGACGTTTAAAGCATGTTTATTCTCAGGTGAATACTAAGAGCTTCCGCTGTTGCATACTAAAATAAGGACAAGATTTGGAGTTCATGTTTGTATGATATTGTGTAAAAACTGCATTCAAGAAACTGATTTCGATGTAACATATTTGTATTGTAAACCATTATGTAATGGTCGTGTGTAAACAGGATATTTTAGATTATCATTATTTGATAATCTACGTAAATCTTTTTAAACCTTTATTTATGAAATAAAGGTTATGGTTTGGTTTAAAAATGAATGCAGTCTTTGAAAAACGTCTCATATAGAGGTTAAAACCTCGCAACGAAATCAATTAATATGGAACGTTTTTAATCAATAAGAACGGAACATTTCACCGAATGCCCGAACGAAACCCAAAACGCGAAAACGCACTTACGCGATTAAAAATCCGGAAAGATAACAAATGCGCGACGAAAAATAAATATAAATACACTTTATAATAATATGATCTTAAAATATCATATTTAAAATAATTAGGATTTAAATATCCCAAAAACGCGTCCGTTGGTTTAAAAACCGAAAAGATTCGCCGGACAGAAATCCGCGATTCGTATAAACGTACGTTTTAAAATATGAATACATATATTCACATAATACATAATAATTAATATATTATTACTAAAATAATAATATAGGTCATGAAATGACGTAGCACAATTAACAGTTAACGGTCGTTAAATAATTAACGGTAAAAGATAACGGAAAAAGTAGGGTCGTGACAATCAATCATGTCTCCGGGTAGGTCTCTTAAAATATTGGGTTGTCTATCCATTTTGTGTTTTTATACTGTAAAATAGACAAGAGTTAGATTCATAAAAAAATACTTATTAATACAAGCAATTTTTACATATATCATAAAGCATAAGCACACTATATTACATATATTACACCACACGAATACACCTATCTTATTTCGACTCGCTCGTTTCTTCTTCTTCGGTTTTGGTTCGTTTTGCCAAGTTTCTAGGGATATATGATGTTCCCCTAATACGAGCCGTCGTTTTCCACATTGGTTTAGAAAAACCTGGTGGTTTAGAGGTTCCCGGGTTATTGTCACAACTAAAGAAATACAGGTGTTGCCGATACATATAAAGTTCATCGGGTTTGGAATCAAATTTCTCTATTTTTATGCCATTTCCCTTATTGTTCTCTTTTGCCTTATTAAATTGTGTTGGAGTAATTTCTATAACATCATCGAAATCCTTGTCAGGATCCAATTCATCGGAGAATTGGTAATCCTCCCAATACTTTACTTCCTTGGCGGAAACACCATTGACCATAATTAACTTTGGTTGGTTGGTTGAGGATTTTCTTCTACTTAACCATTTTATTATTTCGCTCACTGGTTCTATTTCTTCTTCCGGTTCCGATTCTTCTTCCGGTTTCGATTCTTCTTCCGGTTTCGACTATTCTTCCGGTTCCTCTTCGGGAACTTGTGAATCAGTCCACGAATCATTCCAATTTACATTTGACTCTTCATTATTATTAGGTGAGTCAATGGGACTTGTTCTAGAGGTAGACATCTATCACATAATATTAAACACGTTAAGAGATTAATATATCACATAATATTCAAGGGTTAAAAATATATAGTTTCCAACAAAAATGTTAAGCAATCATTTTTAAAGAAAACACGGTCGAAGTCCAGACTCACTAATGCATACTAACAAACTCAATAAGACACACTAATGCAAATTTTCTTGTTCTCTAAGACCAACGCTCGGATACCAACTGAAATTTCCCGTTCATATTGATTATAAACGTTCCATATTAATTGATTTCGTTGCGAGGTTTTGACCTCTATATGAGACGTTTTTCAAAGACTGCATTCATTTTTAAAACAACCATAACCTTTATTTTATCAATAAAGGTTTCAAAAGCATTACGTAGATTATCAAATAATGATAATCTAAAATATACTGTTTACACACGACCATTACATAATGGTTTACAATAGAAATATATTACATCGACATATGTTTCTTGAATGCAGTTTTTACACAATATCATACAAACATGGACTCCAAATCTTGTCCTTATTTTAGTATGCAACAGCGGAAGCTCTTAGTATTCACCTGAGAATAAACATGCTTTAAACGTCAACAAAAATGTTGGTGAGTTATAGGTTTAACCTATATATGTCAAATCGTAATAATAGACCACAAGATTTCATATTTCAATATACATCCCATACATAGAGATAAAAATCATTCATATGGTGAACACATAGTAACCGATATTAACAAGATGCATATATAAGAATATCCCCATCATTCTGGGACACCCTTCGGATATGATATAAATTTCGAAGTACTAAAGCATCCAGTACTTTGGATGGGGTTTGTTAGGCCCAATAGATCTATCTTTAGGATTCGCGTCAATTAGGGTGTCTGTTCCCTAATTCTTAGATTACCAGACTTAATAAAAAGGGGCATATTCGATTTTGATAATTCAACCATAGAATGTAGTTTCACGTACTTGTGTCTATTTTGTAAATCATTTATAAAACCTGCATGTATTCTTATCCCAAAAATATTAGATTTTAAAAGTGGGACTATAACTCACTTTCACAGATTTTTACTTCGTCAAGAAGTAAGACTTGGCCACTGGTCGATTCATGAACCTATAACAAATATATACATATATATCAAAGTATATTCAAAATATATTTACAACACTTTTAATACATTTTGATGTTTTAAGTTTATTAAGTCAGCTGTCCTCGTTAGTAACCTACAACTAGTTGTCCAACGTTAGATGTACCGAAAAAAATTGATATATATTATCTTGAATCAATCCACCACCCAGTGTATACACATCTCAGGCTAGATCAAAACTTAAAGTATATATATTTTTGGAATCAACCTCAATCCTGTATAGCTAACTCCCACATTACTGCATATAGAGTGTCTATGGTTGTTCCAAATAATATATACACATGGTTCGATATGATATGTCAAAACATTTGCATACGTGTCTATGGTATCCCAAGATTACATAATATATTAGAATACATGTATAATACAATATAAGTTAGCTAGGATATGATTAATATAGATTTGTTACCAATTTTCACGTTGCTACAACAAGAAAAATTATCCAATTTTGTTTTACCCATAACTTCTTCATTTTAAATCCGTTTTGAGTGAATCAAATTTCTATGGTTTCATATTGAACTCTATTTTATGAATGTTAACAGAAAAAGTATAGGTTTATAGTCAGAAATATAAGTTACAAGTCATTTTTGTAAAGATAGTCATTTCAGTCGAAAGAACGACGTCTAGATGACCATTTTAGAAAACATACTTCCACTTTGAGTTTAACCATAATTTTTGGATATAGTTTCATGTTCATAAGAAAAATCATTTTCCCAGAAGAACAACTTTTAAATCAAAGTTTATCATAGTTTTTAATTAACTAACCCAAAACAGCCCACGGTGTTACTACGACGGCGTATGTCCGGTTTTACAGTGTTCTTTGTGTTTCCAGGTTTTAAATCATTAAGTTAGCATATCATATAGATATAGAACATGTGTTTAGTTGATTTTAAAAGTCAAGTTAGAAGGATTAACTTTTATTTGCGAACAAGTTTAGAATTAACTAAACTATGTTCTAGTGATTACAAGTTTAAACCTTCGAATAAGATAGCTTTATATGTATGAATCGAATGATGTTATGAACATCATTACTACCTCAAGTTTTCTGGATAAAGCTACTAGAAATGTGAAAAATAGATCTAGCTTCAAAGGATCCTTGGATGGCTTGAAAGTTCTTGAAGCAGAATCATGACACGAAAACAAGTTCAAGTAAGATTTCCACTCGAAATAAGATTGTTATAGTTATAGAAATTGAATTAAAGTTTGAATATGAGTATTACCTTATATTAGAAAGATATCTTACTGTAAATAAGAAAGATTTCTTGAGGTTGGATGATCACTCTACAAGATTGGAAGTAAGCTAGCAAACTTGGAAGTATTCTTGATTTTATGAAACTAGAACTTGTAGAATTTATGAAGAACACTTAGAACTTGAAGATAGAACTTGAGAGATATTAATTACATGAAGAAAATTGAAGAATTAAAGTGTTTGTAGGTGTTTTTGGTCGTTGGTATATGGATTAAATATAAAGGATGTGTAATTTTGTTTACATGTAAATAAGTCATGAATGATTACTCATATTTTTGTAATTTTATGAGATATTTCATGCTAGTTGCCAAATGATGGTTCCCACATGTGTTAGGTGACTCACATGGGCTGCTAAGAGCTGATCATTGGAGTGTATATATCAATAGTACATACATCTAAAAGCTGTGTATTGTACGAGTACGAATACGGGTGCATACGAGTAGAATTGTTGATGAAACTGAACGAGGATGTAATTGTAAGCATTTTTGTTAAGTAGAAGTATTTTGATAAGTGTCTTGAAGTCTTTCAAAAGTGTATGAATATATATTAAAACATTACATGTATATACATTTTAACTGAGTCGTTAAGTCATCGTTAGTCGTTACATGTAAGTGTTGTTTTGAAACCTTTAGGTTAACGATCTTGTTAAATGTTGTTAACCCATTGTTTATTAAATCAAATGAGATGTTAAATTATTATCATTATCATAATATCATGTTAACTATATATATATATATATATATATATATATATATATATATATATATATATATATATATATATATATATATATATATATATATATATATATCCATATATATGTCATCATATAGTTTTTATAAGTTTTAACGTTCGTGAATCGCCGGTCAACTTGGGTGGTCAATTGTCTATATGAAACCTATTTCAATTAATCAAGTCTTAACAAGTTTGATTGCTTAACATATTGGAAATATTTAATCATGTAAATATCAATTTCATTTAATATATAAAAACATGGAAAATTTCGGGTCACTACAAAAGCAACAACAACTATCCCAACAATCGCAACATCAATCGCAACTACAACAAACAGCACAACAACAAGAACAACAACAACTACAACAATCATCCCAACAACAATAACAACCGCAACAACAACAACAATCAGAAGCAGCTATGCCAAAGGTGTGAAAAGTATCATTCGGGGTTCTGCACCAAATTTTGCAACAAGTGTAAAAGAAATGGTCAGAGCTCGGCGAAGTGTGAGGTCTACGGACCAGGGGTTAACAGAACGAAAGGAATAAATGGTGTCGGAATGAGTAATGGCGGAGCAAGTAGTGTCGGAGCAAGTTATGCCAATGTAGTTTGTTATAAATGTGGAAAACCGGGCCACATTATTAGAAATTGCCCGAACCAGGAGAACATGAATGGACAAGGCCGCGGAAGAGTTTTCAATATTAATGCGACAGAGGCACAGGAAGACCCGGAGCTTGTTACGGGTACGTTTCTTATTGACAATAAATATGCTTACGTTTTATTTGATTCGGGTGCGGATAGAAGCTATATGAGTAGAGATTTTTGTGCTAAATTAAGTTGTCCATTGACGCCGTTGGATAGTAAATTTTTACTCGAATTAGCAAACGGTAAATTAATTTCAGCAGATTATATATGCCGGAATCGAGAAATTAAACTGGGTAGTGAAATATTTAAGATTGATTTGATACCAGTAGAGTTAGGGAGTTTTGATGTAATAGTTGGCATGGACTGGCTGAAGGAGATGAAAGCAGAGATCGTATGTTACAAAAATGCAATTCGCATTGTACGAGAAGAAGGAGAACCCTTAATGGTGTACGGAGAAAAGGGCAACACGAAGCTACATCTTATTAGTAACTTGAAGGCACAAAAACTAATAAGAAAAGGTTGCTATGCTGTTCTAGCACACGTCGAGAAAGTACAAACTGAAGAAAAGAGCATCAATGATGTTCCCGTCGCAAAAGAATTTCCCGATGTGTTTCCGAAAGAATTACCGGGACTACCTCCACATCGATCTGTTGAATTTCAAATAGATCTTGTACCAGGAGCTGCACTAATAGCCTGTGCTCCTTACAGACTCGCACCCAGCGAGATGAAAGAACTGCAAAGCCAACTGCAAGAACTATTAGAACATGGTTTCATTCGACCACGCACATCACCATGGGGAGCTCCTGTTTTTTTTGTCAAGAAGAAGGATGGTACATTTAGGTTGTGTATTGACTACAGAGAGTTGAATAAACTTACCATCAAAAACCGTTATCCACTGCCGAGAATTGATGACTTATTTGATCAACTACAAGGCTCGTCGGTTTATTCGAAAATTGATTTACGTTCTGGATATCATCAAATGTGAGTAAAGGAGGATGATATTCCAAAAACTGATTTTAGGACGAGTTATGGTCATTACGAGTTTATGGTTATGCCGTTTGGATTGACTAACGCATCAGCTGTGTTCATGGACCTTATGAACCGAGTGTGTGGGCCATATCTTGACAAGTTTGTCATTGTTTTCATCGATGACATACTTATTTACTCAAAGAATGATCAAGAGCACAAAGAACATTTGAGAAAAGTGCTAGAAGTATTGAGGAAAGAAAAACTGTACGCTAAGTTTTCAAAGTGTGCATTTTAGTTGGAAGAAGTTCAATTCCTCGGTCACATAGTGAACAAAGAAGGTATCCAGGTGGACCCAGCAAAGATCGAAACCGTTGAAAAGTGAGAAACCCCAAAAACTCCGAAGCATATACGTCAATTTTTAGGATTGGCTGGTTACTACAGAAGATTCATCCAAGATTTCTCCAAAATAGCAAAACCCTTGACTGCATTAACGCATAAAGGGAAGAAATTTGAATGGAAGGATGAACAAGAGAAGGCGTTTCAGTTATTGAAGAAAAAGCTAACTACGGCACCTATATTGTCATTGCCTGAAGGGAATGACGATTTTGTGATTTATTGTGAAGCATCAAAGCAAGGTCTCGGTTGTGTATTAATGCAACGAACTAAGGTGATTGCTTATGCGTTTAGACAATTGAAGATTCACGAGCAAAATTATACAACTCACGATTTGGAATTGGGTGCTGTTGTTTTTGCATTAAAGACTTGGAGGCATTATTTATATGGGGTCAAAACTATTATATATACCGACCACAAAAGTCTCCAACATATATTTAATCAGAAGCAACTGAATATGAGACAACACAGGTGGATTGAACTGTTGAATGATTATGATTTTGAGATTCGATACCACCCGGGGAAGGCGAATGTGGTAGCCGTCGCTTTGAGTAGAAAGGACGGAGAACCTATACGGGTAAAAGCTATGAATATAATTATTCGTACTAACCTTACTACTCAAATAAAGGAGGCGCAACAAGGAATTGTAAAAGAATGAAAGTTGAAGAATGAGATACCCAAAGGATCAGAGAAACATCTTAATATTTGGGAAGACGGAACCCGATATAGGGCTGATAGAATTTGGGTACCAAGGTTTGGAGATGTGAGAGAAATGGTACTTAAAGAAGCACATAAAACCAGATATTCAATACATCCCGGAGCGGGGAAGATGTATAAAGATCTCAAGAAATACTTTTGGTGGCCGGGTATGAAAGCAGATATTGCTAAATATGTAGGAGAATGTTTGACGTGTTCTAAGGTCAAAGCTAAACATCAGAAACCATCAGGTCTACTACAACAACCTGAAATCCCGGAATGGAAATGGGAAAACATTACCATGGATTTCATTACTAAATTGCCAAGGACTGCAAGTGGTTATGATACTATTTGGGTAATAGTTGTTCGTCTCACCAAGTCAGCACACTTCCTGCCAATGAGAGAAGATGACAAAATGGAGAAGTTGGCACGATTGTATTTGAAGGAGGTTGTCTCCAGACATGGAATATGAAATGTCCCGTTCTTATTGATTAAAAACGTTCCATATTAATTGATTTCGTTGCGAGGTTTTGACCTCTATATGAGACGTTTTTCAAAGACTGCATTCATTTTTAAAACAAACCATAACCTTTATTTCATAGATAAAGGTTTTAAAAAGCTTTACGTAGATTATCAAATAATGATAATCTAAAATATCCTGTTTACACACGACCATTACATAATGGTTTACAATACAAATATGTTACAACAAAATAAGTTTCTTGAATGCAGTTTTTACACAATATCATACAAGCATGGACTCCAAATCTCGTCCTTATTTAAGTATGCGACAGTGGAAGCTCTTAATAATCACCTGAGAATAAACATGCTTAAAACGTCAACAAAAATGTTGGTGAGTTATAGGTTTAACCTATATATATCAAATCATAATAATAGACCACAAGATTTCATATTTCAATACACATCCCATACATAGAGATAAAAATCATTCATATGGTGAACACCTGGTAACCGACATTAACAAGATGCATATATAAGAATATCCCCATCATTCCGGGACACCCTTCGGATATGATATAAATTTCGAAGTACTAAAGCATCCGGTACTTTGGATGGGGCTTGTTGGGCCCGATAGATCTATCTTTAGGATTCGCGTCAATTAGGGTTTCTGTTCCCTAATTCTTAGATTACCAGACTTAATAAAAAGGGGCATATTCGATTTCGATAATTCAACCATAGAATGTAGTTTCACGTACTTGTGTCTATTTTGTAAATCATTTACAAAACCTGCATGTATTCTCATCCCAAAAATATTAGATTTTAAAAGTGGGACTATAACTCACTTTCACATATTTTTACTTCGTCGGGAAGTAAGACTTGGCCACTGGTTGATTCACGAACCTATAACAATATATACATATATATCAAAGTATGTTCAAAATATATTTACAACACTTTTAATATATTTTGATGTTTTAAGTTTATTAAGTCAGCTGTCCTCGTTAGTAACCTACAACTAGTTGTCTACAATTAGATGTACAGAAATAAATCGATAAATATTATCTTGAATCAATCCACGACCCAGTGTATACGTATCTCAGTATTGATCACAACTCAAACTATATATATTTTGGAATCAACCTCAACCCTGTATAGCTAACTCCAACATTCACATATAGAGTGTCTATGGTTGTTCCGAAATATATATAGATGTGTCGACATGATAGGTCGAAACATTGTATACGTGTCTATGGTATCTCAAGATTACATAATATACAATACAAGTTGATTAAGTTATGGTTGGAATAGATTTGTTACCAATTTTCACGTAGCTAAAATGAGAAAAATTATCCAATCTTGTTTTACCCATAACTTCTTCATTTTAAATCCGTTTTGAGTGAATCAAATTGCTATGGTTTCATATTGAACTCTATTTTATGAATCTAAACAGAAAAAGTATAGGTTTATAGTCGAAAAAATAAGTTACAAGTCGTTTTTGTAAAGGTAGTCATTTCAGTCGAAAGAACGACGTCTAGATGACCATTTTAGAAAACATACTTTCACTTTGAGTTTAACCATAATTTTTGGATATAGTTTCATGTTCATAATAAAAATCATTTTCTCAGAATAACAACTTTTAAATCAAAGTTTATCATAGTTTTTAATTAACTAACCCAAAACAGCCCGAGGTGTTACTACGACGGCGTAAATCCGATTTTACGGTGTTTTTCCTGTTTCCAGGTTTTAAATCATTAAGTTAGCATATCATATAGATATAGAACATGTGTTTAGTTGATTTTAAAAGTCAAGTTAGAAGGATTAACTTTTGTTTGCGAACAAGTTTAGAATTAACTAAACTATGTTCTAGTGATTACAAGTTTAAACCTCCGAATAAGATAACTTTATATATATGAATCGAATGATGTTATGAACATCATTACTACCTTAAGTTCCTTGGATAAACCTACTGAAAAATAAAAAAATGGATCTAGCTTCAACGGATCCTTGGATGGCTCGAAGTTCTTGAAGCAGAATCATGACACGAAAACAAGTTCAAGTAAGATCATCACTTGAAATAAGATTGTTATAGTTATAGAAATTGAACCAAAGTTTGAATATGATTATTACCTTGTATTAGAATGATAACCTACTGTAAGAAACAAAGATTTCTTGAGGTTGGATGATCACCTTACAAGATTGGAAGTGAGCTAGCAAACTTGAAAGTATTCTTGATTTTATGTAACTAGAACTTGTAAAATATATGAAGAACACTTAGAACTTGAAGATAGAACTTGAGAGAGATCAATTAGATGAAGAAAATTGAAGAATGAAAGTGTTTGTAGGTGTTTTTGGTCGTTGGTGTATGGATTAGATATAAAGGATATGTAATTTTGTTTTCATGTAAATAAGTCATGAATGATTACTCATATTTTTGTAATTTTATGAGATATTTCATGCTAGTTGCCAAATGATGGTTCCCACATGTGTTAGGTGACTCACATGGGCTGCTAAGAGCTGATCATTGGAGTGTATATACCAATAGTACATACATCTAAAAGCTGTGTATTGTACGAGTACGAATACGGGTGCATACGAGTAGAATTGTTGATGAAACTGAACGAGGATGTAATTGTAAGCATTTTTGTTAAGTAGAAGTATTTTGATAAGTGTATTGAAGTCTTTCAAAAGTGTATAAATACATATTAAAACACTACATGTATATACATTTTAACTGAGTCGTTAAGTCATCGTTAGTCGCTACATGTAAGTGTTGTTTTGAAACCTTTAGGTTAACGATCTTGTTAAATGTTGTTAACCCAATGTTTATAATATCAAATGAGATTTTAAATTATTATATTATCATGATATTATCATGTATGAATATCTCTTAATATGATATATATACATTAAATGTCTTTACAACGATAATCGTTACATATATGTCTCGTTTAAAAATCATTAAGTTAGTAGTCTTATTTTTATATATGTAGTTCATTGTTAATATACTTAATGATATGTTTACTTATCATAGTATCATGTTAACTATATATATATACATATATATGTCATCATATAGTTTTTACAAGTTTTAACGTTCGTGAATCACCGGTCAAATTGGGTGGTCAATTGTCTATATGAAACATATTTCAATTAATCAAGTCTTAACAAGTTTGATTGCTTAACATGTTGGAAACATTTAATCATGTAAATATCAATCTCAATTAATATATATAAACGTGGAAAAGTTCGGGTCACTACAGTACCTACCCGTTAAATAAATTTCGTCCCGAAATTTTAAGCTGTTGAAGGTGTTGACGAATCTTCTGGAAATAGATGCGGGTATTTCTTCTTCATCTGATCTTCACGCTTCCAGGTGAACTCGGGTCCTCTACGAGCATTCCATCGAACCTTAACAATTGG
The DNA here is from genome assembly GCF_046630445.1 of Rutidosis leptorrhynchoides. Classification (NCBI taxonomy): domain Eukaryota; kingdom Viridiplantae; phylum Streptophyta; class Magnoliopsida; order Asterales; family Asteraceae; genus Rutidosis; species Rutidosis leptorrhynchoides. Next base: position 16,539,075 of record NC_092335.1, on the reverse strand, counting down.
TATCTTGTTTTGCTTAAGTCTTTTAACCTCACGATCCATTATTTCGACGGGTTCTTCGATGAATTGAAGTTTTTCGTTGATTTGGATTTCATCTAACGGAATAGTGAGATCTTCTTTAGCAAAACATTTCTTCAAATTCGAGACGTGGAAAGTGTTATGTACAGCCGCGAGTTGTTGAGGTAAATCAAGTCGGTAAGCTACTGGTCCGACACGATCAATAATCTTGAATGGTCCAATATACCTTGGATTTAATTTCCCTCGTTTACCAAATCGAACAACGCCTTTCCAAGGTGCAACTTTAAGCATGACCATCTCTCCAATTTCAAATTCTATATCTTTTCTTTTAATGTCAGCGTAGCTCTTTTGTCGACTTTGGGCGGTTTTCAACCGTTGTTGAATTTGGATGATCTTCTCGGTAGTTTCTTGTATAATCTACGGACCCGTAATCTGTCTATCCCCCACTTCACTCCAACAAATCGGAGACCTGCACTTTCTACCATAAAGTGCTTCAAACGGCGCCATCTCAATGCTTGAATGGTAGCTGTTGTTGTAGGAAAATTCTGCTAACGGTAGATGTCGATCCCAACTGTTTCCGAAATCAATAACACATGCTCGTAGCATGTCTTCAAGCGTTTGTATCGTCCTTTCGCTCTGCCCATCAGTTTGTGGATGATAGGCAGTACTCATGTCTAGACGAGTTCCTAATGCTTGCTGTAATGTCTGCCAGAATCTTGAAATAAATCTGCCATCCCTATCAGAGATAATAGAGATTGGTATTCCATGTCTGGAGACGACTTCCTTCAAATACAGTCGTGCTAACTTCTCCATCTTGTCATCTTCTCTTATTGGCAGGAAGTGTGCTGATTTGGTGAGACGATCAACTATTACCCAAATAGTATCAAAACCACTTGCAGTCCTTAGCAATTTAGTGATGAAATCCATGGTAATGTTTTCCCATTTCCATTCCTGGATTTCGGGTTGTTGAAGTAGACCTGATGGTTTCTGATGCTCAGCTTTGACCTTAGAACACGTCAAACATTCTCCTACGTATTTAGCAACATCGGCTTTCATACCCGTCCACCAAAAATGTTTCTTGAGATCCTTGTACATCTTCCCCGTTCCAGGATGTATTGAGTATCTGGTTTTATGAGCTTCTCTAAGTACCATTTCTCTCATATCTCCAAATTTTGGTACCCAAATCCTTTCAGCCCTATACCGGGTTCCGTCTTCCCGAATATTAAGATGCTTCTCCGATCCTTTGGGTATTTCATCCTTTAAATTTCTCTCTTTTAAAACTCCTTGTTGTGCCTCCTTTATTTGAGTAGTAATGTTATTATGAATCATTATATTCATAGATTTTACTCGAATGGGCTCTCTGTCCTTCCTGCGCAAGGCATCGGCTACCACATTTGCCTTCCCCGGGTGGTAACGAATCTCAAAGTCGTAATCATTCAATAATTCAATCCACCTACGCTGCCTCATATTCAGTTGTTTCTGATTAAATATGTGTTGAAGACTTTTGTGGTCGGTATATATAATACTTTTGACCCCATATAAGTAGTGCCTCCAAGTCTTTAATGCAAAAACAACCGCGCCTAATTCCAAATCATGCGTCGTATAATTTTGTTCGTGAATCTTCAATTGTCTAGACGCATAAGCAATCACCTTCGTTCGTTGCATTAATACACAACCGAGACCTTGCTTTGATGCGTCACAATAAATCACAAAATTATCATTCCCTTCAGGCAATGACAATATAGGTGCCGTAGTTAGCTTTTTCTTCAATAACTGAAATGCCTTCTCTTGTTCATCATTCCATTCAAATTTCTTCCCTTTATGCGTTAATGCAGTCAAGGGTTTTGCTATTCTGGAAAAGTCTTGGATGAACCTTCTGTAGTAACCAGCTAGTCCTAAAAACTGGCGTATGTGTTTCGGAGTTTTCGGGGTTTCCCACTTTTCAACAGTTTCTATCTTTGTCGGATCCACCTTAATACCTTCTTTGTTCACTATGTGACCGAGGAATTGAACTTCTTCCAACCAAAATGCACACTTTGAAAACTTAGCGTACAATTCTTCCTTCCTCAATACTTCTAACACCTTTCTCAAATGTTCACCGTGTTCTTGGTCATTCTTTGAGTAAATAAGTATGTCATCAATGAAAACAATGACAAACTTGTCAAGGTATGGTCCACACACTCGGTTCATAAGGTCCATGAACACAGCTGGTGCATTAGTTAAACCAAACGGCATGACCATAAACTCGTAATGACCGTAACGTGTTCTGAAAGCAGTCTTTGGAATATCATCTTCTTTCACCTGCATTTGATGATACCCGGAACGTAAGTCAATCTTTGAATAAACAGACGAGCCTTGTAGTTGATCAAATAAGTCGTCGATTCTCGGTAGTGGGTAGCGGTTCTTGATGGTAAGTTTGTTCAACTCTCGGTAGTCGATACACAACCTGAATGTACCATCTTTCTTCTTGACAAACAAAACAGGAGCTCCCCACGGTGATGTGCTTAGTCGAATGAAACCACGCTCTAAAAGTTCTTGTAATTGGCTTTACAGTTCTTTCATCTCGCTGGGTGCGAGTCTGTAAGGAGCACGAGCTATTGTTGCAGCTCCTGGTACAAGATCTATTTGAAATTCAACGGATCGATGTGGGGGTAATCCCGGTAATTCTTTCAGAAATACATCGGGAAATTCTTTTGCAATGGGAACATCATTGATGCTCTTTTCTTCAGTTTGTACTTTCTCGACGGGTGCTAGAACAGCAACCTTTTCTTATTAGTTTTTGTGCCTTCAAATTACTAATAAGATGTAGCTTCGTGTTGCCCTTTTCTCCATACACCATTAAGGGTTTTCCTTTTTCTCGTATAATGCGAATTGCATTTTTGTAACAAACGATCTCTGCTTTCACTTCTTTCAACTAGTCCATACCGATTATCACATCAAAACTCCCTAACTCTACTGGTATCAAATCAATCTTAAATGTTTCGCTAACCAGTTTAATTTCTTGATTCCGACATATATTATCTGCTGAAATTAATTTACCATTTGCTAATTCGAGTAAAAATTTACTATCCAAAGGCGTCAATGGATAACTTAATTTAGCACAAAAATCTCTACTCATATAGCTTCTATCCGCACCCGAATCAAATAAAACGTAAGCAGATTTATTGTCAATAAGAAACGTACCCGTAACAAGCTCCGGGTCATCCTGTGCCTCTGCCGCATTAATATTGAAAACTCTTCCGCGGCCTTGTCCATTCGTGTTCTCCTGGTTCGGGCAATTTCTAATAATGTGGCCCGGTTTTCCACATTTATAACAAACTACATTGGTATAACTTGCTCCGACACTACTTGCTCTGCCATTACTCGTTCCGACACCATTTGTTCCTTTCATTCTATTAACCCCTGGTCCGTAGACCTCACACTTCGTCGCGCTATGACCATTTCTTTTACACTTGTTGCAAAATTTGGTGCAGAACCCCGAGTGATACTTTTCACACCTTTGGCATAGCTGCTTCTGATTGTTGTTGTTGTTGCGGTTATTATTGTTGTTGGGATGATTGTTGTAGTTGCTATTGTTGTTGTTGTTGTTGTTGCTGTTGTTGGGCCGTTTGTTGTAGTTGCGATTGATGTTGCGATTGTTGGGATAATTGTTGCGATTATTGTTGTAATTGCTGTTGTTGTTGTATTGGTGATTCTTATCACCGTTTTCCTCCCACTTTCTTTTGACTTGCTTCACATTGGCCTCTTCAGCAGTCTGTTCTTTAATTCTTTCTTCAATCTGGTTCACTAGTTTGTGAGCCATTCTACATGCCTGTTGTATGGAGGCGGGCTCGTGTGAACTTATATCTTCTTGGATTCTTTCCGGTAATCCTTTCACAAACGCGTCGATCTTCTCTTCCTCATCTTCGAATGCTCCCGGACACAATAGGCACAATTCTGTGAATCGTCTTTCGTACGTGGTAATATCAAATCCTTGGGTTCGTAACCCTCTAAGTTCTGTCTTGAGCTTATTGACCTCGGTTCTGGGACGGTACTTCTCGTTCATCAAGTGCTTGAATGCTGACCACGGTAGTGCGTACGCATCGTCTTGTCCCACTTGCTCTAGATAGGTATTCCACCATGTTAACGCAGAACCTGTGAAGGTATGCGTAGCGTACTTCACTTTGTCCTCTTCAGTACACTTACTTATGGCAAACACCAATTCAACCTTCTCGGTCCACCGTTTCAATCCGATCGGTCCTTCGGTTCCATCAAATTCCAAAGGTTTGCAGGAAGTGAATTCTTTGTAGGTGCATCCTACACGATTTCCTGTACTGCTAGATCCAAGGTTATTGTTGGTATGTAGCGCAGCCTGTACTGCGGCTATGTTTGAAGCTAGAAAAGTACGGAATTCCTCTTCATTCATATTCACGGTGTGTCGAGTAGTCGGTGCCATTTCCTTCAAAATAGTTAAATGGAACAAGTTAATCATACAGAATATTAAGAGTAGTTAATAGTATTTCGTAGCATAATATGAACTCATTTATAAAAGCTTTTTCTTCATATTAGCGTTTTATAAGTTTAAATTCGGGTAGTACCTACCCGTTAAGTTCATACTTAGTAGCTAATATACAATTCAACTACTACAATTCTATATGAAAAACTGATTATAATAATATTTCGCGTTCAAACTTTTACACAATATTTTACAAACTTACAATACCGCTTATTTTACATATAGCATGAAATATAGCACACAATAAATTTGATACAAGATGGTTGTGAAGATAATTCTAGCTAGTACACAAGTCGTTCAGCAAAGGCAATAAAGACACGTAATTCATACGTCCAGAAACAAGTCATGCATTCTGGTTTTACTAGGATTACTTCCCATCCTTGGTCTTGTGGAACATAACCGTTATGGCCGTTGATAAGACAGCGTGTTGTAACGTCGTCAAAGGGACGAGGGTTATGTAATGTCCAACAGTCCCGTAACAATCTAAAAACCTCATTTCTTACCCCAATTACCGACTCCGTCATTTGTGGGAACGTTTTGTTTAATAGTTGTAGCCCGATGTTCTTGTTCTCACTTTGGTGAGAAGCGAACATTACTAATCCGTAAGCATAACATGCTTCTTTATGTTGCATGTTAGCCGCTTTTTCTAAATCACGAAGTCCAATATTCGGATATATTGAGTCAAAATAATTTCTTAACCCAATTGCGTAAAATAGCATTTGGGTTTCCCGCAATATATGCATCAAAGTAAACACATCGTAACTTATGGATTTCCCAATGTGATATCCCCCATCTTTCGAACGAAAGCCTTTTATAAACCAAGGCATTCTTAGAACGTTCTTCGAATGTCTTACAAACTGATCTCGCCTTAAATAGTTGTGCCGAAGAATTCTGACCGACTCTAGACAAGATTTCATCAATCATGTCTCCGGGTAGGTCTCTTAAAATATTGGGTTGTCTATCCATTTTGTGTTTTTATACTGTAAAATAGACAAGAGTTAGATTCATAAAAAAAAATACTTATTAATACAAGCAATTTTTACATATATCATAAAGCATAAGCACACTATATTACATATATTACACCACACGAATACAACTATCTTATTCCGACTCGCTTGTTTCTTCTTCTTCGGTTTTGGTTCGTTTTGCCAAGTTTCTAGGGATATATGATGTTCCCCTAATACGAACCGTCGTTTTCCACATTGGTTTAGAAAAACCTGGTGGTTTAGAGGTTCCCGGGTCATTGTTACAACTTAAGAACTTCGGAGGTTGACGATATATATAAAGTTCATCGGGGTTGGAATTAGATTTCTCTATTTTTATGCCCTTTCCCTTATTATTTTTTTTTGCCTTTTTAAATTCAGTTGGGGTAATTTCTATAACATCATCGGAATTCTTGTCAGAATCCGATTCATCGGAGAATTGGTAATCCTCCCAATATTTTGCTTCCTTGGCGGAAACACCATTGACCATAATTAACCTTGGTCGGTTGGTTGAGGATTTTCTTTTACTTAACTGTTTTATTATTTCCCCCACCGGTTCTATTTCTTCATCCGGTTTTGATTCTTCTTCCGGTTCCGATTCTTCTTCCGGTTCCGACTCTTCTTCCGGTTCCTCATCGGGAACTTGTGAATCAGTCCACGAATCATTCCAATTTACATTTGACTCTTCATTATTATTAGGTGAGTCAATGGGACTTGTTCTAGAGGTAGACATCTATCACATAATATCAAACGCGTTAAGAGATTAATATATCACATAATATTCCCATGTTAAAAATATATAGTTTCCAACAAAATTTGTTAAGCAATCATTTTTCAAGTAAACACGGTCGAAGTCCAGACTCACTAATGCATCCTAACAAACTCGATAAGACACACTAATGCAAAATTCTGGTTCTCTAAGACCAACGCTCGGATACCAACTGAAATGTCCCGTTCTTATTGATTAAAAACGTTCCATATTAATTGATTTCGTTGCAAGGTTTTGACCTCTATATGAGACGTTTTTCAAAGACTGCATTCATTTTTAAAACAAACCATAACCTTTATTTCATAGATAAAGGTTTTAAAAAGCTTTACGTAGATTATCAAATAATGATAATCTAAAATATCCTGTTTACACAAGACCATTACATAATGGTTTACAATACAAATATGTTACAACAAAATAAGTTTCTTGAATGCAGTTTTTACACAATATCATACAAGCATGGACTCCAAATCTCGTCCTTATTTAAGTATGCGACAGTGGAAGCTCTTAATAATCACCTGAGAATAAACATGCTTAAAACGTCAACAAAAATGTTGGTGAGTTATAGGTTTAACCTATATATATCAAATCATAATAATAGACCACAAGATTTCATATTTCAATACACATCCCATACATAGAGATAAAAATCATTCATATGGTGAACACCTGGTAACCGACATTAACAAGATGCATATATAAGAATATCCCCATCATTCCGGGACACCCTTCGGATATGATATAAATTTCGAAGTACTAAAGCATCCGGTACTTTGGATGGGGCTTGTTGGGCCCGATAGATCTATCTTTAGGATTCGCGTCAATTAGGGTTTCTGTTCCCTAATTCTTAGATTACCAGACTTAATAAAAAGGGGCATATTCGATTTCGATAATTCAACCATAGAATGTAGTTTCACGTACTTGTGTCTATTTTGTAAATCATTTATAAAACCTGCATGTATTCTCATCCCAAAAATATTAGATTTTAAAAGTGGGACTATAACTCACTTTCACAGATTTTTACTTCGTCGGGAAGTAAGACTTGGCCACTGGTTGATTCACGAACCTATAACAATATATACATATATATCAAAGTATGTTCAAAATATATTTACAACACTTTTAATATATTTTGATGTTTTAAGTTTATTAAGTCAGCTGTCCTCGTTAGTAACCTACAACTAGTTGTCCACAATTAGATGTACAGAAATAAATCGATAAATATTATCTTGAATCAATCCACGACCCAGTGTATACGTATCTCAGTATTGATCACAACTCAAACTATATATATTTTGGAATCAACCTCAACCCTGTATAGCTAACTCCAACATTCACATATAGAGTGTCTATGGTTGTTCCGAAATATATATAGATGTGTCGACATGATAGGTCGAAACATTGTATACGTGTCTATGGTATCTCAAGATTACATAATATACAATACAAGTTGATTAAGTTATGGTTGGAATAGATTTGTTACCAATTTTCACGTAGCTAAAATGAGAAAAATTATCCAATCTTGTTTTACCCATAACTTCTTCATTTTAAATCCGTTTTGAGTGAATCAAATTGCTATGGTTTCATATTGAACTCTATTTTATGAATCTAAACAGAAAAAGTATAGGTTTATAGTCGAAAAAATAAGTTACAAGTCGTTTTTGTAAAGGTAGTCACTTCAGTCGAAAGAACGACGTCTAGATGACCATTTTAGAAAACATACTTTCACTTTGAGTTTAACCATAATTTTTGGATATAGTTTCATGTTCATAATAAAAATCATTTTCTCAGAATAACAACTTTTAAATCAAAGTTTATCATAGTTTTTAATTAACTAACCCAAAACAGCCCGCGGTGTTACTACGACGGCGTAAATCCGATTTTACGGTGTTTTTCGTGTTTCCAGGTTTTAAATCATTAAGTTAGCATATCATATAGATATATAACATGTGTTTAGTTGATTTTAAAAGTCAAGTTAGAAGGATTAACTTTTGTTTGCGAACAAGTTTAGAATTAACTAAACTATGTTCTAGTGATTACAAGTTTAAACCTCCGAATAAGATAGCTTTATATATATGAATCGAATGATGTTATGAACATCATTACTACCTTAAGTTTCTTGGATAAATCTACTGGAAAAGAAAAAAATGGATCTAGCTTCAATGGATCCTTGGATGGCTCGAAGTTCTTGAAGCAGAATCATGACACGAAAACAAGTTCAAGTAAGATCATCACTTGAAATAAGATTGTTATAGTTATCGAAATTGAACCAAAGTTTGAATATGATTATTACCTTGTATTAGAATGATAACCTACTGTAAGAAACAAAGATTTCTTGAGGTTGGATGATCACCTTACAAGATTGGAAGTGAGCTAGCAAACTTGAAAGTATTCTTGATTTTATGTAACTAGAACTTGTAAAATATATGAAGAACACTTAGAACTTGAAGATAGAACTTGAGAGAGATCAATTAGATGAAGAAAATTGAAGAATGAAAGTGTTTGTAGGTGTTTTTGGTCATTGGTGTATGGATTAGATATAAAGGATATGTAATTTTGTTTTCATGTAAATAAGTCATGAATGATTACTCATATTTTTGTAATTTTATGAGATATTTCATGCTAGTTGCCAAATGATGGTTCCCACATGTGTTAGGTGACTCACATGGGCTGCTAAGAGCTAATCATTGGAGTGTATATACCAATAGTACATACATCTAAAAGCTGTGTATTGTACGAGTACGAATACGGGTGCATACGAGTAGAATTGTTGATGAAACTGAACGAGGATGTAATTGTAAGCATTTTTGTTAAGTAGAAGTATTTTGATAAGTGTATTGAAGTCTTTAAAAAGTGTATAAATACATATTAAAACACTACATGTATATATATTTTAACTGAGTCGTTAAGTCATCGTTAGTCGTTACATGTAAGTGTTGTTTTGAAACCTTTAGGTTAACGATCTTGTTAAATGTTGTTAACCCAATGTTTATAATATCAAATGAGATTTTAAATTATTATATTATCATGATATTATCATGTATGAATATCTCTTAATATGATATATATACATTAAATGTCTTTACAACGATAATCGTTACATATATGTCTCGTTTAAAAATCATTAAGTTAGTAGTCTTGTTTTTACATATGTAGTTCATTGTTAATATACTTAATGATATGTTTACTTATCATAGTATCATGTTAACTATATATATATATATCCATATATATGTCATCATATAGTTTTTACAAGTTTTAACGTTCGTGAATCACCGGTCAAATTGGGTGGTCAATTGTCTATATGAAACATATTTCAATTAATCAAGTCTTAACAAGTTTGATTGCTTAACATGTTGGAAACATTTAATCATGTAAATATCAATCTCAATTAATATATATAAACATGGAAAAGTTCGGGTCACTACAGAATACCCGTCTCTATTATCTCTGATAGGGATGGTAGATTTGTTTCAAGGTTCTGGCAGACGTTGCAACAAGCATTGGGGACTCGTCTAGACATGAGTACTGCCTATCATCCATAAACTGATGGGCAGAGAGAAAGGATGATACAAACACTTAAAGACATGCTACGAGCATGTGTTATTGATTTCGGAAACAGTTGGGATCGACATCTACCGTTAGCAGAATTTTCCTACAACAACAGCTACCATTCAAGCATTGAGATGGCGCCGTTTGAAGCACTTTATGGTAGAAAGTGCAGGTCTCCGATTTGTTGGAGTGAAGTGGGGGATAGACAGATTACGGGTCCAGAGATAATACAAGAAACTACCGAGAAAATCATCCAAATTCAACAACGATTGAAAACCGCCCAGAGTCGACTAAAGAGCTACGCGGACAGTAAAAGCAAAGATATAGAGTTTGAAATTAGAGAAATGGTCATGCTTAAGGTTTCACCTTGGAAAGGCGTTGTTCGATTTAGTAAACGGGGGAAACTAAATCCAAGGTACATTGGACCATTCAAGATTATAGATCGTGTCGGACCAGTAGCTTACCAACTGGAGCTACCTCAACAACTCGCGACTGTACATAACACTTTCCACGTCTTGAATTTGAAGAAATTTTTTGCTAAAGAAGATCTCACTATTCCGTTGGACGAAATCCAAATCAATGAAAAACTTCAATTCATTGAAGAACCCGTCGAAATAATGGATCGTGAGGTTAAGAGACTTAAGCAAAACAAGATACCGATTGTTAAGGTTCGATGGAATGCTCGTAGAGGACTCGAGTTCACCTGGGAGTGTGAAGATCAGATGAAGAAGAAATACCCCCATCTATTTCCAGAAGATTCGTCAACACCTTCAACAGCTTAAAATTTCGGGACGAAATTTATTTAACGGGTAGGTACTGTAGTGACCCGAACCTTTCCATGTTTATATATATTAATTGAGATTGATATTTACATGACTAAATGTTTCCAACATGTTAAGCAATCAAACTTGTTAAGACTTGATTAAATGAAATAAGTTTCATATAGATAATTGATCACGCAAGTTGACCGGCGATTCACGAACGTTACAAAATTGTGAAAACTACATGTTGTGGTATATATAGACATATATATATGGTTGACATGAGATTATGATGAGTAAGTATCTCACTAAGTATATTAACAATTTGTGATATACATAAGAAATGAGATTACTAAGTTAAGAAACTCGAAATGATATATATAACGATTATCGTTATGATAACGTCTACTAAATACATATGTATCATATTAAGATATTGATACACTATATTTAACATGATAAAATTATATTTAAATATATCATTAAGTGTGTTAACAATGAACTACATATGTAAAAACAAGACTACTAACTCAAGAATTACGAAACGAGACTTATATGTAACGATTATCTTTGTAACGATATTTTAATGTATGTATCATATTAAGAGATATTCATACATCATAATATCATGATAATATAATAATTTAACATCTCATTTGATATAATAAACATTGGGTTAACAACATTAATTGAGATCATTAACTTAAAGGATTCAAAACAACACTTACATGTAACGACTAACGAAGACTTAACGAATCCATTAGAATGTATATACATGTTGTGTTTTGATATGTATTCTTACACTTTTGAAAGACTTCAAGACACATATCAAAGTACTTCTACTTAACAAAAATGCTTACAATTACATCCTCGTTCAGTTTCATCAACAATTCTACTCGTATGCACCCGTATTCGTACTCGTACAATACACAGCTTTTAGATGTATGTACTATTGGTATATACACTCCAATGATCAGCTCTTACCAGCCCATGTGAGTCACCTAACATATGTGGAAACCATCATTTGGCAACTAGCATGAAATATCTCATAAAATTACAAAAATATTAGTAATCATTCATGACTTATTTACATGAAAATAAAATTACATATCCTTTATATCTAATCCATATACCAACGACCAAAAACACCTACAAACACTTTCATTCTTCAATTTTCTTCATCTAATTGATCTCTCTCAAGTTCCATCTTCAAGTTCCATCTTCAAGTTCTAAGTGTTCTTCATAAATTCCATAAGTATAGTTTCATAAAAATCAAGAATACTTCCAAGTTTGCAAGTCTACTTCCAAGCTTTCTAATCCATTCCAAGTAATCATCTAAGATCAAGGAACCTTTGTTATTTACAGTAGGTTATCTTTCTAATTCAAGGTAATATTCATATTCAAACTTTGATTCAATTTCTACAACTATAACAATCTTATTTCGAGTGAAAATCTTACTTGAACTGTTTTCGTGTCATGATTCTGCTTCAAGAACTTTCAAGCCATCCAAGGATCCTTTGAAGATAGATCCATTTTTCTCATTTCCAGTAGTTTTATCCAGAAAAATTGAGGTAGTAATGATGTTCATAACATCATTCGATTCATACATATAAAGCTATCTTATTCGAAGGTTTAAACTTGTAATCACTAGAACATAGTTTAGTTAATTCTAAACTTGTTCGCAAACAAAAGTTAATCCTTCTAACTTGACTTTTAAAATCAACTAAATACATGTTCTATATCTATATGATATGCTAACTTAATGATTTAAAACCTGGAAACACGATGAACAACATAAAATCGGATATACGCCGTCGTAGTGAAACCGGGGGCTGTTTTGGTTTGGATAATTAAAAACTATGATAAACTTTGATTTAGAAGTTGTTCTTCTGGGAAAATGATTTTTCATATGAACATGAAACTATATCCAAAAATCTTGGTTAAACTCAAAGTGAAAGTATGTTTTTTAAAATGGTTATCAAGATGTCGTTCTTTCGACGGAAATGACTACCTCTTTAGTAATTGACATGTAACTTAAATTTCCGACTATAAACCTATACTTTTTATATTTGGATTCTTAAATTAGAGTTCAATATAAAACCATAGCAATTTGATTCACTCAAAACGGATTTAAAATGAAGAAGTTATGGGTAAAACAAGATTGGATATTTTGGATCTTTTTAGCTACGGGAAATGTTTAAAAAATCTATACAAATCATATCCTAGCTAACTTATATTGTATTATACATGTATTCTAATATATTATGTAATCTTGGGATACCATAGACACGTATGCAAATGTTTTGACATATCATATCGACTCATGTATATATATTATTTGGAACAACCATAGACACTCTATATGCAGTAATGTTGGAGTTAGCTATACAGGGTTGAGGTTGATTCCAAAAATATATATACTTTGAGTTGTGATCTAGCCTGAGACGTGTATACACTGGGTCGTTGATTGATTCAAGATAATATATATATCGATTTATTTCTGTACATCTAACTGTGGACAACTAGTTGTAGGTTACTAACGAGGACAGCTGACTTAATACACTCAAATCTTTAAAACATAATAAAAATGGTTGTAATTATATTTTGATGATACTTTGATATATATGTACATATTTGTATAGGTTCGTGAATCGATCCATGGCCAAGTCTTATTTTCGAGGAAGGAAATATCTGTGAAAGTGAGTTATAGTCCCACTTTTAAAATCTAATATTTTTTGGATGAGAATACATGGAGGTTTTATAAATGATTTACAAAATAGACACAAGTACGTGAAACTACATTCTATGGTTGAATTATCGAAATCGAATATGCCCCTTTTTATTAAGTCTGGTAATCTAAGAATTAGGGAACAGACACTCTAATTGACGCGAATCCTAAAGATAAATCTATTGGGCCTAACAAACCCCATCCAAAGTACCGGATGCTTTAGTACTTCGAAATTTATATCATATCCGAAGGGTGTCCCGGAATGATGGGGATATTCTTATATATGCATCTTGTTAATGTCGGTTACCGGGTGTTCATCATATGAATAAATTTTATCTCTATGTATGAGATGTGTATTGAAATATGAAATCTTGTGGTCTATTGTTACGATTTGATATATATAGGTTAAACCTATAACTCACCAACATTTTTGTTGACGTTTAAAGCATGTTTATTCTCAGGTGAATACTAAGAGCTTCCGCTGTTGCATACTAAAATAAGGACAAGATTTGGAGTCCATGTTTGTATGATATTGTGTAAAAACTGCATTCAAGAAACATATGTCGATGTAATATATTTCTATTGTAAACCATTATGTAATGGTCGTGTGTAAACAGTATATTTTAGATAATCATTATTTGATAATCTACGTAATGTTTTTAAAATGTTTATTGATAAAATAAAGGTTATGGTTGTTTTAAAAATGAATGCAGTCTTTGAAAAACGTCTCATATAGAGGTCAAAACCTCGCAACGAAATCAATTAATATGGAACGTTTATAATCAATATGAACGGGACATTTCAGCTAGTGGGCAAATATTAACCCCAAAAATATTCTCAATGTACCGAATTAGCGTCTTACGTAAAAAACAAATATCAAAATAATATATTTAAATATGCATAAGATCTAGAATGCAAAGGTAATAATTATCGTAAAATCCGAAAGTTCAAAATTCACCTTCAAAAATAGCAAAACGACTTTTTCGGCATCAACACTATATTGAACGGAAGAAAGCCTTCATGAAGTCTTCTTCATAGCGTCGTTTTCTAGTCATCGTGCGAAAATGGGTCCAATTTTCAAACGAAGTTTTTATAGCTCGCTTGCCACCTAATTCATCCCGATTATGTGGCAAACGTAATGTGTTCAAAATGTGTTTTCCGACCATAAATTTGTATCGAAACGAAACTATAGTCAACTATATTTGCACTTAATATGAAATTTTAAAATAAAAACATTGATAGAGTTATGAATTGAGGGATACCAAAAAGTGTCACAAAATAATCGAACCATTAAACCAAGATGTCACGAAACATGTAAGGATTTGTGGCTATTGGTGATATATTAACCCCAAAAATATTCTCAATGTACCGAATTAATGTGTTACATAAAAAACAAGTATCAAAATGCTATTTAAATATGCATAAGATTTTGAATGCAAATGTAATAATATCGTAAAATCTGAAAGTTCAAAATTCACCTTCAAAAATAGCAAAATGACTTTTTCGGCATCAAAACTATATTGAATGGAAGAAAGTCTTCAGGAAATCTTGCTCATAGCATCGTTATCTGGTCATCATGCGAAAATGTTTCCAATTTTCAAACAAAGTTTTTATAGCTCGTTTGCCACATAATTCATCCCGATTATGTGGTAAACGTAATGTGCTTAAAAATGTATTTGCAGCCATGAATTATTATCGAAACGAAACTACAGTCAAATATATTTGCATTCAATATGAAATTTTAATATAGAAACAATTATAGAGTTATAAATTGAGAGATATCAAAAAGAGTCACAAAATAATCGAACCATTAAACCAAGATATCCTAATCGTGTAAGGATTTGTGGCTAGTGGGGATATATTAACCCCAAAAATATTCTAAAAGTACCTAAATACAATGTTACGTAAAAAAAAAGTATCATAATAATATATAAATATGCATAAGATTTCAAAAGCAAATGTAATAACTATCGTAAAATTCGAAAGTTCAAATATCACCTTCAGAAATTCCAAAACGACTTTTTCGGCGGCAAAACTATTTTGAATGGAAGAAATCCTTCAGGAAGTCTTTCTCATAGCGTCATTATCAAGCCACGTGCAAAAATGAGTCCAATTTTCAAACGAAGTTTTTGTAGCTCGCTTGCTACATAATTCATCCCGATTGTGTGGCAAACGTAATGTGCTCAAAATTTTGTTTTGCGGCCATGAATTATTATCGAAACGAAACTATTGTTAAATATATTTGCATTCAATATGAAAATTTAAAATAAAAACAATTATAGAGTTATAAATTGAGAGATATCAAAAAGAGTAAAAAAAAAAAAATCGAACCATTAAACCAAGATGTTAATAAACATGTAAGGATTTGTAGCTAGTGGGGATATATAAACCCCAAAAATATTCTCAATGTACCTAAATATTGTTTTACATAAAAACAAGTATTAAAATGATATTTAAATATGCATAAGATTTCAAATGCAAAGGTAATAATTATCCTAAAATCCGAAAGTTCAAAATTCACCTTCGGAAATAGCAAATGACTTTTTCGGCGTCAAAACTATTTCGAATGGAAGAAAGCCTTTAGGAAGTCTTGATCATAGCGTCATTATCTAGTCACGTGCGAAAATGGGTCCAATTTTCAAACGAAGATTTTATAGCTTGCTTGCCACATAATTCATCGCGATTATGTGGCAAACGTAATGTGTTCAAAAATTTATTTTGCGGCCATAAATTATTATTGAGATGAAACTTTAGTCTAATATATTTGCATTCAATAACAAATTTTAAAATAGAAACAATTATAGAGTTATGAATTGAGAGATATTAAAAAGTGTCACAAAATAATCGAACCATTAAACAAAGATGTCACTAATCGTGAAAGGATTTGTGGCTACTGGGGATATATTGACCCCAAAAATAGTCTCAATGTACCTAAATACAGTGTTACATAAAAAAACAAGTATCAAAATGATATTTAAATATGCATATGATTTCAAATTCAAAGGTAATAATTATCGAAAAATCTGAAAGTTCAAAATTCACCTTCAGAAGTAGCATAATGACTTTTTAAGCGTCAAAACTATTTCGAATGGAAGAAAACCTTCAGTAAGTCTTGTTCATAGCGTCATTATCTAGTCATCGTGCGAAAATCGGTCCAATTTTTAAACGAAGTTTTTATAGCTCGCTTGCCACATAATTCATCCCGATTATGTGGCAAACGTAATGTGCTCAATATTTGTTTTGTAGCCATGAATTATTATCGAAACAAAAATATGTTCAAATATAATTGCATTCAATATGAAATTTTTAAAATAGAAACAATTATAGAGTTATGAATGAAGAGATATCAAAAAGTGTCATAAAATAATCGAACCATTAAACCAAGATGTCACTAAACGTGTAAGGATTTGTAGCTAATGGTGATATATTAATACTAAAAATATTCTTAATGTACCGAAATTCCGTGTTACATATAACACAAGTATCAAAATGATATTTAATTATAGGCATAAGATTTCAAATGTAAAGGTAATAATTATCGTAAAATATGAAAGTTCAAAATTCACCTTCAGAAATAGCAAAACGACTTTTTCGAAAACTATTTCAAATGGAATAAATCCTTCATGAAGTATTGCTCATAGCGTCGTTAATTAGTGACGTGTGAAAATGGGTTAAATTTTCAAACGAAGTATTTATAGCTTGCTTGCCACATAATTTATCCCGATTATGTGACAACGTAATGTGCTCAAAAATTTGTTTTGCGGGCATGATTTATTATCAAAACAAAACTACTGTCAAATATATTTGCATTCAATATTAATTTTTAAAATAGAAATAATTATAGAGTTATGAATTTAGAAATATGAAAAAGTGTCACAAAATATAATTGAAGCATTAAACAAAGATGTCACTAAACGTGTCAGGATTTGTGTCTAGTGGGGATATATTAACACCAAAAATATTCTATATGTACCTAAATACAATGTTATATAAAAAATAAATATCAAAATGATATTTAAATACGCATAAGATTTCAAATGAAAAGGTAATAATTATCGAAAAATCTGAAAGTTCAAAACTCATCTTCAGAAATTGCAATACGACTTTTACTGCGTCAAACCTATTTTGAATGAAATAAAGCCTTCAAGAAGTCTTGCTCATAGCATCATTAACTAGTCACGTGCGAAAATGAGTCCAATTTTCAAACAAAGTTTTTATAGCTCGTTTGCCACATAATTCATCCCGATTATGTGGCAAACGTAATGTGCTCAATAATTTATTTTTCGACCATGAATTATTATCGAAATGAAACTATAATCAAATATATTTGCATTCAATATGAAATTTAAAATAGAAATAATTATAGAATTATGAATTGAGAGATATCAAAAAGTGTCACAAAATAATCGAACAATTAAACCAATATGTCACTAAACGTGCAAGGATTTGTGGCTAGTGGGGATATATTAACCCCAAAAATATTCTCAATGTACCTAAATAAAGTGTTACATAAAAAACAAGTATCAGAATGATATTTAAATATGCATAATGACTTTTTCAAAATGATATCAAAATGAAAGTTCAAAATTCACCTTTAGAAATAGCAAAGTGACTTTTTCGGTTTCGAAATTATTTTGAATGGAAGAAAGCCTTCAGCACGTCTTGGTCATAGCATTGTTATCTATCCCTCGTGCGAAGATGCTTTCAATTTTTAAACGAAGTTTTTATAGTCCGCTTGCCACATAATTCATCCCGATTATGTGGCCAACGTAATGTGCTCAATAATTTGTTTTGCGGCCATGAATTATTACCGAAACGAAACTATAGTCAAATATATTTGCATTCAATATGAAATTTAAAAAAAAAAAGAATTTTAGAGTTATGAATTGACAGATATCAAAAAGTGTTACAAAATAATCGAACCATTAAACCAAGATGTCACTAAACGTGCAAGGATTTGTGGCTAGTGGGGATATATTAACCCCAAAAATATTCTCAATGTACCTAAATACAGGGTTACATAAAAAACAAGTATCACAATGATATTTAAATATGCATAAGACTTCAAATGAAAAAGTAATAATTATCGTAAAATCTGAAAGTTCAAAATTCACCTTTAGAAATACTAAAATGACTTTTTCGAAGCCAAGACTATTTCCAATGGAAGAAAGCCTTCAGGAAATCTTGCTCATAGCGTCATTATCTAGTCACGTGCAAAAATTAGTCCAATTTTCATACGAAGTTTTTATAGCTCGCTTTCCACATAATTCTTCCCGATTATGTGACAAACGTAATGTGTTCAAAAACGTGTTTTGCGGCCATGAATTATTATCGAAACGAAACTATATCTAAATATATTTGCATTCAATATGGAGTTTTAAAAAAGAAATAATTATAGAGTTTTGAATGGAGAGATATCAAAAAGTGTCACAAAATAATCGAACCATTAAACAAAGATGTCAATATACGTGCAAGGATTTATGACTATTGGAGATATATTAACCCCAAAAATATTCTAAATGTACTTAAATACAGTGTTACATAAAAAACAAGTATCTAAATTATATTTAAATATGCATAAGATTTTAAATGCAAAGGTAATAATTATCGTAAAATTTGAAAGTTTAAAATTCACCTTCAGAAATAGTAAAATGACTTTTTCGGCTTCAAAATTATTTTGAATGGAAGAAAGCATTTAGCACTTCTTGGTCATAGCGTTGTTATCTATTCCTCATGCGAAAATGGGTCCAATTTTCAAATGAAGTTTTTATAGCTCGCTTGCCACATAATTCATCCCGATTATGTGGCCAACGTAATGTGCTTAAAAATTTATTTTGCGGCCATGAATTATTATCGAAACGAAACAATATTCAAATATATTTGCATTCAATATGGAATTTTAAAAAAGAAACAATTATAGAGTTATGAATGGAGAGATATCAAAAAGTGTCACAAAATAAACGAACCATTAAACCAAGATGTCACTATACGTGCAAGGATTTGTGGATATTGGGGATATATTAACCCCAAAAATATTCTAAATGTACTGAAATACAGTGTTGCATAAAAAACAAGTATCAAAATGATATTTAAATATGCATAAGATTTTAAATGCAAAGCTAATAATTATCGTAAAATTTGAAAGCTCAAAATACACCTTCAGAAATAGCAAAATGACTTTTTAGGCTTCAAAATTATTTTGAATGGAAGAAAGCGTTTAGCACGTCTTGGTCATACCTTTGTTTTCTATTCCTCGTGCAAAAATGGGTCCAATTTTCAAATGAAGTTTTTATAGTTCGCTTGCCACATAATTCATCCCTATTATGTGGCCAACGTAATGCGCTCAATAATTTGTTTTGTAGCCATGAATTATTATCGAGACGAAACTATAGTCAAATATATTTGCATACAATATGAAATTTTATAAAAGAAACAATTATAGAGTTATGAATGGAGAGATATCAAAAAGTGTCACAAAATAATCGAACCATTAAACCAAGATGTCACTATACGTGCAAGGATTTGTGGCTAGTGGGGATATGTTAACCCCAAAAATATACTAAATGTACTTAAATATAATGTTACATAAAAAACAAGTATCAAAATGATATTTAAATATGCATAAGATTTTAAATGCAAAGGTAATAATTATCGTAAAATTTGAAAGTTCAAAATTCACCTTTAGAAATAGCAAAATGATTTTTTCGGCTTCAAAATTATTTCAAATGGAAGAAAGCCTTCAGCATGTCTTGGTCATTGCGTTGTTATCTATTCCTCGTGCAAAATTGGGTCTAATTTTCAAACGAAGTTTTTATAGTCCGCTTGCCACATAATTCATCCCGATTATGTGGTCAACGATGTGCTCAATTATTTGTTTTGCGGCCATGAATTATTATCGAAACGAAACTATAGTCAAATATATTTGCATTCAATATGGAATTTTAAAAAATAAACAATATTTGAGTTATGAATTGAGAGATATCAAAAAGTGTCACAAAATGATCGAACCATTAAACCAAGATGTCACTAAACATGCAAGGATTTGTGGCTCGTGGTGATATATTAACCCCAAAAATATTCTCAATGTACCTAAATACAGTGTTACATAAAAAATAAGTATCACAATGATATTTAAATATGCATAAGATTTCAAATGAAAAAGTAATAATTATCGTAAAATCTGAAAGTTCAAAATTCACCTTTAGAAATACCAAAATGACTTTTTCGGCGTCAAAACTATTTCGAATGGAAGAAAGCCTTCAGTAATTCTTGCTCATAGCGTCCTTATCAAGTCACGTGTGAAAATGAGTCCAATTATCAAACGAAGTTTCTATAGCTCACTTGCCACATAATTCATCCCGATTATGTGGCAAACGTAATGTGCTCAAAAATGTATTTTGCGGCCATGAATTATTATCGAAACGAAACTATATTCAAATATATTTGCATTCAATATAAAATTTTAAAAAAGAAACAGTTATAGAGTTATGAATAGAGAGATATCAAAAAGTGTCACAAAATAATCGAACCATTAAATCAAGATGTCACTATACGTGCAAGGATTTGTGGCTAGTGGGGATATATTAACCCCAAAAATATTCTAAATGTACTTAAATACAGTGTTACATAAAAAACAAGTATCAAAATGATATTTAAATATGCATAAGATTTTAAATGCAAAGATAATAATTATCGTAAAAATTTGAAAGTTCAAAATTCACCTTTAGAAATAGCAAAATGACTTTTTCGGCTTCGAAATTATTTTGAATGGAAGAAAGCCTTCAGCACGTCTTGGTCATAGCGTTGTTATCTATTCCTCGTTCGAAGATGCTTTCAATTTTCAAACGAACTTTTTATAGTCCGCTTGCCACATAATTCATCCCGATTATGTGGCCAATGTAATGTGCTCAATAATTTGTTTTGCGGCCATGAATTATTACCGAAACGAAACTATAGTCGAATATATTTGCATTCAATATGAAATTTTAAAAAAGAAAGAATTTTAGAGTTATGAATTAACAGATATCAAAAAGTGTTACAAAATAATCGAACCATTAACCCAAGATCTCACTAAACGTGCAAGGATTTGTGGCTAGTGGGGATATATTAACTCTAAAAATATTCTCAATGTACCTAAATACAGTGTTACATAAAAAACAAGTATCACAATGATATTTAAATATGCATAAGACTTCAAATGAAAAAATAATAATTATCGTAAAATCTGAAAGTTCAAAATTCACCTTTAGAAATACTAAAATGACTTTTTCGACGCCAAGACTATTTCCAATGGAAGAAAGCCTTAGGGAAATCTTGCTCATAGCGTCATTATCTAGTCACGTGCGAAAATTAGTCCAATTTTCATACGAAGTTTTTATAGCTCGCTTGCCACATAATTCTTCCCGATTATGTGACAAACGTAATGTGTTCAAAAACGTGTTTTGCGGCCATGAATTATTATCGAAACGAAACTATATCCAAATATATTTTCATTCAATATGAAGTTTTAAAAAAGAAACAATTATAGAGTTATGAATGGAGAGCTATCAAAAAGTGTCACAAAATAATCGAATCATTAAATCAAGATGTCAATATACGTGCAAGGATTTGTGCCTAGTGGAGATATATTAACCCCAAAAATATTCTAAATGTACTTAAATACAGTGTTACATTAAAAACAAGTATCTAAAATATATTTAAATATGCATAAGTTTTTAAATGCAAAGGTAATAATTATCTTAAAATTTGAAAGTTCAAAATTCACCTTCATAAATAGCAAATTGACTTTTTCGGCTTTAAAATTATTTCGAATGGAAGAAAGCCTTCAGCACGTCTTGGTCATAGCGTTGTTATCTATTCCTCGTGCAAAAATGAGTCCAATTTTTAAACGAAGTTTTTATAGCTCTCTTGCCACATAATTCATCCCGATTATGTGGCCAACGTAATGTGCTCAAAAATTTGTTTTGCGGCCATGAATTATTATCGAAACGAAACTATAGTCAAATATAATTTCATTCAATATGAAATTTTAAATAAGAAACAATTATAGAGTTATGAATTGAGAGATATCAAAAAGTGTCACAAAATAATCGATCTATTAAACCAAGATATCACTAAACGTGCAAGGATTTGTGGCTAGTGGGGATATATTAACCCAAAAATAGTCTCAATGCACCTAAATACAGTGTTACATAAAAAATAAGTATTAGAATGATATTTAAATATGCATAAGATTTCAAATGAAAAAGTAATAATTATCGTAAAATCCGAAAGTTCAAAATTCACCTTTAGAAACACCAAAATGAATTTTTCGGCGTCAAAACTATTTCGAATGGAAGAAAGCCTTTATGAAATCTTTCTCATAGCGTCATTATCTAGTCACGTGCGAAAATTAGTTCATTTTTCCAACGAAGTTTTTATAGCTCGCTTGCCACATAATTCATCCCGATTATGTGGCAAACGTAACGTATTCAAAAATGTGTTTTGCGGCCATGAATTATTTTCGAAACGAAACTATATTCAAATATATTTGCATTCAATATGAAATTTTAAAAAAGAAACAATTATAAAGTTATGAATGGAGAGATATCAAAAAGTGTCACAAAATAATCGAACCATTAAATCAAGATGTCAATATACGTGCAAGAATTTGTGGCTAGTGGGGATATATTAACCCCAAAAATATTCTAAATGTACTTAAGTACAGTGTGTTGGTTAGTAATCCAATGATAATATTTAAATATTAACCATCTTGTTTGGATGATAATACTAAATGGCAAGTGCTTACCAATGTGTATACAATACAAGTTCACAAGCCTACATGATCTCTAGCAAGAGACCACAAATCATTAGAAACAAAAATATTTGAAAAACGCACGGCTGCACCACGGTCGACCGTAGTCCTGATCGTGGATGCCTTTTGCGCGGTTTCAAACCAAAATTCAAATCGTTTTGAAAACTGGCTTCACGGTCGACCATATAGCTGACCGTGATTGAAGCCGCAATTTTTGCTGTTAAACTTTTCAATCAAACAAAGATGTACCACTTCCGGGCATCCATAATTTATGAAACCTTTTTTATCATACTGGGAATTGATGCCCTTTTCATATCCAAAAGGGTTTTTATCATAAAGCGCTAATTTCGACTAATCTCACTTAATAAAGTCTTAACGACGTTTTGAGCCAAATTAGTGCTAACACATAAGTGTTATATCTTTTTACATCTTGTTACACAATACTACTTAAACATTTTTAAACATACTAATGATGGTTATTAAAGTCCCAATTAACGAGATGCTCTCCCATTTCTCTTAAGTATCACTTGTAAGTATATTATGTAAGTATGTATACTTAATTAAATCAAGGCTAGTCACAAAGTGTTCAACTAGATTCAAACTAGTCAACTAAGGATGTAACAAGACTCCAACTAGCAAGATACTTCCATCAAGAAGAAGACAAGGGATTAAGCTACTAGTTAAGCTTGTTTGGAAGTTAATGGGTCATGAAGACAAAACTCTTCACAAGAGTTAAATTAGTCTCATTTGGCTTGTTGCAAGCAACCAATGAGGCAATATACTTCCATTCAAATATTGACATAGTGTTACATACATGGGTTATGGTATTTGGAAGTTTATGGTTTGACAAGAGATGATTAAAGCAACTAGCCTAGGGATTCTTAATTATAATTAAACAAGTCAAGATTGACTTGTAGCAAGCAACCAATGGGAGATGATACTTCCTTTCAAGTATTGACAAAGCTTAAGATTCATGGGTTTTTATGTTTAGAGCTTTGTGGGTTGTCAAGGGATAAGGTTTCAGCATTTGCCATAATAAGAAATCAATGACACAAGAGAAGGACAATGGAACATTCCTCATTTTCAAACTTATGTCAACTTCATTGAATGCATCCAAAGTAAGAGATGATGGTCAAGGGTATCAAGATGTTTTGGCATCTTTTTGCAGACATCAAACAAAGGAAAATGGCCAAAAAAATGTAAATTATAACGGCTCTATAACGGATTTATTTTCAGTACAGCAGGGAGCGCGGTCGATCCACGGTCGACCGTGCAGAGAGCCGCACAGGTTCTGTCAGCATTTTTCTCTTCCTATATATACCAACATTTGCCAAACTTGAAGACTACCTCTTTCCAAAACACTTTCAAATACATATCTACTGATATCCCAAGCCTGAAGCAAATATCCATGGAGAGATTATAAGAGAGAAAGAGAGATTCTACTTACACTAAGTAGAATTGAAATGTAAATTTGTACTTATCATTTGTATCTTTAAGTTTACTTTGTATGACACTTCCTTAGGGGGTTAAGGAAGTTAGATAGTTCTTATGATAGAAAACACCATCTAACTTAATGATTCAACTTACTTAAAGGGATCTAGGAAGTTGATCAATTCCATTGGGAATTACGTTGGTGTGACCTATTGAAGAACTATGAGTGATTGTAAGCTTAGCTATAAGTTTACTTGTAAGCTATCTTCTTAAAGGGATCTAGAAGGTAGTTGTAATTTTACTAGGCTAGAGCATTAAGATCTTGTGGTAAGAGCATTTGGTGTTTGTGAATTCTTCAAAGGGATGCAAGGGTTCATAAGTAGCGGCTTATCGAGGAGCTAGTGTTGTATCCGGATACTCCACCGGGTTTGGGGTATCGTAGTGAAGAAAAGTCTAAATTCATAAAATTGGGGAGTGGATTAATGTGGATTAGTTAACATCCACCTGAACCACTATAAATCCTTGTGTTTGTGCACTTACATACTTTACATACTTGCATTAACAAACACGAACGCTTCCACACTTAAAACTTATGTTTTGATCGTTAAAGATTTCGAAAAAGTTATAAGAAACCACTAAGTAACTATTCACCCCCTCTAGTTACTTACAATTGGTATCAGAGCGGTTGCTCGAATCTTTGCTCCAAAAAAAAAATGTTTTTGTGACTAAAACTACTTTGTGCAAAAACCCGAGTCAAAGATCTTGGAACTAAGCTCTACTTGGTTGAAGAACGCAAAAGAGTTTGGAAGAGTTAGTCTTGAATCACGATGAAAGTTTTCATATAAGAAGCAACTTCAAGACACTCAAGGGATGTGGAAGTCAAGGATCGAACTCAAATGCTCAAACTTACATCCACTACATTGAGGAAAAATACCACCATTTACATGGTGAGGTAAGTTTGCTTCCTTCTAGTAAAAATATATAAATTAATAGGTTTATTTAATATTATAAAGCTTATGTACTCTAAATGTTGTGATAATTAACAAAACCTTGATTAAAATGAAAAACTTAAACAAAGAAACATTCTTTGAATAAACAAAGTTAATTTTTGAAAAATAAAAAGATGTAAAGAAAAATGTGGGGTTGGGTCAAAATCACAACTATAGTGTACACAACAGAAGCACCTTGAAACTTGCCATGAAACTTACGAAAATCCTTGCATGAAAAATGACATGAATTATTGTTTAATGTGTGCTTGATTAATTGATCTTACATGCCAGAATACATAAGTTGTCACACATCTTAGAGCCTTAAATAATAGATATAATATCTAAGAGTAGACTCTAAGCATCTCATTAAGTATTCTCGAAAATCAAACAAAAGATTACTTAGTGGTAATAATAATTTGTAAATAAGGTCACTAACTTGTGATTATTTTTGGACAAGAAAAAGAAGTATTTTTAAAAGTCAAAGATATCAAATGATAAATTAAACACTTGGCTTTAAAATACACATTGAGTGGACCTACCACGAGATTTTGAAGAAACACACTTTATAAGACTCAATATAATGCCAAATCGGACGATGTTCGAGTCTAAGGTTGTCCATGGATAGACCGCATAGGCCTTGATCAAAAATTGCTTTCGCAATTTTAAGATCGGCCATGGTGTGACACTTTTAGACGTTAAATCTTTTTAAAAATGGTTAAAACAATCGTTTTACATCATTTATTGGAAATAATTAAACATTTACCAATGTGAAGCTAGTTATTGTCATTAAACAACACTTGTTTAAATGTCAAGTTTTTAACACGTAAGTGTAAATTATTTTCAAACAACTAAAAGTGTACAAAATCAATTATTCTTAAGACATGGACTTGGTTTATCAAATCTTAAAATATAAACATGTCTAAAGGATAAAATCTATTGTTTGAGAAAGGTACTAAAATGGATTAGGACGAGAGTGTTTAATGTTAACAATCCCAAAACCAACAAACATTAGGTACCAAGCCTTGTATCAACAAGTTGTAGGTTTGCTAGCAAGTGTGGTGGAAGACGAAATAATCACAAGTGCAAAAAGCTCATGTCCTTAATAAATACGTCACACGAAGTACAAAGAACATGATGACGGTGACGTAATATTGGATGGACATATTTAATGAATATTCATGAGTCGAGGTAGCTTTACTTACAAATGAATTACTCTTAAAATATGCTACATGCAAATATAGAAATTAGAAATCATGTTAAGTTTTAACATGCTAAGTATTTAACATGCAAATATATTAACATGCTAAGTTAGGTCAAAATTCATTTGAAATTAGAAATCATGTTATGCTTACAATTTGGTGGAATGTCTTTTATGCTTACAAATGAAATTAGTAAAATGATAAAAACATGTCAATATATGCATTGCGTCAATACATGTTTCAAGTTGATGGCATAAAAGATTAAATCACACGAACATGAAACTAATTGATAGAAATCCACCTAAAAGTAAAATATGATGGTCACCGAGTGAACACATAAATGAGTTAAAAGTGTTAACAAGATTAATCTCATTATTTGATTCACCCACGTAATTAATTAAGAAACGATGCTAGCATTAAGAGAGGATAAATGACAAGATCACAAAAAAAATCATAACAAACAAATCTTAGGAGACATCAATAGGAGATAAATTAGATCTTAAGTGTGTAGTCTAAGTTCTCCGTTTCCTAAGTGTAGTGTAGATTTCCAAAGTTCTACTTTGTAGTCTTACTAAAGGGGTTGTATATGATTCCTAACATCTATGCTTAATAAGATACATTTGTAATGATAGAACTTATGCTAGGCTTATACTTAAATGATATTATTTTTGTCTAAAATTGCTAGAGTAATAGTCATTAGAAGTTTACGTAATTTATGCAAAATATCAAAATAATTCAAAAGAATGTAAAAAGTAAACTCTTAAAGAAAAAGCCTAGGATACTCTAACAAGTTGGTGTAAGAACTAGATTATCACTAAAAGCGGTCATTGCTAGTTAAACGCATAAGGGTTTGTTAAGTTGTTGAAATATCTAAAACACACTTGGACATATTAGAACAAACAATTATTAATCTTTGAGGTTAGAAAATTTTAAGAATAATTCATGATCTTAATTTCTAAACTAGGATTAGGTTTACGTCAAACGAACACCTAGAATAAACGAATGAAATGAAAAGTTTCACTAATCCATTATACGTTAAAGAGTTAGATAATTTTAAACCACACAAATGTTTACTCAAACTCTTTGTCTTGAGTCCTATACTTACACGTAATGAGATTAACGAGTGTTCTCAAAATCTTACTTAACTAATGAATCAAATTGACTCTAAGATAGTACTCTTAAATTAACCTAAAAGATTACACTTAATACTTTGGTATAATAAGTGTTAGACATACCTATGGAAATTAATGATAAATAATCACGTAAAGTTGAATGTGTAACTCTAAGATGTAGGTACGTCTCTAGGATACTAATTAGAAAACAAAACCTAACTAGGTTTAATTAGACGTCCGAGTGGCCTTAAGGAATAATTGAACATACATAAAAAGGCTATATCTTTATACCTTGAAAGTCTTGATAGAATTAGGACATACTTTCTTAATCATGCATGATAAATGGCAAAAGTTGGCAATACATTATTAAAATAAAATGGTCGTTGATAGAATTAACCATTTTCCTTGTAATAGGTTATTTGAACTCATGAATGATAAGTTTGAAATATACATGATAGGAAACTAGAATGGTTGCTTGATAAAATGCCTTATTGTATGCTTTACACTCTAGGATTCACTCTAGGTTTCCGCTCATTATGTAAATTGCATAAACTTTGTTTTATCTCTCACATATGCCATATATGTTTTCATTGCTTTCATGATTATGTGTGAAACCTCTACTTGTCATACTTGTATGATTAATATGTGCAAATATACTTGTCATACTCTCGCATGCTCATATGATCTTCATACTTGACAACTTGAGTTTGTAGTGACCCGAGCATTTCCATGTTTATATATATTAAATGAAATTGATATTTACATGATTAAGTATTTCCAACATGTTAAGAAATCAAACTTGTTAAGACTTGATTAATTGAAATAGGTTTCATATTGACAATTGACCACCCAAGTTGATCGGTGATTCACGAACGTTAAAACTTGTAAAAACTATATGATGACATATATATGGATATATATATATAGTTAACATGATATTATGATAAGTAAACATATCATTAAGTATATTAACAATGAACTACATATGTAAAAACAAGACTACTAACTTAAGGATTTCGAAACGAGACATATATGTAACGATTATCGTTGTAACAATATTTAACTGTATATATATCATATTAAGGTATATTAATACATCATATTATTATGATAATGTAATAATTTAACATATCTTTAGATATAATAAACGATGGGTTAACAACATTTAACAAGATAGTTAACCTAAAGGTTTCAAAACAACATTTACATGTAACGACTAACGATGACTTAACGACTCAGTTAAAATGTATATACATGTAGTGTTTTAATATGTATTCATACACTTTTGAAAGACTTCAAGACACTTATCAAAATACTTCTACTTAAAAAAAATGCTTACAATTACATCCTCGTTCAGTTTCATCAACAATTCTACTCGTATGCACCCGTATTCGTACTCGTACAATACACAGCTTTTAGATGTATGTACTATTGATATATACACTCCAATGATCAGCTCTCAGTAGCCCATGTGAGTCACCTAACACATGTGGGAACCATCATTTGGCAACTAGCATGAAATATCTCATAAAATTACAAAAATATTAGTAATCATTCATGACTTATTTACATGTAAACAAAATTACACATCCTTTATATCTAATCCATATACCAACAACCAAAAACACCTACAAACACTTTCATTTTTTAGTTTTCTTCATCTAATTTATCTCTCTCAAGTTCCATCTTCAAGTTCTAAGTGTTCTTCATAAATTCTATAAGTTCTAGTTTCATAAAATCAAGAATACTTCCAAGTTTGCTAGCTTACTTCCAATCTTGTAAAGTGATCATCCAACCTCAAGAAATCCTTGTTGTTTACAGTACGATATCATTCTAAATCAAGGTAATACTCATATACAAACTTTGATTCAATTCCTATAACTATAACTATCTTAATTCGAGTGATAATCTTACTTGAACTTGTTTTCGTGTCATGATTCTACTTCAAGAACTTTCAAGCCATCCAAGATCCTTTGAAGCTAGATCATTTCTTGTCACTTCCAGTAGGTTTACCTACTAAACTTGAGGTAGTAATGATGTTCATAACATCATTCGATTCATACATATAAAACTATCTTATTCGAAGATTTGAACATGTAATCACTAGAACATAGTTTAGTTAATTCTAAACTTGTTCGCAAACTTAATCCTTCTAACTTGACTTTTAAAATCAACTAAAAACATGTTCTATATCTATATGATATGCTAACTTAATGATTTAAAATCGTAAAACATGAGAAACACCGTAAAACCGGATATACGCCGTCGTAGTAACACCGCGGGCAGTTTTGGGTTAGTTAATTAAAAACTATGATAGATTTTGATTTAAAAGTTGTTATTCAGGGAAAATTATTTTTCTTATGAACATGAAAATATATCCAAAAATCATGGTTAAACTCAAAGTGGAAGTATGTTTTTCATAATGGTCATCAAGACGTCGTTCTTTCGACTGAAATGACTACCTCTTACAAAAATGACTTGTAACTTATATTTCCGACTATAAACCTATACTTTTTCTGTTTAGATTCATAAAATAGAGTTCAATATGAAACCATAGCAATTTGATTCACTCAAAACGGATTTAAAACGAAGAAGTTATGGGTAAAACAAGATTGGATATTTTTTGATTGTTGTAGCTACGGGAAATATTGTAACAAATCTATATTAATCATATCCTAGATAACTTATATTGTATTATACATGTATTCTAATATATTATGTAATCTTGGGATACCATAGACACGTATGCAAATGTTTTGTCATATCATATCGACCCATGTATATATATTATTTGGAACAACCATAGACACTCTATATGCAGTAATGTTGGAGTTAGCTATACAGGATTGAGGTTGATTCCAAAAATATATATACTTTGAGTTGTGATCTAGCCTGAGACGTGTATACACTGGGTTGTTAGGATGCATTAGTGAGTCTGGACTTCGACCGTGTTTTTCTTCAAAAACGATTGCTTAACATTTTTTTGTTGGAAACTATATATTATTAACATGTAAATATTATGTGATATATTGATCTCTTAACGTGTTTGATATTGTGTGATAGATGTCTACCTCTAGTACAAATCCCATTGATTCACCTAATAATAATGAAGAGTCGAATATACTTTGGGAAGATTCACAAATTCCCGAAGAGGAACCGGAAGAGGAGGAACCGGAAGAGGAGGAACCGGAAGAGGAGGAACTGGAAGAAGAGGAACCAGAAGAGGAGCAATCAGAAGAGGAGGAACCAGAAGAAGAAGAGGTTCCGGAGGAAGAAATATTGATACCTATAGTAAATCGATTAAATAAAAGAAAATCCTCAACCAACAGACCAAAGTTAATAATGGTTAATGGTGTTTCCGCCGAGGAAGCAAAATATTGGGAAGATTACCAATTTTGCGATGAATCGGATCCTGATGAGGATTCCGATGATGTTATAGAAATTACCCCGACCCAATTTAATGAGGCAAAAGAAAATAATAAGGGAAAAGACATCAAAATAGAGAAATCTGATTCCGACCCCGATGAACTTTATATGTACCGTCAACACCCGTATTTTCAATATCGTGACAATAACTCGGGAACCTCTAAACCACCAGGTTTTTCTAAACCAATGTGGAAAACGACGACTCGTATTAGAGGAACATCATATATCCCTAGAAGATTAGGAAAAAGAACCAAGTCCGAAGAAGAAGAAACCAGTGATTCAGATTAGAGGGGTGTGAGCATGTTGTGTAACAAATGTATTGTAGTGTACTTGTACTTTTATGTTCTATGTAAAAATTGCTTGAATTGTTTGTTATTACGAATCTAATCCTTGTCTATTTTACAGTATAAAAATAAAATGGACATTAAGGGTAGACAACCGAATATTTTAGAAGACCTACCAGAGGATATGATTGAGGAAATCTTGTCTAGAGTCGGTCAGAATTCATTAGCACATTTAGTTATGGCGAAATTAACTTGTCAAACATTTGAAAGACTTTCCAGAAATTCCTTAGTTTATAAAAGGCTTTCCTTTGATAGGTGGGGTATATCACATTGGGGAAACTTTAAGTTACGCCGTGTTTTCTTTAAAGCGTTAAATACGGGGAACCCAAATGCAATTTTACGCTACGGGTTAAGAACCTATTTTGACTCAACATATCCCAACATAGGATTTTGTGAATTAGAAAGAGCTTCTAACATGCAACATAAAGAAGCATGTTATGCTTACGGGTTAGTGATGTTCGCTTCTTACCAAAGTGAGAAAAAGAACATCGGATTGCAGCTTTTAAATAAAAGTTTCTCACAAGTGACGGATTCAGTAGTTGGGGTGAGAAACAAGGTTTTTAGATTATTACGGGGCTGTTGGACATTACGAAACACTCGTCCTTTTGACGACATTACAACAAGCTGCCTAGCCAATGGTCATAACGGTTATTTTCCACAAGACCAAGGATGGAAAGTCGTCTTAGTAAAACCAGAATGCATGACTTGTTTCTGGACTTATGAATTACGTGTCTTTATTTCCATTGCTGAACAACTTGCGTATTAACTAGATTTATCTTCAAAACTGTCGTGTATCATAGTGTACTATATTTCATGTTATATGTAATATAGCCAAGTTGTAAGTTTGAAGAATATTTGTATGTGATATATTATTATAATCAGTTTTTCATATGGAATTGTAGTAGTTGAATTGTATATTAGCTACTAAGTATGAACTTAACGGGTAGGTAGTACCCGAATTTAAACTTATAAAACGATAATATGAAGAAAAAGCTTTTATAAATGAGTTCATATTATGCTACGAAACACTATTGACTACTCTTAATATTCTGTATGATTAACTCGATTCAGTTGGCTATTTTGAAGGAAATGGCACCGACTACTCGGCACACCATGAATATGAGCGAAGAGAAATTTTGTACCTTTCTTGCTGCAAACATAGCCGCAGTACAGGCTGCGCTACATACCAACAATAACTTTGAATCTAGTAATGCAGCTAACGGCGCAAGAAATCGTGTA
The DNA here is from genome assembly GCF_046630445.1 of Rutidosis leptorrhynchoides. Classification (NCBI taxonomy): domain Eukaryota; kingdom Viridiplantae; phylum Streptophyta; class Magnoliopsida; order Asterales; family Asteraceae; genus Rutidosis; species Rutidosis leptorrhynchoides. The sequence goes on along the minus strand of NC_092335.1, from coordinate 16,506,236 downwards.
GGATGCTCCTACAAAGAATTCACAGCCTGCAAACCTTTGGAATTTGATGGAACCGAAGGACCAATTGGATTGAAACGGTGGACCGAGAAAGTTGAATCGGTGTTTGCCATAAGTAAGTCTACTGAAGAGGACAAAGTTAAGTACGCTACACATACCTTCACAGGTACTGCGTTAACGTGGTGGAACACCTATCTTGAACAGGTAGGACAAAATACTGCTTACGCACTACCGTGGTCGGCATTCAAGCAATTGATGAACGAGCAGTACCGTCCTAGAAACGAAGTCAATAAACTCAAGGAAGAACTTAGAGAGTTACGAACACAAGGGTTCGACGTTACCACATATGAACGACGATTCACAGAGTTGTGCCTATTGTGTCCGGGAGCATTCGAAGATGAAGAAGAGAAGATCGACGCGTTTGTAAAAGGGTTACCAGTAAGGATTCAAGAAGATATGAGTTCACACGAGCCCGCTTCTATACAGAAGGCAAGTCGAATGGCTCATAAACTCATAATACAAATTGAGGGAAGAATTAAAGAGCAGGCGGCCGAAGAAGCCAACACAAAACAACTCAAGAGGAAGTGGGAGGAAAACAGTGACAAGAGTCACCAGTACAACAACAACAACAATTACAACCACAATCGCAACAACTATGTAGTGACCCGAACTTTTCCATGTTTATATATATTAATTGAGATTAATATTTACATGATTAAATGTTTCCAACATGTTAAGCAATCAAACTTGTTAAGACTTGATTAATTGAAATATGTTTCATATAGACAATTGACCACCCAAGTTGACCGGTGATTCACGAACGTTAAAACTTGTAAAAACTATATGATGACATATATATGGATATATGTATATAGTTAACATGATACTATGATAAGAAAACATATCATAAAGTATATTAACAATGAACTACATATGTAAAAACAAGACTACTAACTTAATGATTTTTAAACGAGACATATATGTAACGATTATCGTTGTAAAGACATTTAATGTATATATATCATATTAAGAGATATTCATACATGATAATATCATGATAATATAATAATTTAAAATCTCATTTGATATTATAAACATTGGGTTAACAACATTTAACAAGATCGTTAACCTAAAGGTTTCAAAACAACACTTACATGTAACGACTAACGATGACTTAACGACTCAGTTAAAATGTGTATACATGTAGTGTTTTAATATGTATTTATACACTTTTGAAAGACTTCAATACACTTATCAAAATACTTCTACTTAACAAAAATGCTTACAATTACATCCTCGTTCAGTTTCATCAACAATTCTACTCGTATGCACCCGTATTCGTACTCGTACAATACACAGCTTTTAGATGTATGTACTATTGGTATATACACTCCAATGATCAGCTCTTAGCAGCCCATGTGAGTCACCTAACACATGTGGGAACCATCATTTGGCAACTAGCATGAAATATCTCATAAAATTACAAAAATATGAGTAATCATTCATGACTTATTTACATGAAAACAAAATTACATATCCTTTATATCTAATCCATACACCAACGACCAAAAACACCTACAAACACTTTCATTCTTCAATTTTCTTCATCTAATTGATCTCTCTCAAGTTCTATCTTCAAGTTCTAAGTGTTCTTCATAAATTCCAAAAGTTCTAGTTTCATAAAATCAAGAATACTTTCAAGTTTGCTAGCTCACTTCCAATCTTGTAAGGTGATCATCCAACCTCAAGAAATCTTTGTTTCTTACTGTAGGTTATCATTCTAATACAAGGTAATAATCATATTCAAACTTTGGTTCAATTTCTATAACTATAACAATCTTATTTCAAGTGATGATCTTACTTGAACTTGTTTTCGTGTCATGATTCTGCTTCAAGAACTTCGAGCCATCCAAGGATCCATTGAAGCTAGATCCATTTTTCTCTTTTCCAGTAGGTTTATCCAAGGAACTTAAGGTAGTAATGATGTTCATAACATCATTCGATTCATACATATAAAGCTATCTTATTCGAAGGTTTAAACTTGTAATCACTAGAACATAGTTTAGTTAATTCTAAACTTGTTCGCAAACAAAAGTTAATCCTTCTAACTTGAATTTTAAAATCAACTAAACACATATTCTATATCTATATGATATGCTAACTTAATGATTTAAAACCTGGAAACACGAAAAACACCGTAAAACCTGATTTACGCCGTCGTAGTAACACCGCGGGCTGTTTTGGGTTAGTTAATTAAAAACTATGATAAACTTTGATTTAAAAGTTGTTATTCTGAGAAAATGATTTTTATTATGAACATGAAACTATATCCAAAAATTATGGTTAAACTCAAAGTGGAAGTATGTTTTCTAAAATGGTCATCTAGACGTCGTTCTTTCGACTGAAATGACTACCTTTACAAAAATGACTTGTAACTTATTTTTCCGACTATAAACCTATACTTTTTCTGTTTAGATTCATAAAATAGAGTTCAATATGAAACCATAGCAATTTGATTCACTCAAAACGGATTTAAAATGAAGAAGTTATGGGTAAAACAAGATTGGATAATTTTTCTCATTTTAGCTACGTGAAAATTGGTAACAAATCTATTCCAACCATAACTTAATCAACTTGTATTGTATATTATGTAATCTTGAGATACCATAGACACGTATACAATGTTTCGACCTATCATGTCGACACATCTATATATATTTCGGAACAACCATAGACACTCTATATGTGAATGTTGGAGTTAGCTATACAGGGTTGAGGTTGATTCCAAAATATATATAGTTTGAGTTGTGATCAATACTGAGATACGTATACACTGGGTCGTGGATTGATTCAAGATAATATTTATCAATTTATTTCTGTACATCTAACTGTGGACAACTAGTTATAGGTTACTAACGAGGACAGCTGACTTAATAAACTTAAAACATCAAAATATATTAAAAGTGTTGTAAATATATTTTGAACATACTTTAATATATATGTATATATTGTTATAGGTTCGTGAATCAACAGTGGCCAAGTCTTACTTCCCGACGAAGTAAAAATCTGTGAAAGTGAGTTATAGTCCCACTTTTAAAATCTAATATTTTTGGGATGAGAATACATGCAGGTTTTATAAATAATTTACAAAATAGACACAAGTACGTGAAACTACATTCTATGGTTGAATTATCGAAATCGAATATGCCCCTTTTTATTAAGTCTGGTAATCTAAGAATTAGGGAACAGACACCCTAATTGACGCGAATCCTAAAGATAGATCTATTGGGCCTAACAAACCCCATCCAAAGTACCGGATGCTTTAGTACTTCGAAATTTATATCATATCCGAAGGGTGTCCCGGAATGATGGGGATATTCTTATATATGCATCTTGTTATTGTCGGTTACCAGGTGTTCACCATATGAATGATTTTTATCTCTATGTATGGGATGTGTATTGAAATATGAAATCTTGTGGTCTATTGTTACGATTTGATATATATAGGTTAAACCTATAACTCACCAACATTTTTGTTGACGTTTAAAGCATGTTTATTCTCAGGTGAATATTAAGAGCTTCCGCTGTTGCATACTAAAATAAGGACAAGATTTGGAGTCCATGTTTGTATGATATTGTGTAAAAACTGCATTCAAGAAACTGATTTCGATGTAATATATTTGTATTGTAAACCATTATGTAATGGTCGTGTGTAAACAGGATATTTTAGATTATCATTATTTGATAATCTACGTAAAGCTTTTTAAACCTTTATTTATGAAATAAAGGTTATGGTTTGTTTTAAAAATGAATGCAGTCTTTGAAAAACGTCTCATATAGAGGTCAAAACCTCGCAACGAAATCAATTAATATGGAACGTTTTTAATCAATAAGAACGGGACATTTCAGTTGGTATCCGAGCGTTGTCTTAGAGAACCAGAATTTTGCATTAGTGTGTCTTATCGAGTTTGTTAGGATGCATTAGTGAGTCTGGACTTCGACCGTGTTTATTTGAAAAATGATTGCTTAACAAATTTTGTTGGAAACTATATATTTTTTAACATGTGAATATTATGTGATATATTAATCTCTTAACGCGTTTGATATTATGTGATAGATGTCTACCTCTAGAACAAGTCCCATTGACTCACCTAATAATAATGAAGAGTCAAATGTAAATTGGAATGATTCGTGGACTGATTCACAAGTTCCCGAAGAGGAACCGGAAGAAGAGTCGGAACCGGAAGAAGAATCGGAACCGGAAGAAGAATCGGAACCGGATGAAGAAGTAGAACCGGTGGGGGAAATAATAAAACGGTTAAGTAAAAGAAAATCCTCAACCAACCGACCAAGGTTAATTATGGTCAATGGTGTTTCCGCCAAGTAAGCAAAATATTGGGAGGATTACCAATTCTCCGATGAATCGGATTCCGACGAGAATTCCGATGATGTTATAGAAATTACCCCAACTAAATTTAAAAAGGCAAAAGAAAATAATAAGGGAAAGGGCATAAAAATAGAGAAATCTAATTCCAACCACGATGAACTTTATATGTATCGTCAACCCCCGAAGTCCTTAAGTTGTAACAATGACCCGGGAACCTCTAAACCACCAGGTTTTTCTAAACCGTTGTGGAAAACGACAGTTAGTATTAGGGGAACATCATATATCCCTAGAAACTTGGCAAAACGAACCAAAACCGAAGAAGAAGAAACGAGCGAGTCGGAATATGATAGTTGTATTCGTGTGGTGTAATATATGTAATATAGTGTGCTTATGCTTTATGATATATGTAAAAATTGCTTGTATTAATAAGTATTTTTTTATGAATCTAACTCTTGTCTATTTTACAGTTTAAAAACACAAAATGGATAGACAACCCAATATTTTAAGAGACCTACCCGGAGACATGATTGATGAAATCTTGTCTAGAGTCGGTCAGAATTCCTCGGCACAACTATTTAAGGCGAGATCAGTTTGTAAGACATTCGAAGAACGTTCCAAGAATGTCTTGGTTTATAAGAGACTTTCGTTTGAAAGATGGGGGATATCACATTGGGAAACCCATAAGTTACGATGTGTTTACTTTGACGCATATATTGCGGGGAACCCAAATGCTATTTTACGCAACGGGTTAAGAAATTATTTTGACTCAATATATCCGAATATTGGACTTCGTGATTTAGAAAAAGCGGCTAACATGCAACATAAAGAAGCATGTTATGCTTACGGATTAGTAATGTTCGCTTCTCACCAAAGTGAGAACAAGAACATCGGGCTACAACTATTAAACAAAACGTTTCCACAAGTGACGGAGTCGGTAATTGGGGTAAGAAATGAGGTTTTTAGATTATTACGGGACTGTTGGACATTACGTAACCCTCGTCCCTTTGATGACGTTACAACACGCTGTCTTATCAACGGCCATAACGGTTATGTTGCACAAGACCAAGGATGGGAAGTAGTCCTAGTAAAACCAGAATGCATGACTTGTTTCTGGACGTATGAATTACGTGTCTTTATTGCCTTTGCTGAACGACTTGTGTACTAGCTAGAATTGTCTTCACAACTATCTTGTATCAAAGTTATTGTGTGCTATATTTCATGCTTTATGTAAAATAAGCGGTATTGTAAGTTTGTAAAATATTGTATAAAAGTTTGAACGCGAAATATTATTATAATCAGTTTTTCATATAGAATTGTAGTAGCTGAATTGTATATTAGCTACTAAGTATGAACTTAACGGGTAGGTACTACCCGAATTTAAACTTATAAAATGCTAATATGAAGAAAAAGCTTTTATAAATGAGTTCATATTATGCTACGAAATACTATTAACTACTCTTATTATTCTGTATGATTAACTTGTTCCATTTAACTATTTTGAAGGAAATGGCACCGACTACTCGACACACCGTGAATATGAATGAAGAGGAATTCCGTACTTTTCTAGCTTCAAACACAGCCGCAGTACAGGCTGCGCTACATACCAACAATAACCTTGGATCTGGCAGTACAGGAAATCGTGTAGGATGCACCTACAAAGAATTCACTGCCTGCAAACCTTTGGAATTTGATGGAACCGAAGGACCGATCGGATTGAAACGGTGGACCGAGAAGGTCGAATCGGTGTTTGCCATAAGTAAGTGTACTGAAGCGGACAAAGTGAAGTACGCTACGCATACCTTCACAGGTTCTGCGTTAACATGGTGGAATACCTATCTAGAGCAAGTGGGATAAGATGATGCGTACGCACTACCGTGGTCAGCATTCAAGCACTTGATGAACGAGAAGTACCGTCCCAGAACCGAGGTCAATAAGCTCAAGACAGAACTTAGAGGGTTACGAACCCAAGGATTTGATATTACCACGTACGAAAGACGATTCACAGAATTGTGCCTATTGTGTCCGGTAGCATTCGAAGATGAGGAAGAGAAGATCGATGCGTTTGTGAAAGGATTACCGGAAAGAATCCAAGAAGATATAAGTTCACACGAGCCCGCCTCCATACAACAGGCATGTAGAATGGCTCACAAACTAGTGAACCAGATTGAAAAAAGAATTAAAGAACAGACTGCTGAAGAGGCCAATGTGAAGCAAGTCAAAAGAAAGTGGGAGGAAAACGGTGATAAGAATCACCAATACAACAACAACAGCAATTACAACAATAATCGCAACAATTATCCCAACAATCGCAACATCAATCGCAACTACAACAAACGGCCCAACAACAACAACAACAACAGCAACTACAACAATCATCCCAACAACAATAATAACCGCAACAACAACAACAATCAGAAGCAGCTATGCCAAAGGTGTGAAAAGAATCACTCAGGGTTCTGCACCAAATTTTGCAACAAGTGTAAAAGAAATGGTCATAGCGCGACGAAGTGTGAGGTCTACGGACCAGGTGTTAATAGAACGAAAGGAACAAATGGTGTCGGAACGAGTAATGGCGGAGCAAGTAGTGTCGGAGCAAGTTATGCCAATGTAGTTTGTTATAAATGTGGAAAACCAGGCCACATTATTAGAAATTGCCCGAACCAGGAGAACACGAATGGACAAGGCCGTGGAAGAGTTTTCAATATTAATGCGGTAGAGGCACAGGAAGACCCGGAGCTTGTTACGGGTACGTTTCTTATTGACAATAAATCTGCTTACGTTTTATTTGATTCGGGTGCGGATAGAAGCTATATGAGTAGAGATTTTTGTGCTAAATTAAGTTGTCCATTGACGCCTTTGGATAGTAAATTTTTACTCGAATTAGCAAATGGTAAATTAATTTCAGCAGATAATATATGTCGGAATCGAGAAATTAAACTGGTTAGCGAAACATTTAAGATTGATTTGATACCAGTAGAGTTAGGGAGTTTTGATGTGATAATCGGTATGGACTGGTTGAAAGAAGTGAAAGCGGAGATCGTTTGTTACAAAAATGCAATTCGCATTATACGAGAAAAAGGAAAACCCTTAATGGTGTACGGAGAAAAGGGCAACACGAAGCTACATCTTATTAGTAATTTGAAGGCACAAAAACTAATAAGAAAAGGTTGCTATGCTGTTCTAGCACACGTCGAGAAAGTACAAACTGAAGAAAAGAGCATCAATGATGTTCCCATTGCAAAAGAATTTCCCGATGTATTTCCGAAAGAATTACCGGGATTACCCCCACATCGATCCGTTGAATTTCAAATAGATCTTGTACCAGGAGCTGCACCAATAGCTCGTGCTCCTTACAGACTCGCACCCAGCGAGATGAAAGAACTGCAAAGCCAATTACAAGAACTTTTAGAGCGTGGTTTCATTCGACCAAGCACATCACCGTGGGGAGCTCCTGTTTTGTTTGTCAAGAAGAAAGATGGTACATTCAGGTTGTGTATCGACTACCGAGAGTTGAACAAACTTACCATCAAGAACCGCTACCCACTACCGAGAATCGACGACTTATTTGATCAACTACAAGGCTCGTCTGTTTATTCAAAGATTGACTTACGTTCCGGGTATCATCAAATGCGGGTGAAAGAAGATGATATTCCAAAGACTGCTTTCAGAACACGTTACGGTCATTACGAGTTTATGGTCATGCCGTTTGGTTTAACTAATGCACCAGCTGTGTTCATGGACCTTATGAACCGAGTGTGTGGACCATACCTTGACAAGTTTGTCATTGTTTTCATTGATGACATACTTATTTACTCAAAGAATGACCAAGAACACGGTGAACATTTGAGAAAGGTGTTAGAAGTATTGAGGAAGGAAGAATTGTACGCTAAGTTTTCAAAGTGTGCATTTTGGTTGGAAGAAGTTCAATTCCTCGGTCACATGGTGAACAAAGAAGGTATTAAGGTGGATCCGGCAAAGATAGAAACTGTTGAAAAGTGGGAAACCCCGAAAACTCCGAAACACATACGCCAGTTTTTAGGACTAGCTGGTTACTACAGAAGGTTCATCCAAGACTTTTCCAGAATAGCAAAACCCTTGACTGCATTAACGCATAAAGGGAAGAAATTTGAATGGAATGATGAACAAGAGAAAGCGTTTCAGTTATTGAAGAAAAAGCTAACTACGGCACCTATATTGTCATTGCCTGAAGGGAATGATGATTTTGTGCTTTATTGTGATGCATCAAAGCAAGGTCTCGGTTGTGTATTAATGCAACGAACGAAGGTGATTGCTTATGCGTCTAGACAATTGAAGATTCACGAACAAAATTATACGACGCATGATTTGGAATTAGGCGCGGTTGTTTTTGCATTAAAGACTTGGAGGCACTACTTATATGGGGTCAAAAGTATTATATATACCGACCATAAAAGTCTTCAACACATATTTAATCAGAAACAACTGAATATGAGGCAGCGTAGGTGGATTGAATTATTGAATGATTACGACTTTGAGATTCGTTACCACCCGGGGAAGGCAAATGTGGTAGCCGATGCCTTGAGCAGGAAGGACAGAGAACCCATTCGAGTAAAATCTATGAATATAATGATTCATAATAACATTACTACTCAAATAAAGGAGGCGCAACAAGGAGTTTTAAAAGAGGGAAATTTAAAGGATGAAATACCCAAAGGATCGGAGAAGCATCTTAATATTCGGGAAGACGGAACCCGGTATAGGGCTGAAAGGATTTGGGTACCAAAATTTGGAGATATGAGAGAAATGGTACTTAGAGAAGCTCATAAAACCAGATACTCAATACATCCTGGAACGGGGAAGATGTACAAGGATCTCAAGAAACATTTTTGGTGGCCGGGTATGAAAGCCGATGTTGCTAAATACGTAGGAGAATGTTTGACGTGTTCTAAGGTCAAAGCTGAGCATCAGAAACCATCAGGTCTACTTCAACAACCCGAAATCCTGGAATGGAAATGGGAAAACATTACCATGGATTTCATTACTAAATTGCCAAGGACTGCAAGTGGTTTTGATACTATTTGGGTAATAGTTGATCGTCTCACCAAATCAGCACACTTCCTGCCAATAAGAGAAGATGACAAGATGGAGAAGTTAGCACGACTGTATTTGAAGGAAGTCATCTCCAGACATGGAATACCAATCTCTATTATCTCTGATAGGGATGGCAGATTTATTTCAAGATTCTGGCAGACATTACAGCAAGCATTAGGAACTCGTCTAGACATGAGTACTGCCTATCATCCACAAACTGATGGGCAGAGCGAAAGGACGATACAAACGCTTGAAGATATGCTACGAGCATGTGTTATTGATTTCGGAAACAGTTGGGATCGACATCTACCGTTAGCAGAATTTTCCTACAACAACAGCTACCATTCAAGCATTGAGATGGCTCCGTTTGAAGCACTTTATGGTAGAAAGTGCAGGTCTCCGATTTGTTGGAGTGAAGTGGGGATAGACAGATTACGGGTCCGGAGATTATACAAGAAACTATCGAGAAGATCATCCAAATTCAACAACGGTTGAAAACCGCCCAAAGTCGATAAAAGAGCTACGCTGACATTAAAAGAAAAGATATAGAATTTGAAATTGGAGAGATGGTCATGCTTAAAGTTGCACCTTGGAAAGGCGTTGTTCGATTTGGTAAACGAGGGAAATTAAATCCAAGGTATATTGGACCATTCAAGATTATTGATCGTGTCGGACCAGTAGCTTACCGACTTGAGTTACCTCAACAACTCGCGGCTGTACATAACACTTTCCATGTCTCGAATTTAAAGAAATGTTTTGCTAAAGAAGATCTCACTATTCCGTTAGATGAAATCCAAATCAACGAAAAACTTCAATTCATCGAAGAACCCGTCGAAATAATGGATCGTGAGGTTAAAAGACTTAAGCAAAACAAGATACCAATTGTTAAGGTTCGATGGAATGCTCGTAGAGGACCCGAGTTCACCTGGGAGCGTGAAGATCAGATGAATAAGAAATACCCGCACCTATTTCCAGAAGATTCGTCAACACCTTCAACAGCTTAAAATTTCGGGACGAAATTTATTTAACGGGTAGGTACTGTAGTGACCCGAACTTTTCCATGTTTATATATATTAATTGAGATTGATATTTACATGATTAAATGTTTCCAACATGTTAAGCAATCAAACTTGTTAAGACTTGATTAATTGAAATATGTTTCATATAGACAATTGACCACCCAAGTTGACCGGTGATTCACGAACGTTAAAACTTGTAAAAACTATATGATGACATATATATGGATATATATATATAGTTAACATGATACTATGATAAGAAAACATATCATAAAGTATATTAACAATGAACTACATATGTAAAAACAAAACTACTAACTTAATGATTTTTAAACGAGACATATATGTAACGATTATCGTTGTAAAGACATTTAATGTATATATATCATATTAAGAGATATTCATACATGATAATATCATGATAATATAATAATTTAAAATCTCATTTGATATTATAAACATTGGGTTAACAACATTTAACAAGATCGTTAACCTAAAGGTTTCAAAACAACATTTACATGTAACGACTAACGATGACTTAACGACTCAGTTAAAATGTATATACATGTAGTGTAAGTCTACTGAAGAGGACAAAGTTAAGTACGCTACACATACCTTCACAGGTACTGCGTTAACGTGGTGGAACACCTATCTTGAACAGGTAGGACAAAATACTGCTTACGCACTACCGTGGTCGGCATTCAAGCAATTGATGAACGAGCAGTACCGTCCTAGAAACGAAGTCAATAAACTCAAGGAAGAACTTAGAGAGTTACGAACACAAGGGTTCGACGTTACCACATATGAACGACGATTCACAGAGTTGTGCCTATTGTGTCCGGGAGCATTCGAAGATGAAGAAGAGAAGATCGACGCGTTTGTAAAAGGGTTACCAGTAAGGATTCAAGAAGATATGAGTTCACACGAGCCCGCTTCTATACAGAAGGCAAGTCGAATGGCTCATAAACTCATAATACAGATTGAGGGAAGAATTAAAGAGCAGGCGGCCGAAGAAGCCAACACAAAACAACTCAAGAGGAAGTGGGAGGAAAACGGTGACAAGAGTCACCAGTACAACAACAACAACAATTACAACCACAATCGCAACAACTATGTAGTGACCCGAACTTTTCCATGTTTATATATATTAATTGAGATTAATATTTACATGATTAAATGTTTCCAACATGTTAAGCAATCAAACTTGTTAAGACTTGATTAATTGAAATATGTTTCATATAGACAATTGACCACCCAAGTTGACCGGTGATTCACGAACGTTAAAACTTGTAAAAACTATATGATGACATATATATGGATATATGTATATAGTTAACATGATACTATGATAAGAAAACATATCATAAAGTATATTAACAATGAACTACATATGTAAAAACAAGACTACTAACTTAATGATTTTTAAACGAGACATATATGTAACGATTATCGTTGTAAAGACATTTAAGGTATATATATCATATTAAGAGATATTCATACATGATAATATCATGATAATATAATAATTTAAAATCTCATTTGATATTATAAACATTGGGTTAACAACATTTAACAAGATCGTTAACCTAAAGGTTTCAAAACAACACTTACATGTAGCGACTAACGATGACTTAACGACTCAGTTAAAATGTATATACATGTAGTGTTTTAATATGTATTTATACACTTTTGAAAGACTTCAATACACTTATCAAAATACTTCTACTTAACAAAAATGCTTACAATTACATCCTCGTTCAGTTTCACCAACAATTCTACTCGTATGCACCCGTATTCGTACTCGTACAATACACAGCTTTTAGATGTATGTACTATTGGTATATACACTCCAATGATCAGCTCTTAGCAGCCCATGTGAGTCACCTAACACATGTGGGAACCATCATTTGGCAACTAGCATGAAATATCTCATAAAATTACAAAAATATGAGTAATCATTCATGACTTATTTACATGAAAACAAAATTACATATCCTTTATATCTAATCCATACACCAACGACCAAAAACACCTACAAACACTTTCATTCTTCAATTTTCTTCATCTAATTGATCTCTCTCAAGTTCTATCTTCAAGTTCTAAGTGTTCTTCATAAATTCCAAAAGTTCTAGTTTCATAAAATCAAGAATACTTTCAAGTTTGCTAGCTCACTTCCAATCTTGTAAGGTGATCATCCAACCTCAAGAAATCTTTGTTTCTTACAGTAGGTTATCATTCTAATACAAGGTAATAATCATATTCAAACTTTGGTTCAATTTCTATAACTATAACAATCTTATTTCAAGTGATGATCTTACTTTAACTTGTTTTCGTGTCATGATTCTGCTTCAAGAACTTCGAGCCATCCAAGGATCCATTGAAGCTAGATCCATTTTTCTCTTTTCCAGTAGGTTTATCCAAGGAACTTAAGGTAGTAATGATGTTCATAACATCATTCGATTCATACATATAAAGCTATCTTATTCGAAGGTTTAAACTTGTAATCACTAGAACATAGTTTAGTTAATTCTAAACTTGTTCGCAAACAAAAGTTAATCCTTCTAACTTGAATTTTAAAATCAACTAAACACATGTTCTATATCTATATGATATGCTAACTTAATGATTTAAAACCTGGAAACACGAAAAACACCGTAAAACCTGATTTACGCCGTCGTAGTAACACCGCGGGCTGTTTTGGGTTAGTTAATTAAAAACTATGATAAACTTTGATTTAAAAGTTGTTATTCTGAGAAAATGATTTTTATTATGAACATGAAACTATATCCAAAAATTATGGTTAAACTCAAAGTGGAAGTATGTTTTCTAAAATGGTCATCTAGACGTCGTTCTTTCGACTGAAATGACTACCTTTACAAAAACGACTTGTAACTTATTTTTCCGACTATAAACCTATACTTTTTCGGTTTAGATTCATAAAATAGAGTTCAATATGAAACCATAGCAATTTGATTCACTCAAAACGGATTTAAAATGAAGAAGTTATGGGTAAAACAAGATTGGATAATTTTTCTCATTTTAGCTACGTGAAAATTGGTAACAAATCTATTCCAACCATAACTTAATCAACTTGTATTGTATATTATGTAATCTTGAGATACCATAGACACGTATACAATGTTTCGACCTATCATGTCGACACATCTATATATATTTCGGAACAACCATAGACACTCTATATGTGAATGTTGGAGTTAGCTATACAGGGTTGAGGTTGATTCCAAACTAGGTTTAATTAGACGTCCGAGTGGCCTTAAGGAATAATTGAACATACATAAAAAGGCTATATCTTTATACCTTGAAAGTCTTGATAGAATTAGGACATACTTTCTTAATCATGCATGATAAATGGCAAAAGTTGGCAATACATTATTAAAATAAAATGGTCGTTGATAGAATTAACCATTTTCCTTGTAATAGGTTATTTGAACTCATGAATGATAAGTTTGAAATATACATGATAGGAAACTAGAATGGTTGCTTGATAAAATGCCTTATTGTATGCTTTACACTCTAGGATTCACTCTAGGTTTCCGCTCATTATGTAAATTGCATAAACTTTGTTTTATCTCTCACATATGCCATATATGTTTTCATTGCTTTCATGATTATGTGTGAAACCTCTACTTTTCATACTTGTATGATTAATATGTGCAAATATACTTGTCATACTCTCGCATGCTCATATGATCTTCATACTTGACAACTTGAGTTTGTAGTGACCCGAGCATTTCCATGTTTATATATATTAAATGAAATTGATATTTACATGATTAAGTATTTCCAACATGTTAAGAAATCAAACTTGTTAAGACTTGATTAATTGAAATAGGTTTCATATTGACAATTGACCACCCAAGTTGATCGGTGATTCACGAACGTTAAAACTTGTAAAAACTATATGATGGCATATATATGGATATATATATATAGTTAACATGATATTATGATAAGTAAACATATCATTAAGTATATTAACAATGAACTACATATGTAAAAACAAGACTACTAACTTAAGGATTTCGAAACGAGACATATATGTAACGATTATCGTTGTAACAATATTTAACTGTATATATATCATATTAAGGTATATTAATACATCATATTATTATGATAATGTAATAATTTAACATATCTTTAGATATAATAAACGATGGGTTAACAACATTTAACAAGATAGTTAACCTAAAGGTTTCAAAACAACATTTACATGTAACGACTAACGATGACTTAACGACTCAGTTAAAATGTATATACATGTAGTGTTTTAATATGTATTCATACACTTTTGAAAGACTTCAAGACACTTATCAAAATACTTCTACTTAAAAAAAATGCTTACAATTACATCCTCGTTCAGTTTCATCAACAATTCTACTCGTATGCACCCGTATTCGTACTCGTACAATACACAGCTTTTAGATGTATGTACTATTGATATATACACTCCAATGATCAGCTCTCAGTAGCCCATGTGAGTCACCTAACACATGTGGGAACCATCATTTGGCAACTAGCATGAAATATCTCATAAAATTACAAAAATATTAGTAATCATTCATGACTTATTTACATGTAAACAAAATTACACATCCTTTATATCTAATCCATATACCAACAACCAAAAACACCTACAAACACTTTCATTTTTTAGTTTTCTTCATCTAATTTATCTCTCTCAAGTTCCATCTTCAAGTTCTAAGTGTTCTTCATAAATTCTATAAGTTCTAGTTTCATAAAATCAAGAATACTTCCAAGTTTGCTAGCTTACTTCCAATCTTGTAAAGTGATCATCCAACCTCAAGAAATCCTTGTTGTTTACAGTACGATATCATTCTAAATCAAGGTAATACTCATATACAAACTTTGATTCAATTCCTATAACTATAACTATCTTAATTCGAGTGATAATCTTACTTGAACTTGTTTTCGTGTCATGATTCTACTTCAAGAACTTTCAAGCCATCCAAGATCCTTTGAAGCTAGATCATTTCTTGTCACTTCCAGTAGGTTTACCTACTAAACTTGAGGTAGTAATGATGTTCATAACATCATTCGATTCATACATATAAAACTATCTTATTCGAAGATTTGAACATGTAATCACTAGAACATAGTTTAGTTAATTCTAAACTTGTTCGCAAACTTAATCCTTCTAACTTGACTTTTAAAATCAACTAAAAACATGTTCTATATCTATATGATATGCTAACTTAATGATTTAAAATCGTAAAACATGAGAAACACCGTAAAACCGGATATACGCCGTCGTAGTAACACCGCGGGCAGTTTTGGGTTAGTTAATTAAAAACTATGATAGATTTTGATTTAAAAGTTGTTATTCAGGGAAAATTATTTTTCTTATGAACATGAAACTATATCCAAAAATCATGGTTAAACTCAAAGTGGAAGTATGTTTTTCATAATGGTCATCAAGACGTCGTTCTTTCGACTGAAATGACTACCTCTTACAAAAATGACTTGTAACTTATATTTCCGACTATAAACCTATACTTTTTCTGTTTAGATTCATAAAATAGAGTTCAATATGAAACCATAGCAATTTGATTCACTCAAAACGGATTTAAAACGAAGAAGTTATGGGTAAAACAAGATTGGATATTTTTTTATTGTTGTAGCTACGGGAAATATTGTAACAAATCTATATTAATCATATCCTAGATAACTTATATTGTATTATACATGTATTCTAATATATTATGTAATCTTGGGATACCATAGACACGTATGCAAATGTTTTGTCATATCATATCGACCCATGTATATATATTATTTGGAACAACCATAGACACTCTATATGCAGTAATGTTGGAGTTAGCTATACAGGATTGAGGTTGATTCCAAAAATATATATACTTTGAGTTGTGATCTAGCCTGAGACGTGTATACACTGGGTTGTTAGGATGCATTAGTGAGTCTGGACTTCGACCGTGTTTTTCTTCAAAAACGATTGCTTAACATTTTTTTGTTGGAAACTATATATTATTAACATGTAAATATTATGTGATATATTGATCTCTTAACGTGTTTGATATTGTGTGATAGATGTCTACCTCTAGTACAAATCCCATTGATTCACCTAATAATAATGAAGAGTCGAATATACTTTGGGAAGATTCACAAATTCCCGAAGAGGAACCGGAAGAGGAGGAACCGGAAGAGGAGGAACCGGAAGAGGAGGAACTGGAAGAAGAGGAACCAGAAGAGGAGCAATCAGAAGAGGAGGAACCAGAAGAAGAAGAGGTTCCGGAGGAAGAAATATTGATACCTATAGTAAATCGATTAAATAAAAGAAAATCCTCAACCAACAGACCAAAGTTAATAATGGTTAATGGTGTTTCCGCCGAGGAAGCAAAATATTGGGAAGATTACCAATTTTGCGATGAATCGGATCCTGATGAGGATTCCGATGATGTTATAGAAATTACCCCGACCCAATTTAATGAGGCAAAAGAAAATAATAAGGGAAAAGACATCAAAATAGAGAAATCTGATTCCGACCCCGATGAACTTTATATGTACCGTCAACACCCGTATTTTCAATATCGTGACAATAACTCGGGAACCTCTAAACCACCAGGTTTTTCTAAACCAATGTGGAAAACGACGACTCGTATTAGAGGAACATCATATATCCCTAGAAGATTAGGAAAAAGAACCAAGTCCGAAGAAGAAGAAACCAGTGATTCAGATTAGAGGGGTGTGAGCATGTTGTGTAACAAATGTATTGTAGTGTACTTGTACTTTTATGTTCTATGTAAAAATTGCTTGTATTGTTTGTTATTACGAATCTAATCCTTGTCTATTTTACAGTATAAAAATAAAATGGACATTAAGGGTAGACAACCGAATATTTTAGAAGACCTACCAGAGGATATGATTGAGGAAATCTTGTCTAGAGTCGGTCAGAATTCATTAGCACATTTAGTTATGGCGAAATTAACTTGTCAAACATTTGAAAGACTTTCCAGAAATTCCTTAGTTTATAAAAGGCTTTCCTTTGATAGGTGGGGTATATCACATTGGGGAAACTTTAAGTTACGCCGTGTTTTCTTTAAAGCGTTAAATACGGGGAACCCAAATGCAATTTTACGCTACGGGTTAAGAACCTATTTTGACTCAACATATCCCAACATAGGATTTTGTGAATTAGAAAGAGCTTCTAACATGCAACATAAAGAAGCATGTTATGCTTACGGGTTAGTGATGTTCGCTTCTTACCAAAGTGAGAAAAAGAACATCGGATTGCAGCTTTTAAATAAAAGTTTCTCACAAGTGACGGATTCAGTAGTTGGGGTGAGAAACAAGGTTTTTAGATTATTACGGGGCTGTTGGACATTACGAAACACTCGTCCTTTTGACGACATTACAACAAGCTGCCTAGCCAATGGTCATAACGGTTATTTTCCACAAGACCAAGGATGGAAAGTCGTCTTAGTAAAACCAGAATGCATGACTTGTTTCTGGACTTATGAATTACGTGTCTTTATTTCCATTGCTGAACAACTTGCGTATTAACTAGATTTATCTTCAAAACTGTCGTGTATCATAGTGTACTATATTTCATGTTATATGTAATATAGCCAAGTTGTAAGTTTGAAGAATATTTGTATGTGATATATTATTATAATCAGTTTTTCATATGGAATTGTAGTAGTTGAATTGTATATTAGCTACTAAGTATGAACTTAACGGGTAGGTAGTACCCGAATTTAAACTTATAAAACGATAATATGAAGAAAAAGCTTTTATAAATGAGTTCATATTATGCTACGAAACACTATTGACTACTCTTAATATTCTGTATGATTAACTCGATTCAGTTGGCTATTTTGAAGGAAATGGCACCGACTACTCGGCACACCATGAATATGAGCGAAGAGAAATTTTGTACCTTTCTTGCTGCAAACATAGCCGCAGTACAGGCTGCGCTACATACCAACAATAACTTTGAATCTAGTAATGCAGCTAACGGCGCAAGAAATCGTGTAGGATGCTCCTACAAAGAATTCACAGCCTGCAAACCTTTGGAATTTGATGGAACCGAAGGACCAATTGGATTGAAACGGTGGACCGAGAAAGTTGAATCGGTGTTTGCCATAAGTAAGTCTACTGAAGAGGACAAAGTTAAGTACGCTACACATACCTTCACAGGTACTGCGTTAACGTGGTGGAACACCTATCTTGAACAGGTAGGACAAAATACTGCTTACGCACTACCGTGGTCGGCATTCAAGCAATTGATGAACGAGCAGTACCGTCCTAGAAACGAAGTCAATAAACTCAAGGAAGAACTTAGAGAGTTACGAACACAAGGGTTCGACGTTACCACATATGAACGACGATTCACAGAGTTGTGCCTATTGTGTCCGGGAGCATTCGAAGATGAAGAAGAGAAGATCGACGCGTTTGTAAAAGGGTTACCAGTAAGGATTCAAGAAGATATGAGTTCACACGAGCCCGCTTCTATACAGAAGGCAAGTCGAATGGCTCATAAACTCATAATACAGATTGAGGGAAGAATTAAAGAGCAGGCAGCCGAAGAAGCCAACACAAAACAACTCAAGAGGAAGTGGGAGGAAAACGGTGACAAGAGTCACCAGTACAACAACAACAACAATTACAACCACAATCGCAACAACTATGTAGTGACCCGAACTTTTCCATGTTTATATATATTAATTGAGATTAATATTTACATTGTTAAATGTTTCCAACATGTTAAGCAATCAAACTTGTTAAGACTTGATTAATTGAAATATGTTTCATATAGACAATTGACCACCCAAGTTGACCGGTGATTCACGAACGTTAAAACTTGTAAAAACTATATGATGACATATATATGGATATATGTATATAGTTAACATGATACTATGATAAGAAAACATATCATAAAGTATATTAACAATGAACTACATATGTAAAAACAAGACTACTAACTTAATGATTTTTAAACGAGACATATATGTAACGATTATCGTTGTAAAGACATTTAATGTATATATATCATATTAAGAGATATTCATACATGATAATATCATGATAATATAATAATTTAAAATCTCATTTGATATTATAAACATTGGGTTAACAACATTTAACAAGATCGTTAACCTAAAGGTTTCAAAACAACACTTACATGTAACGACTAACGATGACTTAACGACTCAGTTAAAATGTATATACATGTAGTGTTTTAATATGTATTTATACACTTTTGAAAGACTTCAATACACTTATCAAAATACTTCTACTTAACAAAAATGCTTACAATTACATCCTCGTTCAGTTTCATCAACAATTCTACTCGTATGCACCCGTATTCGTACTCGTACAATACACAGCTTTTAGATGTATGTACTATTGGTATATACACTCCAATGATC
The DNA here is from genome assembly GCF_046630445.1 of Rutidosis leptorrhynchoides. NCBI lineage: Eukaryota > Viridiplantae > Streptophyta > Magnoliopsida > Asterales > Asteraceae > Rutidosis > Rutidosis leptorrhynchoides. The sequence goes on along the minus strand of NC_092335.1, from coordinate 16,486,329 downwards.
AGCTCTTAGCAGCCCATGTGAGTCACCTAACACATGTGGGAACCATCATTTGGCAACTAGCATGAAATATCTCATAAAATTACAAAAATATGAGTAATCATTCATGACTTATTTACATGAAAACAAAATTACATATCCTTTATATCTAATCCATACACCAACGACCAAAAACACCTACAAACACTTTCATTCTTCAATTTTCTTCATCTAATTGATCTCTCTCAAGTTCTATCTTCAAGTTCTAAGTGTTCTTCATAAATTCCAAAAGTTCTAGTTTCATAAAATCAAGAATACTTTCAAGTTTGCTAGCTCACTTCCAATCTTGTAAGGTGATCATCCAACCTCAAGAAATCTTTGTTTCTTACAGTAGGTTATCATTCTAATACAAGGTAATAATCATATTCAAACTTTGGTTCAATTTCTATAACTATAACAATCTTATTTCAAGTGATGATCTTACTTGAACTTGTTTTCGTGTCATGATTCTGCTTCAAGAACTTCGAGCCATCCAAGGATCCATTGAAGCTAGATCCATTTTTCTCTTTTCCAGTAGGTTTATCCAAGGAACTTAAGGTAGTAATGATGTTCATAACATCATTCGATTCATACATATAAAGCTATCTTATTCGAAGGTTTAAACTTGTAATCACTAGAACATAGTTTAGTTAATTCTAAACTTGTTCGCAAACAAAAGTTAATCCTTCTAACTTGAATTTTAAAATCAACTAAACACATATTCTATATCTATATGATATGCTAACTTAATGATTTAAAACCTGGAAACACGAAAAACACCGTAAAACCTGATTTACGCCGTCGTAGTAACACCGCGGGCTGTTTTGGGTTAGTTAATTAAAAACTATGATAAACTTTGATTTAAAAGTTGTTATTCTGAGAAAATGATTTTTATTATGAACATGAAACTATATCCAAAAATTATGGTTAAACTCAAAGTGGAAGTATGTTTTCTAAAATGGTCATCTAGACGTCGTTCTTTCGACTGAAATGACTACCTTTACAAAAATGACTTGTAACTTATTTTTCCGACTATAAACCTATACTTTTTCTGTTTAGATTCATAAAATAGAGTTCAATATGAAACCATAGCAATTTGATTCACTCAAAACGGATTTAAAATGAAGAAGTTATGGGTAAAACAAGATTGGATAATTTTTCTCATTTTAGCTACGTGAAAATTGGTAACAAATCTATTCCAACCATAACTTAATCAACTTGTATTGTATATTATGTAATCTTGAGATACCATAGACACGTATACAATGTTTCGACCTATCATGTCGACACATCTATATATATTTCGGAACAACCATAGACACTCTATATGTGAATGTTGGAGTTAGCTATACAGGATTGAGGTTGATTCCAAAAATATATATACTTTAAGTTTTGATCTAGCCTGAGATGTGTATACACTGGGTGGTGGATTGATTCAAGATAATATATATCAATTTTTTTCGGTACATCTAACGTTGGACAACTAGTTGTAGGTTACTAACGAGGACAGCTGACTTAATAAACTTAAAACATCAAAATATATTAAAAGTGTTGTAAATATATTTTGAACATACTTTAATATATATGTATATATTGTTATAGGTTCGTGAATCAACAGTGGCCAAGTCTTACTTCCCGACGAAGTAAAAATCTGTGAAAGTGAGTTATAGTCCCACTTTTAAAATCTAATATTTTTGGGATGAGAATACATGCAGGTTTTATAAATAATTTACAAAATAGACACAAGTACGTGAAACTACATTCTATGGTTGAATTATCGAAATCGAATATGCCCCTTTTTATTAAGTCTGGTAATCTAAGAATTAGGGAACAGACACCCTAATTGACGCGAATCCTAAAGATAGATCTATTGGGCCTAACAAACCCCATCCAAAGTACCGGATGCTTTAGTACTTCGAAATTTATATCATATCCGAAGGGTGTCCCGGAATGATGGGGATATTCTTATATATGCATCTTGTTATTGTCGGTTACCAGGTGTTCACCATATGAATGATTTTTATCTCTATGTATGGGATGTGTATTGAAATATGAAATCTTGTGGTCTATTGTTACGATTTGATATATATAGGTTAAACCTATAACTCACCAACATTTTTATTGACGTTTAAAGCATGTTTATTCTCAGGTGAATATTAAGAGCTTCCGCTGTTGCATACTAAAATAAGGACAAGATTTGGAGTCCATGTTTGTATGATATTGTGTAAAAACTGCATTCAAGAAACTGATTTCGATGTAATATATTTGTATTGTAAACCATTATGTAATGGTCGTGTGTAAACAGGATATTTTAGATTATCATTATTTGATAATCTACGTAAAGCTTTTTAAACCTTTATTTATGAAATAAAGGTTATGGTTTGTTTTAAAAATGAATGCAGTCTTTGAAAAACGTCTCATATAGAGGTCAAAACCTCGCAACGAAATCAATTAATATGGAACGTTTTTAATCAATAAGAACGGGACATTTCAGTTGGTATCCGAGCGTTGGTCTTAGAGAACCAGAATTTTGCATTAGTGTGTCTTATCGAGTTTGTTAGGATGCATTAGTGAGTCTGGACTTCGACCGTGTTTATTTGAAAAATGATTGCTTAACAAATTTTGTTGGAAACTATATATTTTTTAACATGTGAATATTATGTGATATATTAATCTCTTAACGCGTTTGATATTATGTGATAGATGTCTACCTCTAGAACAAGTCCCATTGACTCACCTAATAATAATGAAGAGTCAAATGTAAATTGGAATGATTCGTGGACTAATTCACAAGTTCCCGAAGAGGAACCGGAAGAAGAGTCGGAACCGGAAGAAGAATCGGAACCGGAAGAAGAATCGGAACCGGATGAAGAAGTAGAACCGGTGGGGGAAATAATAAAACGGTTAAGTAAAAGAAAATCCTCAACCAACCGACCAAGGTTAATTATGGTCAATGGTGTTTCCGCCAAGGAAGCAAAATATTGGGAGGATTACCAATTCTCCGATGAATCGGATTCCGACGAGAATTCCGATGATGTTATAGAAATTACCCCAACTAAATTTAAAAAGGCAAAAGAAAATAATAAGGGAAAGGGCATAAAAATAGAGAAATCTAATTCCAACCACGATGAACTTTATATGTATCGTCAACCCCCGAAGTCCTTAAGTTGTAACAATGACCCGGGAACCTCTAAACCACCAGGTTTTTCTAAACCGTTGTGGAAAACGACAGTTAGTATTAGGGGAACATCATATATCCCTAGAAACTTGGCAAAACGAACCAAAACCGAAGAAGAAGAAACGAGCGAGTCGGAATATGATAGTTGTATTCGTGTGGTGTAATATATGTAATATAGTGTGCTTATGCTTTATGATATATGTAAAAATTGCTTGTATTAATAAGTATTTTTTTATGAATCTAACTCTTGTCTATTTTACAGTTTAAAAACACAAAATGGATAGACAACCCAATATTTTAAGAGACCTACCCGGAGACATGATTGATGAAATCTTGTCTAGAGTCGGTCAGAATTCCTCGGCACAACTATTTAAGGCGAGATCAGTTTGTAAGACATTCGAAGAACGTTCCAAGAATGTCTTGGTTTATAAGAGACTTTCGTTTGAAAGATGGGGGATATCACATTGGGAAACCCATAAGTTACGATGTGTTTACTTTGACGCATATATTGCGGGGAACCCAAATGCTATTTTACGCAACGGGTTAAGAAATTATTTTGACTCAATATATCCGAATATTGGACTTCGTGATTTAGAAAAAGCGGCTAACATGCAACATAAAGAAGCATGTTATGCTTACGGATTAGTAATGTTCGCTTCTCACCAAAGTGAGAACAAGAACATCGGGCTACAACTATTAAACAAAACGTTTCCACAAGTGACGGAGTCGGTAATTGGGGTAAGAAATGAGGTTTTTAGATTATTACGGGACTGTTGGACATTACGTAACCCTCGTCCCTTTGATGACGTTACAACACGCTGTCTTATCAACGGCCATAACGGTTATGTTGCACAAGACCAAGGATGGGAAGTAGTCCTAGTAAAACCAGAATGCATGACTTGTTTCTGGACGTATGAATTACGTGTCTTTATTGCCTTTGCTGAACGACTTGTGTACTAGCTAGAATTGTCTTCACAACTATCTTGTATCAAAGTTATTGTGTGCTATATTTCATGCTTTATGTAAAATAAGCGGTATTGTAAGTTTGTAAAATATTGTATAAAAGTTTGAACGCGAAATATTATTATAATCAGTTTTTCATATAGAATTGTAGTAGCTGAATTGTATATTAGCTACTAAGTATGAACTTAACGGGTAGGTACTACCCGAATTTAAACTTATAAAATGCTAATATGAAGAAAAAGCTTTTATAAATGAGTTCATATTATGCTACGAAATACTATTAACTACTCTTATTATTCTGTATGATTAACTTGTTCCATTTAACTATTTTGAAGGAAATGGCACCGACTACTCGACACACCATGAATATGAATGAAGAGGAATTCCGTACTTTTCTAGCTTCAAACATAGCCGCAGTACAGGCTGCGCTACATACCAACAATAACCTTGGATCTGGCAGTACAGGAAATCGTGTAGGATGCACCTACAAAGAATTCACTGCCTGCAAACCTTTGGAATTTGATGGAACCGAAGGACCGATCGGATTGAAACGGTGGACCGAGAAGGTCGAATCGGTGTTTGCCATAAGTAAGTGTACTGAAGCGGACAAAGTGAAGTACGCTACGCATACCTTCACAGGTTCTGCGTTAACATGGTGGAATACCTATCTAGAGCAAGTGGGATAAGATGATGCGTACGCACTACCGTGGTCAGCATTCAAGCACTTGATGAACGAGAAGTACCGTCCCAGAACCAAGGTCAATAAGCTCAAGACAGAACTTAGAGGGTTACGAACCCAAGGATTTGATATTACCACGTACGAAAGACGATTCACAGAATTGTGCCTATTGTGTCCGGGAGCATTCGAAGATGAGGAAGAGAAGATCGATGCGTTTGTGAAAGGATTACCGGAAAGAATCCAAGAAGATATAAGTTCACACGAGCCCGCCTCCATACAACAGGCATGTAGAATGGCTCACAAACTAGTGAACCAGATTGAAAAAAGAATTAAAGAACAGACTGCTGAAGAGGCCAATGTGAAGCAAGTCAAAAGAAAGTGGGAGGAAAACGGTGATAAGAATCACCAATACAACAACAACAGCAATTACAACAATAATCGCAACAATTATCCCAACAATCGCAACATCAATCGCAACTACAACAAACGGCCCAACAACAACAACAACAACAACAGCAACTACAACAATCATCCCAACAACAATAATAACCGCAACAACAACAACAATCAGAAGCAGCTATGCCAAAGGTGTGAAAAGAATCACTCGGGGTTCTGCACCAAATTTTGCAACAAGTGTAAAAGAAATGGTCATAGCGCGACGAAGTGTGAGGTCTACGGACCAGGTGTTAATAGAACGAAAGGAACAAATGGTGTCGGAACGAGTAATGGCGGAGCAAGTAGTGTCGGAGCAAGTTATGCCAATGTAGTTTGTTATAAATGTGGAAAACCAGGCCACATTATTAGAAATTGCCCGAACCAGGAGAACACGAATGGACAAGGCCGTGGAAGAGTTTTCAATATTAATGCGGTAGAGGCACAGGAAGACCCGGAGCTTGTTACGGGTACGTTTCTTATTGACAATAAATCTGCTTACGTTTTATTTGATTCGGGTGCGGATAGAAGCTATATGAGTAGAGATTTTTGTGCTAAATTAAGTTGTCCATTGACGCCTTTGGATAGTAAATTTTTACTCGAATTAGCAAATGGTAAATTAATTTCAGCAGATAATATATGTCGGAATCGAGAAATTAAACTGGTTAGCGAAACATTTAAGATTGATTTGATACCAGTAGAGTTAGGGAGTTTTGATGTGATAATCGGTATGGACTGGTTGAAAGAAGTGAAAGCGGAGATCGTTTGTTACAAAAATGCAATTCGCATTATACGAGAAAAAGGAAAACCCTTAATGGTGTACGGAGAAAAGGGCAACACGAAGCTACATCTTATTAGTAATTTGAAGGCACAAAAACTAATAAGAAAAGGTTGCTATGCTGTTCTAGCACACGTCGAGAAAGTACAAACTGAAGAAAAGAGCATCAATGATGTTCCCATTGCAAAAGAATTTCCCGATGTATTTCCGAAAGAATTACCGGGATTACCCCCACATCGATCCGTTGAATTTCAAATAGATCTTGTACCAGGAGCTGCACCAATAGCTCGTGCTCCTTACAGACTCGCACCCAGCGAGATGAAAGAACTGCAAAGCCAATTACAAGAACTTTTAGAGCGTGGTTTCATTCGACCAAGCACATCACCGTGGGGAGCTCCTGTTTTGTTTGTCAAGAAGAAAGATGGTACATTCAGGTTGTGTATCGACTACCGAGAGTTGAACAAACTTACCATCAAGAACCGCTACCCACTACCGAGAATCGACGACTTATTTGATCAACTACAAGGCTCGTCTGTTTATTCAAAGATTGACTTACGTTCCGGGTATCATCAAATGCGGGTGAAAGAAGATGATATTCCAAAGACTGCTTTCAGAACACGTTACGGTCATTACGAGTTTATGGTCATGCCGTTTGGTTTAACTAATGCACCAGCTGTGTTCATGGACCTTATGAACCGAGTGTGTGGACCATACCTTGACAAGTTTGTCATTGTTTTCATTGATGACATACTTATTTACTCAAAGAATGACCAAGAACACGGTGAACATTTGAGAAAGGTGTTAGAAGTATTGAGGAAGGAAGAATTGTACGCTAAGTTTTCAAAGTGTGCATTTTGGTTGGAAGAAGTTCAATTCCTCGGTCACATAGTGAACAAAGAAGGTATTAAGGTGGATCCGGCAAAGATAGAAACTGTTGAAAAGTGGGAAACCCCGAAAACTCCGAAACACATACGCCAGTTTTTAGGACTAGCTGGTTACTACAGAAGGTTCATCCAAGACTTTTCCAGAATAGCAAAACCCTTGACTGCATTAACGCATAAAGGGAAGAAATTTGAATGGAATGATGAACAAGAGAAAGCGTTTCAGTTATTGAAGAAAAAGCTAACTACGGCACCTATATTGTCATTGCCTGAAGGGAATGATGATTTTGTGATTTATTGTGATGCATCAAAGCAAGGTCTCGGTTGTGTATTAATGCAACGAACGAAGGTGATTGCTTATGCGTCTAGACAATTGAAGATTCACGAACAAAATTATACGACGCATGATTTGGAATTAGGCGCGGTTGTTTTTGCATTAAAGACTTGGAGGCACTACTTATATGGGGTCAAAAGTATTATATATACCGACCATAAAAGTCTTCAACACATATTTAATCAGAAACAACTGAATATGAGGCAGCGTAGGTGGATTGAATTATTGAATGATTACGACTTTGAGATTCGTTACCACCCGGGGAAGGCAAATGTGGTAGCCGATGCCTTGAGCAGGAAGGACAGAGAACCCATTCGAGTAAAATCTATGAATATAATGATTCATAATAACATTACTACTCAAATAAAGGAGGCGCAACAAGGAGTTTTAAAAGAGGGAAATTTAAAGGATGAAATACCCAAAGGATCGGAGAAGCATCTTAATATTCGGGAAGACGGAACCCGGTATAGGGCTGAAAGGATTTGGGTACCAAAATTTGGAGATATGAGAGAAATGGTACTTAGAGAAGCTCATAAAACCAGATACTCAATACATCCTGGAACGGGGAAGATGTACAAGGATCTCAAGAAACATTTTTGGTGGCCGGGTATGAAAGCCGATGTTGCTAAATACGTAGGAGAATGTTTGACGTGTTCTAAGGTCAAAGCTGAGCATCAGAAACCATCAGGTCTACTTCAACAACCCAAAATCCCGGAATGGAAATGGGAAAACATTACCATGGATTTCATCACTAAATTACCAAGGACTGCAAGTGGTTTTGATACTATTTGGGTAATAGTTGATCGTCTCACCAAATCAGCATACTTCCTGCCAATAAGAGAAGATGACAAGATGGAGAAGTTAGCACGACTGTATTTGAAGGAAGTCATCTCCAGACATGGAATACCAATCTCTATTATCTCTGATAGGGATGGCAGATTTATTTCAAGATTCTGGCAGACATTACAGCAAGCATTAGGAACTCGTCTAGACATGAGTACTGCCTATCATCCACAAACTGATGGGCAGAGTGAAAGGACGATACAAACGCTTGAAGATATGCTACGAGCATGTGTTATTGATTTCGGAAACAGTTGGGATCGACATCTACCGTTAGCAGAATTTTCCTACAACAACAGCTACCATTCAAGCATTGAGATGGCTCCGTTTGAAGCACTTTATGGTAGAAAGTGCAGGTCTCCGATTTGTTGGAGTGAAGTGGGGGATAGACAGATTACGGGTCCGGAGATTATACAAGAAACTATCGAGAAGATCATCCAAATTCAACAACGGTTGAAAACCGCCCAAAGTCGATAAAAGAGCTACGCTGACATTAAAAGAAAAGATATAGAATTTGAAATTGGAGAGATGGTCATGCTTAAAGTTGCACCTTGGAAAGGCGTTGTTCGATTTGGTAAACGAGGGAAATTAAATCCAAGGTATATTGGACCATTCAAGATTATTGATCGTGTCGGACCAGTAGCTTACCGACTTGAGTTACCTCAACAACTCGCGGCTGTACATAACACTTTCCATGTCTCGAATTTAAAGAAATGTTTTGCTAAAGAAGATCTCACTATTCCGTTAGATGAAATCCAAATCAACGAAAAACTTCAATTCATCGAAGAACCCGTCGAAATAATGGATCGTGAGGTTAAAAGACTTAAGCAAAACAAGATACCAATTGTTAAGGTTCGATGGAATGCTCGTAGAGGACCCGAGTTCACCTGGGAGCGTGAAGATCAGATGAATAAGAAATACCCGCACCTATTTCCAGAAGATTCGTCAACACCTTCAACAGCTTAAAATTTCGGGACGAAATTTATTTAACGGGTAGGTACTGTAGTGACCCGAACTTTTCCATGTTTATATATATTAATTGAGATTGATATTTACATGATTAAATGTTTCCAACATGTTAAGCAATCAAACTTGTTAAGACTTGATTAATTGAAATATGTTTCATATAGACAATTGACCACCCAAGTTGACCGGTGATTCACGAACGTTAAAACTTGTAAAAACTATATGATGACATATATATGGATATATATATATAGTTAACATGATACTATGATAAGAAAACATATCATAAAGTATATTAACAATGAACTACATATGTAAAAACAAGACTACTAACTTAATGATTTTTAAACGAGACATATATGTAACGATTATCGTTGTAAAGACATTTAATGTATATATATCATATTAAGAGATATTCATACATGATAATATCATGATAATATAATAATTTAAAATCTCATTTGATATTATAAACATTGGGTTAACAACATTTAACAAGATCGTTAACCTAAAGGTTTCAAAACAACACTTACATGTAACGACTAACGATGACTTAACGACTCAGTTAAAATGTATATACATGTAGTGTTTTAATATGTATTTATACACTTTTGAAAGACTTCAATACACTTATCAAAATACTTCTACTTAACAAAAATGCTTACAATTACATCCTCGTTCAGTTTCATCAACAATTCTACTCGTATGCACCCGTATTCGTACTCGTACAATACACAGCTTTTAGATGTATGTACTATTGGTATATACACTCCAATGATCAGCTCTTAGCAGCCCATGTGAGTCACCTAACACATGTGGGAACCATCATTTGGCAACTAGCATGAAATATCTCATAAAATTACAAAAATATGAGTAATCATTCATGACTTATTTACATGAAAACAAAATTACATATCCTTTATATCTAATCCATACACCAACGACCAAAAACACCTACAAACACTTTCATTCTTCAATTTTCTTCATCTAATTGATCTCTCTCAAGTTCTATCTTCAAGTTCTAAGTGTTCTTCATAAATTCCAAAAGTTCTAGTTTCATAAAATCAAGAATACTTTCAAGTTTGCTAGCTCACTTCCAATCTTGTAAGGTGATCATCCAACCTCAAGAAATCTTTGTTTCTTACAGTAGGTTATCATTCTAATACAAGGTAATAATCATATTCAAACTTTGGTTCAATTTCTATAACTATAACAATCTTATTTCAAGTGATGATCTTACTTGAACTTGTTTTCGTGTCATGATTCTGCTTCAAGAACTTCGAGCCATCCAAGGATCCATTGAAGCTAGATCCATTTTTCTCTTTTCCAGTAGGTTTATCCAAGGAACTTAAGGTAGTAATGATGTTCATAACATCATTCGATTCATACATATAAAGCTATCTTATTCGAAGGTTTAAACTTGTAATCACTAGAACATAGTTTAGTTAATTCTAAACTTGTTCGCAAACAAAAGTTAATCCTTCTAACTTGAATTTTAAAATCAACTAAACACATGTTCTATATCTATATGATATGCTAACTTAATGATTTAAAACCTGGAAACACGAAAAACACCGTAAAACCTGATTTACGCCGTCGTAGTAACACCGCGGGCTGTTTTGGGTTAGTTAATTAAAAACTATGATAAACTTTGATTTAAAAGTTGTTATTCTGAGAAAATGATTTTTATTATGAACATGAAACTATATCCAAAAATTATGGTTAAACTCAAAGTGGAAGTATGTTTTCTAAAATGGTCATCTAGACGTCGTTCTTTCGACTGAAATGACTACCTTTACAAAAACGACTTGTAACTTATTTTTCCGACTATAAACCTATACTTTTTCTGTTTAGATTCATAAAATAGAGTTCAATATGAAACCATAGCAATTTGATTCACTCAAAACGGATTTAAAATGAAGAAGTTATGGGTAAAACAAGATTGGATAATTTTTCTCATTTTAGCTACGTGAAAATTGGTAACAAATCTATTCCAACCATAACTTAATCAACTTGTATTGTATATTATGTAATCTTGAGATACCATAGACACGTATACAATGTTTCGACCTATCATGTCGACACATCTATATATATTTCGGAACAACCATAGACACTCTATATGTGAATGTTGGAGTTAGCTATACAGGGTTGAGGTTGATTCCAAAATATATATAGTTTGAGTTGTGATCAATACTGAGATACGTATACACTGGGTTGTGGATTGATTCAAGATAATATTTATCGATTTATTTCTGTACATCTAACTGTGGACAACTAGTTATAGGTTACTAACGAGGACAGCTGACTTAATAAACTTAAAACATCAAAATATATTAAAAGTGTTGTAAATATATTTTGAACATACTTTAATATATATGTATATATTGTTATAGGTTCGTGAATCAACAGTGGCCAAGTCTTACTTCCCGACGAAGTAAAAATCTGTGAAAGTGAGTTATAGTCCCACTTTTAAAATCTAATATTTTTGGGATGAGAATACATGCAGGTTTTATAAATGATTTACAAAATAGACACAAGTACGTGAAACTACATTCTATGGTTGAATTATCGAAATCGAATATGCCCCTTTTTATTAAGTCTGGTAATCTAAGAATTAGGGAACAGACACCCTAATTGATGCGAATCCTAAAGATAGATCTATTGGGCCTAACAAACCCCATCCAAAGTACCGGATGCTTTAGTACTTCGAAATTTATATCATATCCGAAGGGTGTCCCGGAATGATGGGGATATTCTTATATATGCATCTTGTTATTGTCGGTTACCAGGTGTTCACCATATGAATGATTTTTATCTCTATGTATGGGATGTGTATTGAAATATGAAATCTTGTGGTCTATTGTTACGATTTGATATATATAGGTTAAACCTATAACTCACCAACATTTTTGTTGACGTTTAAAGCATGTTTATTCTCAGGTGAATATTAAGAGCTTCCGCTGTTGCATACTAAAATAAGGACAAGATTTGGAGTCCATGTTTGTATGATATTGTGTAAAAACTGCATTCAAGAAACTGATTTCGATGTAATATATTTGTATTGTAAACCATTATGTAATGGTCGTGTGTAAACAGGATATTTTAGATTATCATTATTTGATAATCTACGTAAAGTTTTTTAAACCTTTATTTATGAAATAAAGGTTATGGTTTGTTTTAAAAATGAATGCAGTCTTTGAAAAACGTCTCATATAGAGGTCAAAACCTCGCAACGAAATCAATTAATATGGAACGTTTTTAATCAATAAGAACGGGACATTTCAAACTATCCCAGCAATCGCAAAAACAATCGCAACAATAACCGCAATCCTAACAATAACTACAACAAAAATCCCAACAACAACAACAACAACTACAACAACCGTTTTAACAACAATAACAATCCCAACAACAACCTCAATAACAACAACGGCAACAAAAAACAAAAACAGCCATGTCATAGGTGTGTAGAAAATCATCAGGGGTTTTGCACGACATTTTGCAACAGGCGTAAAAGAAATGGTCATAGCGCGACAAAGTGTGAGGTCTACGGACCAAAGTTTAACAGAACTAAAGGAACAAATAATGTCAGAACAAGTAATGCCGAAATGAATAGTGTCGGAGCAAGTAATACCAACGTTGTTTGTTATAAATGTGGAAAATCGGGCCACATTATTAGAAATTGCCCAAATTAGGGGAATACTAATGGGCAGGGCCGTGGAAGAGTTTTCAATATTAATGCAGCAGAAGCACAGGAAGACCAGGAGCTTGTTACGGGTACGTTTCTTATTGACGATAAATCTGCTTATGTTTTATTTAATTCGGGTGCGGATAGAAGCTATATGAGTAGAGAATTTTGTGCTAAATTAAGTTGCCCATTGACGCCTTTGGATAGTAAATTTTTACTCGAATTAGCAAACGGTAAATTAATTTCAGCAGATAATATATGTAGGGAGAGAGAAATTAAACTGGAGGATGAAACGTTTAAAATTGATTTAATACCAGTCGAGATAGGAAGTTTTGATGTAATAATTGGCATGGACTGGTTGAAAAATGTGAGAGCAGAGGTCGTTTGTTACAAAAATGCGATTCGCATTATGCGTGAAAAAGGAAAACCTTTAATGGTGTACGGAGAAATGAACAACGCGAAGTTAAATTTTATTAGTAGTTTGAAGGTGCAAAAACTAATAAGAAAAGGTTTTTACGTCATTCTAGCACACATCGAGGAAGTTAAACCTGAAGAAAAGAACATCAGTGATGTTCCTATCGCAAAAGAATTTTCCGATGTATTTCCGAAAGAATTACCGGGATTACCCCCACATCGATCCGTTAAATTTCAAATAGACCTTGTACCAGGAGCTGTACCAAAAGCTCGTGCTCCATACAGACTCGCACCCAGTGAAATGAAAGAATTACAAAGTCAGTTACAGAAACTTTTAGAGCGTGGTTTCATTCGACCACGCACATCACCATGGGGAGCTCCTGTTTTGTTTGTCAAGAAGAAAGATGGTACATTCAGATTGTGTATCGACTACCGAGAGTTGAACAAACTTACCATCAAGAACCGCTACCCCCTACCGAGAATCGACGACTTATTTGATCAACTACAAGGCTCATCTGTTTATTCGAAGATCGATTTACATTCTGGATATCATCAAATGCGGGTGAAGTAGGATGATATTCCAAAGACTGCTTTTAGTACGCGTTACGGTCATTACGAGTTTATGGTTATGCCGTTTGGATTGACTAACGCACCAGCTGTGTTCATGGACCACATGAACCGAGTGTGTGGGACATATCTTGACAAGTTTGTCATTGTTTTCATCTATAACATACTTATTTACTCGAAGAATGATCAAGAGCACGAAGAACATTTGAGAAAAGTGCTAGAGTTGCTGAGAAAAGAAAAACTGTACGCTAAATTTTCAAAGTGTGCATTTTGGTAGGAAGAAGTTCAATTCCTCGATCATATAGTGAACAAAGAAGGTATTCAGGTGGATCCAGCAAAGATTGAAACCGTTGAAAAGTGGGAAACCCCAAAAACTCCGAAACACATACGCCAATTTTTAGGACTAGCTGGTTACTACAGAAGGTTCATCCATGACTTTTCCATAATAGAAAAACCCTTGACTGCATTAACGCATAAAGGGAAGAAATTTGAATGGAAAGATGAACAAGAGAAAGCATTTCAATTGTTAAAGAGAAAGTTAACTACGGCACCTATATTGTCATTACCTGAAGGGAATGATGATTTTGTGATATATTGTGACGTCTCAAAGCAAGGTCTCGGTTGTGTATTAATGCAACTAACGAAAGTAATTGCTTATGCGTCTAGACAATTGAAGATTCACGAACAGAATTATACGACGCATGATTTGGAATTAGGCGCGGTTGTTTTTGCATTAAAGACTTGGAGGCACTACTTATATGGGGTCAAAAGTATTATATATACCGACCACAAAGGTATTCAACACATATTTAATCAGAAAGAACTGAACATGAGGTAGCGCAGGTGGATTGAATTGTTAAATGATTACGACTTTGAGATTCGTTACCACCCAGGGAAGGCAAATGTGGTAGCCAATGCCTTGAGCAGAAAGGACAGAGAACCCATTCGTGTAAAATCTATGAATATAATGATTCACACTAACCTTACTACTCAAATAAAGGAGGCGCAACAAGGAGTTTTAAAAGAGGGAAATTTAAAGGATGAAATACCCAAAGGATCGGAGAAGCATCTTAATATTTGGGAAGACGGAACCCGGTATAGGGCTGAAAGAATTTGGGTACCAAAATTTGGAGATATGAGAGAAATGGTACTTAGAGAAGCTCATAAAACCAGATACTCAATACGTCCTGGAACGGGAAAGATGTACATGGATCTCAAGAAACATTTTTGGTGGCCAGGTATGAAAGCCGATGTTGCTAAATATGTAGGAGAATGTTTGACGTGTTCTAAGGTCAAATCTGAGCATCAAAAACCATCAGGTCTACTTCAACAACCCGAAATCCCGGAATGGAAATGGGAAAACATTACCATGGATTTCATCACTAAATTGCCAAGGACTGCAAGTGGTTTTGATACTATTTGGGTAATAGTTGATCGTCTCACCAAATCAGCACACTTCCTGCCAATAAGAGAAGATGACAAAATGGAGAAGTTAGCACGACTGTATTTGAAGGAAGTCGTCTCCAGACATGGAATACCAATCTCTATTATCTCTGATAGGGATGTAAGATTTATTTCACGATTCTGGCAGACATTACAGCAAGCATTAGGAACTCGTCTAGACATGAGTACTGCCTATCATCCACAAACTGATGGGCAGAGCGAAAGGACGATACAAATGCTTGAAGACATGCTACGAGCATGTGTTATTGATTTCCAAAATAGTTGGGATCGACATCTACCGTTAGCAGAATTTTCCTACAACAACATCTACCATTCAAGCATTGAGATAGCGCCATTTGAAGCACTTTATGGTAGAAAGTGCAGGTCTCCGATTTGTTGGAGTGAAGTGGGGGATAGACAGATTACGGGTCAGGAGATAATACAAGAAACTACCTAGAAGATCATCCAAATTCAACAACGGTTGAAAACCGCCCAAAGTCGACAAAAGAGATACGCCGACATTAAAAGAAAAGATATAGAATTTGAAATTGGAGAGATGGTCATGCTTAAGGTCGCACCTTGGAAAGGCATTGTTCGATTTGGTAAACGAGGGAAATTAAATTCAAGGTATATAGGACCATTCAAGATTATTGATCGTGTCGGACCAGTAGCTTACCGACTTGAATTACCACAACAACTCGCGGCTGTACATAACACTTTCCACGTCTCGAATTTGAAGAAATGTTTTGCTAAAGAGAATCTCACTATTCCATTAGATGAAATCCAAATCAACGAAAAACTTCAATTCATCGAAGAACCCGTCGAAATAATGGATCGTGAGGTTAAAAGACTTAAACAAAACAAGATACCAATTGTTAAGGTTCGATGGAATGCTCGTAGAGGACCCGATTTCACCTGGGAACAAGAATATCAGATGAAGAAGAAATACCCGCACTTATTTCCAGAATATACGTCAACACCTCCAACTGCTTAAAATTTCGGGACGAAATTTATTTAACGGGTAGGTACTGTAGTGACCCGAACTTTTCCATGTTTATATATATTAAATGAAATTGATATTTACATGATTAAGTGTTTCCAACATGTTAAGCAATCAAACTTGTTAAGACTTGATTAATTGAAATAGGTTTCATGAAGACAATTGACCACCCAAGTTGACCGGTGATTCACGAATATTAAAACTTGTAAAAACTATATGATGACATATATATGGATATATATGGATATATATATATATATATATATATATATATATATATATATATATATATATATATATATATATATATATATAGTTAACATGATATTATGATAAGTAAACATATCATTAAGTATATTAACAATGAACTACATATGTAAAAACAAGACTACTAACTTAAGGATTTCGAAACGAGACATATATGTAACGATTATCGTTGTAACAATATTTAACTGTATATATATCATATTAAGATATATTAATACATCATATTATTATGATAATGTAATAATTTAACATCTCTTTAGATATAATAAACAATGGGTTAACAACATTTAACAAGATCGTTAACCTAAAGGTTTCAAAACAACATTTACATGTAACGACTAACGATGACTTAACGACTCAGTTAAAATGTATATACATGTAGTGTTTTAATATGTATTCATACACTTTTGAAAGACTTCAAGACACTTATCAAAATACTTCTACTTAACAAAAATGCTTACAATTATATCCTCGTTCAGTTTCATCAACAATTCTACTCGTATGCACCCGTATTCGTACTCGTACAATACACAGCTTTTAGATGTATGTATTATTAGTATATACACTCCAATGATCAGATTTTAGCAGCCCATGTGAGTCACCTAACACATGTGGGAATCATCATTTGGCAACTAGCATGAAATATCTCATAAAATTACAAAAATATTAGTAATCATTCATGACTTATTTACATGTAAACAAAATTACACATCCTTTATATCTAATCCATATACCAACGACCAAAAATACCTACAAACATTTTCATTCTTCAATTTTCTACATCTAATTGATCTCTCTCAAGTTCCATCTTCAAGTTCTAAGTGTTCTTCATAAATTCTATAAGTTCTAGTTTCATAAAATCAAGAATACTTCCAAGTTTGCTAGCTTACTTCCAATCTTGTAAAGTGATCATCCAACCTCAAGAAATCCTTGTTGTTTACAGTAAGATATCATTCTAAATCAAGTTAATACTCATATACAAACTTTGATTCAATTCCTATAACTATAACTATCTTAATTCGAGTGATAATCTTACTTGAACTTGTTTTCGTGTCATGATTCTACTTCAAGAACTTTCAAGCCATCCAAGATCCTTTGAAGCTAGATCATTTCTTATCACTTCCAGTAGGTTTACCTACTAAACTTGAGGTAGTAATGATGTTCATAACATCATTCGATTCATACATATAAAACTATCTTATTCGAAGATTTAAACATGTAATCACTAGAACATAGTTTAGTTAATTCTAAACTTGTTCGCAAACAAAAGTTAATCCTTCTAACTTGACTTTTAAAATCAACTAAAAACATGTTCTATATCTATATGATATGCTAACTTAATGATTTAAAATCGTAAAACATGAGAAACACCGTAAAACCGGATATACGCCGTCGTAGTAACACCGCGGGCAGTTTTGGGTTAGTTAATTAAAAACTATGATAGATTTTGATTTAAAAGTTGTTATTCAGGGAAAATTATTTTTCTTATGAACATGAAACTATATCCAAAAATCATGGTTAAACTCAAAGTGGAAGTATGTTTTTCATAATGGTCATCAAGACGTCGTTCTTTCGACAGAAATGACTACCTCTTACAAAAATGACTTGTAACTTATATTTCTGACTATAAACCTATACTTTTTCTGTTTATATTCATAAAATAGAGTTCAATATGAAACCATAGCAATTTGATTCACTCAAAACGGATTTAAAACGAAGAAGTTATGGGTAAAACAAGATTGGATATTTTTTGATTGTTGTAGCTACGGGAAATATTGTAACAAATCTATATTAATCATATCCTAGCTAACTTATATTGTATTATACATGTATTCTAATATATTATGTAATCTTGGGATACCATAGACACTTATGCAAATGTTTTGACATATCATATCGACCCATGTATATATATTATTTGGAACAACCATAGACACTCTATATGCGGTAATGTTGGAGTTAGCTATACAGGATTGAGGTTGATTCCAAAAATATATATACTTTGAGTTATGATCTAGCCTGAGACGTGTATACACTGGGTTGTGGATTGATTCAAGATAATATATATCAATTTATTTCTGTACATCTAACTATGGACAACTAGTTGTAGGTTACTAACGAGGACAGCTGACTTAATAAACTTAAAACATCAAAATGTATTAAAAGTGTTGTAAATATATTTTGAACATACTTTGATATATATGTACATATTTGTTATAGGTTCGTGAATCGACCAGTAGCCAAGTCTTACTTCACGACGAAGTAAAAATCTGTGAAAGTGAGTTATAGTCCCACTTTTAAAATTTAATATTTTGGGATGAGAATACATGCAGTTTTATAAATTGTTTTATGAAATAGACACAAGTAAATGAAACTACATTATATGGGTGAATGATCGAAGCCGAATATGCCCCTTTTTGCTTGGTAGCCTAAGAATTAGTAAACCGATCTACTAATTGACGCGAATCCTAAAGATAGATCTATTGTGCCTAACGAACCCCATCCAAAGTACCGGATGCTTTAGTACTTCGAATTCGTTTATATCATGTCCGAAGGATTTCCCGGAATGATATGGGATATTCTTATATGCATCTTGTTAATATCGGTTACCAGGTGTTCACCATATGAATGAATTTTATCTCTATGTATGGGATGTATATTGAAATATGAAATCTTGTGGTCTATTATTATGATTTGATAATATATAGGTTAAACCTATAACTCACCAACATTTTTGTTGACATTTTAAGCATGTTTATTCTCAGGTGATTATTAAGAGCTTTCGATGTTGCATACTAAAATAAGGACAAGATTTGGAGTCCATGCTTGTATGATATTATGTAAAAACTGCATTCAAGAAACTTATTTTTGATGTAATATATTCTTATTGTAAACCATTATGTAATGGACGTGTGTAAACGGTATATTTTATATTATCATTATTTGATAATCTACGTAATGCTTTTTAATCCTTTATCGATAAAATAAAGGTTATGGTTGTTTTAAAAATGAATGCAGTCTTTGAAAAATGTCTCATATAGAGGTCAAAACCTCGCGACGAAATCAATTAATATGGAACGTTTATAATCAATATGAACGGGACATTTCAGAGTTCTCTCTTCATAACCAATGTTGGTTGTAATCACCTTGCTAAATGATATACTACACACCTAAGGATTATTAACTTGCTAATTGAATCTTATTTGTGAGAGCATGGTGCTTAATATTTATTACATCCAACATGCCATATATTTGTCATCATGCTTATGTGCTTACATGCTTATGATCTATTAACATGTTGAAAAATTATGTTTAGATGTTTCTATGTTCATGATATTTTAAAACACTTCAAATGCTTACTATGATACATGAAAATTGTTAACTAGTTAACATTACACGTAGTCAAGTTAATATATGTTAACATGATAATAATTGTCCTAGATCATAATTGTTGAGTTCCTAATAAGTAATTTGATATTAGCCTACTTGCCATGATTTATGTGATTGCTTGTTGCGCTATATCTTTTAAGTACACTACTTGGGCTATATTTGAAAAGATAACTAAATAAGTAGTGGTTCAATATATATCATGCTGATCGTAATTTATGAGTCAATTGCCTACTTGTTCGAGTTACTTAGGTTATGCATTTACTGATCAATATTCATACTATGGAACATGCCTTTATTTGACATTATTGCTACTTGTAGTGTGAATTTTAGTTGAGCTTATTATGGATGATTGCTTGTTTTGATGCGAGATATGCTTACTATAATGAATATTATTCTTGAATCCTATGCATGCATATTTTTCTAACAATACATGCGAGACTTGTTCAATGCATTGTTATGCTCATCACTCATGCAAAGGAAAGTTCGAATATGTCACACTATTGAGCCGTTACAAGATCTTTTAAGAAATCTAAAGGTCTCTATGCATCATGGTCTTGTGCATTCGAGATTCTCCAACATCGATTTCATGTGTCTTGGGGCTTCGGATGATGATGGATTGCTACGGTTTAGAAAAGCGGTGTATATACATTCGTTGGTTTATGGATAACCTCGTGGATCTCAAAGAAAAAAACATATGTAGCTTTCTCTACTATCAAAGCCGAGTATGTAGCAATTGGAAGATCATGTGCTAAAAGCTTATGCATAAATCAAACTTTCCTACATTACGGTACCATTTCTTCCAAAACTCATATACATGTGCATTCTCATGATAAAATTGGATTAATAAATATTTGAACACCAATTTAGCTTTGATCATTACATGATAAGTGAAATATTAACATACTCTATATGTTTAGGATTATACATGCATTTATCAATGCGTATAGGGTGATATGTTTCTATCTGATAACTATTTGACATGCTTTGATTATGATGCTCATAATTCTAATGTGCTTAATGCATGCTATAACATCTATGCCCATATAAAACTCTGATTATTATGCATGATTATTTGCTTGAAAATTGAGCTCATATTAGCTTTTGCATGCTACTTTCACTTGTGTCTTCACATTGTGCTATGAGTAATATGTATGCCATGTCAGGTTATGCTTGTGTCTTTACATGCCTGTTTGGAACTACTTGTTGTATGACATGATTACGTATGCTACTGTTACTTGTTTGTCATGCTATGCTATGCTTGTGTTTTAACATGCTTGTTTGAACCTACTTTCTTTCATACATACTCTAGCATCTAAGCTTATAAATATGATTGTTATGCATGATTATTTGATTGACAATTGACCTCATGTATATTGGCTTTTGCATGCTACACTCACTTATGTTTTCACATTGTGCTTTGTGAAATTTGTATACCGTACTATGCTACATGGTTCTACATGCTTGTTAAAACCTACTTACTCTTATACATGCATGAAATTGGTAGAACTAGTAGATTAATGTTGGTACTTTATTATAGTATTGCATGATATACTAAGTTCCCTCACTACATGTTATATCGTAAACCCATGCTATACCATTCATTAACATGTATGACACACAATGACTCTTATGTTTGCTATATATTATTTTGCGTGTGTACTAACCCTTAATTGAAGGTCTATCTAGCTCGTTGAGTCCATATCATTCCTTACTTGGTCTTATGATCATGTATGGTTCAAGGGGGAGCCATGTTGTCTTTTGATACTTAATGTGGTGTACCATTTAAGGGGGGAGCATTACTCTAGGGCGTGCTTAGTTCCAAGTGGGACTAACCTTTTTGCTTCGACAAAAGGGGGAGAGGTTGTATGGTAAGTGACGTTAACACTTGTATTGTATGTATGTCTAAGCACTTACCTATATTTATCATCATCAAAAAGGGGGAGAATGTTGGTTAGTAATCCAATGATAATATTCAAATATTAACCATCTTGTTTTGATGATAACACTAAATGGCAAGTGCTTACCAATGTGTATACAATACAAGTTCACAAGCCTACATGATCTCTAGCAAGAGACCACATGTCATTAGAAACAAAAATATTTGAAAAACGCACGGCTGCACCACGCTCGACCGTAATCCTGACCGTAGATGCCTTTTGCCAAGTTTCGAACCAAAATTCAAATCGTTTTGAAAACTGGCTTCACGGTCGACCATACAGCTGATCGTGATTGAAGCCGCAATTTTTGCTGTTAAACTTTTCAATCAAACAAAGATCTACCACTTCCGAGCATCCATAATTTATGAAACCTTATATTATCATACTGAGAATTGATGCCCTTTTTATATCCAAAAGGGTTTTTATCATAAAGCGCTAATTTCGACTAATCTCACTTAATAAAGTCTTAATGAAGTTTTGAGCCAAATTAGTGCTAACACATAAGTGTTATATCTTTTTACATCTTGCTACACAATACTACTTAAACATTTTTAAACATACTAATGATGGTCATTAAAGTCCCAATTAAAGAGATGCTCTCTCATTTCTCTTAAGTATCACTTGTATGTATATTATGTACGTGTGTATGCTTAATTAAATCAAGGCTAGTCACAAAGTGTTCAACTAGATTCAAACTAGTCAACTAAGGATGTAACAAGGTTCCAACTAGCAAGATATTTCCATCAAGAAGAAGACAAGGGATTAAGGTGCTAGTTATGCTTGTTTGGAAGTTAATGGGTCATGAAGACAAAACTCTTCACAAGAGTTAAATTAGTCTCATTTGGCTTGTTGCAAGCAACCAATGAGGCAATATACTTCCATTCAAATATTGAAAAAGTGTTACATACATGGGTTATGGTGTTTGGAAGTTTATGGTTTGTCAAAAGATGATTAAAGCAACTAGCCTAGGGATTCTTCATTATAATTAAACAAGTCAAGATTGACTTGTAGCAAGCAACCAATGGGAGATGATACTTCCATTCAAGTATTGACAAAGCTTAAGATTCATGGGATATTGTGTTTAGAGCTTCGTGGGTTGTCAAGCGACAAGGTTTCAGCATTTGCCATAATAGGAAATCAATGACACAAGAGAAGGACAATGGAACTTTCCTCATTTGCAAGCTTATGTCAACTTCATTGAATGCATCCAAAGTAAGAGATGATGGTCAAGGGTATCAAGATGTTTTGGCATCTTTTTGCAGACATCAAACAAAGGAAAATGGCCAAAAAAATGCAAATTACAACGGCTCTATAACGGATTTATTTTCAGTACAGCAGGGAGCGCGGTCGATCTACAGTCGACCGTGCAGAGAGTCTCGCAGGTTCTGTCAGCATTTTTCTCTTCCTATATATACCAACATTTGCCAAACCCTACCTCTTTCCAAAACACTTTCAAATACATATCTACTGATCTCCCAAGCCTGAAGCAAATATCCATGGAGAGATTATAAGAGAGAAAGAGAGATTCTACTTACACTAAGTAGAATTAAAATGTAAACTTTGTACTTATTATTTGTATCTTTAAGTTTACTTTGTAAGATACTTCCTTAGGGGGTCAAGGAAGTTAGATAGTTCTTATGATAGGAAACACCATCTTACTTAATGATTCAACTTCCTTAAAGGGATCTAGGAAGTTGATCAATTCCATTGGGAATTAATTTGGTGTGACCTATTGAAGGACTATGAGTGATTGTAAGCTTAGCTATAAGTTTTAAGAAACCACTAAGTAACTATTCACCCCCCCTCCTCTAGTTACTTACACAATGTTACATAAAAACAAGTATCAAAATGATATTTATATATGAAAAATATTTTAAATGCAAAAGGTAATAATTATCGTAAAATTTGAAAGTTCAAAATTCACCTTAAGAAATAGCAAAATGGCTTTTTCGGCTTTAAAATTATTTTGAATGGAAGAAAGCCTTCAGCACGTCTTGGTCATAGCGTTGTTAACTATTTCTCTTGTGAAAATGGGTCCAATTTTCAAATAAAGTTTTTATAGCTCCTTTTCCACATAATTCATCCCGATTATGTGGCCAACGTAATGTGCTCAAAATTTTATTTTGCGGCCATGAATTATTATCGAAACGAAACTATTGTCAAATGCATTCAATATGAAAGTTTAAATAAGAAACAATTATAAAGTTAATTGAGAGATATCAATAAGTGTCACAAAATAATCGAACCATTAAACCAAGATGTCACTAAATATGCAAGGATTTGTGGTTATTGGGGATATAATAACCCCAAAAATATTCTCAATGTACCTAAATACAGTGTTATATAGAAAACAAGTATCAAAATGATATTTAAATATGCATAAGATTTCAAATGAAAAAGTAATAATTATCGTAAAATCTGAAAGTTCAAAATTCACCTTTAGAATTACGAAAATGACTATTTCGGCTTCAAAACTATTTCAAATGGAAGAAAGCCTTCAGGAAGTCTTGCTCATAGCTTCATTATCTAGTCACGTGCGAAAATTAGCCCAATTTTCAAACGAAGTTTTTTTAGCTCGCTTGCCACATAATTCATCCCGATTATGTTGCAAACCTAAGGTGTTTAAAAAACCATGAATTATTATCGAAATGAAACTATATTCAAATATATTTGCATTCAATATGAAATTTTAAAAAGAAACAAATCTAGAGTTATGAATAGAGAGATATCAAAAAGTACGTCACAAAATAATCGAACCATTAAACCAAGATGTCACTATACGTGCAAGGATTTGTGGCTAGTGAGGATATATTAACCCCAAAAATATTCTAAATGTACTTAAATACAGTGATACATAAAAAATAAGTATCAAAATGATATTTAAATATACATAAGATTTTAAATGCAAAGGTAATAATTATCGTAAAATTTGAAAGTTCAAAATTCACCTTCAGAAATAGCAAAATGACTTTTTCGGCTTCAAAATTATTTCGAATAGAAGAAAGTCTTCAGAAAGTCTTGGTCATAACGTTGTTATCTATTCCTCGTGCGAAAATGGGTCCAATTTTCAAACTAAGTTTTTATAGCTCGCTTGCCACATAGTTCATCTCGATTATGTGGCCAACGTAATGTGCTCAAAAATTTGTTTTGCGGCCATGAATTATTATTGAAACGAAACTATATTCAAATATATTTGCATTCAATATGAAATTTTAAAAAAGAAACAATTATAGAGTTATGAATGGAGAGATATCAAAAAGTGTCACAAAATAATCGAACCATTAAACCAAGATGGCACTATACGTGCAAGGATTTGCGGATAGTGGGGATATATTAACCCCAAAAATATTCTAAATGTACTGAAATACAGTGTTACATAAAAAAACAAGTATCAAAATGATATTTAAATATGCATAGATTTCAAATGAAAAAGTAATAATTATCGTAAAATCTGATAGTTCAAAATTCACCTTTAGAAATACCAAAATGACTTTTTCGGCGTCAAAACTATTTCGAATGGAAGAAAGCCTTCAGGAAGACTTGCTCATAGCGTCATTATCTAGTCACATGCGAAAATGAGTCCAATTTTCAAACGAAGTTTTTATGGCTTACTTGCCACATAATTCATCCCGATTATGTAGCAAACGTAATGTGCTCAAAAATGTGTTTTGCGGCCATGAATTATTATTGAAATAAAACTATATTCAAATATATTTGCATTCAATATGAAATTTTAAAAAAGAAAAAATTATAGAGTTATGAATGGGGAGATATCAAAAAGTGTCACAAAATAATCGAACTATTAAACCAAGATCTCACTATACGTGCAAGGATTTGTGGCTAGTGGTGATATATTAACCCCAACAATATTCTAAATGTACTTAAATACAGTGTTACATAAAATTATTTCGAATGGAAGAAAGCCTTCAGCACGTCTTGGTCAGTGTGTTGTTATCTATTCCTTGTGCGAAAATGGTTCCAATTTTCAAACGAAGTGTTTATAGCTCGCTTGCCACATAATTCATCCCGATTATGTAGCCAACGTAATGTGCTCAAAAATTTGTTATGCGGCCATGAATTATTATCGAAACGAAACTATAGTCAAATATATTTGCATTTAATATGAAATTTTAAAAAAGAAACAATTATAGAGTTGTGAATTGAGAGATATCAAAATGTGTCACAAAATAATCGAACCATTTACCAAGATGTCTCTAAACGTGCAAGAATTTGTTGCTAGTGGGGATATATTAACCCCAAAAATATTCTCAATGTACCTAAATACTGTGTTACATAAAAAACAAGTATCAAAATGATATTTAAATATGCATAAGATTTCAAATGAAAAAGGAATAATTATCATAAAATCTGAAAGTTCAAAATTCACCTTTAGAAATACCAAAATGACTTTTTCAACGTCAAAACTATTTCGAATGTAAGAAATCCTTCTGGAAGTATTGCTCATAGCGTCATTATCTAGTCACATGCGAAAAT
Organism: Rutidosis leptorrhynchoides; assembly: GCF_046630445.1. NCBI lineage: Eukaryota > Viridiplantae > Streptophyta > Magnoliopsida > Asterales > Asteraceae > Rutidosis > Rutidosis leptorrhynchoides. Next base: position 16,460,060 of record NC_092335.1, on the reverse strand, counting down.
GAGTCCAATTTTCAAATGAAGTTTGTATAGCTCGCTTACCACATAATTCACCCCGATTATGTGGCAAACGTAATGTGCTCAAAAAATGTGTTTTGCGGCCATTCAAAATAAAATTTTAAAAAAGAAACAATTATAGAGTTATGAATGGAGAGATATAAAAAAGTGTCGCAAAATAATCGAACCATTAAACCAAGATGTCACTATACGTGCAAGGATTTGTGGCTAGTGGGGATATACTAATCCCAAAAATATTCTAAATGTACTTAAATACATTGTTACATAAAAAATAAGTATCAAAATTATATTTAAATATGCATATGATTTTAAATGCAAAGGTAATAATTATCTTAAAATTTGAAAGTTCAAAATTCACCTTCATAAATAGCAAAATGACTTTTTCGGCTTCAAAATTATTTCGAATGGAAGAAAGCCTTCAGCACGTCTTGGTCATAGCGTTGTTATCTATTCCTCGTGCGAAAATGGGTCCAATTTTTAAACGAAGTTTTTATCGCTCGCTTGCCTCATAATTCATCCCGATTATGTGGCCAACGTAATGTGCTCAAAAATTTGTTTTGCGGCCATGAATTATTATCGAAATGAAACTGTAGTCAAATATATTTGGATTCAATGTGTAATTTTAAAAAAGAAACAATTATAGAGTTATGATTGAGATATATTGATGTGAAGCGAGGTGTATATAAAATAGTTATTATTTTACTAGGAAAATACTATTAAATACGATACAATTTTACACAAGATATTTATTTATTTATAGAATGGATATACTTAAACCTTGCTACAACACTTATAGGCAGTGTACCTAATCGTACAGTAGTGTAGTTTTTAGTAATTCCGGTTCGTTCCACAGGGAAATCTTTAAACAAAGCTCAACGCTATATTAGTTTACTTTTATAAAAATACAAATATATATAAGTAATATTATTATTATAAAGGGGGGTTTTTACCGTTTAATGACCGGTTTGTCGATTTTAAGACTTTAGTCGCAGTTAAAACCTAATGTAAAAAAATAAATACAAGACTTTAAATTAAAGCGTAAAGTAAATAACGATAATGAAATTGCGAATAATAAAAATGCGATAAAATAAAATTGCGATAATTAAAAAGTACGATAATTAAAAGTGCGATTAAATAACAATAAATAAAAGTGCGATAATTAGAAGTGCAATTAAATATAAAATAAAGGAAATAAAATATGAAATAAAAGAATTATGCTTATTTAAACTTCCGTAATCATGATGTTTGACGTGTTGATTTTAGTTTTATGCCCATGGGTTAATTGTCCTTTGTCCTGGATTATTCAATATGTCCGTCTGGTTTTTGTCCATAACAGTCCATCAGTCATAAATATAAATTGCAAGTGTCCTTGTCAAATTATTATTATACCCGAAGTTAAATATTCCAACTAATTGGGGATTCGAATTGTAACAAGGTTTTAATACTTTGTTTAATGAATACACCAGGTTATCGACTGCGTGTAAACCAAGGTTTTACTACTTTGTTAACAATTACACCAATTACCCTTGAATGTAATTTCACCCCTGTTTTAATTATTCTAGTGGCTATTAATCCATTCCCGTGTCCGGTTAAATGAACGATTATTCGTACATATAAATACCCCGCCCATCGTGTCCGATCGAGTGTATATGGTAATTTATAGGGACGCCCAATTGTAAATCTTTATATTAACATTAACAAATTTTCATTTAGTTAAACAAATATAAAGCCCATTAATAGCCCATAGTCTAATTTCCACAAGTGTCGTTCTTTTGTCCAAACCCCAATTATGGTACAAAGCCCAATTACCCAATTTTAGTAATTAGCCCAACATCATGATTACTTCGTTTTAAATAAGCATAATAATAACTTAGCTACGAGACATTAATGTAAAAAGGTTGAACATAACTTACAATGATTAAAAATAGCGTAGCGTTACACGGACAGAATTTCGACTTACACCCTTACAACATTCGCTAACATACCCTTATTATTAGGATTTAAAATTAAAATTAAAATTAAAATATAAATTATATATATATATATTACTCGTATGAATGAGAAGAAAAAAGATATGAAATTTGATCAGAATTCGGTTGGCTTTATAGCCAGAGTTGAAAATTGGGGCTCCGCGACTCGCGGCAAAATGCCCTTAAAACTCCGCGAGTCGCGGAGATATATTTACAGCTCACACCCTTGGAGTTTCTTGCTGCCGACGGTTTTTAATATATATATATAATATATATATAATTAATATAATTAATTATATATTATATTATATTTATATACATAGTTAACTTGTAATTTTTAGTCCGTTGCGTCGAGCGTTAAGAGTTGACTCTAGTCCCGGTTCCGGATTTTCAAACGTCCTCGCGTACAATTTAATATCTTGTACTTTGCGTTTTGAATCTTGTACTTCTGTAATTTCGAGACGTTTCTTATCAATAATTGGAACTTTTTTTATTGTCTTTTGTTCTTTTGAGCTTTTTGGTCGTTTGCGTCTTCAATTCGTCGAATCTGTCTTTTGTCTTCACCTTTTATTATTTAAACGAATATCACTTGTAAATAGAACAATTGCAACTAAAAGCTTGTCTTTCTTGAGGAATAATGCTATGAAATATATGTTCGTTTTTAGCATTATCAAATATTCCCACACTTGAGCGTTGCTTGTCCTCAAGCAATATTGTCTTGAAATACTAAAATCACTTCTTTATTCTTCACACTTTGTACATCAGTGATTTCTATACGGCGGTATAAACAATGGTAGCAACGATATGGTTTACAGTCCCACATGACTATAAAAATTTAGATCCATTAAGGAAATTGGATCTTTATGAAAACATTTGATCTTTTGAAATCTAGTTTTTACCCTAGATAAGTTTTCCAGAATAACCCTTTACCGGTGTTTGCAAAATATTTTTGTGGGTTTGGTGGGTTTCAGATTTGAAAATTTTAGCTCAAAACTTGCGGTTTTGTGTCACCCACTTGCTAACCTTGTATTTGGAAAGCAACACGTCCAGTTTACTTGTCCCGTATATTACCTTTCGGCAAACTACCATCCGGTTGTAAAGGAAAGCGATGAACAAGAAACTGTTAAGGCAATGTCCCGTGACATGCAGATGATTATGGTCTTTTAACGTGTCGGATGCTAGAACTATCCTTGGTAGGAGCGATAGTAAAGATCATCCTATGATTTTTCGGTCTGGCACAAGGTCCTGTCTTTGACCATGCTATGCAACCACCGTTCTTACGGTTGACACCCGATTTAGTTCAGGTGACCTAATGAATTCCAGGTGAATTCCTAGGATTTTACGTTCAATGGTAATGAACGCATTGAAAATAGGGTTTTCAGAAAACAAATCGGTTTATAATTTTGATCAAAATATTTTCTCGTTTAAGCTCGAGTTTAGATATCATTGAATTCCATGAGTTTGTAATTCTCAATCTTTAAGGTCAATCTCTAGGATTGAGTAATATCAGTCTTAAAAGCTGATTTTTAATCTTTAAGGAGATTATCCTTTCTGGGGATCTGATTCATTAGTCTTATCCAGCTAATTTGCATGGTGCCCCCCCATTGTACGAGATAAATCCTTCTCATGGTTAGGATAAATCTGACCACTTGGCGACCCTGTTTAATGCTGAGGTCCGTGGATTTCCAGCCGATTTTAGAGATGACTTTTCTAGATTTTTCGTCAACCTACAGCTGGTCTGGACGACAACTTCATGACCTAAATCAAGAAGCGCGTTTCTTTTTCGGAAGACTTTACTTCCTTTTAATGATGGAATTGATTCATCGTGTAGATCCATCTCTTCTTTTCTTTCATTGGGTAAAACAGTTTAGTTTAGTCCAAAGCAAAAGTATTTTCAGTTATTTGTTACAGATATATGTGACATATGTTTAAAATAATTTGGTAAATTTTCCCACACTTGGCTTTTTATTTTTCTTTTTATCGTCCTCTATTCCATTTTAAATGAATTTTAACATTTTAATTTGTTTCTCAATTTATGTCCTTTCCGAGGTAACAATAATTTCGGTGTTAAAACCTAGTTTTATCGTTCATAAATATGTATAAACATGATTTTGAATTCATTTAATTGAAAATTTTGAAAAATTTTACTAGAATTGGGTAGTCAGTATATAAGACTAGGGCTGTTCTTTTTTATCAGAGAGCACTAGATTCTAATACAACTACTGCTTTACTAGTATTTTTAATGGTAACCAAGTGTATAAAGTAAAAAATTTTAAAATCCGAAAGAATTTAACCCCTTCCCACACTTAAGATCTTGCAATGCCCTCATTTGCAAGAAATCAGTAACAATTTAAATTATTGAGGGTGATTTGTGTGAAAATGATTAAATTTTTACCAAAGTTTCCAAATATATTGGCGTTTGTTTGCTGAATGATAAATGGTGCACATCATTTGTTCATTCCGTCTTGTTGTTATTTCACATATATTTTGCATCTTGTCGTCAAAATTAGTTGCTTTTGCTGAACTTAATGCCAGTCTTTGAAAATGCGTTGTTTTACCCTGTTGTATACATAAGATAAACTGCAAACATATATACATATTTTTGAAGTTTGGTATATTACCCCACATTCAAAAATTATTAAAATCTAAGAATAAAAGTTAGATAATTATAAAAATGATTACAATATTAACAAAAATATTAAATGCATCAATAATTACAAATTACAAAATAATAAAAAAAATAAAAAGTAAACTAAGGATGATATTGGTACCAATAGGGGTTCCACGCATAACCATAAGTGCTATAGAATGCTTCGTCAGGGTCATACGTAGGATATGGTGGCTGCATCTCTATCGACCAAGGAGGGAAGACGGGTTTCGGTGTAGGAATATAGTTTCTACCTATATGTTGGCAATGCGCTATGATCTGGTTCTGATGAACTTGCCAATCTTCAAATGCTCTCTGTCTAGCATTTTCGTATTCCTGAGAAGCTATAAACCTATGCATTTCTTGCATCTCATTCCCCCCTCCTACATTACCTTGTTCCTGGTTTCTCTCCACCTGTGGATGTCTACCATGGTATCGTACTGCGGCGTTATTTCGCCGCTTCAAAACTTTCGCACCATGGTATACATTTAAACCTATAGTGTCGCGGGGTTCCGGCTCTTCTACTAATAATCCCCCCCGACTTATATCCACACCGAGATATTCACCAATCAAAGTAATAAAAATACCACCTCCTATTATGCTATGTGGACGCATCCCCCGAACCATAGCTGATAAATAATAACCCACACAATATGGTATACTTACAGCGCTGTGTGGGTCTCGAATACACATATAGTAAAACAAATCTTGTTCATTTACCTTTTCTTTGTTTTTACCCCTTTGTGTAATCGAATTAGCTAAAAACCTATGTATTACTCTTAATTCGGCTCTATCTATATCCAAATAAGAGTAGTTTCCCCCTTTGAAACGGTGATGGCTTGTCATTTGACTCCACACACCGTGTGTATCAAAATTCTCATCTATCTTTCTACCGTTTAGTATCAATCCTCTACAATCGGCAGACGCTAATTCCTCAGGCGTATATATACGTAAAGCCTGAGCCATGTCCAGTAAAGACATGTGGCGCATCGAACCGCCTAACAAAAATCTAATAAAAGAACGATCGGTTAAACTAGCTACCCGATCATTCAACTCTATACTACATAACAAATCTTCACACCATACTTTATATACAGGTCTGCGTATGGTGAATAAACATATCCAGTCATTAAAAGAAGAATTACCATACCTCTGTACCAGTAATTCCCTAATTGGCCCAGCCAATTCTACAGCTTCTAAGGGTCCCCATTCTATGACCCTTGGTACCTCAACAACCTTGGAATGAAGAGTATGCAAACCCCGTTGATATTTTGGATAATCTATCCAAAGTCTGTCAAATCTCAGGTTCGGGTGCAACTGTTCCAAGTGCATATCTGAAAAGGTCATGACTGGATGAGGTACATCCTGCTTGTAGTAGTTATCTACCTCCTGTTGTTCCAAGTTCTCAGCAGGAGCATGGCGGGCTTGGGATGAAGATTCACCCCTTTCATTCTGCAAAACACATCAAACACAAATTTTGTGCATCCAAATATGCATTAGTGTCAGCAAAATCATCAATCAAAATAATTACAATGACATTATCAATTTATATCAAACTTAAGCTTATTTTCACATTTTTATCAAATCTACACTTTTTCAAATAAGCATATACGAAAATTTTCGCCAAGTTCATAAGCATTCAACTCAAATAACATGTCAAAATAATCATTACTAGCAATTAAACAAGTCTCAAATGGCATTATCTTTCAAAAATCAAGTTCATGAATTTTGGACTTGAAAAAGTCCACTTTAATTCTCAAAATCATGTTTAGGCTCAAAGTTTGGATCATTTAACTACCTAGACATGTTACACTACTCAATTTAGCAACAATTCATGACAAAAATCGGCCATAACCTGTTTATATCAAAAAGCCCCAAATTGCTCAAGAACACAAACTCTAGATTATTCAAAATTTGAAGTTTAAGGCTTCTAATCATGTTAAACAGCATCAATCTAGGTTATACAAGCATAATACATAAACAATTTAAGTCTAATTACACTAAAAAGCATCAAAATCAAATTGGGGAAAAATAGCTCAAGAACACTAAAATTCGAATTAAATGGTGTTTAGGTGTAGAAATTTACCGTTTTTCTTGAGTAATTCTTAGATATCATCCTTCTCAACATGATTTTAGCAAAAAATTTGGTGATTAACGGTTAAAAATTGAGATTTTTGGGGGTGATTTTCGGGTTTTTTCGCAGTTATTTTCGAGCTGTATGTTTCTGTTTTGTGTGTGGGGGAGTGACTGATCGTTCAGCTATTTTATTTTTTTTCCTGGGTTTTGGTCCCTCCGCGAGTCGCGGAGGTTTGCACTGCAAACTCCGCGACTCGCGGAGTTTACTCTTTTTTTTTTTTTTTTTTTTTTTTATAATCTTTAACTTCTTAAAACAATTTAGTAATTAATTTTAAAATTTTGTTTCCCTTGTTATTTAGGATGAGGTCGTTTCGGATCGATGTCCTAGTCCGTCCCTCGACAAAATTTTAAAATTTGTCAATTTCAAGCAATTGTTTTAAAAGCTTAGATTTTTGGATTTTTTAATTTTTTTTTGGCATACTTTAAATTAATAAGATTAAAAATAATGATAATAAAAGTTCTCGTCCCTCCCTGGGGTAAAGCAATTTCGGTTCAAAGACCTAGTCTTCAACTTACGACGAATTTTAAAAATCATATTTTTAACTTAATGAGATAAAGTAAATTTTTTTTGTTTTTAAATTCACATAACTTAAATATAAAATTCAAAATTAATATTAAAAATTCACACCAAACTTAAAATTTGAAATGCATAAAATTAAAAATTCATATTTTAAAAATAATTAAAAATTCACACCAAACTCAAAATTTGAAATGCATAAAATTAAAAATTCATATTTTAAAAATTAAAAGTTCACACCAAACTTAATTTAAAAATTTATAAATTCATATCAAACTTATATTAATTTTTCAAATATTTACAATTTTAAATATATTGTTTTTACAAAGTTTACAATATTAATTTAAGATTTAAATATTAATTTTAAAAACATGGTAAAAATAAATTTAAAAATCTTTTTTTGTCTTTTTATCCCACTTTAATCAATCAAATATTATCAAAAATATGCGCCCCTCTTTTCGGTAAAGTAATTTCGGTTCCAAGACCTAATTTAACTCATGACGAATTTTTGAAATATTTTGGGTTGATTGATTAAAGATATTTATACCTTAAGAATAAACGTTAAATTTCGCAGTGATGTAATAAATTTTTGAATGATATCAATAATTTCGGTCGCCAAACCTATTTTTATTTAATACCAATTTAATACTTTTTAGCGAACAAATTAGCGTTTATTATCAAAAGGTTAAAAATAAAAATAAAAATAAAAACTGTACAGACATACCTGTGAAATAGATTTCTTAGTTATATGATCTATTATATTCATAAGATAGTCGGTTTAATTGGTTTTCCATGGCTGCATAGGCGTAACCTCGAGCATTCATTGTCTTTTCTTCTAAACATATGAACGGTCCGTCTCTGCATAAAGTAACAAATTCGGTATTTGAATAGGTTTGATTATTTGAACATTTACCTCCATGTGACCATTTTCCGCATTTATGACATCGTTCTAGGTGTCGTGCTCTTCTTTTCGCTGCGGATTTTGATTTTCCTTTACCAAATTGTAACTTATTATCTTCGCATCTGGATCCTTTTCTAACTCCGTCCATTCTTTCTCTGATTACTGATACTAATTCACTCGGTAGTATGTCATTATTTCTTTTAGTGATCAAAGCGTGTAGCATTAGACCATGGTTTAATTCACAGGCAGTCTTCATTTTGTAAAAACCTAAAAAAAATAAAAATTCAGAATGGGGGGAGAAGACTAGTTCTTTAGGGTCTGCTAGGGAAAGACCATTCGGGTTCCATTTTCGAAAACTACACGAAAACAGACAATCTAACTCTAACAGAAATACATATTATCCTTTAAAGACTTGATTCTCCCCACACTTAGTTAGCTGTGGTGTCGAAATTGTGATTAACTTCGTTGTCGACTTCCATCGGACCATGTATGTAATGTTTAACTCTGTGACCATTAACTTTAAATTCAATCCCATTTGAATTTATCAATTCTATCGTTCCGTATGGGAAAACTCTTTTGACTATGAATGGTCCAGACCATCTTGATTTCAATTTTCCAGGAAATAGCTTGAATCGTGAATTGAAAAGAAGAACTCTGTCTCCTTCTTTGAATTCTTTTGAACTTCTGATTCTTTTATCATGCCATTTCTTCGTTCTTTCTTTATAGATTAACGAATTTTCGTATGCTTCATGTCTTAATTCTTCTAATTCGTTTAGTTGACTTAATCGTAGACGTCCGGCTTCATGTAAATCAAGATTACATGTTTTCAAAGCCCAAAATGCTTTGTGTTCAATTTCTACTGGAAGATGACATGCTTTTCCATACACAAGTCTAAAAGGTGTGGTTCCAATTGGAGTTTTGTAGGCTGTTCTAAAAGCCCAGAGTGCATCCTCCAATTTAATGGACCATTCCTTCGGATTTGATCCTACGGTTTTCTCTAGAATACGTTTTAAAGCTCGGTTGGTATTTTCAACTTGTCCACTTGTTTGTGGATGATATGCGGTGGAGATTTTATGAGTTACTCCATATCTTTTAAGAACTTTCTCAAGTTGATTATTACAGAAATGAGTTCCCCGATCACTTATTAAAGCTTTCGGTGTTCCAAACCTTGCAAAAAGACGTTTTAAAAAGTTGACTACAACTCGTGCATCGTTAGTTGGGAGAGCTTGTGCTTCCGCCCATTTAGATACATAATCAATGGCTACGAGTATATATAGATTATTATGAGATTTTGGAAATGGACCCATAAAGTCAATACCCCAAATGTCAAATACTTCACATACTTGGATGACATTTTGTGGCATTTCATCACGTTGACTTATTCTTCCGGCCCTTTGACATGCATCACAGGATTTGCAAAGAAGGTGTGCGTCTTTGTAAATTGTAGGCCAATAGAATCCAGCTTCATAAACTTTTCTTGCTGTTAGTTGAGGCCCATAATGCCCTCCTGTTGGTCCTGTGTGACAATGGTTTAAAATTTTACTAGCTTCATCTCCAAATACACATCGGCATATTATTCCATCGGGACAACTTTTAAACAGATGTGGATCTTCCCAGAAATAGTGTTTTATATCACTGAAGAATTTCTTTCGTCTTTGGTACGATAATCCTTTTTCAAGGAATCCACAAACTAAGTAGTTTGCATAGTCTGCAAACCATGGGATTTCTTTATAATCTATCTTCAATAGATATTCATCAGGAAAGTTGTCTTGTATGGCCGATTCATTCAAAACTTCTAATTCGGGATTTTCAAGACGAGAAAGATGATCAGCGGCAAGATTTTCTGCTCCTCTTTTATCTCGGATTTCAATATCAAACTCTTGTAAGAGTAAGATCCAACGGATTAATCTTGGTTTAGCATCTTGTTTTGAAAATAGGTATCTAAGAGCAGAATGGTCGGTATAGACCACCGTTTTTGCTAGAACGAGATATGATCGAAATTTGTCAAAAGCAAAGACAATAGCAAGGAGTTCTTTTTCAGTAGTTGTATAGTTCGTTTGTGCTCCTTGTAACGTCTTACTAGCATAATATATAGGTTGAAATCGTTTTTCAATCCTTTGTCCTAAAACGGCTCCCATTGCAAAATCACTTGCATCGCACATTAGTTCAAATGGTAGATTCCAATTTGGTGTTATCATGATCGGTGCATTAGTGAGTTTTTCTTTAAGAATATTAAAAGATTTGATACACTCATCTGAAAAGATGAATGGCGCATCCTTTTCTAGGAGTTTATTCATAGGAGTGGCAATTTTAGAAAAATCTTTTATAAAACGTCGGTAAAAACCGGCATGCCCTAGAAAACTCCTAACTCCTCTAACATTGGTGGGATGTGGAAATTTAGCAATTACATCTACTTTAGCTCTATCCACTTCAATTCCTTCTTTTGAAATTTTATGTCCAAGAACGATGCCTTCTTTAACCATGAAATGGCATTTCTCCCAATTAAGTACTAGATTTGATTTTTCGCATCTAATTAGCATTCGTTCCAGATTAACTAGACATGATTTAAATGTATCACCGAAGACTGAAAAGTCATCCATGAATACTTCCATGCATTCTTCTATCATGTCATGAAAAATCGCCATCATACACCTTTGAAAGGTTGCAGGGGCGTTACAAAGTCCAAATGGCATGCGTTTGTAAGCAAAAGTACCATAAGGGCACGTGAATGTGGTTTTCTCTTGGTCCTCGGGTGCTATTGGAATTTGAAAATATCCGGAAAATCCATCTAGAAAACAATAGTAACTATTTCCGGCTAATCTTTCCAACATTTGATCTATGAAAGGTAAGGGAAAGTGATCTTTTCTGGTGGCGTCATTTAATTTTCTATAATCAATACATACACGCCATCCTGTTACAGTCCTAGTAGGAATAAGCTCATTTTTCTCATTTGTGATGACAGTCATGCCACCCTTCTTAGGTACGCATTGAACTGGGCTTACCCATGGACTATCAGAAATTGGATATATCAAACCTGCATCTAGCAGTTTAATAATCTCTTTCTTAACTACATCTTGCATATTAGGATTTAGTCTTCGTTGGCGTTGCACATACGTTTTATGACCTTCTTCCATAAGGATTTTATGTGTGCAATACGAAGGACTTATTCCTTTAATATCATGAATCTTCCATGCAATGGCTGGTTTATGAGCTTTCAACACAGAAATGAGTTGTGATTTTTCATTTTCAGTAAGAGAAGATGATATTATTACAGGTAATTCAGATTCACCATGTAAATAAGCGTATTCCAAATGGTTTGGAAGTGGCTTTAACTCTAATTTCGGAGGTTCTTCTATCGATGATTTATATCGATATCTGTCTTCTTCTTTTAGCATTTGAATTTCTTCTGTTGTTGGTTCATATCCATTAGCTATAAGTGTAGCTAACATTTCAGCTTCATCAATTGGTTCATTACCTTCTCCTAAAGAACATTCTCCTGTTCCTTGTAATTCTGGAAATTCTTCTAACAATTCTGCATGTGCATCTATAGTTTGAATATAATAACATGTATCATCTGCAGATTGCAGTTGTTGCATTGCTCTATCAACTGAAAAGGTAACACTCTCATCCTCTATACTTAGGGTCAGTTTCTTACCGAACACGTCTATCATTGCTTTAGCCGTGTTTAAGAATGGTCTTCCTAATATGAGAGGAACTTGAGAATCTTCTTCCATGTCCAAAACAACAAAATCTACTGGAAATACTAAAGTACCAACTTTAACTAGCATGTTCTCCATTATCCCTCTAGGATATTTTATTGATCTATCGGCTAGTTGTATGCTTATTCTGGTTGGTTTCAATTCTCCAAGGTCTAGTTTAGCGTATAGTGAATACGGCATTAGATTTATACTAGTACCTAAGTCTGCCAATGCTTCTATTGAACTAAGACTACCCAGAAAACATGGAATTGTGAAACTTCCTGGATCAGATAATTTTTCTGGTATCTTATTCAACAGCACTGCTGAACAATTAGCATTCATAGTGACAGCCGAGAGTTCTTCCATTTTCTTTCTATTCGTGATTAGATCTTTCAAGAATTTAGCATATCTAGGCATTCCTGAAATTACATCAATGAAAGGAAGATTTACATTTATTTGTTTAAACATATCCAAGAATTTGGATTGCTCGGCTTCAAGTTTTTCTTTCTTCATTTTACTCGGATAAGGAAGTGGTGGTTGGTATGGTTTAACATAAGGTTTATCCTTAACTGTGTTATCTTCATTAACCTTTTCAACTACCGGTTCTTTTTCCTTATCTTGATCAGGTTGTGGTTCTTGTGGAGTAGGAATAGTTTCATCAGAAGTTACAGGTATTTCAGGTGATTTCAGTGTTGTACCACTTCTTGTGGTAATAGCTTTAGCTGTTTCATTCCGGGGGTTAGCATTTGTATCACTAGGTAAATTTCCCGGTTTTCTTTCACCTATTAACCTTGCTAGGTTACTTACTTCTTGTTCCAGATTTTGAATAGAAGCTTGTTGATTTCTAAATGCTTGAGCATTTTGTTCATTGGTTTGTTTTTGAGATGTGAAAAACTGCGTTTGAGTTTCAACTAGCTTCGTCATCATATCTTCTAAATTCGGCTTTTTATCATCGGTTTGTTGTGGTGGTTTGTTTTGAAAATTCGGTCTTTGCTGATTGTAAGTATTATTGGATACTTGTTGATTGCTAGGACCTTGTTGGTTATTGTATGGAATATTTCGGTTATAATTCTGGTTTTGATTGTAAATCGGTCTTGGCGGTTGATAATTATTCTGATAATTATTTCCAGGCCTTTGGTTTATGTATGAAATATTCTCTCTTTGTTCCATTGTTAATTCAATACTGAGACAATCTTTTGTCAAATGTGGTCCTCCACACTGCTCACAACTAATTCGTATTGAGTGAATATCTTTAGTCATCTTTTCCATTCGTCTTTCGAAAGCATCTATCTTTGCCGAAATGGAATCTAAGTCATGGCTAGAATCGGCTCTAGCTGCTTTAGATGATCTAATGATGTCTTTTTCTTGGTGCCACTCATGTGAGTGGGAAGCAGTGTTATCAATAATTTTGTAAGCATCAGTTTCGGTTTTCTTCATAATAGAACCACCAGCTGCTATATCTATGTCTTTCCTTGTAGTGATGTCGCATCCTTGGTAGAATATTTGTACTATTTGACAGGTGTCTAAACCATGTTGCGGACATCCTCTTAACAACTTTCCATATCTTGTCCACGCCTCATATAGAGTTTCATTTGGTTTCTGTGTGAACGTAACAATTTCTGCTTGAAGTCTTACGGCTTTAGATGCAGGAAAAAATTGTTTAAGAAATTTGTCAACTAAAACATCCCATGTATCGATCGCCCCTTCAGGTAACGATTCCAACCAATCTTTGGCTTCTCCCTTTAAAGTCCAGGGAAATAACATGAGATATATCTGTTCATCCTCCACTTCTCGTATTTTAAATAGTGTGCAGATCCTATTAAAGGTACGTAGATGTTCATTTGGATCTTCCTTCGGCGCACCACTAAATTGGCATTGATTAGTCACCATGTGTAAAATTTGTCCTTTGATTTCATAATCTGGCTCATTAATGTCTGGATGAGTAATTGCGTGACCTTGGCCAGTGCGTTTAGCTCTCATTCGGTCTTCCATACTTAAAGGTTCCAGATTCTCCATAATTGAATTTGTTGAATCGGTATCAATAGATGATTCTGATTTAATAGTTCGTTCCTCAACAATCTCTGTTTGAATGATTGGTGGTTCCGGAGGAAAGTTTAATGGTTCAGGATCTATGAACCGTTCCTGAATATTTTCTGGATTCTCAATTGTGAGGTTGGGTTCAAAAAATGGATTATCGGTAATTTGAACTGAAGTACTTGGTCGACTGGATGACGATTCTAAAGAAAAATCAACGGCGGTTATATTTGTTAAACGATGTCTTGATCGAGTTACAGGTGGTGAACGTACAAAAGGTGATGAACGTCTTGCTCGGTGCATTCACAGAATATCCTATTAGTTTTAAAAAGGAAAGAAAAATTATAATAAGTTATCCAATCAATAGACTTTTCTGATTTTGCCCACGTTTCGAATAGCCAAAAGATGCAGCAGAGGGGCAGGATTCGTTTGGTCTCAATATAATTGAGGACTGTTTGGCTCCAATAACCCGGTCCACGTACAAATCCAACTATTACTACGAACCAGAAAATTTTGATGTCTATCAATTTAACCACTCAAAATAAATTTTCGTAATTTTAAGAAATTTAGATAAGAAGTAGAAAAAAAATTCTAAGTCCTAAAAACTAGAATGGCGAGAAATAAGAGAGAAAAAGAGTTCGTCGAAAAAGGTCGAAAAAGAAAAAATGATTGAAAAATAAAAGGTGACGGAAAAATAAAAGAAACTTATAAAAACTTAAAAATACTTAACTAATTTAACCTTATTACTACAACTAACTTAAAATTATAATCGCAAATTGAGATTACTAATTGGAATGATAATTGGTACATAGTAAAAGGTGTCTAAAAATATTAAAGCTTACAAGGAAAAACTAAATCCCAAATGGAAATAACTTAAAAAGAAACTAAAACTTAAAAAGGCGTCGCAAAATTCTAAAGCACCTAAATCTTAGTCTAAAGAAAAAGCACTTAAGGAATTCTACGGCAAAGCCTAAAAATCTAGGAGTAAAAATAATTATAGCAAAAACTAAGTTTAAAATTAAATATGAGCTAAAAAATACAAATTTTACGCTACAACGATTAAAAAGGTACAAAATATAAAAATATACAAAAAGTTGTAAAAAGTACAATTTTTATAAAAAATATTATTTTTATATTATTTATTTAATAAAACTATTAATTTTATAATTTAATAAAAACTAATTAAAACTAAATACAACAAATTAAATAAAAAGTAAAAATAAAACTAAAACTAATAATAATAATAATAATAATTAGGTTTTAATAATAATTAATTAATAATAACCGTAATTAATGCAGGTTTAGGGCTTCCTGTCGCCTGTCAGAGTAGCTCCGCGAGTCGCGGCAAATAAAGAAGAAAACCCCGCGAGTCGCGGGGTTCAGGAATTCAGTTGACAGCTTTGTGTTTTTACGCGTTTTTCTTTATTTATTTTTTTTTTTTTTTTATGTTTTCTGTTTTTAATTTAAATAAACGATTTTAAAATAAAACTTATATTTTTATAAACTAAAATAGAAATAAAGAAACTTATAAAACTTAAATATTTACAAAATCTTAAAAATACATATATTTTTGTTTTTCTTTTTATATTTTTGAATATTTAAAACGTATTTTTACAAAAACGACTTTTAATAAAAGTAACTAAAAATCTTTTTTTTTTTTTTTTTATATTAGCGTTGCGCTTCCGGCTTTTAAGATAGTTCCCCGGCAGCGGCGCCAAAAATAACTTGATGTGAAGCGAGGTGTATATAAAATAGTTATTATTTTACTAGGAAAATACTATTAAATACGATACAATTTTACACAAGATATTTATTTATTTATAGAATGGATATACTTAAACCTTGCTACAACACTTATAGGCAGTGTACCTAATCGTACAGTAGTGTAGTTTTTAGTAAGTCCGGTTCGTTCCACAGGGAAATCTTTAAACAAAGCTCAACGCTATATTAGTTTACTTTTATAAAAATACAAATATATATAAGTAATATTATTATTATAAAGGGGGGTTTTTACCGTTTAATGACCGGTTTGTCGATTTTAAGACTTTAGTCGCAGTTAAAACCTAATGTAAAAAAATAAATACAAGACTTTAAATTAAAGCGTAAAGTAAATAACGATAATGAAATTGCGAATAATAAAAATGCGATAAAATAAAATTGCGATAATTAAAAAGTACGATAATTAAAAGTGCGATTAAATAACAATAAATAAAAGTGCGATAATTAGAAGTGCAATTAAATATAAAATAAAGGAAATAAAATATGAAATAAAAGAATTATGCTTATTTAAACTTCCGTAATCATGATGTTTGACGTGTTGATTTTAGTTTTATGCCCATGGGTTAATTGTCCTTTGTCCTGGATTATTCAATATGTCCGTCTGGTTTTTGTCCATAACAGTCCTTCAGTCATAAATATAAATTGCAAGTGTCCTTGTCAAATTATTATTATACCCGAAGTTAAATATTCCAACTAATTGGGGATTCGAATTGTAACAAGGTTTTAATACTTTGTTTAATGAATACACCAGGTTATCGACTGCGTGTAAACCAAGGTTTTACTACTTTGTTAACAATTACACCAATTACCCTTGAATGTAATTTCACCCCTGTTTTAATTATTCTAGTGGCTATTAATCCATTCCCGTGTCCGGTTAAATGAACGATTATTCGTACATATAAATACCCCGCCCATCGTGTCCGATCGAGTGTATATGGTAATTTATAGGGACGCCCAATTGTAAATCTTTATATTAACATTAACAAATTTTCATTTAGTTAAACAAATATAAAGCCCATTAATAGCCCATAGTCTAATTTCCACAAGTGTCGTTCTTTTGTCCAAACCCCAATTATGGTACAAAGCCCAATTACCCAATTTTAGTAATTAGCCCAACATCATGATTACTTCGTTTTAAATAAGCATAATAATAACTTAGCTACGAGACATTAATGTAAAAAGGTTGAACATAACTTACAATGATTAAAAATAGCGTAGCGTTACACGGACAGAATTTCGACTTACACCCTTACAACATTCGCTAACATACCCTTATTATTAGGATTTAAAATTAAAATTAAAATTAAAATATAAATTATATATATATATATATATTACTCGTATGAATGAGAAGAAAAAAGATATGAAATTTGATCAGAATTCGGTTGGCTTTATAGCCAGAGTTGAAAATTGGGGCTCCGCGACTCGCGGCAAAATGCCCTTAAAACTCCGCGAGTCGCGGAGATATATTTACAGCTCACACCCTTGGAGTTTCTTGCTGCCGACGGTTTTTAATATATATATATAATATATATATAATTAATATAATTAATTATATATTATATTATATTTATATACATAGTTAACTTGTAATTTTTAGTCCGTTGCGTCGAGCGTTAAGAGTTGACTCTAGTCCCGGTTCCGGATTTTCGAACGTCCTCGCGTACAATTTAATATCTTGTACTTTGCGTTTTGAATCTTGTACTTCTGTAATTTCGAGACGTTTCTTATCAATAATTGGAACTTTTTTTATTGTCTTTTGTTCTTTTGAGCTTTTTGGTCGTTTGCGTCTTCAATTCGTCGAATCTGTCTTTTGTCTTCACCTTTTATTATTTAAACGAATATCACTTGTAAATAGAACAATTGCAACTAAAAGCTTGTCTTTCTTGAGGAATAATGCTATGAAATATATGTTCGTTTTTAGCATTATCATATATCAAAAAGTGTCACAAAATAATCGAACCATTAAACCAAGATGTCACTAAACGTGCAAGGATTTGTGGCTAGTGGGGATATATTAGCCCCAAACATATTCTCAATGTACCTAAATACAGGGTTACATAGAAAACAAGTATCAACATGATATTTAAATTTGCATAAGATTTCAAATGAAAAAGTAATAATTATGGGTAAAATCCGATAGTTCAACATTCACCTTTAGAAATACGAAAATGATTTTTTCGGCGTCAAAACTATTTTGAATGGAAGAAAGCCTTCGGGAAGACTTGCTCATAGCTTCATTATCTAGTCACATGCGAAAATGAGTCCAATTTTCAAACGAAGTTTTTATAGCTCGCTTGCCACATAATTCATCCCGATTATGTGGCAAACGTAATGTGCTCAAAAATGTGTTTTGTGACCATGATTTATTATCGAAACGAAATTTTATTCATATATATTTGCATTTAATATGAAATTTTAAAAAAAAACAATTATAGAGTTATGAATTGAGAGATATTAAAAAGTGTCATAAAATAATTAAACCATTAAACTAATATGTCACTACACGTGCAAGGATTTGTGGCTAGTGGGGATATATTAACCCCGAAAATATTCTAAATGTACTTAAATACAATGTTACATAAAAAACATGTATCATTATGATATTAAATATGCATAAGATTTTAAATGCAAAGGTAATAATTATCGAAATTTGAAAGTTCAAAATTCACCTTCAAAAATAGCATAATGACTTTTTCGGTTTCAAAATTATTTCGATTGCAAGAAACCCTTCAGCACATCTTGGTCATAGCATTGTTATCTATTCCTCGTGCAAAAATGGGTACAATTTTAAAACGAAGTTTTTATAGCTCGCTTGCCACATAATTTCTCCCGATTATGTGGCCAACGTAATGTGCTCAAAAATTTCTTTTGCGGCCATGAATTATCATCGAAATAAAACTATAGTCAAATATATTTGCATTTAATATGAAATTCTAAAAAAGAAACGATTATAGAGTTATGAATTGAGATATATCAAAAAGTGTCGTAAAATAATCGAACCATTAAACCAAGATGTCACTAAACGTGCAAGGATTTGTGGCTAGTGGGGATATATTAACCCCAAAAATATTCTCAATGTACCTAAATACAGTTTTACATAAAAAACAAGTATCAAAATGATATTTAAATATGCATAAGATTTCAAATGAAAAGGTAATAATTATCATAAAATTTGAAAGTTTAAAATTCACCTTTAGAAATACCAAAATGACTTTTTCAGCGTCAAAACTATTTCGAATGGAAGAAATCTTTCAGGAAGTATTGCTCATAACGTCATTATCTAGTCACGTGCGAACATGAGTCCAATTTTCAAACGAAGTTTTTATAGCTCGCTTGCCACATAATTCACCTCGATTATGTGGCAAACGAAATGTGCTAAAAATGTGTTTTGCGGCCATGAATTATTATCGAAACGAAACTATATTCAAATATATTTGCATTCAATATGAAATTTTGAAAAAGAAACAATTATAGAGTTATGAATGGAGAGATATCAAAAAGTGTCACAAAATAATCGAACTATTAAACCAAGATATCATTATACGTGCAAAGATTTGTGGCTAGTGGGGATATACTAACCCCAAAAATATTCTAAATGTACTTAAATACATTGTTACATAAAAAACAAGTATCAAAATAATATTTAAATATGCATATGATTTTAAATGCAAAGGTAATACTTATCGTTAAATTTGAAAGTACAAAATTCAACTTCAGAAATAGCAAAATGACTTTTTCGGCTTCAAAATTATTTTAAATGGAAGAAAGCCTTCAGCACGTCTTGGTCATAGTGTTGTTATCTATTCGTCCTGCGAAAATTGGTCCAATTTTCAAACGAAGTTTTTAAAGCACTCTTGCCACATAATTCATCCCTATTATGTGGCCTACGTAATGTGCTCAAAAATTTGTTTTGCGGCCATGAATTATTATCGAAACGAAACTATAGTCAAATATATTTGCATTCAATATGTAATTTTAAAAAAAAAAAATTATAAAGTTATGAATTGAGAGATATCAAAAAGTGTCACAAAATAATCGAACCATATATTAAACCAAGATGTCACTAAACGTGCAAGGAGTTGTGGCTAGTGGGGATATATTAACCCCAAATATATTCTCAAAGTACCTAAATATAGTGTTACATAAAAAACAAGTATCAAAATGATATTTAAATATGCATAATATTTCAAATGAAAAATAATAAAACGTAAAATTTGATAGTTTAAAATTCACCTTTAGATATACCAAAATGACTTTTTCGGCGTCAAAACTATTTCGAATGAAAGAAAGCCTTCAGGATGACTTGCTCATAGCATCATTATCTAGTCACGTGCGAAAATGAGTCCAATTTTCAAACGAACTTTTTATAGCTCGCTTGCCATATAATTCATCCCGATTATGTGGCAAACGTAATGTGCTCAAAAATGTGTTTTGCGGCCATGAATTATTATCGAAAAGAAACTATATTCATATATATTTGCATTCAATATGAAATTTTTAAAAAAACAATTATAGAGTTATGAATAGAGAGATATCAAAAAGTGTCACAAAATAATCGAACCATTAAACCAAGATGTCACTATACATGCAAGGATTTGTGGCTAGTGGGGATATATTAACCCCAATAATAATCTAAATGTACTTAAATACAGTGTTACATAAAAAAACATGTATCAATATGATATTTAAATATGCATAAGATTTTAAATGCAAAGGTAATAATTATCATAAAATTTCAAAGTTCAAAATTCACCTTCAGAAATAGCAAAATGACTTTTTCGGCTTCAAAATTATTTCGAATGCAAGAAACCCTTCAGTACGTCTTGGTCATAGTCTTGTTATCTATTCCTCGTGCGAAAATGGGTCCAATTTTCAAACGAAGTTTTTATAGCTCGCTTGCCACATAATTCATCCCGATTATGTGGCCTACGTAATGTGCTCAAAATTTGTTTTGCGGCCATGAATTATTATCGCTCAAATATATTTGTATTCAATATGTGATTTTAAAAAAGAAACAATTATAGAGTTATGAATTGAGGGATATCAAAAAGTGTCACAAAATAATCGAACCATTAAACCAAGATGTCACTAAACGTGCAAGGATTTGTGACTAGTGGGGATATATTAACCCCAAAAATATTCTCAATGAACCTAAATACAGTGTTACATAAAAAACAAGTATCAAAATGATATTTAAATATGCATAAGATTTCAAATGAAAAAGTACTAAAACGTAAAATCTGATAGTTCAAAATTCACCTTTAGATATACCAAAATGACTTTTTCGGTGTCAAAACTATTTCGAATGGAAGAAAGCCTTCAGGAAGACTTGCTCATAGCGTCATTATCTAGTCACGTGCGAAAATGAGTCCAATTTTCAAACGAAGTTTTTATAGCTCGCTTGCCACATAATTCATCCCGATTATGTGGCAAACGTAATGTGCTCAAAAATGTGTATTCCGGCTATGAATTACTATCGAAAAGAAACTTTATTCATATATCTTTGCATTCAATATGAAATTTTAAAAAAGAAACAATTATAGAGTTATGAATAGAGAGATATCCAAAAGTGTCACAAAATAATCGAACCATTAAACCACGATGTCACTATACGTGCAAGGATTTGTGGCTAGTGGGGATATATTAACATCAACAATAATCTAAATGTACTTAAATACAGTGTTACATAAAAAACATGTATCAAAATGATATTTAAATATGCATAAGATTTTAAATGCAAAGGTAATAATTATCGTAAAATTTGAAAGTTCAAAATTCACCTTCAGAAATAGTAAAATGACTTTTTTGGCTTCAAAACTATTTCGAATGCAAGAAACCCTTCAGCAAGTCTTGGTCATAGTGTTGTTATCTATTCCTCTTGCGAAAATGGGTCCAATTTTAAAACGAAGTTTTAATAGCTCGCTTTTCACATAATTCATCCCGATTATGTGGCCAACGTAATGTGCTCAAAAATTTGTTTTGCGGCCATGAATTATTATCGAAACGAAACTATAGTCAAATATATTTGCATTCAATATGAAATTTTAAAAAAGAAACAATTATGGAGATATGAATTGTGAGATATCAAAAAGTGTCACAAAATAATCGAACCATTAAACCAAGATATCACTAAACGTGCAAGGATTTGTGGCTCGTGGGGATATATTAATCTTAAAAATATTCTCAATGTACCTAAATACAGTGTTACATAAAAAAACAAGTATCAAAATGATATTTAAATATGCATAAGATTTCAAATGAAAAAGTAATAATTATCATAAAATCTGAAAGTTTAAAATTCACCTTTAGAAATACCAAAACGTAACAACCCGACTTCATAAACTCAAAACGCGTACTAAAATTTTTTTTTCTGGGACTGACCATCTGGACGGCGTCCAGATTTTGGGACGGCGTCCAGGTTTTGGGACGGCGTCCAGCCCTTAAGAATGGGACGACGTCCAAGCAATTGGGACGGCGTCCCAATGAACTGCCAGGGACTGATCACGGGTCCAACTCACGTGAGCGGAAAACCCGCTTCCCGACACTTTTACACGAAAACCTTTTCACAACATAACACAATATGATAAACTAAGAGGTTTTCATCATCAAATCAAGTTTTACAACATCGGGCCCACATCGCCCATTTTACGAGTTTCGTTCCAAAAATAAAAGTTTCGACCAAATACAAGTTTAATTCTCAAACGACCCTAGAGCATGGTGTTTGGGGTTAAACTACCCAAAGCTTGACCGAACTTCCAAAAGCTAACCCAAAAGCATCCCCTATCAAACCAAGCGGGAGAACTAATCCAACCGAATACCTTTTCCTTTGTCCGCACCCGAGCCTAAAAAGGTAAACAACGAGAGGGTAAGCTAATGCTTAGTGAATGCAATAATTATACATACATATATATAACCCATCTATTTGCAATCACAATTACCGAATACTTCGTACGAACTTGAAACTCAAAATAGCATAACATCATACCCGAAATACTTAACAAGTCGCACATTATCATAAAACCGCGTTAGCATATACTCAACACAATATATTTAAATAATATGCTAAACAATCAACAATCTCAATATGGTTAACCATAACGCTATGGTGCTATCGGCTCGTGGTTCACACCATACGCAATTGAGTCATACTCTTTTATAGTGCTACTGGCTCGTGGTTCACACTTTGTTTTATAGTGCTACCGGCTCGTGGTTCACACTCGATGCTACCGGCTCGTGGTTCACATCTTAGTTTATAGTGCTACTGGCTCATGGTTCACACTTGATGCTACCGGCTCGTGTTTCACATCTTATCACACACATGTTATGGCACTACTGGCTCGATGGTTCATACCATAACATCCATAAATAAATACGTCATATACACATACGTATAATTACTCCACTCACCTTAATGTCTTCGTGAAAGTTAACCGAACTTGAAAACCTTCAAAGTAACGTACCTATTACATTAGGCACATAATCAATCACACAATCGAATTTGTCAACTAACTCACTCAACATACTAGAGTCGTTTGACCCAAAGTGCAATTCCAACCCAATTGCACCCTTAACCCTAATAATGGGCCAACTTTACCAAAAACCCTAACTCTAGCCATTTATGGTCTTAATATGCATTTAATCACCCGGTTACCTCATTTCCCTACTAACAAGTCAAACTTAGGTCATCAAAAGACCCGTTTTACCCATTCGAGGTTTCCATACCCATTCGGGTCACCTCATACCCAAATAACACCCATTTACATATCATTAAAGTGTGCTAGTAGTTAATTAACTAAATTAAGACCCAAGAGCTCAATTATCACATTCAAACCCTAGGTTAGTCATCTATGAGCCTTCATGACCCATATTCACCCAAAACCCCCAAAACACTCACAAATGGGTTTTAAAGTTCATCACTTACACAAACCCTAACTCTTAAACAATTAAAAAAAGGAAATTAGATTTAGGGCTTACCACAACTATCAAAACGTAGCTAGTGAGGAGATGAACAACTTTAATACTCGAGCTCTAACCCGAAAAGAGCTTCTTCTTCCTTAAATGGAGCTTTCTCACTCTTGAAACACTTTCTCTCTCTAGAATTGAATGGATGAGGTTTGGTGGTTGGAAGATGGAGTAAATGATACTCCTAAAACTGATCTTGAGCCTTTAAGTCATCCACAAAGTGAAATTACCAAATTGCCCATCTAAATATAAAAAAAACGAAGTTGAGTCTGCCAGCTATTCTGGACGGCGTCCAGAATGTTGGACGGCGTCTAGCCCATTGATCTGGGACGGCGTCCCGCCCTTTGGACGGCGTCCCACTTGTCTGAGAAAACCGGATCTTACAACTCTCCCCTACTTGAACCGGATTGCGACCTCGCAATCCACGTCGCATGACAAGCAGGATGGTACACCAAAACAAACTCTTCGGGCTCCCAAGTAAACTCGGAAACTATACTTCGACGCCATTGGACTTTAAAAGTCCTCACCTCCTTATTTCTCAATTTCTTAACCTTTTCATCAAGTATAGCAACCGGCTCCTCAACATACTCCAATTTGTTATTTAGCTCAATCTCGTCTAACGACACCCACGAAGAATCATCCGCAAGACACTTACGGAGATGAGAAACATGAAATGTATTATGGATCCCCGCAAGTTCTTCGGGTAATTCCAAATGATATGCAACTTCGCCAACACGAGCTAAAACTTTAAATGGCCCAATAAACCGAGGAGCTAACTTTCCCCATTTTCGAAACCGAATAAAACCCTTCCATGGCGAAACCTTAAGCATCACCATATCGCCTTCTTGAAACTCGATCGTTCGTCTACGTTTATCAGCATACGACTTTTGTCTATCTTACCCCCTTTTCAAATGTTCCCGAATCATATCAATCTTGTTATTCATCTCCAAAACCAAATCGGTACTCCCGATTTCCCTTTGACCCACTTCTCCCCAACAAATGGGAGTTCGACACCTTCGCCCATATAGCATCTCATAAGGTGGCATCCCGATACTAGTGTGGTAACTATTATTGTATGAGAATTCCACCAAAGGCAAATGCTCATCCCAACTACCACCGAAATCAATAATCCATGCCCGTAACATATCTTCCAAAGTTTGATTTGTACGTTTGGTTTGGCCGTCCGTTTGAGGATGATACGCCGTGCTCAACTTTAATTGCGTGCCCATATCTTCATGAAACTTTTCCCAAAACCGAGACGTAAAACGGGTATCTCGATCCGAAATAATAGATATAGGAACCTCATGTTGCGAGACCACTTCCTTGATAAATAACTTAGCCAAGGCCTCCGACGATATTGCTTCTTTAATGGGAATAAACAAGGCACTTTTCGTCAACCTATCAACTATTACCCAAATCGAGTCAAATAGGGTTCTCGCCGTCTTAGGTAACTTTGTGATGAAATCCATGGTAATGTGCTCCCATTTCCATTTCAGAATTTCTAACGGTTGCAACTTACCATACGGCTTTTGGTGCTCAGCCTTTACTTGCAAACAAGTAACACATTGTTCAACATATTTTACAATATCAAGCTTCATGCCCGGCCACCAATAATCTTTCTTCAAGTCAAGATACATTTTCGTCGCTCCCGGGTGAATGGAATATTTTGACTTATGTGCTTCATCAAGTAGCACCCGTCGGTAATCACCCATCTTAGGCACCCACACCCTTCCTTGAAAAGGCAACAACCCACGCGAACCCATAGTAATAAACTCCTATTGGCCCACGATTCGCTCCGTATGCTTGTTGTGAACGTACGCCTCTATTTGAATCTCACCAAGCTTCTCGATAAAATCGTTGGTAATAATCAAACGTAACGATCCTACCTTTATCGCCGGATGTTGACTCTTTCGACTCAACGCATCCGCGACAACGTTCGCCTTACTCGGGTGATAAAGTATCTCACAATCATAGTCTTTCACCACATCCATCCATCTACGTTGACGATAATTCAAATCTCGTTGAGTGAAAAGATGTTTCAAGTTCTTATGATCCGAATAAATCGTACACTTGACACCATACAAGTAATGGCGCCAAATTTTCAACGCATGTACCACCGCCGCCATCTCAAGATCATGAGTCGGGTATCTCGTCTCGTGTTCTTTTAATTATCGAGAGGCATAAGCGATGACTTTACCCCTTTACATAAGAACACACCCGAGCCCATTTAGAGAAGCATCACAATAAAAGGTCATGTCTTCTACCCCTTCTGGCAACACTAACACCGGAGCTTGACACAACTTCTCTTTTAACAATTGAAAAGCAAATTCTTGCTCGTTCTCCCAATTAAACCTAGCATTCTTTCTCGTCAACTTCGTCAAAGGAGAAGCAATCTTAGAAAAGTCTTGGATAAACCGACGATAATAACCAGCCAATCTGAGAAAACTTCGGATTTCCGTAGGCGTAGTCGGTCGTCCCCAACTCTTCACCGTCTCGATCTTCCCCGGATCTACTTGAATACCGTTTTCGTTCACAATATGACCAAGGAATTGAACTTCCTTTAGCCAAAATTCACATTTGGAGAACTTTGCATACAACTTCTCCTTTCGTAGAGCCTTCAATACTTCACACAAATGACGTTCATGTTCGTTCATACTTTTCGAGTAGACTAGTATGTCGTCAATGAACACTATTACCGACTTGTCCAACATAGGTTGGCACACTCGGTTCATAAGATCCATGAATGCCGCCGGTGCATTCGTAAGACCAAAAGGCATAACTACGAACTCAAAATGCCCATAACGCGTTCGAAAAGCCGTTTTCTCAATGTCTTCCTCGCGGACCCGCATTTGGTGATAGCCGGACCGTAGGTCGATTTTAGAGAAATATGTTGCACCTTGAAGTTGATCAAAAAAATCGGCAATCCTGGGTAACGGATAACGATTCTTGATCGTCACTTTATTCAACTCACGGTAATCAACGCACATACGCATACTACCATCTTTCTTCTTCACAAAAAACACCGGAGCGTCCCATGGCGAAGCACTCGGTCGAATAAAACCCTTTTCGAGCAACTCTTGGATTTGATTCAACAACTCTTGCATTTCCATTGGCGCTAAACGATAAGGAGTTTTAGCAATGGGGGTAGCCCCCGGAACCAACTCAATGCGAAATTCAACTTGTCTTTCCGCCGGAACACCCGGTAACTCATCCGGAAAAATGTCTTCAAATTCATTAACCACCGGAATTTCACGAATGGGTGGTGGCTCATTACGAGTATCAACAACATGAGCAAGGAAAGCCATGCCACCGGTAACAACGAGACGATGTGCCCGTGCAAAAGTGCATATCGGTACCGGTCTCCTTCGTTTATCACCATGAATAATCAACTCTCCCCCACTTGGGGTCTTCACACAAATAAACTTATCATGGCATGCAATATCAGCTCTATAACGATCGAGCCAATCCATACCAACGACAATATCAAAATCGCCCAAGGTCATTGGAATGAGATCAATTTTAAAGGTTTCGGCACCGAAAACAACATCACAATTTTCACACACATCAACCACTAGCACCGCCTTGCCGTCCGCTATTTCGACTTCTACCGGACGACTTAACTTAGCTAACGGTCTATCAAGTTTAGGCACAAACTTAGGAGACACAAATGACAAATTTGCACCGCTATCAAATAGAATTCTCGCCGGATTAGAATTAACCATGAAAGTACCTGAGACAACTTCGTTCGATTGCTTGGCTTCATAATTCATCATCAATTAGTTGCGACCCCTAGCCGTACCCGCCGCTTTCTCTAATCGTTTAACATTATCATTATTCAAATCGGGACATTCCGGCCTCTTATGCCCCTCTTTACCACAATTAAAGCAAGTGATTTTGGTCGACGCCTTGGTGCAATCACGGGCCATGTGTCCTTTCTGATTACAATTATAACACATGGGCCCGAAACCTCCAGAAGAACCCTTCTTCACACTATTAACGCTTTCGGAGCCTTTCTTGGACTTCTTGTTTGAAAAGTTTGAATGACTTGAACCCTCAAACTTCCTCTTTGAAAAAGTAAAATCGCTCTTTCTTGGCACCTCCGGCTCAAAACCCCGAGCCAATTCAAATAACTCGTCAAAAGACTTAGCCATACCCCGACTAATATTACCCTTGTACTCATCATTTAAAGTGCGGTAGAAATCCTTCATTAGCTTGTGATCATCACCAACATACTCCGGGCAAAAACGAGTCTTTGCCAAGAAGGTAGACTTAAGAGTAACTAAGTCCATTGAACCTTGTTGCAAATGGTGCAACTCGTCCCGGATTCTATCGAGATCGGAAGAAGTTCGGTATTCCTTGAAAAACTCCTTCTTAAACTCTTCCCACGTCAAGCCCATACATTGTTCCTCACCATACAAGTTGATTTTATCATCCTACCATAACTTAGCCTCTTCTCGTAACATGCTAGAACCATACCTCGCCTTCTTCTCGGGAGGACATTCCGAGGTACGGAAAGCTCCCTCGATATCGGAGATCCAACATGTACTTTTTAAAGGATCTCGCACCCCATTAAATATCGGGGGTTGAGCGTCCTTGAAATTCTTGTAGTGGAAGTCCCGCCTTCCTTCACCTCCTTCACCACGAGGATAAATGTTTCTAGCGTCAAGTGCCTCTTCGATAGTGGCCTTCATTCGTTCATTAATTAGATCGGTTATTTTCTCATCAACCGAATCTTGGAAGACCTTTCGAACGTCCACAAGAAAATCCGCTTTTAACTTTTTAAAGACGGCCTCAACCTTGGCTGAAAACTCGGCGTCCTCGCTCGTACTTCCATTATCATTATCGGAACCGTTTCTCATCTTCATTCTATAAAACGAAATAGGTTAAACCACAAAAACAAAAGGACAAATTACATATGTATATACATATATGCCACACTACTCCATCTCGCTCAACAATCGTCGTACATCGCTTGTTTGACACGACTTGCGCCCGTAATAATGGTAGCTAGTCATTACTACGCGAGCACGTCACATTAACTTGCTAGTACAACGTCTATCTCGCTTGATGCTTGCTAAACACAACACAAACAAATAGCGCATGATTATTTCACATAATCCTATGCACCAACCAATCCCGACCCGACCCAAAGTCCTACAAATCCCGCATAACGCGCACACAAAAGTCTAAGTCTAGGCACCTATCTTAAGTCACCTAAATCCCTTAGACTATGCTCTGATACCACTTGTAACAACCCGACTTCATAAACTCAAAACGCGTACTAAAAAAAAAAATTCTGGGACTGACCATCTGGACGGCGTCCAGATTTTGGGACGGCGTCCAGCCCTTAAGAATGGGACGGCGTCCAAGCAATTGGGACGGCGTCCCAATGAACTGCCAGGGACTGATCACGGGTCCAACTCACGTGAGCGGAAAACCCGCTTCCCGACACTTTTACACGAAAACCTTTTCACAACATAACACAATATGATAAACTAAGAGGTTTTCATCATCAAATCAAGTTTTACAACATCGGGCCCACATCGCCCATTTTACGAGTTTCGTTCCAAAAATAAAAGTTTCGACCAAATACAAGTTTAATTCCCAAACGACCCTAGAGCATGGTATTTGGGGTTAAACTACCCAAAGCTTGACCGAACTTCCAAAAGCTAACCCAAAAGCATCCCCTATCAAACCAAGCGGGTGAACTAATCCAACCGAATACCTTTTCCTTTGTCCGCACCCGAGCCTAAAAAGGTAAACAACGAGAGGGTAAGCTAACGCTTAGTGAATGCAATAATTATACATACATATATATAACCCATCTATTTGCAATCACAATTACCGAATACTTCGTATGAACTTGAAACTCAAAATGGCATAACATCATACCCGAAATACTTAACAAGTCGCACATTATCACAAAACCGCATTAGCATATACTCAACACAATATATTTAAACAATATGCTAAACAATCAACAATCTCAATATGGTTAACCATAACGCTATGGTGCTACCGGCTCGTGGTTCACACCATACGCAATTGAGTCATACTCTTCTATAGTGCTACCGGCTCGTGGTTCACACTTTGTTTTATAGTGCTACCGGCTCGTGGTTCACACTCGATGCTACCGGCACATGGTTCACATCTTAGTTTATAGTGCTACCGGCTCATGGTTCACACTTGATGCTACCGGCTCGTGGTTCACATCTTATCACACACATGTTATGGCACTACCGGCTCGATGGTTCATACCATAACACCCACAAATAAATACGTCATATACACATACGTATAATTACTCCACTCACCTTAATGTCTTCGTGAAAGTTAACCGAACTTGCAAACCTTCAAAGTAACGTACCTATTACATTAGGCACATAATCAATCACACAAACGAATTTGTCAACTAACTCACTCAACATACTAGAGTCGTTTGACCCAAAGTGCAATTCCAACCCAATTGCACCCTTAACCCTAATAATGGGTCAACTTTACCAAAAACCCTAACTCTAGCCATTTATGGTCTTAATATGCATTTAATCACCCGGTTAACTCATTTCCCTACTAACAAGTCAAACTTAGGTCATCAAAAGACCCGTTTTACCCATTCGAGGTTTCCATACCCATTCGGGTCACCTCATACCCAAATAACACCCATTTACATATCATTAAAGTGTGCTAGTAGTTAATTAACTAAATTAAGACCCAAGAGCTCAATTATCACATTCAAACCCTAGGTTAGTCATCTATGAGCCTTCATGACCCATATTCACCCAAAACCCCCCAAAACACTCACAAATGGGTTTTGAAGTTCATCACTTACACAAACCCTAAATCTTAAACAATTAAAACAAGGAAATTAGATTTAGGGCTTACCACAACTATCAAAACGTAGCTAGTGAGGAGATGAACAACTTTAATACCCGAGCTCTAACCCGAAAAGAGCTTATTCTTCCTTAAATGGAGCTTTCTCACTCTTGAAACACTTTCTCTTTCTAGAATTGAATGGATGAGGTTTGGTGGTTGGAAGATGGAGTAAATGATACTCCTAAAACTGATCTTGAGCCTTTAAGTCGTCCACAAAGTGAAATTACCAAATTGCCCATCTAAATATAAAAAAACGAAGTTGAGTCTGCCAGCTATTCTGGACGGCGTCCAGAATGTTGGACGGCGTCCAGCCCATTGATCTGGGACGGCGTCCCACCTGTCTGAGAAAACCGGATCTTACACAAAATGACTTTTTCAGCGTCAAAACTATTTCGAATGGAAGAAATCCTTCAGGAAATATTGCTCATAGCGTCCTTATCTAGTCACGTACGAAAATGAGTCAACTTTCAAACGAAGTTTTTATAGCTCGCTTGCCACATAATTCATCCCGATTATGTGGCAAACGTAATGTGCTCAAAAATGTGTTTTGCGACCATGAATTATTATCGAAACGAAACTATATTCAAATATATTTGCATTCAATATGAAATTTTAAAAAAGAAACAATTATAGAGTTATGAATGGAGAGATATCAAAAAGTTTCACAAAATAATCGAACCATTAAACCAAAATGTCACAATACGTGAAAGGATTTGTCGCTATTGGGGATATATTAACCCCAACAATATTCTCAATGTACCTAAATACAGTGTTATATAAAAAACAAGTATCAAAATGATATTTAAATATGCATAAGATTTCAAATGCAAAGATAATAATTATTGTTACATCTGAAAATTCAAAATTCACAATCAGAAATAGCACAATGACTTTTTAGGCATCAAAACTATTTCGAATGGAAGAAAGCCTTCATGAAGTCTTGCTCATAGCGTTGTTATCTAGTCATCGTGCGAAAATGGTCCAATATTCAAACGAAGTTTTATAGATCGCTTGCCACATAATTCATCCCGATTATGTGGCAAACGTAATGTACTCAAAAATGTGTTTTGAGGCCATGAATTATTATCGAAACGAAACTATAGTCAAATATATTTGCATTCAATATGAAATTTTAAAATAGAAACAATTATAGAGTTTTAAATTTAGAGAAGTCAAAAAGTGTCACAAAATAGTCGAACCATTAAACCAAGATGTCGCTAAACGTGTAAGGATTTGTGTCTAGTGGGGATATATTAACACCAAAAATATTCTCGATGTACCTAAATACGGTGTTACATAAAAACAAGTATCAAAATAATATTTAAATATGCATAAGATTTCAAATGCAAAGGTAATAATTATCGTAAAATCAGAAAGTTCAAAATTCTCCTTCAGAAAGAGTAAAATGACTTTTTCTGCGTCAACACTATTTCGAATGGAAGAAAGCCTTCAGGAAGTCTTGCTCATAGCGTCGTTATCTAGTCATCATGCTAAAATGGGTCCAATTTTCAAACAAAGTTTTTATAACTCGCTTGCCACATAATTCATCCCAATTATGTGGCAAACGTAATGTGTTCAAAATTTTATTTTACGACCATGAATTATTATCGAAACGAAACTATAGTCAAATATATTTGCATTCAATATGAAATTTTAAAATAGAAACAATTATAGAGTTATGAATTGAGAGATATCAAAAAAATGTCACAAAATAATCGAAACATTAAACGAAGATGTCACTAAACGTGTAAGGATTTGTGACTAGTGGGGATATATCAACCTCAAAAATATTCTCAATGTACCAAAATAAAATGTTATATAAAAAACAAGTATCAAAATGATATTTAAATATGCATAAGATTTCAAATGCAAAGGTAATAATTATCGTAAAATCTGAAAGTTCAAAATTCACCTTCAGAAATTGCAAAATGACTTTTTCAGCCTCAAAACTCTTTCGAATGGAAGAAACCTTCAGGAAGTCTTGCTCATAGATTCGTTATCTAGTCATCGTGCAAAAATGGGTCCAATATTCAAACGAAGTTTTTAAAGCTCGTTTGCCACATAATTCATCCCGATTATGTGACAAACGTAATGTGCTCAAAAATTTGTTTTACGACCATGAATTATTATCGAAACAAAATTATAGTCAAATATGTTTGCATTCAATATGA
The DNA here is from genome assembly GCF_046630445.1 of Rutidosis leptorrhynchoides. Taxonomy (NCBI): domain Eukaryota; kingdom Viridiplantae; phylum Streptophyta; class Magnoliopsida; order Asterales; family Asteraceae; genus Rutidosis; species Rutidosis leptorrhynchoides. The sequence goes on along the minus strand of NC_092335.1, from coordinate 16,427,354 downwards.
AATTTTAAAATAGGAACAATATTGAGTTATGAATTGAGAGATATCAAAAAATGTCACAAACTAATCGAACCATTAAGCCAAGATGTCACTAAACGTGTAAGGATTTGTGGCTAGTGAGGATATATTAACTCAAAAAATATTCTCAAAGTACCTAAATACAGTGTTAAATGAAAAACAAGTATCAAAATGATATTTAAATATGCATAAGATTTCAAATGAAAAGGTAATAATTATCGTAAAATCTCAAAGTTCAAAATTCACTTTCAAAAATAGCAAAATGACTTTTTCGGCGTCAAAACTATTTCGAATGGAAGAAAGCCTTCAGGAAGTCTTGCTCATAGCGTCGTTATCTAGTCATCGTGCGAAAATGAGTCTAATATTCAAACGAAGTTTTTATAGCTCGCTTGCCACATAATTCATCCCGATTATGTGGCAAACGTAATGTGCTCAAAAATATGTTTTACGACCATGAATTATTATCGAAACGAAACTATAGTCAAATATGTTTGCATTCAATATGAAATTTTAAAATATAAACAATTATAGAGTTGTGAATTGAGAGATATCAAAAAGTGTCATAAAATAATCGAAACATTAAACCAAGATGTCACTAAGCGTCTAAGGATTTGTGTCTTGTGGGGATATATTAACAATGAAAATATTCTCAATGTACCTAAATACAGTGTTACATAAAAAACAAGTATCAAAAAAATAATTATTAATTTTTACTTCGCCTGATTCGTTATTCCGAAAGATATCTTTACAGTTATTCAAAGCGTATCGTTTTTCACGTATTTCATTATCCGAAATAAAAGTATGCATTTACTTAAATTAAATACACAAGTTTTCAAGTAAACACCGTTAAATTAACTAACAGACAGTTAACGGAAGTAACAGAAAAAATAGGGTTGTTACAGAATGTGCTCTTAGCGCTTACGTTTGAGTTTCCTCTAACTACAAGGTAATTTATCAGATCGAGCAGAAGTGGATTTAACTTATTATCAGATCAGTGGGCAACCATAGTTTACTTCCAAAAGTTGATTACAAAACTTTTTTAAATGTGCACCTGTGCACAGGTATAATTTTGTGCACAAATACAAATTTTTTTAATGTACACCATTGTGTACAAGTAGGTCTTTGTGCACATTAGTTAGTTCTGTAGCTTTTGATTCTTTAATGAACCTCCCCCTATATATATATATATATATATATATATATATATATATATATATATATATATATATATATATATATATATATATATATATATATATAATATTCATTTGAATCCTTAATTTAAGTTGAGATCTAAGGGATAAATCCCAGCATTTAGATCAATTGCAGATGATTTCTCATCGCCTTAAAATTGTAGGGACTGCAACAGTACGTTCATGTTCTTCATCACCTTCAAATTGTGAATTCTTCTCATGAAGATTCTTACAATAAGTTGAAATGAAATACATGATCTGTATCATAATCCTAAACATCGTTCACATCAAATTGAATCAATAACAGATTTGAAGCTATTTGATTCGTGTTCTTCGTTCATCAAAAAGTGAAGGTGATTAGGTCTCTGGATCAATCATGAACGATTTGAGGAAATGTGAAAATGTAGAAGTGTTCACAATCTCATCGTGAAACTATCTGCAAAATCTCATTTCCTAAATCGAACGAATGAATTCGAATTTCAAGGTCAAAGGTTCGAGAAAAAAGTAAACTGTTTGTGTTCATCATTAAATTCATGAATTATGTGATGATTTAGCTTCAGTTAATGATTCACGAGTGTTTATGGATTGATTTTGAACAATTTGATAAAGGAATCACAACTTGAAAGTGTTTGATTCGAAAAAACACTCTTCAAGTTCATATGAAGACTCTCGCTCGCTACTATTCATCATTAGTACAATTCGATAAAAGTCAATCACATGTCATTGTAAAAACTCAATCACATGTGCATGTCAATCACATGTGATTGTAAAACCCAATTACTTGTTATTCTGCATGTCAATCACATATGATTGTAAAACCCAATCACATGTGATTCTGCATGTCAAATTCAATCACATTTGATTGATTGTAAAATTCAATCACATGTGATACAAATTTGATCCAATGACTGAGATTTGTCACTTGAATCTCAACTTAAATTATGGATGCAAATAAATACAACTCATATATATATATATATATATATATATATATATATATATATATATATGTATATATATATATATATGTGTGTGTATATATATATATATATGTATATATATGTGTGTATATATATATATGTGTGTGTATATATATATATATGTGTGTGTATTATATATATATATATATATATATATATATATATATATATATATATATTCTATTAAATCTCTAAAATGATAACATCATAAAGAGATAATTTACTTTGTTAAAAAAAAATGTGAGACATCTTGATGGTGTTATTAACATTAATTAATTAATTAAGTAATTAATTAACCCTCATAAAAAAACACGGGCTTTAAGTAATTTTATCAAACAATGTATTTGATAACCCTTATTTTGATAACCTCTAATCGTTTCTTCTTCATTCCTATTACAATTCCATAATCCATCTCAATTAACTAATCGATACATGTGGCAATGTATTTGTTTCTACACTTACATCTTCCAATCTTGTGTTGTAGTCATTATTATTAGACAAAACTTTGTATTGTGCAACGAAAGCAATTTAACGAAGTATATCTGGCGGAAACAATTTTGATGAGCTGCGATTTGAAAGTCGTACGATTGAAGCATACATCCGGTATTGTCCTCAATTTTTTGATATTTAATAAGGTTTGTTTGATGAATAAAGATCTTTTGATTGAATAAAAATTATATATTTGCACTCCAAGTGTTCGCTTAAATACTTGATTGAAAGTTTGTATGCTTTGTTCATTAATAATAACATATACGGAGTACTTGATAAAATTCATGTTATACGTTGTCGATTGCATAAATGTGTTTTAGTTTAGCTTTGATCTATTTTGTCAACACATTGACTTAATTCTTCAACTTAGTTGTATTGTTCTGGGTGCATTCCAGTTACAGTTTGTTACAAACTGGGTGTACTTAGTTATAATATTTTGACATATTCGATATGTATGTGTTTAAATTGGATTAGCAACGTATGTTTAGTTTATCATGTGAGGAGTTTTTTTTTTTTTTTTACATATTTATTTTTCTTGTTGAATTAATTGCAACACCACTGGATGTAGTCATTGCTAAAGAATTTATTTCTGAAGATTTTGGTTTGATGATTCGTTGTAACGGTAGGTGGGGCAAATGCGGATGATTTTTACTTTTTTTTTTTTTTTTTATGAATTTTGTCTGTTTGTGGTTTTTTTCTTTCTAATCTTGATTTTTGAGAAATCAGAGAAGGCTTGATTGTGTGAGAGTTAAAGATGCAACAGCAAGATCGAAGAAGAAAGGTATAACTATCTCTAAATCTGTAATTTGTTTGATATTTATTTAGTAAAATTTCATATATTTATAAGAGTTTTAGATGCTACTATTGATTGCTGATCAAATAAATAGATAGACTTTATGGTTGCAATAATAATAACTAACATATTTGGACATTCATTCGATTTTTTTTTTTTTTTTTTGCAAAAAAACGATAACATTAATAACTGATCCGAAAATTAAACAGTACAAACGATACAACATTATCCAATAACGAGCCCTAGTAAAGCTAAACATATAGAGCAAATGGACTCACCAACAGGGTGAAAAAACACGTTAACTAAAAAATAAAGCTAGACTAAAAGCTATAACAAATGGAAATATTATATCAAAAATACAAACTAAAGCTTAATAGACAGAAACAAACGGAGATCGGGAGAACGCTGATACCGCAACAATCCGCCAGGGCATCATCACAACCGTCACAAAGGGACCTAACCTGCAAAATACCAGTTAAACCGCCAAGGCTAACCCCAGATCTCTGGAGAAGCCCTGAAGAACAAACAGAAAGGAAAAGCCTATCGAACATTCATTCGATGCTATTCGAATTTTGCGTGACATTAAATTGCTCCGACTGTTACGTCATCCTGATTTTGTTAACATGTTACGTATCATGATGCCACCTTCAAGACGGGAATTTAAAGATATTTATGTTACGTATAAAAGGTTATTTCAATTATGTTGATCACTTCCATTATTAAGTTTTTGCTTAATAATTGACCTTTTTAAGTGTGTTTTTCTTAGTCAATACATATCTCTCTCATTATTATAAGCATTTGTAAGTAATGCAGTTATTTGTGTTGGCAATTTATAAGTATTGACTTGATTTCTATTGGTATTGGAGGTATTGATATGTTATGACATTACTGTTTTCTAATGATGGGATACATTAAGCCAAAATTAATATCAGGTTATGATCAATTATTAACTGTACAATTGTTTTACTATCGTGTTTCGTATATCATATGTCATTTGCTAAAAGTTTGTTTATTTCATAGGCATCGTCTATATCGTTGGCACTTACTGGATGTGACATACGTGGTAGCACAAATAGAATATCTGGGAAGGTATGGTACATATCTGTATATTTAGGTGGCAATTACAACCCATTACCTTATGTACGGGTTGCTTTAAATTTTTTATGCATGAAAGGATAACACAAAAGCGGGTCAAATTTACCACCTCTACTTCGATCTCTTTTACATATATTTTCTTATCGTAGCTCATTATTGTTACATACAACTTTGGTTAACATTTCAGGTTATGTATAAAGCTTCTTACCTTAGTTCACCAGGATGAAAAAACTATAAAATAACGATTGACTGAGTAGTCAAAACTATAAAATAATGATTCACTATTGGTATGTGATTTGTTACTGTAAAACTAGATATTATTACCAACCGCTAATGATGTTTGCTAACAATATGAATTTGTTCATGTCAAACTCATAGTGGCAATGTTAAAATAAAGATAATTGTGGTTTTGAGTTTGAATTTCTTTTGTCCTTTTTATATTTTGATTTTTGTGGAATGCAGGTACAGCCACATAAGGCGATCGTTGATTTTTGCTCATTATAATTATAATGATTTAGTTATATTTCTCAATGGTTTGGTAAGTATTCTCGATAATTGTATGTTTAAACTTAAATTATTTAATAAACCCGTAATTTCACGGGTCTCTTCCCTATATATATATATATATATATATATATATATATATATATATATATATATATATATATATATATATATATATAAATAATAGGGAAGAGATCAAAGGATAAACACTAATTTGGGGATAAGGAGATAAGTGATTTTGTTTTTTTTTATATCTTTAGTTCTACAGCTCCAATTTAAAAAATACAAATTTCTAGGAATAGTATTCATTCTGTAGATTTGGAATTTTTTATTTATTTTGAAAGCACCTTATCATACATCTGATTAAGCCCTAAACCCAAAACTCTAAACCCTAACCCTAACCCTAAACTCTAAACCGTTAGTATAAAAACTCATTCTAAACCCCAAATCTAAACACTAAACCCTAAACACCGTTTTTCATTAATTAAAAGTCATTTTTTCTCTTTTTTTTTTTTTTTGTTATCATATATCTGGTGTATGGACAACTGTTAACATACATTAGATGTATGTTAACAAGTCAGTTAAAAAAATATGAATCTACACAATGAAAATTGATACCAGACGTTTTTTTTTTAAAAATCAAAACTGTAGAATTAAAGATATAAAAATAACAAAATCACGTATCCCCAAGACCCCTCTTAGCTCAGGATCTTTTCCATATATATATATATATATATATATATATATATATATATATATATATATATATATATATATATATATATATATATATAATGAAGGGATCTAAAGAGAACTAAGGGTGAGAGAACCCATAGAACTCATAGATTGAACTTCAATTTATGTGCAGATTGAGCTTCAATCTATGTGCAAATTGAGCTTTAGTTTGTGGAAAAAAAAATTTGAATCTTAAAAAAAATCAATCTACAAAAAAAACTGCAAAAAAAACTTCTTAATCTACACAAAAAAAGGTCAATCTGCACAAACAAAAGTCAATCTGCACAAAAAAAACTCAATGTGCACAATAAAAAAATTAATGTGCACAAAAAAAAAACTCAATCTGCAAAAAAAATCAATCTGCACAATAAAAAAGTCAATCTGCACACTAAAAAAATCAATCTGCACAATAAAAACTCAATCTGCTAAAAAAAAGTCAATCTGCACAAAAAAAATCTAAAAAAAGCGAGAAAAAAAATCTAAAAAAAAATTGGGAAAAAAATTTTCTATCTGAGTTCTCTAAGTTCTCTCTTACCCTTGGTTCTCCATGAATCCTCACCATAAATATATATATATATATATATATATATATATATATATATATATATAAATCAAAAAGGTTTTTGCTTACGTGTCAATTTGTGATTAAATTGAATTAATTAGTCACTATAATTTAATATATACATATAAATATAGATTTACATATATAGTCACATATTTGATATATAAATTAACAAATAAATGTAATCATGGTTGCAAAAATCGGAAAAAATCAGCGAGAACTCGGAAACTCAATTCTGGCGAGAACTCGTTTGTGAATCGGCAAAAAAATCGGTCAACGCGTAATTTATCGGTCAACGACCGATTTCTCGAAAAAATCGGTCAACTTCTCGGTCAAATCGTCAATTTCTCGGAAAAATCGGTCAAATCTTGGAAATTATCTCAAAAGTCTAATATTTATACATATATGTATTCAAAAATATATATTTATATTAAAAGTCAACGAAAGTCAACCACCGATTTCTCCCGAGTTCTCCCCGAGTTCTCCCAGAACTCCTAAAAATTGTCCCACCGAGAACTCCCCGAATTCCGAGTTCTTCAACCTTGAATGTAATTATATCCCAACCGTTCTGATTTCACTTTCCTAATTGTTTTGTTTCCACCATGCTAACATATCTTTGTTTTTTCTCTATTTACGGTAATTTTATTTCATTATTTAAAAACATCGACATCATATCTATCAATAACCACCAAGGCACCCTTTATGGATGCATTTTTTGTTTATATTGTATATTTAAACCCGTAAAATCACGGGTTTGTATAAATGAAATAATTTAATGACATGTTTTAGGTATTAAGTGAATGTAAATGCTAAAGTCATTTATTTCAATGACCCGTTTTACTAAGAAACTTGTCGTTGTTTTTACAAATATATAGAGACATGTATTTTCGCATACATATTTAACGGAATTAATTTCGTAAAAAAATCTACATTTGAATATTAATAATATAATAATTATAAGTATAATATATTAAAAGTAAATAATAATAATAATAAAGTTTGCTCAAAGTTGAGTATCTATATTTTTAATAATAATTATTATTATTAGTAATAATAAATGCCTTTTAATTTTTTTTTAGAAAATTAAAATACAATTATTATATAAAAATTGTACAATATGCTTTAAAATTTGGGTGTTTTATAGAAGATTTTACAATTTAGGAGAGATTAGTATTTTCTTTTATAAAAGATTTTGTATTACTTTTTAATTAAATTAATATAAAATTATGACATCATTATTAGAAAAATTTAAGAGTAATTAGCTTAATGATGACATCATCATTTTTGAGCTTTATATATAATTTATAGAATAAATATAACTTAGACTTATTAACGTGTTTTCAGGTGACAAGTTCTATTTCAAATTTTCAATGAACTCATATTTTCTCGAAATATTTCGTTTTATATAATTTATATATAATTAAAAAGATATTAATGGTGAGATATAAAAAAAATTGTAGACGTTAAGTTACTAACACCACTCAAAACCACTTTTAAAATTTGTCAACACCATGGGCTCTTAAACTCAAAAGAATTTTTAAAATTTGTCAACATCACGGGTCCATAAACACAAAAGAATAATTTTTGTAAAAAAATCAATTAATTGCATGATTATTTTACCCACCCGTGAAACGCACGGGTTCTAACATTTTATTTACTTTCGCTATTTACTTAATATAATGATATAATCTGTTACAGTTTTTGCACGACTTTTTACACACTTCTGCAACGTATGAGCTCTAAAACCTAGTATGTATGTATGTATGTATGTATGTATATATATATATATATATATATATATATATATATATATATATATATATATATATATATATATAGGTAGGATCAAGGGGAAAGTAACCAATTGGAGGGAAGTGGGTGAAGCAAATTTTTTTAAAAATATTTTGGTTCTTTTCGAATTTTTTTCAGGTATCAAGATCACACGAAAATTTGAATATTTAAAAAAGACACTTCGTTATGAATGTTATTATTTGAGCGGAAAAACGATCGACAAAAATAACATTCAAGATAATATTGATCGTGAAGAATGTTAATTTTTTTTCATGTTTTATGAAGTACTTTTTGTCAAAATTTAACCCGATTTACAGTTTAGGGTTTAGGGTTTTGGGTTTAGTGTTTTGGGTTTGGTCCCTAAACCCTAACATCTAAACCGTTCGTGTTAAAAACTCAATCTAAACCCTAAATTTCTAAACCCTAAATCTAAACCCTAAACTCTAAATTTCTAAACCATAATATCTAAATCATAATTTCTAAACCCTCAAAATACGCTAGAAAAACACGATAATTGTTATATATTATTTCTTCGAGCGTTTTCCCGCCAAAATAAAAACATTTATCACAAAATGTCTTTTTTAAATGTTCATATTTTCATCCAATCTATAATGTTCGTGAAGAAAGTTTTTTTTAAAAAAACAAAAAAAAAAAAAAATTGCTTCCCTCTGCTTCCTACAATTGATTACTTCCCTATTAATCCTACCAATATATATATATATATATATATATATATATATATATATATATATATATATATATATATATATATATATATATATATATATATATCTATCTATCTCTTCAACCCAAGCTTTTTGAAGATGGTCAAGTATCTACAACTCTATTATTTGTGCAAGAGCTTCTTTTGATTTGAACTTTTTACATTTTCAAAACTTGAAAATTGATCATATGGTAGTGAATAAGGACAAATCATAAGTTGCAAAAAATGTTTGGTCAAATCTGTATCTTATATTTCCTCAAAACACATCCAACAACCAATATGCAAAGTGTTAATCTTTGAAGTTCCCTAAAAATAAAGCAAGTCTCACTATACCAAACAAAAGGCTTAAAGACAAATAACCATATGACACCATAAAAGCCAATTTTACTTTCTTTCTTGTTTGGCTGCATCAACCCTTTCATGAACCCTAATTTGAAGAGTAATCAGGGAACACTGATCTCAATTCACAACCCTCCAAATCAAAACAGACAATTCAATCTTTGACTTTCAGACACTAACATTAACCATTTCCAATGCTTCTACTTTTTCCCACCCAATGTGTGAATTTTATACGGAGTACGTCGTACTACTCTAAACTTAACTACTTATAAAAACTGATATCATTTTCTCTTCAAATTTATTGAAATTTCTCACCAATATATATATATATATATATATATATATATATATATATATATATATATATATATATATATATATATATATATATATATATATATAGAAATATTTGGATAAACATAATAAGTATTGGATCAAAGTGGCTTTCAATATAAGTACAAGTTGTACTTTAAAAACTATAAACAAGTAGATGGAGGGGATTTTCCTATCATGTTATTCGAGGATGAATATTTTATCTAGAGTACATACGTAATTTAACAGAGTTACTCTGTAATCCTTTCGGACTTTTTCTGTCCAATTCGAAGTGCATTGTTATTGTAGTTTGAAGCTCATGTGAAGATATTAGTACAGAAAACATTAAGTTATTTTACGATGGTTTAAGATCACCTACAACTCTCAAGCCGTTAAAAAACTCAGAACATGAATATACATCATACACACAACCTGCAACTTTGAAGTGGTAGTTACAAGTTCACCCTTGAGACAACCTAAACTTCAAGTTTTGCTGCTTATTGCATGTCTATCTGTATCAAAGATTATTACACAAAAAACCAAACCTACAAAAACATTTGTAATAAATAAATCGATCAAACCCTCAAAAGTCTCCCATCTCTTTCCTATATTCAAAGCACTATTAGAATATTAGTATTAATTAACACACTACTCAACAAAAACCTTATTTTTCTCCACTTACTTTATTATTTTCTAATTAAATATTCCCTAAACTGTACTATATAATGCACCAACACGTACACTGCATCTTTTCAGTTCAGAAACTGATCAAAAAACAATAAAAGAACCATTTTCAGAAATCTAAATATGGATGAGGGAATGTCAGGCTTTGGTCTCAAAACTAGTCGTGGTGGTGGCGCCGCCGCTAGTGGCGCTAAGTGTGGTAGATGGAACCCGACCAACGAACAAGTCAAAGTCTTGACAGATTTGTTCAGGTCGGGTTTACGAACCCCTACCACTGATCAAATACAAAAAATATCTTCCCAGTTGAGTTTTTATGGAAAGATAGAGAGTAAAAATGTTTTTTACTGGTTTCAAAATCATAAGGCTAGGGAAAGACAAAAACGTCGCCGCGTTTATGTTGAACATGATCAAAATGACCTTAATGTTGCAAAACAAGGTAAGTACAAATATTATTTTTGAAATATTGTGTTTATTTATGTATTATTAATATTCATTTTGTGTGAGGACTTATTAGCTTTTCTTGTGTGAATAGATTTTGCTGATATGACGGATTCAGAAAAGGTGATTGAGACGTTGCAGCTTTTTCCTGTGAACTCACTTGACTTTTCTGCTCATCAGCCAGCTGAAAAGGCAAGAGTGTTCACAAACGCTGAATGTAAAGAAAACACGTCGCCATACATGAAGATGTATACATGTGGAACGGAAATGGAAAATCATTATCATTGTCGACCATCTTTAGATCTACGTTTAAGTTTCATGTAAAAAAAATTAGGTGATCATCATGAGATCGAAGTTTTAAATATATTTGAACAAACATTAACGTTGATTGTATGTTTTGTTTGAATGATATAGTGCTTGTTTTCAGTTGTAACATCTTCTATTCGATCTTATAATTACAACGAAAAGCAAAGTAAACAAATAGTTGTAACCATTGCCATTAAAAAAAAAAAAAAAAGTTAGTTCTAACATCTGAGTAGTTGTATCTACAAAGTATTTCTTACTACTCCGTAATATTTATAGCTTTAATAATAAAACATATTCAAATGAATGAAATGTAAGTCCATAGACCATACTTGATATAACTCTCATACTTGATATAACTCTAACTCCGGAAGTCATGATATTTCAAGTCATACATTACCATTGTCACGTGGATGAAATTAAGCTCCAAGTTTTTTGATATTTTAAGCATAATGTTTAAAATAACTCTGACGGCTCTGGCTAATTAGTGTTACTATAATTAAGTTTAATTTCATATTTGTAACCTTAATTAACTATATACGTAGTATAAAAATTAATATTATTATTATTATTATTATTATTATTTATTTTATTATTTAATATAAATGAAAAAAATTACTCCTACTATTAAAAAGGATTATTTATTTTCTAATAAATTTAATCAAGTTTAAAATCATAAATATAATAAAATAATAACGATGTGCTAAGACAGGCGAATTATGTATCTAATACCGGCCCAAATAATGTTCAATGGGCTTTACGGACCCCTAAAATTGTGTATTTATGTAAACTCATACCTATCTATCTATCTATATTCTATACATTACACAGGCTCATGATCTTACGTGTCAATTTTTTAATTAAATTAATTTAAACAATCATATGTGTCATTTTTTTAATTAAACTTAATTAAATAATAATAACTTTATAAAATAACTCCTTTTACTTGTATTTATTCATTAACATTAATAAATCTTTTTCCATGTAATCGTAAAATATCACTTTAACGTTCGAGTTCACCAACTGTATTAATAAAGAAGGGTATCTACTAAAAAGGACTGCAAAAATATTACTCTGTATTATGGAGCTATACATGTCTACGGATTACTAGTTTTCTATCTTTTGATATATTATTTAAAAATATCATAAACTTAATATTTTAATAATCAAAGACTACTATATTTATATTTATTAAATAAACAATATACCACATAAACGGTTTCATAATCTAAGTGTTTACTATTCAATGCTAATATTTTCGATATAAATGTTATTAGTAATAAATGGTTTTTTCATACATTTGACAAGTATCAATACTGTCGTTATCGAATACTAATATATACAATTGTCGTGGAATGCACGGGCTCACGTTGGTATTCAATACGAATGATTTCTATACAAATATTACTAGTATTAAATAAATTTTTTATTTTACTTGTATTATACATTTGATAAAATATAACTACAACGTTATATAATACTAATTTGTACAACTACCGTGCAACACGTGCTCATAACACTAGTATATAATTACATATTACATAGTCAATATAACTATATTTTATAAATAAACTAATTACATAATCACTGAATTTTGTCTTGCCCCCTTCTTTCATTGAAGGACCCAACTCTCCAACACAAACTTGCTTTTCATCTACTCTCTATACAGGTAACTGCTTCATAAACTGTTTTTGCAAAAAAATTTCTTCACTTTTTCTGAAAATTTTGATTTTGTCCCATAACTTCTAATTTTATGCTAAATTTTATATGTCATGCGAAAATATTCGTGTGTATAACTGTATATAATTTGGGTTTGATTCTAGGCTAAGTATGTACCTAAATACACTTTTTTAAAAGGTTTCAATTTCTATGCGATATTTTTTGATTTTTGTGCGAAATTGTTTACGTTATGCGAATGCAAGTATGCATATAAAGTTAAGTTTTTGATAATTTGATTGGATACGAAAGAATGTACATCTGCACTATGTGTATGTGTATACAATTTTGGTTTTAATTTTATGACAAATTATTTGAGAGTTGATTGTATAGGCTACGCTGAGATCAGTAAATGAAATTTTCAACTGTCTTCCAAATTCAACGCTCAATGCTCAATGATAAAGGTACTAAGATAGCTGCCCAATTTACTTGTATTTCATTAAACTAAACGAGTTGTTAAATTGAATGAACACTATGGCATATTATCTGGTCTGATATGCTAAATCATACGAAAGAGAAATCATGGTTGCTAGTTATTTCTTCACTGCCGCCTGTAACTAATATACTACAGTAATATATATATATATGCAAGAATCTGTCTGGCTCACAGCCTAAATTTTCAGATATATTATCCTACATATCTAATTGAGATAGTCCAAATGATAATATCTAATTGAGATAGTCCAAATGAATAGTATCATTTGGACTAAATGAATAGTACCATTTGGACTATCTCAATCTCACACTAAGGACCTCAAACTTTATCCAACGTACGAATCGGCTCCCTCCTCAATTTTACTAAAAAACCCCACACCCTCGAGAAAATACAAAACAACCCCCAACCCTACGCCCTTACCCCGACCCGACCCGACCCGATTCGCCTCCCCCTTACCCCGACCTGACCCGATTCGCCTCCCAATTATTATTTATTATTTATTATAACTATAATAATATTATATAATATATTTCGTCCTTTCACTTTTTTTTTATTATTTTTTTTGTTTTCACCTTTTTTTCCCTTTTTCCAAAAAAAACCCCAAACTTTGTTCAAAAATTAAAATCGGCCCTCCAAACAGGAGGTAAAGTGTCAAATAACCATTTTAAAATTTTTTTTTAACTAAACTCCACCCAAATATTCAACGGATCATATCTTCTCGCTCGCAACGAGTTAAATTTTTCCGACACCATCGTTAACCTCAAAATAATTTTAGGAACACAATGTCACTAACTATACGCAAAACGGATGCTTGTTAAAAAGCGCTAAATATTTGAGGTACTATTCATACACGTTGATTTTGCGTTAAATTTTTAAAAGTCGACAACTCCATAGCAAAACGCGGAGATGCAAATATATTGTTAATTTAAAATAACATTTAAATCTTTCACGAATTATACTTTTTAGTTCGACTCGAGTTGCGCTTTAACGACATCATCGTTAGCCACGAAATAATTTTACAAACTAAAGACAATAAAATACATTAAAAACCGAAACACCGGCGCGAAGCGAGGGTTCGTAAACTAGTTACTTCTAAAAAAGATGAATGAGGTATTTGTACCTAGTTAATGTTCGGTTGTTGCCAATAGTGGTGATGAGATGGATGATGCTGGTATAAAACTTTGCCAGTATTCCTGCAAATTTAAACCAGGAATCTGGGAAGTTAATACACAATTACACATGAGAATCTTTTGGCTCATGTTAAAAATAATGTTTAATCATTGTTTGGTAATTAACCCAATTCTTTATCGTGTATGTTTAGCAGGCCATTAACCTATAAATTCTGTTAACTCTTTGATTAAATTGATTGTTACTCTAGTTAAATGATCAAGGTTCTACTACTCTTACATGTTTCTGAGTACGTCTCTAGCCTCATATAAACTTCTAGCCACAAAATGTGCTGCAATTATTTAAATAACTGTGAATTGATTTACCATAAAATGTAATGCAATTTATTAAAATAATAACTGTGAATTGAGTTACCACAGTCACGGAATAGAATATAAAACACTGCAGCTGCAACATATTAAAATTATAAAACTGCAGCTAATCTTGAAACCATGAAATAAAATGAAACAATGAAACACTGCAGCTAAATTTGAATCCATAAAATAAAACTATAAAACCAAATTACATGTAACTTTTGTGGCTATAGTGATAAAAACAGTAACAATTCACCTGCTCTGCTGCTTACTAAACTTTGTCTCAGTGAGACTATGAACTATACAAGTATACATCAACCACGTTATATCTACCTGAAAAAAAAAATTAAAACAAGAGTTACAGTCAAAGAAGCATATTGAAATCTGAACTCTAACTATGTATCTATTAGTCTTGATCTTCATCATCATCAGGTCGAACAGATTGCTCAAACTCAGCTTCCATAATCACGCTATCCATAACATGTATAACCATCTCCCCCTTCCTCAAATCTACACGTTTTGATCTAACACTGTTAACCACAAGCATTTCATCTGCATCTTTTGATACATATAATTTAAAACCCGATAACGAATCACAAACTATCTCTTCACCATATCGTACAGATTTCGAAACGATTTTCCAAGGGACAACTGTGAAGCTCAATACACGCGTAAGTATTGCGTACGTATCATTGGCTTTCTCACCCACCAGACTATCATTAACATTCAATTTCAAATCATGCTCAAATGCGTTTTCTGATGGAATGAATATAGTAAATGAAAGATCTTGAGGCAGCATTTCGATCATCATTTCACCAAATTTTCCTATCATGACATTGTTACCTGCAAATTTGCTAATTTGATCGAGTTTGATTGAAGTGTTGGAGTTATTACCAGATGATGCATCTGGGAGCCTAAGAACAGAAAGGATCAAAACCAAAAAACATGAAATTAAAACGAATACGATAACAATCGCTATCGGGTTCTTTGATCTCCCTCGTCTCATTTTTGGTGCACCTAAAAACTTCACTGAGTAATTTCGTCGAACACTTTGTATGCATCCAAGCAACCTGCCAGTAACGATGCTGTATACACCGCGGAACTTGTGATTTGTAGTAGAATCCAATTAAACCCACGTCAGAAGCGATTAATCACATAAATTAGAAAAAATTGGGGATTGAAATGTTCAGCTTATAGTCTCATTCTTTAGGCTAAAAAATTAGGGTTGAAAAGTAACATTTTGGGGGATGAGCACGATCAGTTCGATTTCTGTTTTCTGGTTACTTTCCTCTAAATCGAGTGTTTGAAAAGTTATTGTGAATCTCGATGTTAAAGACCGGTCTCTAGAATTGTATCAAGTCGTGGGCTTTGACTCTATTGTGAAGTTTAGGCCCAAAATTCAGTTTTTTGCTTTATTTTGGCATGATATATTGGTTTTTTTTTTAAATATTAAAACTCTCCAAGTAATGTTCTATCAAAAAGTATCAAATTCAAATCTCCCTAGCTTCTTATATTGGTAGAGACATGGAAAATGGTTAACGGTCGCATAATAGCATTGTTAAGAACATAAAAAAACTTTATCTGTTTACTAATCACATCACCATTTATTTAGTTTTATTTTCACATTCTTTGTTCTATTTATGAACACACAATCGATTTTACAAGAACTGATGTTTTTTCAACTCCTCTACTTCATCGATGCCTGGCATCTCCAACCATACATCTTGAAAGTGAAACCGTTTCAAACTAAAAACTCTTTGAAACTCGTCCTGCGAAAATCTAGTTCTATCTAGAATTTGTCGAGCTGGAGCTCGGCTCGGTTCGAGCCTAGCAGATAGAAAACTTGAGTTCGGCTTGTCTAATTTTAAGGAAGTCCGAACTCGGTTCGTTTATTTATTATTATTATTATTATTATTATTATTATTATTATTATTATTATTATCATTATTATTATTATTATTATTATTACTATTAATTTCGATATTTATTTTATTTATTGCTTACTTTTTAATCATATATAATAGGATAGGATTTACTTATTATATTTTATATTTCATAAAAATAATACGTAGTAACTATTATGCAATTATTTGGTACGGAGTATGTTATTAGACAAAAACATTAGTTAATGTATATAAATGAAAAGCTCGTAAAGGCTCCCAAGCTTGTTCAAGTTCGATATAAAAAAACTCGAGCTCGTTTAGTAATCGATCCTTAAAATAAGCTCGAGCTCAGGCTCTAACTTGTTTAAGCTCGGCTCGAATCGAGTTTTTAACAAATCGAGCTCGAGTAGTTCAGCTCATTTACACCATCTAAAATAAGTATCATATTTGACTTTTGAAAATATTTATTATTCAACGTTGTTTCTGATATTTTTTTTGTATTATTTGATATCTGATGAAAATTATATGAATATACCGAGTTCTAAATATATTTTGTAAGTTTCTTGTCCGCATGAAAAATGCAGTTTAAGAAAATGATTTTTAATGCTCTTTAACTATTATTGCCTCTGTTCCATTTTACATTTGTCTTTGAATTTCTTATTTTATAATAAGACATAGGGGTGTTCATCAATTCGATATTTCGTTTTCTTAGTCTATTCCATTTGGTTTATTTAATTCTAGAAATTTTGTACGCAAAACCGAAAATCGAAACCGAATTTCATTTCAAGACCGAACTGAAAACCGAATTCGGGTCTGATTAGGTTTCAGTTAAACTCGAAAAATCTTAATTTAACCAAAATAATTATAAGAAATCGATTTTGAATTCGACATAACTTCGAAAAAGGTTTTTTGTCTATGTATAATAATCATTTAATATAAAATTAGTTGAATTCGATTTTGAATTTGGATTTCAGTTAAACTTAATTCAAGAATGTAAAAGTGAAAATGGAACCATATACTAAATTTAAGTTTAAAAACTGAACCGAAACATACATAAATCAAATTAAAATTTAGTTTAGTTTTATTCAATTTTCATTTGGTCCGATTTAAATTAATCGGTTTGAAATCATATATTCAACACCCACACCTACATCAATCAATGATATGTATACACTCCGTTATATAAATTTTTGTTATTTTGTCTTTGACAATGAAAGAGTAAACATTATTTTAGGTTTCCTTACACATTAAATATTTATCAAGACATGTGGATAGTTTTATTTGAATTTTTCTTTATTTCTTTTTTAAGAAAGACTTGAAACATGAATATAAATATATAAATAAATATAAATATAAATGTACGGTTGATAATATAATAATTATCTCTAGGAAATGATTAAAAATAGAAGATTAGCTAAAATTTGGATTAGGATTAGAATAAATTACAATTACATGTTCCATAACATTTTATCTTATTCTTGTGTAACAGTTAAAGCAAACCATGAAATAAAACAAAACATAAACATAATACTGCTACTTCACAAACAAACAAAATACCAAATCACTATCAACAAGTCAACCCTGAAACATACTGCATAAACTCACTATCCAATTCCAATTCCGCCATTGTTTCCGGCGAAAGCACCACCTCCAAATCCACACTCCCACCACCATCCTTCCCGGGAAACGCCGATATCTTCCCATCAAACTTATTCGCCCTCCCACTTCTCACCGCCACCGGTTTCCCCCACCCAAAATCATTATCAAACATCGGAAACCTCGGTGAACTCCCCATCGTCAACATAGCTCCATCTGGGTTACCCAACGGAAAACACTTCGGATCCATTTCCCAATTATTCACAAAACGACGTACCATCGTGTCGTCATGAGACAAAACATTTTTATTCAATTGTTCTGCACACCATTTCAAATCATGCGATAACACATCGCCAGCTGTCGCGTATGTCGGAATGCTTTGTATCGCATTACCGAAATAATACGGGTCAAGTTTCGGTTCAAGTCTGTGTCTACAATTAACCGCCATTCGAAACGTTGTCGTTTTACTATTTTCGAATTTTCTTGCACGTGTTACCGCACGCCATAACAACGCACAAACTGATTGAAAAGATGAAATTTCAGAAACGGGTTGGGGTTTTGTTACAACTGCGTTTCGTATCCAATTACCAATTAACTCCGTTACTGAATCGTTAATTGGAATATCATTTTTCTGTTTCCCCATTATTTCAACGGCGTTAACGTTAATTTCTCCGTTTCCGTAACAACTTAATTTTTTCCTGTTGTTTGTGGTGTTTTTCAGTTTCAATATTGATTCTCTACTAAAACTAAACACGCGCTCGCACAATGGCGCGTGTTCGTCAAACGTCACTTTCAGGCCACCATCCGGGATTTTTAACACCGCTGGTGAGATCATAATCGAGTCACGTTCAAAGCTCGGTTGTTTCTGTTTTAAATTCAAACCCTTATTACATATTTCGGCAAACGTATTAATAAAATTCCATAACGATGTTCCATCAACAACCGCGTGATTTACGGAAAACCCAATAAAAACGCCGTCGTTTAGCTCGGTTACTTGAACCGCTAAAATTGGGTTAAACTGCCCGTCGTAACTAACCATTCTATCAAACGCGAAGAACGTTTTAATAACATCGGGAACATGGAGAGATGAAACGATGTCGTTTACACTTACATGAGTTGCATTCGCGTGCACGAATTGTGCACCGAAGTCGTTACACGTGATGTAGATGTAACCATTGGAATCGGTTACGAGACGGCCGGCGAGTGGAGGGAAGTGAGTGAGGGTGATTGAGAGGGATTGTTTGAGACGATGTACGAGGTCGGAGAACGGAATTGGTGGTTGGAGGAAGAGGTTACCTTTTTGGATGTAGTGACAGGATAACATAGGAAGATCCGAAGTAGATAGTTTAAGGTTTGGAAGAGTGGATTTAGTTGTCGGATAAACGGTTGTTTTTGAAATGATTTGAGTGAGAGTTGTCATTGTTGGTTCACAAGGCATGATTGATTAGTTGTTTTTTAGATGGTGTTTATAAATGAATCAGTGAGTGTGTGATGAAAATGGGGTGAATGTAGTGGGTTTATATAGGTGTGAATCGTGTGATGGGTTCATGAACATGAATTTACAAACTTGATTCTGGTTCGAGTTGACTTAAAATAGAATTAGAAGCTCCGACTGGCAGGCACGTGTCTATCACAGGTTTTGGTGTTTATGTTCATGTAAATATTTTGACAAAATTGTCAAGTTCCTTTATTTTTCACTTTTAGCCCGTATCATTCATATATTTTATTTTCTGCATTTTTCATCCCTAAAAGTATTTTAAAGTTTCAACTTCATCACTCACTTTAACGAAGGTTAACCGAGTTCGTTAAAACTATTCACATGGACTATTTACGTAATCTTAAACTTATTAAACAAGTATTCAGGTTGGCCCACTTCGCTAGGCCCAAAATCACTAGCCGAAAAAAAAAACGCGTATTCAGGTTGGCCCACTTCGCTAGGCCCAAAATCGCTAGCCGAAAAAAAAAAAAAAACGCCCCCTGCAAGAATCGAACCTGCACCTATCTGGAAACAATAAAGGCAACCAAGCCACCCAACCACTTATGTAATTGTGTTATTATGTTAGATTTAATGATATATATATATATATATATATATATATATATATATATATATATATATTAAAAAACGTCGCTATCAAAAAAGCTACTATATGTAAAGATGGAGGGTTGTAGTTGAAGAAATTGCATTTAAGTTTCAAATGAATAGTTCATTTTTTTTTTTTTTGTCTTGTTGTGTTTTTCAAATGAATATATAATATAATTATAAAAATCAATTCATTCTTTCTGTGGCATTTCAAAATGATTCAATCTTTTTAATGATTATCTTTATTGTTTTATACTACATATAAGTTTAATTTTTTTCACCAAAAAAAAAATAAAATATTACACACACCCATTATTTATTTATTAGCCAAATCACCTTATGATTGCACGTAGGAGCGCTTTCAAGATTTTGTTCTACCCTGATCGTTGTGGACTTGTCCTCGATTTCAGGTTCTTCCTTAACCTACATCAAAAAAATAAAATAATAATAAATAAATAAATAAATAAATAAATAAAAGAAATAAGACCATCACAGTGATTATAATGAGAATATTTCTAATCTTTATGATTAAAATTATAATTAATAAAGTTTTATGATAAAACTAACAGTGAATTAAGAAACTCTTTTACAAGATATAACAATAAAAATATTTACACTCAACCAAGATTACATATATATTTTATTAACTAAAAAGTATCAAAAATAGCTTTTCCATATCCTTCCTTGTAAGTTAATAAGTTATTGTAACTTTCATATTTTCAAAATTTTCTAATCGATAGTATAAAAGAATCATAAAAAATACTTTAGAGTAGTATATATGCAACAATGATCAAATTAAAAGGGAAAAAATATCAGCAACGTACATGTAAGTTAAATTATTTGAAAAGATAATTTTTAAAAAGATAATTTTAAAAAGATAAAATTATTTGAAGGTTTTGAAATGCCACAAATCATGAGAGGAAGAATGAATTGACTTTTGTAGTTTAATTAGTTAAAGATTACGTGGATAGTCCCTGTGAATAGTTTAACGGACTCAGTTAACCTTCGTTAGGGTGATGGATGAAATTGAGACTTTAAAATGCTTTTAAGGATGAAAAATGCAGAAGATAAAACACAAGGATAAAATGGACAAAAAGTGAAAAATACAAGGACGAAATGAGCAATTTTGTCAAATATTTTCTATTCTTATTTTGGTAAAAATTCTCAATTTTTTTATACGTTGGTCCTTCATTTTTACTTAAAATTGCAAATCAAGTTTCTCAAAATTTTAATTGAATTTTTGAATTCTTTAAATGCATAAAGTAGATAAATAAAATTAAAAATACGGATTATATTAAATTAAAGAAAAGTAAATATAATTATATTATAAGAATTTATAAAGTAAATATAGTTATAGTTATATTATAAATTTATAACTTAAAAATAAGAATGATTTACCCTAACAAAACATTTTAAAAACGGGGGACCAATAGAGGAAAAAAGGCTGAAATAAAATAATAAAACGAATATGCCCATCACTTGTTAATCACTTGACGGCACTTAACGGCCAATTTAGACGGCATGTAGACGGAGGGACACAGATTGCCAAATTATACAATTAAAAGGATTTGAAAAATCCAATTAAATATTTGAGGGACTAAAAAAAAATTATACCCTTACTTTATAAATGCAAAAAATCAAAATGGTACGTAAACATTAAGTGATAGAATAGAAAAGTGAACAAAAATACAACATAAACTGTGTATTTTTTAGGGACTATTAAATTAGGACGAAAGGAATAACATATTGTTTATATCAAGATCATGCTAGCATCTTCTTTCGAGACACAAAGGGGATACAATCTGATACAATCATGCGATTTTTAAAGTTCATGCACCGTAGATTCTCTTACTTGCTCTGGTCTCGGTTATTGTTCGAGTGGAAAAGCAAAGATTCTATCTCGGCGATTTCACTCCATAGCTGTAAACGAAAACCTTTTCTCTCGCGTCGTTACATACCCTCTATAATCTATCACTCACTCATCACATGACACTACAATTGCACATTCACTCACCATCACATAAACCGACTATATTAATCAAAGAAATCCATTTATATATATTTATCTATATATTTATCTATATATTTAAAAGGCAAAGGTCAAATGAATAGTGGACTTTCTAAACTTCATAAATTTACAACAAACTTTTAATTCTTTATAATTCAATCCCACTCTATATAACATTTAACTTTATAATTTTTATAAACTTACCACAAACTTTTCACATTTAATAACTTACCCATAAAACTTCTCATTTTTTATAAATTGACTACATAACTTTTACTATATAATAACTATTCATCATCATTATTATTATTTTCATTTTTATTATTATTATTATTATTATTATTATTATTATTATTATTAAATGAATAGTGTATTTTCTAACAAATTTACAACAAACTTTTAATTTTTTATAATTCAACCCCACTCTTTATAATATTTAACTTTATAATTTTTATAAACTTACCACAAATTTTTCACATTTAATAACATACCCATAAAACTTCTCATTCTTTATAAATTGACCACATAACTTTTATTATATAATAACTATTCATCATCATTATTATTATTATTACTATTATTACTGTTATTATTATTATTATTATTATTATTATTAAATTAATCACATAATATTTCACTTTATTATCGTTTAACTATTTTTCTTATTACAAATTAACCACGTAACTCATTTTTTAATAACCGTTTTATTGTTGTTATATATATATATATATATATATATATATATATATATATATATATATATATATATATATATATATATATATATATATATATATATATATATATTATATATAAATAGTTTTTCCTATTTTATTAAATAGTTTGTACCAATCGTTGATGTAAGTCACACTTTATTAATTGAGCATTTGAGTCTTTTCTCTCGACAAGACGAAAACTAAAATAAAACATGATGAATAATTATTTTCACGCTTGATACAACTCAATCACATAACTATTTTGGGTCCTTCCTCGACAAAACGAAAAATAAAACAAAAAAAATGATAAATAGTTACTTTCTCAATAATTGGCTATGTAATTAATTTTAATCAAGGGTGAAGAACCGGCGTAAAGCCAAGTCGCCCAACTAGTTAAAGCTATAGATACAAAATATTAAAGCAATGATGAGAATATTGGTATATAACGATTATGCTATAAATTCACAAAATAGTTGGCGAGGTAAACATGTTTTGGCACTAAAAATTGGCTAGCATTTGGCACATGTTTTGCGAGGTATCACACGCCGTGAATGGCGCTCCTATGGGTAGATTAAGATTATTTGCATGAGAAAACTTCGATCTGTTTATTCGGATAACTGAATGATTCAACTGTTCGAAGACTTTGAATATTTGTTTGGACTCATTCACTATTTGAAACCGAATAAAACATAGAAAAATCGTAAATCGAACCAAATAACACATTTACCTTCACATCAAAAGAAAAAAAAAACAATAAATAGAAAAAGAAAAAAAAAGACAAAACAAAAGTTAAATAAAGCGTTTCGTCTCTCCACTTCTCTTAGACGACGTAAATTTAGAGCATTAAAGAAAAACGGCTCAGGACACAAACAGTACCCAAATCTAATGGAAGACAGTAGCTATATACCGTTGTTGGAAACGTTCAACTGATTTTTAAACAAATGTAGTTTGTACATTATTAATTTTATTCGCATATCTAAACTTGTTTTGAAATATTGTAATGTATAACATTTATTTTGAAATACCATAATGTATAACATTATAAAATGTAACTGATGAATGATTAAAAATTAACGGTGTAGTAATGTGAAAGTGACAAGTCATGTGAATTCAATGTATTGAGAAGATAAATGATTTTAATATTCACATTTGTTATGGTCTATCTTTTTGAATAGGGTGTCATCATTCTTTAAAACGTTTTTGTAGATTGTATGGTTTCATGAAAGTGACCTTAAACGACGAGTGTAAGGATGTGGTCTCACACTCTCGCCATTTTTAAAATTGCATATTGCACGTCTAGTAAATAGTAGAAGAATACATATGTAGAGTTTATATCTTGGACTCGTCATATGTATATTTTTGGCAAAGTAGTCACAAAAGTGCAACCGTGTAAGTATTACCTAATTTTCTTTAATTTATATTTGAAGTAAAAAACCTCTCTACATATGTTAAACGGATCTTTTTTCTTACTCTGGGCCATGCCTAACCACACCCCTCACAGGTAAATTTAATTTTTCCAGTATTCTGCCTTACCCCGCCACTCAAATTCACCTTCTCTTTCACTTCCTCCCTTTCCTTTCCATTTCACATTTATTACGCTTTCAATAACCCTAATATAAAAGTCTAATTTTATATTCAATTTGGATAATACAGTCAGTAATATTCAATTTGGCTCTCAGAAGAAAGGAGTTCAAGTTGCCGGATCGGTCAAATCTCCTATTAGTGGTCCCCGTCTTCTTTCGGCTAATTCAGTAAAGAAAACGAATTTAGAGAAGTGTTCAACTATTGCTTTTAAGTGTCGGGCATTGGGTAAGGCACCCATGCTTGAAACGTCTTCATCAAAGTGTGTGGCGGATGCTCCAACGGAGTCTAACAATTTTTCGACGCCTAAAATGGTTAAGGATAAGCTAATAGGTTCGAAACAGTCGGGGAATGAAAGCCGGAGTTACGAAGAATTTTTTGAAGTCCGTGTCAGAAT